>NC_136718.1:7891729-9091729 GCF_936440315.1 Barbus barbus
CCTAGAATCTTGAGGACCGTATGGACATGCACAAACAAAAGCCACATCAAGTGCACCATGTGAGACCCGGCTAAGAATAGTGCGCTGGATCATTTGACCACAAGGTGGAGCCAATGTGACAGGCTTAAGATGGCATGAAAGAGCCGTGATGCACAGGATTTAAAGAAAACATGTCCCTGTTACAAGTAATTTCATGGATGATGAAGAAGGGATGAAAAAGTCAAAACTTTATACTTCAGGATGGCTATGTAGTTTAGTAACTAGCAGAGTTTGAACTACATTATAATGTGCTACATATGAGACACTTAACACCATGATAAGCTCTCTTTCCTGATTCTCTGCCTATGTCCCACCTGAAGATGCCCTCCGTCTGGGCTCCACCCAGGGCCAGCACATACTGAGAGAGCTGCACCTGCACCCAGGGCAGTTTCCTGTCGGGGAAGAGCTCACTCTGCCTCTCCATGATCTCCTCCAGAGCGCTGCCGAACAGAGACGGGGTCACGATGGCGTTCCGACCGTGATCAATCTCCTCCAAAGTGGGCTTCCTCAGGCCCTACAGATGAAACAAGAATTGTACATACTTTGTCACTTTTGCAATTTGACAAGAAGAACTAATAAAATATAGTGATATCAAATTTATATAGACTCGATGAACAATATAACTTCTCAGTTTCATATAACTTTAGGGGCTGGTAAGATATTTTAAAGAAGACTTTTAAGGCTGCATTTATCTGAGCAAAATACAGTAAAAACAGTAATACTAAGAAATATTGTTACACATTTAAAATAACTGTTTTTGAATTTAATATATTTTAAAGTGTAATTTATTCCTGTGAATTTTCAGCATTACTCCAGTGTCACATGATCCTTCAGAAATCATTCTGATATGCTGATTTGTTTCTCAGGAAACATTTATTATTATTATTATTATCAGTGTTGTTAACCATGATACTTTTTTCAGGATTATTTAATGAACAGAAAGTTCAAAGTAACAGCATTTATTTGAAATATATATATTTTTTGTATACAATGCAAGTCTTTATATTCACTTTTGATCAGATTACTGCATTCTTGCTGAATAAAAGCATTAATTTCTTTAAAAAAAATCCTAACTTGAACTTGATTTGATCCTTTTTTCCTTAGTATCAGCCCAATGTTGTATATTTAATTGTAACTTATTTTTACACTTAAATCACATTTATTTTCATTCACTTAAGGTTAATTACTCATTAATAATTTATTAACACTGTTAAATGTAATCTTTTTGTAAATCTCAAAATGAATATCCATTTTTCATACATTATAAATGTTATGACACCTAAATTCACTTGTAGCACTTAAAACAAATCATTTTAGTTTATTAGACAAAATAGTATATTATTTTAATATTGAATATTTATCAGTTATCAGCCATAAAATGAATCTAATTATCATCTTATTGGCATTGACCAGAATGTTCAAAAACGCTTTTCTAGCGTTTTTGTGGATCTTTTGTTATTTTTGGAACTTGACAGTCTGTGGTCATTATATGCATCCTTTGCATAGAAAACAAATAAAGAAAAGCATGAGAATGAATGATGATAATCCTCATTTTTGTCTGAAATATGAATGATGATAATCCTCATTTTTGTCTGAAATATTCCAGTACAAAACAGAATTAAGTTTTTAATAACAACCCTCCACTGACACATGAAACATCTGTTGATTGGACTGTGTTTCTCTCATAACTATGTGGAACAGATGGACACCCTCTCAGCTGTAACACAATATGAGAGATCAGCGCTGAGCGGGATAATACGTAGCTGCGCGGTAAAAATAGCCCACCCAGTAAAAACGCTGGAGACAGAGGTGGGATGGCTGATTACAGGATGGGACTGGCGAAAGGACAAATAGGGAGGGAAACAGCTTCTGCTAGTGCTGTTAGCAGTGAAGCGTGTGCATGGACGTAACTCATGGACGAGTCTTACACAGGGGCCTGGGGGGTTGTTGTAACCTTTTCTTCTTAGTTTGGGTTAGTGGATTAGTAATTCTCATGGAGTGCTCCTAAAGGCCAGGTGCTGTGATTGCTCACAGATGTAACCAATTTTAGACGGCTGCACCATATACTGCTTCTTTTGACCATTCGGAGACTCCTGGGTACGATCTAACAGCAGTGCCGGCATCGATAAATAAAAAATACTCCCAGGAAAAACTCTCTTTAATTATATTTGGCATCACATGATGCAACTTCTACATGTCTGATTAAACCAGGTTAGGAGTCACTGAGCATGTTAAGAGTCAATGCTGCAATCAAGAACTGATGAAGAACCATAGCCTGCAAAGCTGGATTCATTATTTTTATGTTATAGCTGATAAGCGATTTAATGTCCGATATTAAAGGGATAGTTCACCCAAAAAAATGAATAATCTGTCATCATTTACTCTCCCTCAAATTGTTCCAAATCTGTATGAGTTTATTTCTTCTGTTGAACATAAAAGAAGATATTTTGAAGAACGTGTGTAACCAAACAATTGCTGACTAAAATGCTATGGAAGTCAACATTCTTCAAAATATCTTTTATGTTGAACAGAAGAAAGAAACTCATACAGATTTGGAACAACTTGAGGGTGAGCAAATGATTATAATATATAATACAATTAAATAAATCCAAAATCTACTGATTTCAACTGACATCTACTGATATTATTATTATTATTATTATAAAATCCATAATAATAAATCAAATCCATTTAAAAAAATTATAAAATACAAAAAAAACTCTTAACTTCTAATAATAATAACAACAATAATAATAATTATTATTATTATCATCAAATCCATAATAATTAAATCCATTTAAAAACATAAAATAAAAAACCTCTTACCTTCTTGCCCCCAGTAATGGCCACTTTTTGCAGCTTACGGTAGCAGTACTTTGCGTAAGTGCTGATGGGAAGACCTGTCAAAGACAATTAAAATGCAGTATTACTGACCAATGACAGAACTCTCAAAGGAAATGACATAATTGACCACTGAGTGACCCAATGCATGTTTTTTTCCTGGTCAAATTTGCAATTCAAAGGCCTTAAGGAGAAACACAGTTTGCCTTGTGAATGAGCCTTGTGACTTGTATCAAAGTCCTAAGCATACAATGCTTTCCTAAGGGATTTATCAATAAAGAAGTCTTTAGAAACAAAGCCAATCCACTCATTTTCTATGGTTTCAGAGTGCATGGCCGAACATGTTATGAAAGCGAAAGGCTTTGGATGACAGGGGCGTAATATGATTTTGCAGGCATTCCAACAGTTGGATATGGAAATAACACAAACAACAGTTGATAGCACGGTCAGAAAAAATTAGTATTGTAAAACGATTAATCGCATCCAAAATAAAAGTTTTTTTATTAATATGTGTGTGTACTGTGTATATTTTTATGTATATATAAATACACACAAATGCATGTATATATTTAAGAAAAATATGTTACCTTTATATATTAAATATATTTATATATGATATAATTTATATGAATATAAATATATACATGTAAATATTTTCGAAATATATGCTGTATGTGTGTGTCTTTATATATACATAATAAATATATACAGTACACCCACATATATTATATAAACAAATACTTTTATTTTGAATGCGATTAAAGGTGGGGTATGTCATTTTTCAAAAATGGTTTAGAAAACTGAGTCTGGGCCTAGTACCAAAACAAACTTGTAGCCAATCAGCAGTAAGAGGTGTGTCTACTCATGATGTAGAGGAGAGAGCGTTCAGTGAACAGCCGAGCCGAGCGACAGAAAGATAGAGATGGCGAATAAAAAAACAAAAGAGGAAAACGTCTGCGAAAAGATAAGGCAAGAACTAGGACCCGTGTAAATATCGGATCAGCTATCCAGCGCTGGAGAGAACTCAAGGAGCAGAAGGCCTGTGTTCGGACGCCGAGGTTGCTTTGTTTCTTCCCGATAGGCGAGTAACACCGTGTCTAAACCGAACGCGCCTCAACAGCTAAAGTCTGCCTACACTGGACGCGACAAACCGACCGTTGAAAATCATTTGAAATTTGTGTCAGCACGTCATAAATAGAACGCGGCAGAGATTTATCATGTCGAACCACGCAGCATCCAGTGTAGACAGCATCACTGATTATAAGGCTACGTATGTATGGGGCGGAGCTATCAAAATAGGGGAGAGAACCTTTTGGAGTAGGGGCGTGTTTGTTTTGGTGATTTCAAATATCAACATTGGCTTCCAGATATCGCTTACCCCACCTTTAATTGTTTGACAGCGCCTAGAAAAAATACATTTGCTTAACCAATCAAGTTAAAAACATAAGCTCAAACACAGAAGGTCACACAAAGACAGACCAATGAGGCATAAGTGCTGTGCAAGTAGCTACTCGCCAATCCAGAACCTGACAGGGCTTCTTCTTTTACTCAAGACCAACTTCAGTGACTCATATGTTTTCCAGCAGCTGAAAACTGAAACCCTCACTCTTGCTAAGCATGAATGCTCAACGTCCTGCTGAGAGATTGCTGGAAGTGAACATTTCGAGTGAGATGTGAACGTTTCCTCACAGCTACAAGGTACATGAGGCGTGAAGTTTAACTGTTACGAGAAAAACTGGCTGGAAACCAGCGTTTAAAGTACTAATGGAACCTGTCATCCACACTTCGCTAGATGAAATATCGCTCACGCTGATATTAAAGAGAAAGCGATACAGCTACTAGTGACTCTGGCTAAAACACACTGACCTCTAAGAATTACACTGTGGTGCGAGGCGCTATCTGTTTCATTCAACTCACTCTCACAGCACTTCCCTCCCTTGTTTCTTCTCGGGAACGTGTCTCATTCTTTGGCTGTACAACCTTACGTGGTTACGCGGGTCTGAAAGAGATTTACAGCGAACAGGTGACTAAGGTTTGACTGGGCAGAACTGAAGCCTGAGAGACATTAAGAACAGACACAGAGAGGCTTCAGGGCTCTTCACAGCCATTACTCACAAGTTCAGACAAACATACGGATGGGAAGAGGGAGTAACAGTTTTACATGGGAAAAATGTTGATGATAAAAATCTAAAAAAGACAAAATGCTCAGTCAAACAAGCTCACTATGAAAACAAAAATAGCATTCCTTCTTCAACGTAGCAGCTGTAGCAACTTGAAACAACTCTGCAAAGTTCGCACATTTAACATTTCTGACAAGACTGTTAAATGTAACATAAATGATCAGAAAGCTTTCATGATTAATATAATGGATTATGCAGTCAAATGAAGCAGGCAAATCTATAACATTTGCATGCTGAGGTACTGGAGAAACTGTATAAATGTGTGTCTTGTAGTAACTCGTCATCAAATCTGGAGAAAGTATATTCGGTGTATGATTTACTTTGAAGATTTTCACTCAGAAATTGCTAGTAAATTTCTCAAATAATTACAAAGAAATGGCAAGTGATGTACTTTAAACTAAAAACTGTATGTAGACAAATGAGGTTTCTTTCAGTTAATGGTGTGAAGAAAACCCTCATAAAACAGATAAACACACACCGTCAGGAACAGGTGGTTCTGTATGAGGCTGTCTACTGCCATCAGCCAACTGTGAATCACGAAGATGGGGAGATTTATAGCTCTTGTTTTGATGACTCTTGTGTGTATGAAGCTGTAAATTCATGTTAGACAAGCAGGTCAGATATTTCACAACAGTCTGTATCACTTCTGGCTGCTCTTTCTCTCTTCTTTCCCTTTGACAATTTTATTGTTACATTTCCTGATGTATGAACCTCTTCTCTCCATCTTTTCATCAGTCCTCACACCTCTATCACTCTGTATTATAGAGGTTTGTGACCAAAATCAGTGAATTTATAACACGGGAATGATATAGCATTCAAAGTTTCAGTTTGGGGTCTGTATGATTCCTTTGAAAGAAATTCATAATTTTATTCAGCAAGGATGCATTAAATTGATCAAAAATGACAAGGATATTCATAATGTTACATTCATAATTTCAAATAAATGCTGTTCTTTTAAACTTTCTATCCATCAAAAGTGCCAAGAACAACTCATGTATCATGGTATATTTCTTGAGCAGTAAATCAGTATATTAGGATGATTTCTGAAGGATCATGTGACACTGAAGACTGGAGTAATGATGCTGAAAATTCATCACAGGAATAAATTACATTTTTAAATGTATTCAAATAGAAAAGTGTTTTTTTTATTATTATAATATTTCAACATACTGTTTTTATTGTATTTTCGACCAATTAAATGAAGCATTGGTGAACATAAGGGACTTTTTTTTAAAGCTATTAAAACACCATCTGTTTTTAAACCATCATACTGTACTTTTCATTTATTGGAGTTATTCCTCTTTCCTTCATCACCCATATTCTTGGATTCATTTGTGAATGTGTGCTGCGTCTCATCCTACAGTTAAACACACTTTTATTATCGGCCTCTTAAAGATAAAGAATGACAGTTTGGACGCTTCAGCAGTTACCATATGAAAGGAAACGAGCTGATATGAGGGCTGTTTTGCATACAAATAGTGCCAGTGTTGTAACGGCGGTCCTTTGAGCACATAGACCCCCCCCCCCACAATGCACCTCTAACAGGCGGCAGGAGTAGGCCACACCCTGACAAAGTATCCTGAAACAAGAGCGAGACAGTAAAAGAGCCTCACAAAAAAAAAGAAAAACAGTGCCACCTCATATTATAAAGTCCTCTGAGAGTGTTTATTTCAAAGGGGCCTGTGAACTCCAGCCCTTCTCACAATGCCATCTCCTGGGGCACACGGACAGCTGGTGAGGCCCTGCAACGGTAAAGCCAGATTCCTTCTGCCGTTCCAGAACATTCCCAGCATCCAGTCAGAGAGCGGGAAGGTGCAGAGGTGTCACATGGAATGCTCCACTGCAGCCAAAACAATGCTCGGGATGACTAAAGTAAACCGGCAGCACTTCAGTCAGCTCATGAGTCAAGTGGACACTGTTTAGTGGCGGCAGTGTGATGCAAGTGAATTTGTTTCCTTTGTATTTTCCATCCACTAGAACCACAACAACATTCCTGACTTTTGGCTTCCAAATACACACATGATGCTGGGATTTGAAAAGCCATTGGTTTTCTGGCTTAACTGGAACTCAACACTCTTACAAACATGGATGCCACCATAAGTCCTCCCACAAATCCTGTAATCTTTACCATGAAGTACAAAGATCATGATCTTGTTGATAGTAGGCCAATGGCACATGACACCTATAATGTTGCTATATCCAATTGATGAAACTACAACCCATCTTATGTGATTAATGGGGAATACCACAAAGAAAGCACAATGACAAAGTATAAAAATATGGTTAAAGGTCAATGATTATCAGCCATTGTGGTCTGAAGATGATCAGATATACCCTGAATTTGGGGAGTAAAGGTACACCCATTCGTACCTAAAATTTTCGGTACCGATCCTTCAGTTCGAACAAATGTGTACTGAACAACTACAGCAAACCATTGCATGAGTGAAACTTTATTGGAAACTTCCAGTTTTATTTACTGTTACTTTTGATAAGAAACAAAGTTTCATCTTTCATATTATGTTCATATTATACCATGTTATGTACATATTTTTTTCAGGCAATTCAAACTATAATTCCATGCTTTGATGTGGCGTGACAGATCGCTGTATAAACGCCTCAGTTCAAATGACAACGCAGCGTGAGTGAGCACGATCATCCCTTTCTCTTTACAACTAGATTTAAAATAAATAAACATGAATGTATGAAATGAATGAAATCTCAAGGCTCATGTAATCTCTCAATCAGTCTTTCAACCACATCAAAACTAAATGTCACGTAGCATTTCATTTACCTCAGGCAAGTCATCAGTATCCACAGCTTGTTAGTTCACCAGAGAAACGAAGTCTAGAGAAGAACAGTTTGCGAAATATTAGACTCATTGGGCCAGATTTACTAACAGCTTGCATCAGCGCAAACCGTCTTTTGGCGTTAAAATAGTACTGTCAGGACTTACTAAAGATGCGCAGTGAAGATTAGCGCTGAAAAGGAGTGGACACGGTCATTTTTTCCCCCTGACCTTATTGAATATGCATTTGTAGAATTTTCCGCTTTCAGAGGCAAAATGTTTGGGAGGAGAATATTAAAATGAATCACGCAATGCGATTTACTAATGTTTGCCCTAGTCAAATTATTTGCGACATTATTTAACGCCCCCAAATAAAGCATGTCTTTTACTATTTTGGAGTGTTGATTATATTTAAAAATAAATAGTAATTGAATTTAAGTTTGGGCTCTATTGTTAACTGCTTATAGTAATGTAAAAAGGCTCCCTAGATTTTTATCCCTAATAAAATGTTAATAAAAAGTAAAACGTTTAATTTTTCCCCTTCCTGTAGCGTAACAATACCGAACCGTTACACCCCTACCCTTAATGATTAAAAATGGCTTCTAAAATGTTCACTTAAGTGGACACCAGCACCAGAGGGTTCAACACTCTCACTCCCATTTCATATATGAAATGCAGTCCCCTAAATGTCGACCGCTGAGTTCACACTGTGATGTATCATGCAGTGCAACGATTTCATCAGTCAGTCAGAGGGTAGTAATAAAATGATGAAACGGACTAGATTCAGCCAGCTGCTGCTAAAAGAAAAGTCCTGTGCAAGAGAATCACATGTAAAACTGTTAATAAACTAAAAGATCGGGGCTGGTGACAAAGTCCATAGGTTCGAATCCCACAAAAGGTGATCCATGAACACTTCAGCTTGCTCTAGATCTACTGTCCATGTAATAAGTATTTAGTACTGAAAGATTATTGATAATGACAGTATATTTAAGCCTTCCATCTCAAACAGTGGCGGTCATTACTTAACTGGTGATAGTAAAGTGAGCACATGTCTCGTGGCACTGCCCCTTTGAAGACAGCGCACAGTGTAATTAACCAAGGCCAGGCTGGAGCTGCATTATTAAGAGCCCACGCAGAGCTGTCTCGTCAAACTCTGTTTTGCAGCGGGGCTCTTGAGAAAGGCTCAATGTGTGCACGAGGAATATAGGAGAGAGATAAAAGAACAAGCTTAGGGTTAAGTTGGATGGCAGCCACCGAGGGTGTAACCTGATAAAAATGTCCCGTTCTCCTTTTTTTGTCTCAATCCGCCTGTTCCTCTTTCTTTCTCTTTCCATCTCCTATCACTCTTGCTTCAAGACTGAAAGACGTTCTCAGGATCTTTGTTGCCTCTCAACCCACAAACTCTCTCTCTTTGCCTGCGCAGTCTGGCTACGGGCCAGGGAAGCGTGGGACTCGCAGAATGTCTTGTTGCTCAAAGCTTTAATCTTGCCTCTAAAAGAAAGAGTGAGAAAGGGAGAGAGGAGGGGGATACTCCCCTTCTGTGCTTGGCCAGCTGCTCTCTCTTTGAGTGGTCCTCCTCCACCAGCGGACCCAAAGCATCATTAATACTCTCCCTCCTCAGCCAAACGTGTTACCAAGAAGATTCCCTTATTTACATTGTATACCAAACCCCCTGACACTGCATATGAGTGGGTGTGTTTAGGAGCCTCTCTTTCAGTTAAAGATTAAGGATACTTTAGCTTACAGAATACGAAAAACAACATGAAACGGCATTCATTACGGATTCAACTAGAACAACAGATAGAACGACAGACAGACAGAAAGAGACAGACAGATAGATAGATAAAGACAGACAGAACATTAGACAGAATGAACAAATGAATGAACGATAGATAGATAGATAGATAGATAGATAGATAGATAGATAGATAGATAGATAGATAGATAGATAGATAGATAGATAGATAGATAGATAGATAGATAGATGCCAATTCATTTTAAAAGCCAACTTATTGATTGAAAGAAAGCCAATTCATTAACTCTAAACTCCCTGCCAAAACCTCTCCTCAAGTTTTCTCATGTCTGTACAGATTTTTCCCTGATTGTCTGTGCACCATAAACTCACCCTCATCCTCTTCTTCCTTATTGTTCTGTCTCCTCTTCTTCCTGGATTTGGAATTCTTCTTGTTTTTTATGTCCTGTTGTTCCATGATGTGCTGCAGTACTGTCAGATACAATAAAACTGTTAATTTTATACACTCATATGCTTCAACAGTCAGTCTGAACAATACATGACTTTATTGTTCCATGACCTGGTGACTTTGACTTGCAGTAACCCCTGCGTTTTATTTTTCTCTCCTCCACAGCGTTACATCCTGTTTGGGTAGGCACAATGCCATAATAATTTTAGCAATGTAACCAATATTGGTCTGCTCTGTTTGTATGTATATAAGTGTATCAGGCTTTGAATCCATATGGGACAGCCTAAAATATAAACACTCCCCTGTGTGTGTCCTTTGCCTGTCCCACAAACAAAAACACTGGACTATCCAAGAAATACACTATTTGGCTTAAGTATTTAGACGCTTAAACCACACTTATAAATGTATGAATGCAATTGCATTAGACATAAAACTTCAAAATAGGGGTGTGCGATATGTATCGTCTCCGATAATATCATAATTGTTGTTTTAACGATGTGCAATTTGCCATTATCAAGTATTTTGCAAAAAACATTCAAAACAACCCTACAGAGTGCACGCATGCGTTACGTTAAATCTAGACTAATGCGCGTGTTCTTTCACTGCATGATTCAGTCTAATAAAATACATTTAGAATGATCACAAATTCAAGACATTGGGGCAGAAAATGTATATTTATACCACTTCATATAGTTAATCAATTTCACACAAAGAGTGCCATTTTTCCCCAACAATTACCATGATTACAAATGGGATATTGATTTTTTTACAACAGTTAAAAAACAAGAAGTTAATTATGAGATTTACGTTTTGGACGCCATATTTCCTGTTTTTGCACTATTTCGCCAACAAAAATAATTCCAAACACAGCCACAGCACTGTTTTTTGTCTCTGAGCAACATGACGGTGTTTCGTTCCTGAATGAATCAATCGTTTAAATGATTCGGTTCAATCAGAAT
Organism: Barbus barbus; assembly: GCF_936440315.1. Taxonomy (NCBI): domain Eukaryota; kingdom Metazoa; phylum Chordata; class Actinopteri; order Cypriniformes; family Cyprinidae; genus Barbus; species Barbus barbus. Next base: position 7,902,735 of record NC_136718.1, read on the forward strand.
GACTCACTTATTAACAGTGACTTGCTGCCACCTACTGGTGGTTTTAATTTCACATTCAAAGTATCTTAAATACTTTATTTTAATAATTTCAAATATCAGTATTATTATTCTAATTCACTGATTAAACGTAAGAATTTGACTCAAAAGGTAATGACTCTTTTAGAAAATAAATGTCTTCATAAAGGTAAAAATGCCCATAAAATGTAAAAAAAAAGACCTTAAGACACCAGCACAATAACTCACTCAGCAAAATATTGTCTAATTATCGTTATTGATAAAATCCCAGGCAATTCTGAGATATTTTGTCAATATCGCACACACCTACTTCAAATCAGTTTATCCATATTAAATATCTGAAATGACCTACTTTTCTTATCATTACTGGGCTCAAGGTGTCGTTGGATGTAGCCTTCCAAATAGCGCCTAAACTTGGGCGAAGGCGAGAAGAACGCTAGGCTGATGGCCATCAACTCCCAGCCCGCCTCCAAGCTCCTCATATTCAAGTTTCCGGTGGTCTGTCGCACCAACTGCACGTACAGTTCATCCCTCAAGCCTTGCATCCCCCAGCACTTCGTGACCACCTGAAGGGCCGCATGGCGTTTGTCCAACCTGGTTGGCCTGTCGCCCATGTAGGCCTGGACCAGCTTGAACATCTCACAGGCTTCCTTCTTGACAGACCGGTCGCTGGTGATCAGCATTGGTTTCTTAATGGAGCCACGGTTCCACGAGAGCATATTAGCAATGGAGACGCGCCGGCGAAACAGGCCCTGCGTGTGCTGGTTAAGGTTCTTGCTGGCCCAGTCCTCCATGTTGGCGTCGGGTGTAGGCTTGCAGAGGGTGGTGTATGGGTACTGGTAACCAGAACCCATGCTGGCAAGGGAAGGAGGGGGACTGTTGTTGTTGTTTTTATGGGGGAGGTGGGCGGTTCCATGACCCGCTCTGTCATGGTCACAGTCCTGGGGGGAGATGACCTGTTGAGTTTTGGATTCCAGTGTTCCTGTCTGGAGACATAAAGAAAGACTGAGAAACAGATAGATGACAGTACGGATACAGCTGTTCTAGCATTTCTTTGCATCATCACGACTGCCGCAGGAACTTGAATCCGAGTGCGTGTGTTGTGTAGGTTGCAGCTGATTGGCTTACTCTGTTTCCCTGCAGAAACCTGGAAACGCTCACATGGATTACGCTCACTCCCTAAATAGGTGACCCAATATGGAAATCACATCCTAACTTCAAACATTACTGCCTCCCCTCTTCTCTCTCCTCCTTTCTCCCTATTTTCTAACTCATTAATACTCCAAAAAATCCCTGTCCGACTTCTTCCACACTGAAGAAAATGAATTCAATAACTGAATTGAATGCATTTTTCTCTCATTTAAAAATGTTCACAGACACATAAAAAATATTATAATGATGGAATGAAAGTAGCAACATATTTTCTTCATTGTTGTAGCATACATGCGAGTGTAACAGGCAGTGTTGGGAAAAGTTACTTTTAAAAGTAATGCAATTTTGCGTTACTCCCTGATAAAGTAACTGATTGCATGACTTTTTTACGGAAAGTAATGTATGTTACTTTTGCATTCCTTTTTCTCATCTGGGCTTGCTTGTTTGTTTTAATATATAGAAAAAGTTTTATTTTGGCAAATGTTAAAGCCCTTTCATTCCCTCAGGCTTAAGGCAATGTAAATTCACGCTCAAACAAACCTTTTAGTTGTACTGCCATTCAATATTGCAACAAGAAAGTTCATTACTCTTGAGCAATAAAAAATAAATGAAACATGTTATGTTTATCTAAAGTCATTTTGGCTTCTTGGTATGATTGAATTGGATAATCAAATGTCGGCAGCAAATAAAATGGGATTAAATACGTAGAGTATATTTGTGTTATTTAATTTATTTAATTATTGCAGGTTTGAGTAATATTCCGAGTTTGCATTTCACTATATTTATTAATTTAGATTTCTCTCAACATTGCGACAGGAGAGCTGTCAGTCCATAAATTGGAAAACAAAGTAATTGGCATTACCTATTAATGTATGCGAGCTTGCAGACAATTGTGGCATTTAAATAGCCTAAAAGTTGTTTTATCTAACATGGAGTGGGTCAGGCAGCTATTTTGAAATCACATGACCAGACTGTGATAACCAATATCCAACCAGTAATTGGGATAAATTAATCATGGCTGACTACGAAAAACTGTGATGTGATTGTGTCACATCGCGTTGCAGTTTCAAGTTAAGTGTGGACAGACAAATCTACAAAAACAACAAGAGAAATATGAGATCTTTGATTCTTTAGTATTTCAGTTGTGTCAGCCAAACATGTGACACAACCAAACACAATCATACTGACATTACTATGGTTACAAAAACAGTCAATGAGAGATGACAGGTTGTGAACGTTACATTTGTTGTGTATTCCCGTAACATAAGGATTACGATCCAAGATGGCGGCGCGATCAGACGCAGCGGCTGCTCCGGATCCCAAAGACGGTGCTTTTATGTCTTTTAATGTCGTCTGTTCGTCTTCAAATAGTGTCAGTTTACCGCTAACTCATAAGGAAATCACCCCAAAACTCATCTATGATCGCCAAAGTCTTTTGGATATCGGCAACGCATACAAACAACAACTCTCGCCGGCGGCTACTGAGAAGCTACGGGGTCTTTGTTTACTGCTGGAGACAGACCTCGAGACCGCAGCCTCACCTACTGACGCTACCCGCACAAAGCAGCGTCGCAAGCGGTGTGAGAGAGGACGGAAGCGCGGTAAGCACGGAGGTATACGAGCTAGGCTAAGAGCTAACCCCACAAGACCGGCACTTCCAACACTCATGCTCTCAAACGTTCGCTCTCTGGAAAACAAACTGGACTTAATTCAACTCAGTCGGTCTACACAGCATGAGGCAAGGGATTGTTGTGCGTTTGTTTTCACCGAAACATGGCTAAACGACAACATCCCTGACTCCCGGCCATCCAGCTGCACGGGCTAACCAGTGTAGCATTTTGACCAATCAGACACACAATTTTGCATTTGATTTAACAAATCAATTAGTTATTAGATTAACAAATGGTCACAGACCCCCCCCCCCACTCCTAATACACATACTGGTTCTGGTGTGTCTGTCAACGACTCCAGGTCTCTGGTTCCATGGCAACCCATCTGATAACATTGGTTTTATTACTCAAAGGAATGCGGGTAGAGCAACACTTCCTCTTAGGAAAGACACATTACACCATAAAAATGGACTCTTCTCTACTTAATTCATAGAAAACCCTTCTTGGAATGAACACACATACCTTTAGGTCATTGTGTATATTATTACTGTTCTTGTATATGTTTTTGTGTATTGTACACTGTTTTCTGCATGCTTATGATAGATCACTAGTTAATATTACTTTAGCTGCATCATGTTTACTCTCTATCAATTCGTCTTCGGATGATCTAATTGAGAGTGAATATTACATGTCGATACCTATGCAACATATTAGTGTCCTAAGAATCTTTAGAAGTTTGTGCATTAACCCAGGCGAATTACCTATGCAAATTACCATGTTCATAGACAAAGGGTCATAAAAATTTCCCTCCAAAAATCCAGGACTCCACTGGGTATTTGACACCCCAGAGGTGTGACCTCTATAGCAGATAAGCTCTCATTTCAGAGATGCCCGGCAGTCTGCGGTTTTGTTAGATCCTAAGAGGATGTGAGCTAGAACTTTTTCTGACCCTCTAAGTTTTTGTGCCTGGCCTTTGCGGCCTTGTCTTTCCATTCAACCAAGCTCCTTGGACCTCAGCATGATATCTTTCTTAGCTCTTTTCCATCAAAACTTGGAAGAACATTTCTACCTGAGAACATCTTTGGAATTCATCACTCTTCAACCCGGAAGAACGTGATCGGGAGTCCAAAACTTTGAAACCATTAATACTTTCATCTGAGACTGCATTCCGGACACTCGACCCGACCAAAGGCAGTGCAAGTATAACATTTAACTAAACGAAAGAGAGGTTTAGTATAAGTCCAGGTGGATGCTGCACACTGGTGGTGGACGAGGAGACACCACCCCTCACAATGTCGAGCGCTTTGAGTGCTTAGAAAAGCAGAAAAGCGCTATATAAATGTAATGAATTATTATTATTATTATTATTAAGTTATAGACCCTGTTATAAACGGCGCTGATGGTTTTACTTGGCTTCATCCATCAACTATCATTTAGCCTTTCCCCATGTATGAGTGATTGTACATACTGTATGTATGTTTGTTTGTTAGACTAGTTTGCGTTAGTGTTTAGTTAATAAAAGTGCCCAAATTAGATGAGTTTCTGGTTCTGCCTTGCAAATTAATGTCCCTTTACGATTTTGATCCTTGCTACAATGCTCTAATGCATTAATAGGAAAGTATTTTCTGTGGCCAAGGAAATACCTTTTCTTAGAGTTGATATGAACTTACACTGAATGTTCGCTGGACGGACAGATCAGTTGATGGCAATTTAATTCTGCGACAGTTATTACTGTCAGCCGATATAAATAATTGTAAATTAATCAATTAATCATAATTATTTATATACAATTCCCTTTTGAGCGTATAAATTGTTACACCAGCTTCCGAGCAGATAGAGATTCATCACTATCTGGTAAGACCCGCGGAGGTGGCTTGTGGGTGTATTATCAAAACACTGTTCATCGCTGGTGGAGTTTATGTTTGTGAAGTGTTGACCGTTCTATCTGCCGCGGGAGTTCACGTCATTGTTATTGTCACGGTCTACATCCCCCCGTGTGCAAACACTAAGGACGCGCTTTGTGAACTGTATAGCGACATCAGTGAACAACAAACAAATAACCCTGACGGCTTTTTCATCATAGCCGGTGACTTCAACCACGCAAACTTAAAGACAGTTTTGCCAAAGTTCTACCAACATGTGAACTTTGCAAGAAGGGGAAACAACACACTGGACTTTGTTTACACAACAGTAAAGAACGCTTACAAGGCTGTACCCCGCCCCCACCTCGGGTACTCAGACCACATCACTGTTATGCTAATCCCAGCATATAGACCACTTCTCAAACTCGCCAAACCGGTTCAAAAGCAGATCACCGTATGGCCAGACAATACCACCTCAGCACTACAGGACTGCTTTCAGTGCACAGACTGGAACATGTTTAAAGAGGCAGCCACCTACAACAACCACACAGACCTGCATGAGTACACTGAAACTGTAACTGCTTACATCAAAAAGTGCACTGATGATATGACAGTCACCAAGACCATCACCACATGTGCAAACCAGAAGCCATGGATGACAGCAGAGGTTTGTGGGCTGCTAAAGACCAGAGATGAAGCATTCAGATCAGGAGATAAAGCAGCCCTCAAAACAGCAAGAGCCAATCTGTCCTGTGGCATCAAAAAAGCAAAACGGTCATATGCTCAAAAAAATCAACAATCACTTCACAGACAGCAGAGACACACGGAGCCTGTGGCAAGCCATTCAGACCATCACTGACTACAAGCCCCCGCCACAGGCCTGTGATGAGGACACATCCCTCCCCGATGCAATCAACCACTTTTATTCAAGGTTTGAAATGCAGAATGACACACCTGCACAAAAACTGCCCACACCTCCCAACGACCGGGCGCTCTGTCTGTCTCCAGCCGTCGTAAGGAAGACCCTATCTAGGATTAACCCATGGTCCTGACAACACACCTGGCCGTGTTCTGAGAGACTGTGCTGCACAGCTGACAGATGTGCTTACAGATATCTTCAACACCTCGCTGAGCCAGGCAGTCGTCCCCACATGTCTCAAATCCACAACAATCATACCGGTACCAATGAAATCACCTGTGTCCTGTCTAAATGACTACCGTCCCATAGCACTGACTCCAATCATGATGAAGTGCTTTGAGAGGCTAGTCATGCACAACATTAAAACCAGCCTCCCCAACCTGGCTCTTACCCACCCAGAAAATAAAGACTCCTATGTTAGAATGCTGTTCATTGACTTCAGCTCGGCATTCAACATAATAATCCCACAACAGCTCATAAATAAACTAAACCTGCTGGGCCTTAACATTTCCCTGTGTAACTGGACCCTGGACTTTCTAACCGGAAGACTTCAGTCAGTCCGTGTTGGCCACAACACCTCGAGCACTACCACACTGAGCACAGGTGTCCCACAAGGCAGTGTGCTCAGCCCGCTGCTCTTCACACTGCTGACCCACGACTGCACTGCCAAGTTCAGCTCCAACCACATCATCAAGTTTGCTGATGACACAACAGTGGTAGGTCTCATCAGCAACAATGATGAAACGCAATACAGAGAGGAAGTGGCACAGCTGGCTGAATGGTGTGGCACTAACAATCTGTCCCTCAATGTGGATAAGACAAAGGATGTTGTGATGGACTTCAGAAGAAACTCCGTTGACCACCCCCCACTGACCATCGACAGCTCGACTGTGGAGAGAGTCAGCAGCACTAAATTCCTGGGGGTGCACATCACAGAGGATCTCACCTGGACCACCAACACCATGTCACTCTCCAAAAAGTTTACCATCAAAATGGTAATTTTTTGCGAGTTATAATTTGACGTGGTCGCATTTGTACGAGTGCCTGGTCTGCGCTGCTCAAAGCGTCTGCTTCTTACAGCGCGCGCTGCCAGCCGCAGCACATTATAGCAGCAGTCAGATTTCACTGATCACGTGAAGAGAGGTGCTTTCAGCGCGAGCGCTTCGTGGGTAGAGCCTGGTTTATACTCGCCGCGTCAGCACGAGTGCGAAGGTGCGCGTCGCGGACGGAGCGCAACGGAGGATTTTGTTTTCAAACTAAAGTAAAAGACCGCTTCTTAAACCAGAGAAGGTGAACATGCTAGTGTTCTTGTTGAAAAAAACATGCAAGTCCTGTCAGCAACAGCCAGTTTAGTTTTACTTTTCTTTTTGTTTTCGTTTTGAGAAGCTTGTTATCTTTGCGGTTTTCCTCACGTTACGCTATTGAGGCTTTCCTTAATTAAAAAAAATATATATTAATATTTATTTGCTTCCTCAGAGTTTGCTAAACATTCTGTAATATACTCGGTATATAAGACAGCATGTGATGTGTCCTGTGCCATGCCTCGTCTTATTCCTTTTTGTTAATAAATGTTATGAAAGCTAGTTTGTCATTGTCAACGTACTGTTTTATTGTTGTTGTGCTTTTTAATTAAGAATAACAATGAATCCATCTTTTGTTTTAGTCTTAAAAAATGAAAGGTGTATAGATATAAACAAAACACAATGATCTTTTCTTGTAAAATGTGACACCAAGATCGCAAATTTGAAAGTGAAAGCGCACGAAAAAAGGAATTCCTGTTCACAAAATTTAAATCACAAATAATACCGATGAAAAAGAACGAGTTGAATGTTGAACAATTTTGTTACCATATAACTATAAACTATGATAAAAGTTCATCAGCATGCATTGATTAATCAAATGTTCAAATGTGCAAAAACGAAAAACAAATTGCAACCAAATTATGTGCTCGTGCAACCAGCTGAGAAAGTTAGTCGCAAAAGTGAGATCAGTGGGAAGAATGAGTCTAGAGCCCTGCATGAAAGACTGCTAATTCTCAAAACATTTTTTGTTAAGATGACAGAAAGGAGGAAAAACCAAAGTGAAGTATGGACTTCACGCAGTCATTTATTTACTTTATAACAGTAAATAAATATCGGTTCTGCATATCAGTTATCGGGCACATTAACATGCAAATAATTGGTATCGGTTATAAAAAAAAAAAAAAAAATTCAATATCGGTCGATCACTAGTTTATAGTGTTTTTTTTTTTTACTTCATTGTTGTATGTCTGTATTTATGTAGCACCGTGTTCCTGCGAGGCACGACATTTCGTTCCACTGTATGTCCCCACATGTAGCGGAATGACAATAAAGCTCAACTTGAACTTGAACTTGATCCTTTCATGTCTTGGCACCCCCTGGCATTACGTCAATGTGACACTGTGCCCTAAGTGATACAGATTTAAAAATGTGGTCAAATTAAATGGTAAGAATGGAGCGTTTCTCCATGTGTCTGGACATTAGTGAGGTTCTGCCTCCATCAAGATATAATGAGCTTGCTCTGAACCAAATCATTGAGTCAATGTTTCCAACCTCACAACTCTGCCTTTACGTTATTGTTGTATTTTAATCAGATGTTTATGTATGAGAGAGACAGAAAAAAAGACTGATGAAGGTAATGAGGCATGTAAAGGCAAGAAGAAAGCCAAAGGGCTAGCAGACATATAAAGGAGGCTGAATACTATAGGCAAACATGTATTTTTGTTAAATCTGACATATAAACATAAATCTGATAAATTTCAAAATTTGGCCATGTTTGCAATACTAAGTAATCATTATCCATTCACAAATGTTAACATAGGCCTACATAATGCTTAAGGAAAAGGTTTTAACCTAGCTTTACGGATGCAATTATTTTAATCGTTAATGATCATTTGATTGATAACAAATCTCTCCTAGTGTATTAAGATCCATAATATTAACTCCACCAACTTATGCTCCCCAAGAGAAGCCAAACCACATGTGGAGCACTACACCAATGACAAATGGAACTGTCAGCACACACATCGAAACACATTACCAGAATGTGCCAAATCACAGTGAGCTGTAACACAGTCAGGCGACTGTCTTGTACAACCACAACACCTGGCTGTGAATGAGGCGGCTGGCCCGGTCTCTGTTTTGCTTTCAAAATTATTCTGAAAATAGTACCAGGGCTTGTATTTCTGTTATGTTTTAAAACAGACAGGTTGTTTCTGGTGGAGCACAGACTAAAGGTTAATTTAAGTTCCAGTTTTTCCAGCACTCGTGTGGGAATGACTTCATGAACTGCATTAACACGCATGCTAATGCTATCAAATGTAGAGCCTGAATCCAAAACACTTAATCTCTATTTCAAACCCTGGTGGGCTGCACTGCAGTCCAATCCCTACACAGACAGCTGCCTTCTGTCGATATGAAATTGCTCAAGTTCCTGCAATTTTGGTTGTAGTGAAGGCCAAATTATACTTCAGTTTTTCAGTATTCATGAGGGTCCGTGTACTTTGCGTGACGCAAATTTCATCACCAGACTAGTACACGCATACTGTATGCACACCACCTGAATTTTTGTAACTGCAAAGTTGTATGTGCAGGTCCAAATGCACATTCAATTTGTTTTGCAGTAATCAGTTGTTCCACAAGGTGGCAACACTGGCCCAGGTCGCTGTTTCACAGTAAAAAATGAAACAAAAGAGACAGACACTAAGGGCCTGTTTACACCTGGTAATTTCATGTGATTTCGCTGATCGGATATCTATCTGATTTGTTAAAATGTTTGCATTTACACTTGGCCAAATGTGTCGTAGCAAAACAGTTAAAAATCCGATCTTCAATTCCCACACTATATTTCAATTTAATGGAGTTCACGTTAAAGAAATCAAAAGAGAAGTGCTGCATTTCATTAAATATCAGCTCATTTCAAGATCAAAGACAGCAATAGGAGAGCGTGCAGCATCAGCACTGGAAAGATAAGTTTGTCTTACTACTTTTAATGAAGATGACTGTGTGTTGACCGCCTGCGTCTTACTTTCGGTTTCAGTATGCATGTCGGCTTCGGCAGTTTTTATGTTGGCTTGCTCAAGAGATGCTCAGCTCCTCGTCTGCAGCGAAACGTGTTGCATTAGCGCAGTCATATCTGACTATAATATGCTTTCACACGTTTATTATTTTAGCATTTTCGGAGGAGTAAAATTTACATATGTGGTTTCAACAACCAGATGCATTTACACTTGTCCAGTTTCGTCTGGAATCCGGCCCAGACCACCTCCTGCAGTGGTTTGAGCGATCGGATTTATATCCTTCTCGAATGTATTTTGGAGGGCATTTACACCTCTTTTCATGATCGGATAGCTATCCGATCAGACAAAACACACGAAGTGACCAGGTGTAAACAGGCCTTAAAGAGCACAGACACTGGACTAAGATGAACCTTTCTTGAGCGCATATGTCAACCGCCAGTGTTCGCACATGCTATAAAATGAAGTATAGTTTAAATACCTTCGTGTTTGACTATGCAAACGTTAACGTACATGTACAAAAATGAAGTATACTTTGGGCTTAAGTGTTTCTGCTTGACTTCACTTGTATAACGAAGCAGATAACTCAAGTTCCACTGTCTGCAGTGTCAGTAGTTCCAGTATTGTGACATGGTATCCTAAAAAAGGCAGCAATTTTGCGATGAAGTTCACTACAAAGTGGGCTGAATGGTGGTAGCAGGTAACAAATGATATAGGTTATCTGCCTTTATTATAACCAGTATGCGTAATCCAGTATCCACATAAAACATATTCTACTTTAAATACAATCATCCATGACGATGGTCGGAAAAAGAAATTTGGTTCAAGCTCTACACTGACCTACTTACTACCCGATTCCCATATGTACATCTTCCACAAAAAAACAAACAGACACACACGCACTTATAGCTGATCTTTTACTTTTGACTCCTTTACATCTCCGTTCATTAATCTCCTGCTCACTAAACTCACCGTTTTCCCCTTATTCCTGCACATTTTCTTTCATAAGAAAAACAACAACTGGCCTTTGTACAATCCTCTTAATCTAAGCATAACACACACACACACACACATATACAGACAAACTAAATCTCCTTAGAATGGAACATTCACACCCTCTTCAGCTCAGGAAACCCCAAGCCTCGCAATCTCCTGCATAGTTTCTACAACGACCGGATGGAAAGCATTGCTTTGCTTTTCAACTCAGAGGAACTCTATTAGACACAGAGGGACCATCGAATGTGATGAGTCATGAAAAAGGGAAGGGTAATTAAAGAAAAGGAAAAACTAGGTAGAAAAGGGAATAAGCCAAATTGCTGCACTGCATCGACCATAACAACATTTCCAGATGTACACACTCTAGCAAGTGAACAGCTGCAAAAAGTGTTGGTACCTGTGAGGGTGACCTTGGTGGTTCTGGGGATGACAAGCTGGTCTGTGATGTTACGCTCTTCTCCAGTGAATCTACTTTCTCATATGTCCTCTTTTGCCGGCCTCCGAGACCATCTGTCACCAGTGGCGACAGAACAACGTCACCGTGGTTGTTACCCCCGCCTCTGTACAGTGATCGGTTACTTGATGTCACATCCTCCCTCGATTCACCCCCTCTTGCACCAATCTTCAATGAACTAACCAGGGAGCGAGCAGTACTTCCAGAGGCCTCTGAGCCCATCTCAGTGTCCAGACTGGCTTTGCTTCCATGAAGGGCATTGGAACGGTTTACCACTGCCCTCATTTCTGCCATCAGTTTCTCATTTAATGCATTCAACTCCCCACTGCTGCCCACCGACCCGGGTCGACCCGACCCAGTGCCAAGAGCTGCACGACGTCGGTTCTTCCTTCGCAGACTTGGGGATGGCCCAGTGGAGTAGCCAGAGTCCTGATACGTGACGACCGCAGGGCCTGGGTACTCCTGAGAGGCCAGACTACTTTGACGGCTATGGCGGGGCTCCAACAGCCTCCATGATTGCTTTTTCTCTACAGAGACTTCCTTCTTAATCTGGGCAGAGACTGGAGACTGGGGCTGTATTTGAGGACTGGCTGTATTTGAAGGCCCCTCGATAGGGATAGACGTCTGGGGCTGGTGCTTGGATGCAGCTGCATCCACGTTCACCATGTGTTTGATGCACTCCCGGCCGGCCGGACTGTATTCACTAGATGAGGAGCTGCAGATGTGTTTGGAATGGGGGAACTGGAGGAGTTTAGGAGGCTGGGTTCCTCTCGGCAGGCTGTGACTGGTGGGGTAGGGAACTCGGTGTAAGTGGTGCGCACCTTCTACTTCCATTTCCATTGGGGGTTCATCGTAAATTGGGGGGTCAATGGGTGGAGGTTCATCATAGATGGGTGTTGAGGGTGTAGCTCCGTATTGAGGAGAGGAGGGGCGAGGTGTACCTGCACCAGAGCGCTGGTGGGCAGAGTAAGAGGAAGAGCTAGAAGCGGGCAAAACCAGACAGAAGTTGGCATCCCCTTTCTTGAGGTGGTAACCCTGCTTGGAGTCTCCAGGAACAGACATTTTGCTGAACAGACCGGTTCTGTCAAGTTGCGCTGTGTGACTAGGTTTGGGTGAAGTGCTAGTGTTGGTGGGGTTGAGGTGGAGAAGTTGGTGGGCAGTAGCTGGACCCAGAGATTGGTTTCTTCCAATGCTGTTAACTTTCACCAACATGGCAGCCTTGGATCCAGGAGCAGGCTGCCATCTTTGAGCGGCGTCCCTGAAACACACAAATGGAGAATACTGTTAACACATGCTGTGTTGTTCTTTTCTACCGATATAGGCAGGTGATTTTAAAAACAACATCCAAACTGAAATGGAATTGTTTGTGACTGATTTTAAATGCTCCACATCAGTGTTATAGTCAAGACCAGCTCATCAGAGTCAAGACCAAGACCAGAAGATGATTGAGTCTACATGCTCTCGAGTCCATGACAAGAAAATATGGTCTTGAACCCAGTCCAAGTTTTCGACTACAACACGGCTCTACATAAGCAGTACCAGTAGTTCCAACATGCTGCTAACAACTCAATGCCTTAAAAAATAAAATGTATAGCAAATAGATATTTGGAGAAGTAGCAGAACAATTTCTATTGAAACTTTTTTAAATAATCAACATTTGAATGTGCATAAAATCTAAATCTATTTTACAATTCAATTATTTTGTAATATGCTGAAGTTAGAAACATTTATCATGTTACTAGTATTCTTGCTATGAAGCATATCTGGCAATATCCTGTGAGTACTTGAGAACTGAACATGAAACTCTCTGTAAATCTATCCATATCTAATAGAGAGGAATGTGTGGTTGCAATGCCAAGGGTGGCATAGTACCTTCTTTCTTTCAAAGAATAACTCATACATGCAAGTAAAAAACAAAGAGGATTAAACTATGTGCTTAGCCTTAGGCAAAGAAAGGGTAAGCAATAACAATTTTAATATTTATTAGTCTAAGAAAATTGTTTTCGTACCAGAGAACTGCTTGTAACTATTTTGATCAAAGCACAAACAACAATGTGCAGACATACACACACACACACACACACACACACACACACTATCCAGGCCACTGCGGTGGAGTGTGAATGAGAAACACAACAGGAAAGGTTGAACAGACAGTGTGTTCCAGCAGTGGAAAAACAGGAATCCACTATGGACTGCTATATTGACACTACCAAAATGTTACAGCAACATTACTTTACTTACTTTACTTTATTGTTTATTTTTACAGGGACAATGCACAATTAAAAGTAATTGCACCAGAGTTAGCTAATAGCTCATTTACATCTGCTGTCCCTGGGCAGGTAAACAAATTAAATAACATACAATATTACATATACACCACATTGAACATCACATCACAATACATATATCCACAAAAGTATAAAAAAATCACAAGACTTACAACACAGTCATTAGTGGTTGCAAATTTGTTCTGATAGTATCCGGTGCTTAAGATTAGTTTTAAAAACTGTGTATCTGTCAATGCTTTGAATGTTTGTAGGTAAAGAATTCCATAACCTCACTACTCTAACCAAGAACGCTGTTTGACCAAAGGCGGTTTTTCTATACTGCGGTACTAAATCTCCCCTAGCAGATGCTCTTGTCCTACCGGCACTGCCGTTATGGGCCAGGCATCCCCTAAGAGGAGGGGGGAGCAAGATTATGGATAATTTTGTACATCAGGCATACATCACTGTAAAATACAAAATTATCAAAATTAAACTTTTTCAAAATAGTACAATAATGGTGATCCCTTGTTTTTTTGTCTAGCAGAATTACCGCATTACCAGAATGTTGTAACAATACTATGAAAACCTCATCATGTAACAATTGTATTCATTTATCAGCTACACATGCTGAACACACAAGAAACACACACTTAGAAGTTTACATTTGGTGTGTATATTTGCATACAAGCACACGTGCACCCAATTAGTTGCATGTATACAATTTGTGTGTGTTTGAGTAGGTTTAAAACACAGACCACTCATGTTCCTTCACACTTGCAAAACCGGGTATCAAACACACATGTTCCTGCAAACGAAAAGAAACACTTAAATTCCAAAGCACCCTGTAGAACGCCACTGTGAACTCCTGCAACCAAAGCGTGACTGCACGTGCACGTGCACACACACACACACACACACACACAAATCCGCAACCATAAACATCCCTTGCACAAACACACAAGAATGTAAAATCAACATTAGCTGATCTTTGTTTGACCTGATTAACGGTGTAAACCACCTTCAGACCACTAATCCAGTTTATAGTGTTACTCTGTGTGCACACGTTAATCTGAACTCTGTCAGATTAGCATTTTCCTTCCCAACAAAATCACCAGTCACACATACTGCAACTAACGGATCAGTTGAAGAACTTCTAACCACTTTATATAAGCGCTACTAAACAAACCAGACAACATGCACAGCCTCGTGTACCTTCAACAAATCAACCATTTATATCCATATGTGAGCAAAAATATATTCTCAATACAAGCGACTGCATCATTTGAGATACACCTGTTGCGCATGACCTTCTAAACTCACCTGAGACAGTGATGCATAGCATATGTTTGAGCGTATGGTCAGTAGACATACTTACCCCCTGGCATACCCAAAGGTGGCACGGCGATCTGTAAGGTTGCTTAGGGTGACTGAGAATATAGAGGACACCTCCCTCAGCTGGAGGCACAGAAGAAAACAGCCAAATCGAGGAGAAGAGACAAGTGTCTGCCTTTCAAAATGTCTATTTTTAGCTAATCAAGCTCTTTCCGTAATTCTGTAGGTTATTAACTTCTGCTCAAATTCTTACCGTCACCATGCGATCGTTTAATTACGGAGTGGTACGGAGAGGGAGAGTGAGAGAGCGAGGGAGGAAAGGAGGGAGGAAAGGAGGAAGGGAGGGTGAGAAGGACAAGGAGAGAGGGAGGGAGGGGGAAGGCGGCTACTTTCGGCCCTCCTCTGGGTTACAGTAGCAGGAATGTGAGTCTTGCCATCGTACCACACACACACTTACACACATGAACTTGGATCGCCACTCCCCTGGACCGTTCTCGATCCGCTCGACTCGATCAGATCAGACTCTCGGCGTGTGAAACAATACATCTTCAGCTCTCCGAGAGGCCTGTTTTAACTAAAGAAGCACTTCACGACACTCCATTCCTTAAGTTCCACTCTGAACTCATTTATAAAAACAAACTCTTTGTTTTATTCAAGTGGCTGTCCACCTATTGATCGGAATCTTTTTTACACACAAACTTCTCTCTCCGTTTCTGTGCCTGCTGTGGTCTTTCCCACCCATTGTGTCTACTGTCTCATGGCCAAATGTCAAGAATCTATTCACGGTGTCGAGTAAATACAACGTCGCAGGCCTGTAAATAATCTCAACACAAGGAACAAAACACATCATTCTTCACCGTCTCAGTTGAGAAAGTTAGCTGGTATAAATATTAGGATAAAGTTATGTTACAGTGTGGGACTGAACGCTGTAACAGTGTTTGGTTGTGGGCAGTAATGGATATTTCCCTGCTCCTTCTTTCCAGTAGCATCTTATATTTACCTGTTTTCAGTCTTAGATTACTCTGGACGTATTCACATCTGATATGAACATGTTTCTCAAATGCATTTCATCTAAGGGAGGATCTCTGATTGGGTAAAAAGTGCCATATTTTTGCTTTCAAATATACATGAATATGTTGTGCATGATTATTCAAATGTTTGGGGTTGGTAAGAGTTTTTTTTTTTGTAATGGAGGATCTTTATTTGAACAAAAAATACAGTAAAAACAGTCATTGTGATTTATTTATTTTTAGTATTTCAAATTACTGTTTTGTATTTTAAAATGTAATTTATTCCTGTGATGCAAAGCTGAATTTTCAGCATCAATACTCCAGTTTTCAGTGTCACATAATCCTTAAGAAATCATTCTAGTGATAAGATTTAGGATTCTTTGCTGAAAAAAAGGTCAGAAGAGCAGCATTTATTTAAAACAAAAATATTCTATAACAATATTAAAGTCATTACTGTCACTTTTGATCAGTTTAATGCATCCTTGCTGAATAAAAGTATTAATTTCTTTCAAATAAATAACATATCTTACTGACCCCAAACGTTTGACAGTTCTTCATGCATTTGAAGCGTTTGCACTAATGCATCTGAAGCATTAAATGATCAGGGAAATGATCAGGGAATGAAAACTGTTAAAGGAATGAAAATAAAGAAACATTTAGTACAACAAAGAATAAAAGAGGAAAAAACCTTTTTAAATTGTTCCATAATGAAAATATCATTTGGTAACCATTCTAGTAACCAATTAATAATACTATTATTTAATGTAGATAATTTTAACAAGCCAAAGACCAAAGAATTCCTTACATATCAGATATAAACAAGGCCTCCCATTATTTATTCTCAACACTCTCATAGTGTACTATAACATCCTTGTAGTAGCATGTAGTCGTGACTTAATCTGTGATTACTAATGAACACATCAGCTCATTTATCTTCAGAGGGGTGAAAAGTGTCTGTGATGCCCAGGTGTTGAGGTTCTCACACACACTCATTCACAAACACAAACCCAACCACAAAAGACTCCACACATCTTGGCAAGTGCAGGCCACACTGATTGTGTTATTTGCACTGAACACAAAGGGATGCTGAGAGAGGCTGGACAGGGGGCCGGAGTGCAGATCGGGGGTGTCCTGTGGGAGTGCATGTTGGAAAAGTTCAAAGGGCGTCTCTCCTACAGCATAAACAGGAAATACCAGAGCAGCGTTCACACTGAGCCGAGCAGAGAGAGTAATGCGTGCTGCATTATAGTGATGTAGAAAACACATAAACGAAAAAACCCTGCTGCTCTTTCCCTATCTTTATTACACCTACATAAACATTCAAATAAACATGCAGAAGCTCACCTCACCTTCAGCTATAATAAGTACCAAGTACCATTCATCTCAATGGTACATGCTCAGCTGGAGCAGAACCCCTGGAAGTATGTGAACTGAGATGTTAATGTCATGTGACTGGTCATTCTATATTAAAACTCAATGCAGCAGATGGGGAAAAACTATTATTTCACATATTTAAGAGTCGTCCTGAAAAAGCAAAAAAAAAAGGCAATTTATATATTTCTTGCAAAAACTACATTTAGTCAGTTTAGAAGAAAAGAAGAAAGATGCTTTATGGTGTAGTTACAGTATCTACCACCTTGACCACTTGATCTAATACCACCAACCACTGATAAACATATTTCAGATTTTCTTAACCCTTGAAGCAGATTTTCAGATTATTATTACTATTATTATTATTATTATTAGGGATGCCACTTTTTCCAGTACTCGCCCGATACCGATACTTTTATTTTTCTTACTTGCCGATACCGAGTACCGATACTGATATTTTGATTGCATTTGTACATTTTTTAAATATTGGGTACAGAAACCAAAAGAGTATGTATAATGTTAATTGGTTAACTTCATTTATCAAATAAATACAGTCAAACCAAAATTTATTCAAACACCTTTAAAATTTCTCACATTATCACGGTTTATTCGCTATAGTTAAGAAAATGGTAATAAAATATGACAAGAACTCAGAGTAAAACTGTGTCTGAAAACATTCAGCTTGATAATGTCAGATAACTTTGATAGAAAGGTACATAATGGATTACAATCCACCAAAAATTATTCAGACAGCTTTTAGTATGACAATATTTACACAACTATCAATACTCGGGCCACCCTTAGCCTTAATGACAGCCTGTAGTCTCCTGGGCATGCTGTAAACCAGGTTCATGCAAACCTGAACTTCAGTTTTTTTTTCCCAGACTCGGTCTGAATAATTTTTTGTCCCAAATTTGTATCAATTTTACTGGTAGTCCACTGTATGAAGAATTTTTGGTTATAATATGTCACAGTTTACTTTATTTTGATTTGACTGTATAATATCTTCGGTTATTTTCACACTTAATTATGCCTGTTAAAATGTATTTTACAAGTTTTTGTTACTTTCATTGTTCATTTTTTTGCTCTATGGTACATCAGCTTTAATTTAATGGCATTAGATCTGCTCCATTGCAGCGGCTCAGTACTGTAATCACGCATTTTGCTGTAATAATGCAGGGAACCACTCTCCTAACTCCATAAATCTCCTAACTGTGATATTTTCAGAAATAAAAGTATCTTTTTTCATCTGAAACGTGCTGCAATTTATATTCCAAAGCCACTCATATAATGCATAATCAATCATGAAGCAAGCAAAACATGCAACGTGCGCACGTATTTGTACTGGTGCAGAATGAGAGGGACAAATACAGAACATAGCGCATAGGCTGTTAATAATAAATAATAATAATAATTCATTACATTTATATAGCGCTTTTCTGCTTTTCTAAGCACTCAAAGCGCTCTACATTGTGAGGGGTGGTGTCTCCTCGTCCACCACCAGTGTGCAGCATCCACCTGGATGATGCGACGGCAGCCATAGTGCGCCAGAACGCCCACCACACACCAGCTTACTGATGGAGAGGAGACAGAGTGATGAAGCCAATCAGTGTATGGGGATGATTAGGAGGCCATGATGGTCAGAGACCAATGGGAAATTTGGCAATTTTTTTTTTTTTTAAATCTGGGATTTTTAATGACCACAGAGAGTCAGGACCTCGGTTTAACGTCTCATCCGAAAGACGGTGCTTTTTTTTTGACAGTATAGTGTCCCCGTCACTATACTGGGGCGTTAGGACCCACACAGACCGCAGGGTGAGCACCCCCTGCTGGCCACCCTGTTAGTTTCACTTTCGCCAGAATGTCGTGTATGCTTAAGGTTGAAAATAAATGATGGTTTATAGTGAATACCCCTATAAATTGTCTTATAGGTACCAGTATCGGTGCATCCCTAATTATTATTATTAATATGGACAGACGGACAGACGATTGGCCTATAAAATATTAATATATTGTAGGCCAATCAACTGTCTGTCCGTCTATCCATTCATCCATTCGCTTGTCCGTCTGTCCATCCATCCATCAATCCGTTCATCCATCCATCCATCAATCCGTTCATCCATCCATCCATCCGTCTGTCCGTCCGTCCATCCATCCGTCCATCGATCCGTTCATCCATCCATCCATCTGTTTGTCCATCCATCCATCCATCTGTTTGTCCATCCATCCATCCATTCATCCATCTGTTCATCCATCCATCCGTCCGTTCATCCATCCATGCGTCTGTCCATCCATCCATCAATCCGTTCATCCATCCATCCGTCCGTCCCTCCATCCGTCCATCGATCCGTTCATCCATCCATCCGTCTGTCTGTCCATCCATCCATTCATCCATCCATCCATCCGTCTGTTCATCCATCCATCCGTCCGTTCATCCATCCATGCGTCCGTTCATCCATCCATGCGTCTGTCCATCCATCCATCCGTCCATCCGTCCGTTCATCCATCCATCCGTCCGTTCATCCATCCATGCGTCTGTCCATCCATCCATCCGTCCGTTCATCCATCCATCCGTCCGTTCATCCATCCATCCGTCCGTTCATCCATCCATGCGTCTGTCCATCCATCCATCCGTCCGTTCATCCATCCATCCGTCCGTTCATCCATCCATGCGTCTGTCCATCCATCCATCCGTCTGTACATCCATCCATTCATCCGTCCGTCCGTCCATCCATCCGTCTTTCAGTCTATCATCTATGTATCAGTATATTGTCTCTCTATTCATTCATTCATTCATTCATCCATCCGTCCACCTATTTGTCTGTCTGTCTCTAACTTTTAGTCTATCATCTATCCATCTATCTAACAGTCTATTATCTCTCTATCTTCCGTCCATCCATCACATGGTTTTAGCAAATCATCATGGCATTATTTTTTTGCTGAAGGGAAGTATTAACGACACTTAGTTTGATCAGTTAAAAATGTGTTTTTATGAAAACATGAATACAGCCAATCAGGAGTGAGAGAAATGTGAGTTTAAGCTCTCAGTGGAGCTCAGAGGCTAATGAAGAAACACACACAGATAGTCAGTGGGCGGGTGTGAGCCAGTCACATGTGCTTTTGTTCTTCAAACTATATCTTTCCCTTCCTCTCTCGCTATAATCCTGTTTTGCTCGTTTGCTCTTATAGATAAACAACATGCAGTTTGTTTCACAGGGTTCCAACATCTCTTCCTCTCCCCCAAAATCACACACATCACAGATGGATTGAAGCCACCGGCCCACACGTACAGTGCTTACTTCATACACAACAACTGAACCGAATCTGTCAGTGAGTGAGCATATGTGGACAGTGTGTAATATGTTAGTGTTGTGACAGACAACTAAACAATAACGCAATCACAATTGATGCGTTTTTAATAAATATAGCTCTTATAAACAGTACAACAGCACAACTGCATCAATATGATATGGGCAGTTTTTTTGTTTATTTTTTCTCTGCCAAGAGAGAAGTTTGGTCAGGTGTAGCAAAAAGTGGACTACACAATAGAACTATTAGAACGCTGCTCGACCAATCGGATTAACAGACTGGCCCCAGTGCTAAACTAAAATTTGTGATGTTAACTTGCAAAGCTTCACTTTTGACACCTGAGGTATAAATGCACCACTGCTATTTACAATTAATTCTAGTAAACTAGTTCCTCGTAATCTGTTCGTAACAACAATCTAAGTTGTATTTACTGTAAATGTACCTGTTCAAATTTAATGTCATCAACCTAAACGAGTTCACTCATTTAAAACCCCTTTCATTGTCTTTGTAGAAAATACAGCACTTGCCAAACAATACAGCACTGACAAAATTAGACATTATATCATTGGATAGCTACGTTTTAAAAAAAATATTGCCCCTTCAAAGAGACAGTTTTAGAATGACATTTATGGGTTATTACATGATGACAGCATTTACATTTTAGGGTGAACTATCCCTTTAAGTTGACTCTGTAAGTATCTCGCAGCAGAGCTATAGCTACTTTTTCAGAAACTTAGCTAGCTTGACAAGTTTCCCCAAAATAACCTGGAACTAACTGTTGTATATCTAGCAAATGATTGGCGCAGAGAAGGACAGATAAAGCAGCAGACAGACAGATACAGCTGTGCTGTGTTATGGTGAAATCTGTGTAGGTGTTATTGTGTGACAGGATTTCAGAATCTGAGCATCACACACAAACACCCACCCACCCACAAAAACACACCCCAAACACACTGTTCCCAAACAAACAGCACACAGACACTTAACCACAGAACACTTAGGAAAATAGGTCTATTTGGGAAGGAGAATGAGAAAGATGGAGAGAGAGAAGGAGAACGGGGGTGGGTTTGTCCTAAAGGGATTTGTCATGGGAAAGTCAAGCATGGAATCCAAAGAGACTTTGGCATTCACTGCTTTCGGAATGTTGTGAACAAAGTATATATAACTATGCATGTGCTTGTTTGTATAAGTGTGTGCATTTGCAAAGACTTGGTGTACAATTAAAATACTCAATTACTCCAACTTGTAAACATGAGATTTATAGAGAGTGTGTGTGTGGCCGAACACAAGGTAATATCACTCTCCTTTCCTCATCTAACTTCACGAGGTCAAAGCTTTTGACCGCTGACCTCCAGGCCGACCTTATTGACCAACAACTTCTGAGGGGAAAAATAAGTTTGAAGCCACTGAATTTGAAGGAAGGGGAAAACAGAGTTAAGATCCATTTGAAATGTGAGCTAACTCAATTTGGTCATGGAGAGTCAAATTGGGTTAGCACTCAGGGCGTTTTAATTAGCGCGGTAGAAACAGTGACAGGGCGAGACGAGGGGAAGGGTTTCTCTGAACTGTGAGATTGATGAAATAGTTGAGGAACAAAAACAAGCTTGTTATCGTAAGGCTTTCGGTTCTTGGTTTACAGAAAACAGTAAGCTAACAGCTGCGATTTTTAGCGCGAGTTAGCATGAGCGGCCACAAAAACTTAGGTTTTTATAGGTGTCGGTTTATATATAGGTACTATAGGTGTATAGTGTTTTGTTGTCTAAATTAAATTTAGTATTTTGCCTAGGGAAAAAAAAAAATACTTTAGAACAGATTGAACCTGAAATACCATACAAAATGGTTTGATAACCACAATTTTCTTCCCCGTGTTGACATATGTGTTTCGGAAACAGGTGGTCATGGGTTTGGTTAGTTAGCTTCAGAAGTTAGCTGGTACAGTACAGTGGATGTCAAAACTACACCTTTCTGCAGGCAAATGTTTTGTGTTATTCAGTATTACATTTAAAGTTAATAAAATTTCAATGTACGAAATTGCAACTTCATCATTACAAACATATAACTACAAATATATTTATAAATGACATTCAATTTCAATAGAAATGACATTTTAGTTTATCATAAATGCATAAATGCTCTGCTACTATTTAATATACATTTAAATAACAGTATAATGCATTTTCATTCAATTTATGTGTACAAAAAAAATACATTCAGTTCATAGTTAAGTATATATTTTTAAAGTATATTATTTCCTTGAAAATATATTATATTTTAAAAGTATTCATAAGTATACATCTTTTTCACAAGGGAGGGAATCGTTTATTGCAACATTTGTATACATTTCTATACGTGTGCAGAACATGAGTTATATTTTTAGTCAATTTATTAAAAAAAACTAATCTATTAAAAGTGAATTGTCAACTTTTAAAAGCATATGTGACCCTGGACCACAAAAGCAGACTTAAGTGTCAATTTTTCAAAACTGAGATTTCAGCAAAAAATTCTAAATATTGAGAAAATCACCTTTAAAGTTGTCCAAATGAAGTTCTTAGCAATGCATATTACTACCCAAAAATGAAGTTTTAATATATTTATGGTAAGAAATTTACAAAATATCTTCATGGAACATGATTTTTACTTTATATCCTAATGATTTTTGGCATAAAAGAAAAATGGATAAATTTGACCCATACAGTGTATTTTTGGCGATTGCTACAAAATACAGCCCAGCGACTTAAGACTGGTTTTGTGGTCCAGGGTCACATATTAGCTTATAGAAGACCTCAAAGTCATGGATTTGATTAAAATTAAAAATTTAAATTTAATTAAATGTTTTTTGTTTACTTCAATTACAACTTAAATTACACTCATTCAGCTCAATATATAAACTCAATACTGTTAATGTTTACTTAATGAGGAGACAAATTCATCAAGTGTTTGAAGGTGAAGTGTGTAGCTGGTGAATTTTTTTTATTATTTGTTAAACCTTAAAATACTTTCTCCTATTCCATCTTAACCTGCAGAGACAGCTACAAGTAAACCGTTCAAAGGTTGATTAGTTGGGTGATTTCTCCAAGAAGTCTAAACGTTGCCGCTATCAAAACATTGCTCTGTTTGTTTAACCATCCTGACTAGCATCGGTTTGATTTATCGAAATGATAACAACAACCCGATGACCTCCAGAAATAAAGTCGCTGTCAGTGTAAACTAGTCGTTCTTTGCTCATGCAATAAAAACATTATACAAATTTAGGATCAGAAAATTCATGACAGGAAGTGAGTCACTGTGGCTGTTTGACTGATACAGCAGTGCTCTCCTGATAATGGCCTACTTTGTGAATGAGGCCATGACTGATGTGACGCAGGACAAATAGATTAGTGTGTAAATGTGACCAAAGTCTGGCAGAGCCCTTTGTCAATGTGAGAGCTAAGTTCATGCTGGCACATCAAACGATGACACTCAAAACAAAAACTTACACACATGAACAACAAATGACAGCATTTTTTGAGGGGGGTAATGTAATGCATCTGTGTCCTTTCATTTCGGTCACTCAGGGAACGGGCACCATGGTGAAAATGTGTATTTCTCATGGCTATGTGCCACTGAAGAGGAAAATATGGCAAGTATTCAGACGGGCATAAACACAGACAGCTAAAACACGTGGGTCTTGAGTGAGAAGGTTTCTATGAACTCAGTGACCCTCCTAATGTCACCCGAGACCTACAAACTTCAGCAACCCTTTGGAAATATATTGACTATTTATAATATATTCCACATTATTTGGTTGGTCATTTAAAATTTACAAATGTCATGAATATCACAATGATTTTAATGTGCTTTTATTACTCCTTTAAAGGGGTCATGGACTGCCTTTGTTTTTTTTTGTACTGTTCTCTGAGGTCCACTTATGTTATCAAGATTTTTACATAAAAAACATCATAATTTAGAAGAAATAGGCTATTTTCTGTCCTGTTTTTGACCCCCCTCATCAGAACACTCACAGCACTGTTTTAATAGGTGTGGCTGATTGTAGACTCGGAAGTAAACGCCACTGCTATGATTGGCTAATGTTGTGTATGTTTGACAACATGCATTCCTTACAGATGGACACTGCTGTGATTTAGGTCAAAAACGCATAAATTATCAGTACATATCAAACGATCTGTAAGAAGTGACAAAGCAGTTACTCACACTTGTGTGGTGTGACGTTATGGTCGAATCCAATATAGTTGGCACTGCATCCCATTTTAGTTTCAATCTTTCTGAAAATCCTGTGTCGAATTGTGCCTTGTTTTATAAACGAATCCACAGAAAAATTAAGTGAACAAAGGAGCTATTTGTTACTGGATCTTCATTAAAAATAAAGTTCATTCACTCTTTCCTAACGTTGCGATCAGAAGGAAGGTAATGCAAAGACTGTTTTTTCCACAGCATCTTCTTGTCTTCAGAGCCATTTTTATAGTTTGGTTTACGTAGACCTGCACGCTCGTCTCTCTCGTAAACACTACATGCGGGAATCGGTGGGCAGAGCTAAACAGGCAGCGATGTAGAAGCAGGCATTGATGATCATCTGTGGAGGAGGTACTTTTCCACACTATTACATCATAGAGTTGTGCATTCCACACGCTGTCGTTTTTAAACTAACGACAAAGTTTGAGTTCTGAAAGTTTTTATAGTACAATGACCTCTTATGTCAAAAGAAAAGAGAATTTTGGTTTCTCAGTTTATGACTCCTTTAAGTTTTCTAAAGACCACAGCAGCTATACAGCTTCTTATGAGTAGGGTGAATTTTCTGATTTCATCAATTAATTCAAATGTAATGTTTAGCCACAGTAAAGTAGAGCATATTGCTAGGTGTTTCCTAGTGATAAAAATGTGAGACACAAGTGCAATGCTCAAACACATCCATTAAGCGCATGTTCACATACATAGAAAATCAGCCCAGTGGAATGACAACTTGTAAAGAATTACTACTGAATTTCTGATATTTCATGTTTGCATGATGATGACAGACTGAAAGCTGCTTTTTACAAAACATTTCCTGTTAATAATAGTCAACTGGTCTTATACTTTTAGTAATTTCGAATTTGAATTGTCTTGACTTTTTGAAATGACCTCGAAAACTAAATGTCTACATTGTGGCTAAGAAATATGTAGCATTCTTGTTTTATGTTTCTGATCCTATAGGATATGTTTGAGACAAGCTTGTGCACTATTTGCCTTCATATTCCATTCATCTTTTCTGCAAAGATATGTAACAAGTAATTTGTTTTACGTTTATACCATATTAACTTCACGTGTGCTTTCTTTAACCAGATGGTTAATAAAGAAAATGTTCCTTGAATTATGTTCTTATGTTTTTAAGTTGACTAGTTAAAACGTAAAAAAAATCATTAAACCTTGAACCGATCAAACTTCCTGAGGAAAAAAAAAAAGAGATTTTATTTTTTTTCCATATTGCCTAGACCTATGAGACTATTTATAATTATGAAATTACTGATATTTTGATAGTGACTTATAATTTGTGGAAAAAGATTGAAATTTGCTCCTCTAATAATAAATAAAAAAGAAAATTAAGGCAGGTTTCCTGACATGACATCAGATGCTTATGCAAATAGCCCCGCCCCCAAACTAAAACCTATGGTTATGCCAGTGTTACTGGTCATGATGCTATTTTATATAATTAGTTTAAAATAGAATTCAATGCTTTCCAGACACTCTGGCATCAAACATGTTTACAGGACAGATCCTAGTGTATAAAAAGCATGAGTGT
Source organism: Barbus barbus (assembly GCF_936440315.1). Classification (NCBI taxonomy): domain Eukaryota; kingdom Metazoa; phylum Chordata; class Actinopteri; order Cypriniformes; family Cyprinidae; genus Barbus; species Barbus barbus. The sequence continues at coordinate 7,928,844 of NC_136718.1, forward strand.
GTGTCCTGCTGGGTGGCCCTTTGAGTTTCATACTCGCCCTCTGTCTCTGATTCTTCCTTTATCTCCTGCAGCCCTATAATCACACACACATAAACGCACATACAGCCCACACACTGCTGAGTAAATAGTACTAGTGTGTACTTGATGTTACTAATCTTGCCTGTTCCATTTTAGCAGAAGCAGAAGATCTCATACCTCTTTGTTTTTTCCATCCCTCCCTTCATCTCTTCACCTGTGTTCCTGTAATTACCAGTCAGCCCACCTTAAAGCCAGCTATGCATTTGCTGAAGCTGGTTTTGAACGTGAACAGAGCATCTCTGTGTTCATGGGTATACTGCTCCTCCTTAGGCCAGGAAGCATGTGAATACCTCTCTGAGTACTGTCTGTGTCTGCGTGTGTGTCTGCGTGTGCGTGCGTCTGCGTCTGTGTCTGCGTGTGTGTCTGCGTGTGTGTCTGCGTGTGTGTCTGCGTGTGTGTCTGCGTGTGTGTCTGCGTGTGTGTCTGCGTGTGTGTCTGCGTGTGTGTCTGCGTGTGTGTCTGCAGCACCATGCCAGTCTGGGCTTGGCCAAAACTTTACTCTACAGGTTCTGGAAAGGGTGTGCTGTTCAGATCTGCAGAGTGCTGACATTTTAACACATTATATATGTTTTTCACATTTAACATTTTTTTCATCAATAGTTAGACTGCTAAAATACAGGTGTAGCTGTGTGTGCCAATAAAGGTGAGCAGAGATAATAATGATATTAAGGCAAGACACTACAGATTAATCAACAGTTTTAACCAATATATATATTTCATTGATCAATCAAAGAACATTAACACAATTAGTTTTTTATAGCAGTTATAATCAATAAAATATATTAAATTATTTATTATGTTAAAATATATTTAATTTAATACGTTTTTCTTATAGCAAACAGGTTTGTAAAAACATGAAGGCAAGTAAACGATTCTTCAAAATTTATGTAAAGTTAATGACCACAAAATATTATGATAGAAGGTGACCCAAATGTTAAGCATTTTTTGTATTATCAATATTAATAATGTTTATAATATGATAATTATAATCAATCTTAGTGTGGCCCATCCCATTGGATTTTAGTGTTTTTCCTGCATTATAAGTTTTTAAAAGTAGATTCATTCATTTTTCAGGGGGAAAAAAATATATTAATGATATTATAAATGATATCCTGGTCTCTATATACATCTTTAGTTTGTTCAAATCCCAACCTGTACGTATGAGCACTAGTTATGCTGTTTTTGCAAACTAGCGATCAGTCTCAGGCACGCGCAGACACATGTGAACGTGTACAGTTGACCTGTTCCTCTTTTCTAAAGACCATGTGCCACTGAGCATGTCAGATGTAACGTTGCCCCCACAGAGGAGAAGAAAACAAGATCTGAAAGGACACGTCCAATTAAAGCACCCACACACAGGATGATGGATCCGGAGATAGAAATAAAAACAATGGCAAAAAACAACACAAGGTGATCTGTCATGAGATGATCTCCACAGATTAAACCAGATGTCATGCTGTTCTTCAAACATCACGTACTGTACCACATACTGAAAACAGACAGACATAACCACTCATGAAAACTTTTCATCATCTTGCCGTTCCAAACCAATATGCTGTTACTTTCCTGTTAAGTAGAACATTCTGAAAAACTTTCATCAGCTCTTGACGTAAAACTGGTTCATGCAACTAATAAAAGATCAATAAAAGTGGTCCATGTGACTTTTGCACTATGTTTTGATGTGAAGCTATATGTGACCCTGGACCACAAAACCAGTCATAAGTAGCAAAGGTATATTTGTAGCAATAACCAAGAATACATTGAATGGGTCAAAATGATCGAGTTTTCTTTTATGCCAAAAATCATTAGGATATTAAGTAAAGATCATATTCCATGAAGATATTTTGGAAATCTCGTACTGTAAATATACTATATAAACTTACATTTTTGATTAGTAATATGCATGGCTAAGAACTTCATTTGGACAACTTTAAAGGTGATTTTATCAATATTTAGATATTTTTGCACCCTCAGATTCCAGATATTCAAATAGCTGTATCTCGGCCAAATATTGTCCGATCCTAACAATTTATTTAAAACAGCTTATTTATTCAGCTTTCAGATGGTGTATAAATTTCAATTTCAAAAAATTGACCCTTGGTTTTGTGGTCCAGGGTCACATATGATAGATTTAAGGCATCGTATAATAGCACACAAGACAACTATTATTTTAGTCTTATTTACTAATATAGTATTTATTTTTTACTAATTTGAATTAGCGTTTCTTATATTTTCAGTTTTTAAGTTGTTTATAGTTTACGTTTGAGTAATTTTGTGTTTTTTAAATATTTCTATTTTGCATTAATTTATTTTTATTTTAGTTTTAGTCATTTTAGTACAGTACTTCTACTTCTATTATTTCATATACTTGCATTTCCGTTTTTATTTTTCCAAGTATTTCCAACATTTATTTTATTTCAATTAACATTTTTTTTTTTTTTAATACTTTCAGTTTTCAGTTTTTTTAATACTTTCAGTTAACACTAACAACAAGCAGTAACTGCTTTTATGATTCTTTTGCTTATTGCAACTTGACTTATGTATGGAAAAAATCTACATGAAAATGACGTTTTGAGTTCTACAGAAAACAAAATACCGCATAGGTTTAAACCCACATTATGAGAGTGAATGGTTTTTCATAATTGTTTATTTTTGGCTGAACTATCCCTTTAAGAACTGTTCTCTTAATCCAATGAGCTCCTCTCATCTCAGTGTCCTCGTGTGTGTGTCTTTCTCTGCTGGGATGTGTCTGGTAAAGGGGGATGAGGCTTTAAACCAGTTCTTTGTTCTCAGCTCTAATCTGAAGGGATTTCTGCCTTCTACAGGAACACATAATGCAGGAATGTATGAGACCGATTACTACTTCCCGCCTCAATCCTCTTTACCAGAGAAACCTCACAGCAAGAAAAGAAAAAGTGAAAGAGTGAAAAAGACAGATTGAAGACACCTATAATTCCCTCTGTCTTAAGTATCTGAGTCACAGAACCCCATTCTGAGACTAATCTCTTAACACTCAACACATTACGCACAAATTGTGAGAATCAATGCAAATTCAACAAATTGTTCCATTACTGGCAGCAGCTTGCATTTTTGTCTTGTCTTAATCTATCTTGTCTATAAAGTCATTAAATCTATAAGTCTAAACAAATTGTTCACAACATTGTAAAAGCAAGGATTGCCCGGTCATGTAAAGGTATCAGGACTCCACATCTGAGTTCAGTAATTATTCACAATACACATGTATAGGTGATTGTACTCTTGTTGTCAGCAAGACAAATGACAAAAATAATAATAATTACATTATTAATATGCAATTACTAATGATGTTTGTTGGTGATTTTCACTGCAAAACACACACACAAAAAAAAATCATTTTGGCCTGCAAAAATCTGAAAATTTGTAGTGTCCAAGCACATGGTGTTTCAAAAAATAGCAAATGAGCATATGATGGCCAAAAATACTGTCTAGGTAGGTGGCTCAATGGGTTCCATGCTGGTCAAGATAGTAAATTAAGATAGGCAGCTGTTCACCAGCATGGTAATCAACCAAACAAGTCTTTCTTGTTTAGCTAATTAATACTTCACCCAAAAAGGTACATTTGCTGAAAATCACTGAAAAAGCAATTGTTTAAAGTTAAAACACCTTATGGATTTGTTTCTTCAAAAACACAGCTTTTCACTTCTCAAGGCATTAATTGATTGATTGATTGATTGGAGTGGTGTGGATTACTTGTGGATTATTGTGATGTTTTTATCAGCTGTTTGAACTCTAGTTCTGACGGCACCCATTCACTGCAGAGGATCCATTGGTGAGCAAGTGATATAATGCTAAATTTCTCCAAATCTGTTCTGATGAAAAACAAATCTCAAATGGCCGAGACGGAGTACATTTTCAGCAAATTTTCATTTTTGTGTGAACTATACCTAGAATAATGGGGATCAGCATTCAAAACATCATAGCTTGTGATCAACATTTGCTATCAAACAAAAAATGCCACCCTCATAAAGACACTATAGCTTTACAGTAAAATAACCCATCAAAATAAGAATAACAAAGTCTTGTTACTCATATTGCTAATGATAGCTCTACTCACCCACATCACAGAGTACACAAAAGTGAAAAAATGTGGAACACTACTACAGATTTGTAGTGTTTACGGAGCCAAAACAAGTGCTCTTTGTCCATCTCTGGCAAAAAACGAACACACACATTGACTTTTTAAGCCAGAGCGATGGCCCATATGCTAAACACGATGGGGAAGAGCCCCCCACGATGCCAACACCCGATTAACCCAAGAATAAACACACACACACACACACACACACACATATGAGAGCTCATACAGTCAGATGGTGGATGACAGCAGCCAGTGCTTCCTAAAAAGCAAATACCCCATAACTTAATTCCAAATGCTATGTTTAAAAACAAAAAACAAAACCTGCCTACCTAGATAGCATTTTTGGACATCATATGCGTTTCAAATTAAATCAAGTGTTTCTTTGAAACATTTCAACATTGAGAACCTAGCTAATGATGCCCAAATGCTGCTATCTAAACCAGCTCACTAGGTTTTAAAACACAGCCCAAGAACTTCTCTGACCTCCACAGGACATGCAACACGTTTTGAAGTATAGCGAACCAGGTTTCCTCCATGACCTCAGGGACGTGCACTGTGACTCTACCCAAAAACAGCTCAGCGTTACTGGGCTACACTCCTTCTGACGGCAGCTTGTGCTGGACGTCCTCTAGCCGCACCGCACACACACACACACACACACACACACACACACACTCCAAAAATATGTACGGGCTGGAACACTTGCCCTACTTTTAATTGAATGTGAGCTGCTAATTTGCGTTCCTGAGAACTAGCGTGTGCACAGACACACTCATACGCTCTAAAAAAACATCTGTAAAAATAGGGCACAATGTACTGTATAATTTGAAGCAATTTTTCCGTAATTTTTAACAGGTGTTTTACCAGGATTTCGAATTTTAGAGTCAACAGAAAACGGTCAAATTAAAATCTAAAGAGCTGCCAGTACTTTTTCTGTTATTTTACGGATTTATTTTTTACAGTGATACACAACTCACACAACAAACAGCTACATTGTGATTTTAGTATCCCAGAGACATTATAAATTATCATTATTATCAACATTTATTTTAAAGTAACAGAATTTTATGATTTTTGGTTTTGTTTTAGGTAACTACAATAACTCACAAAAGAAAAAAGATGACAAATTCATTCTTATTATTAATAGACCACTATATAATTTACTCATATATAGAATTTAACTTTTATTTTAATATTTACATTAAGTTTTGTTTTATGTGCTTTAATAATTTTATTAGTTGTTTTTTTTATATTTCTATTTAGCTTTATTGATTAGTACTTTAGTGAAAGTGTGACGTGACATATGGCCAAGTATGGTGACCCATACTCAGAATTCATGCTCTGCATTTATCCCATCCAAAGTGCACACACACACAGCAGTGAACACACACACACCGTGAACACACACCCGGAGCAGTGGGCAGCCATTTATGCTGCGGCGCCCGGGGAGCAGTTGGGGGTTCGGTGCCTTGCTCAAGGGCACCTCAGTCGTGGTATTGAGGGTGGAGAGAGCGCTGGACATTCACTCCCCCCACCTACAATCCCTGCCGGCCCGAGACTCGAACCCGCAACCTTTGGATTGCGAGTCCGAATCTCTAACCATTAGGCCACGACTTCCCCTTTAAGCTATGTAGTTAGCCATCAAAACAACATATTAAGATTTTATACATTTTAATGAGAAAAACATTTGTTGTATTAATAGCATTTATTCATATTCATAGCATTCAATTTTGTCAGTTTTAGTAATTTTAGTACTTAAGTCATTAAAAAAACATTTCCATTTAACATTTTTTACATTTTACATTTAATATTTATAATTCATTTGTATTTCAGCTTTATTTTAATTACTGAAAACTATTTTAATCGTTTTAGTTAACAATAACAACACTGGATGAGAACGGTGTAGTTAACCTAAAAACAACAACAACAACAACAACTGTGTGCCCTAAAATCAGCTGCTGAAAAACCAACAGGTCTGAAGTAAGTGGGTGCAAGTGTGTGTGAGGGTGTCCCACCCAAGACGCTACAATTAGCAAACAGGTATTAACACACCATTTTAAGTACTCCACAGAAAGCGCATTCCAGGGTGTGTTAACGGGTGTGTGTTAACAAGGAAAAGTGTGTGACCATTTAAGGCTGATTTTGTTAGAGGAGTCTGCTAGGCACCTTTCTCTCGCTCTCTCATACAGTGTTCTCAGAAGCTGGCGCTCGACCAGCTGAACAGTGCATCTGTGCCAAAACGGCTTCAAGAGTCCAAAATGAAGAAAATATTAGCAAAACAGACCCTGCATGTTATTTCTACCCGCAAAGAGACTACAGGGCTGACCCAGAAAGCCAATGTGTGACATCATGTGCGTGTTAGACCAGGTAAGACCTTATCCAATAAGTCATGGCTTCCAATGACAGACATATTCATACTCTTGAGTTCATCATACAAATAAAGTGAACACAAATGCTTGTAGCTATCCAAGCACAATTCCACAAACTATTCGATTCAGAAATGTATTGCAATGCACTTCGTCATGCAATCCATGTACGCTGCATTGTCAGTGTGGCCACAAGAGGTGCTACAGCAGACATTAGCATAAACCTTTTCTTCTATGGTCAATTTTCACTTTCCATTCAACTACTGTCATGGAGTATTTTATACAAAAAAGAGAGGATGTAGCATGTGAAAAAACAAAAAATTATATTCACAATTGCATTTTTTATTTTATTCATTCGTTTAATCTGTATGCTCTTTCAAAAAAAAAAATGTTTTAAGTATTAAATGTTTCCTTGTTAACATACACATAAAAAATTGGCTTCAGCTGCCTCCAGCCATATATAGGCACAACAGCTGCTGTAACAGTGTGTATCAGAGATGGAGAGATGGAGAGAGAGAGAGAGAGAAAGAGAGAGAAAGAGAGAGAGACAGAGACAGAGAGAGAGAGAGAGAGAGAGAGAGAGAGAGAGAGAGAGAGGAAGTTTTTTTTTTTTTTTTTTTACTTTTGGAAAATTTCAGGAATTTTTGGAAACATTTGAAAGGTTATATTCAAATAGCCTAGCTGGTGGATTGCCTGAATGAGAAGTTGGTCTTGAGAAAAGACATGAATAATTAAACAAGTCTAGAGTTTATCTGACCTCAAATGGATGCATTGCTTCCAGGATTTAATTACCTATTTTTCTGGCATAATTTATTTTTTTTAAACGGGATTTTTTTTTTTCAAGAGCTTCAGGTTGCTGTTGTATTTAATTGTAGGGCTGCACAATTTTGAGTATTTAATAAAGATGTAATAAAGTGTAATAATAATCTGATTATGTTAGAATACCAATATTTATGTCTTCATTTCTTAATTTTCAAATGTTAAACCTTTAAACATTAAACATCAAGTTTTTTATTTTGGTGGAGGAAATCCTTAAAGTTTCTCTTTTGTTGGCAGTTTTATAACCACTCCTCATTACAAAGCTGGTGAAACAGGTGGTGCATGTTGCGTTCTTAAATGCATGTTACAAGCGAACCAAACTTCCAAAAGCCGAAAGGCTCTAGTGTGAATGTGCCAAAAGCAAGAAAGTCCATTGCTGAGATTGCAACTTAACTAAGAGGTTACTCTGAAAGCACACTATAACCTTCTGAGACCGATTAAAACGCAGTCCCTGGAATTAATCCCAAGAAACCCATTAAACACATCAACGTGTGCCTCATCATTTATTCAGTCAAGTCATTTCAAACCTGTATGACTCTCTTCTGTACAACACAAAAGATGATAAGTTGAAGAATGGTGTTTGTCCACACAATGGACGTTAGTGTCCAAAACAACATTGGAACACTGAAGAATCAAGTCATACAGGTTTGGAATGACACGAGGGTGAGCAAATAATGATTTTTTGGATGAACTATCCCTTTAATTGCCATCATAAGAAGTTTTTCAAGTGCTCCACACATCCTCACCTATTTCCCTGGTTCCTTCTCTCCAGACTGTCTTCTTTACCCTTGGATGATGGCGTCTCCCTCCCACTCTCCTGCTCCAGTCCAGGTTGGGGTGTCCTTCCTTGACCCCTCAGCTCGGCCTCAGAACTCCTCTTCATGGCTTGGAGCTGCGCTAGAGGCACTACGTCACAGTCTTGAGGCCTGTGCCAGACCGTCTGCTGGCTTGTGCAGTTGTAGTAGTAAAACCGATTGTTATTGCGGTCAAAAAGCTCCCACCACTGGTTGCCGTCCGACTGACGGACCGGGGCGCCGGGCGGCGGTTCCCACCCGCACTCGCCGGTCAGCAGGTTGACGTACATGCGCTCCCTCGAGCGCGGCTCGACGATCTCCACCCAGTCAGACCTAGAGAGAGGACACATGGGTAATGTAGTCAGGATATGGGTGTAATCTGTTAAGAAAATCAAGTAAGTGGTTTTGTTTGGAGCTTGTTTATAACGAAAATGCAGTGTAATAGAAAATCCCAGCTTGTAAAATAAACTACATTTTAACAAAAGCCAAATGTAAAATGAGAGTGGAGGTTCAGCTCAGGTCAGCAGAAGAAAATGTAATAGTATCTTAATGAGACATTCAGAAGATAGGCCTGCCTGCAACATCTAATCCATGTGTTTTAGTTCAACAGATTTACCCTTTTACAGATGTAGACCTGTGATTGAGGGACTGTGGAGGAAGGAGCCTGTTATGTACTGTTGGTTTGATCATTTTTATTTGAAGTTCAGAGTTTTATTTCCATGGCTGCGCTCCACTTTGCTGTTTTATGCCCTTCCCCCTCTGACTTCGCTCAGTTTCATTGACTCGGCCGTGCAACATTGCTTATGAGGGTCCACTACTGGGGGAACATTTGCATATATATATATATCATATAAATATCATGATTTTCACAGTAAAAGAATGCTAAGGTAAGACCTGGTAACTGGTTAACAGAAGGTTTCTGTATGGTGAGTAACTGTAATAGATCTAACCTTTCATTTAATGTAATTTTACAATAAAATACTTTCAAATTTACGGTTTTTGGAAGTGAAAAAGAAAAATCATTGTATAATTTACATAAAAAAATTGTAAACTGACATTCCCTGAATTCCCTGCATGACACACCACATTTAATGTATTTTTATTGAAATAACCGCTTCTTTGTACATTAGGGTTTTATGCTACATTTAATGTTGTACAATTAATGGCTATTCCATTACTTTAGTGTCACGTGTGTTACCATAAGGTTGTTTAGTTTTTGTGTGAATGACACTGAACACCTTCTATATATTATTATTTACCCCCTCAGCTTGTGGAAAAGTTGTTTGTGATGAGCTTTGATTAATCATATGACTTTCTCATCACCACCTGTTTTTGGTGGTTGCCAGTATATTACAAAGTTACAACACAGATATTAGTACCTCAATAGGTTGGTATATTAATATTATATTGTTATTGCAATACTTAATCATTAAAATACTTACTAAATTTAACAGATTTTTTTTTTTTTAAGTTTAGTTTTGTTTTGTATTGTTTCTACAGTGTTGAATTGGAACATCCTAAGCACTAGATCACTTGAAATTGTGCCAAACTATTATTATTATTATTATTATTATATTTTTAATTATTTATTTTTCTTTTTTTGATAAATTTTCTTAAATTATTGAGTTATGAATTTATAAAATAATATATGATATATACAATTACACAAACACATTGTACTATCCCTTTAAATCACAATTTTCGATTAAGGCAAGAGAGCACAAATAAGAGCATGATTCTCTAACAGCTGAGTAGAGCTACAGCTGGGCCGCATACTTCCATACAGCCTCCACGTAAGGAACAGGAGTGTGCAGGTGTGAGCCAAAAACCTCTCAACTCACGGTGACTTACCATGGTTCAAACTCAACACACACTCCAGCATATAATGAACGTACAGCATCAATCACTCATCCTGCGGGATTTGTCATCAACACTGGAGATGTTCAGACATACATGCAAGTTTTCCCACAGTCTGTTTTTGGAAAATATAGTGAAACCGCTTGCCTGAATGTGAAGTCGGATGGGCTTTTAGAGCCAGAACTGTTTAGGGGGCGACCGGGCACGCGGCCCAGAGACAAGAGCATGGACTCATGGGTAAGATAGGGAATCTGGCTCTCTGCCTCTTCAGCACTGGCCTAATCTTCCCTCACTAAGAGTTACAACAAAGGATCTGAGGCTTGAGATTAACAAACCTATCTTTCTCTGCTGCAGATGGCCAACTGCACACAGAACTCACAGGAAACAGATATTATCCAGCTCTGAGATTGCTTTAGAGCACTGTCTGAGACATTAAACTGTTACATGAATTACACAGCTCAGAGAAACATCCAGAAAGCACCTGTTCAGTTCAAGCCAAAAGGAAAAACCCGAATCGCACCTGTTGCATTCTTTTATGCAGTTTTTCATTTTTGTCTGATTTTTAAGTCTTTTCTTCACAAACTGGAAAGGACACTCATTTCAAGTCTAAAAGAAGTTCTCTTTTCCTCTTTGAGTATGATATTATTTTAATTTTTGTGTGAACTAGCACTTTAATTTTAGAGTCACCCAATCTATTTATCTATTCACATTTATAATAGGAAAAAATCTTCCTCAATATTAAATAATTTATTTAGACTAAATAAAAACCAGTTCATTTAGGTGATACCAAATAAAGCTTATGGTTAACTGTAAAATATTTTTACAAACTTTTAAATTTTTTTTTGCTATTTTGTTCCCCTATCAAATGCATGTACAACAAAATGACAATAACTATTAACCTAACTCATAAATCTTAAAAAGGAAATTCATTTTAAATCACTGAGGCTCTGTCCAGTATTGACATTAAAATGTAAACATACGTGCAAATTAGAAGTGCGTTTGCATACACAGCGAAACTAGGGCAAGGAATCTGAACCATTTAACCAATGAAGCATTTACATGATCTTATACAGCAAATTATTAATCATGCAAAGTGTAAAAGATGTTAGCAAAATTACAGTGAAAAATTCAGCGACTACAAAAAGTTATATTGTCCATTGTCAATAGTGAAGCTTACACAAGTCACTATAAAACCAAGAAGCTTTCTGATGGTCAACACGACGAATTCGCATGAAAAACCTGAATTCAAACTAAATCTGCAAAAGGACATCTATAGCCCTTATGAAAAATTCCCAAACACGCAGATTCCTATTGAAATGACTGGAAATGCCCACAAAAATTCACCAAGCAACAGTAAAAATATGACCTTACGACCACATATGTAAATGCTCTTATTATTATATTACCAGTCCAGTTCTTTTACTGTATCATATTGTGTCAACACATCAATCCAAACAAGTAGAACAATCTGAACTGTTCCAGCATGCTTTGACAATTCACAGTCCCATACACACCAAACAGCATCAAACTGTACCTGTAGGAACCCTCAAACACGTCTACATCACACTTCACCTTGTGCTGAAGTCATGAAGTCAATGTTCTGAATCCAAATCCACAAAGACACACATCAAACAAGACTGGCTGAAAGCTGGGACAATCACTCTGCATGTGTGCAGCTTCCTCTTCTGACTCAAGGAGGCTACATGAGAAGAAGCAGCAGCAGCGTGTGTGTGTGTGTGTGTGTGTGTGTGTGTGTGTGAGATATCTACCTCCACTGTGAGGGTCTTTCCAGGACAGTGAGTCGGCCCTACCCTATCCCAGCATGCACGGTAAGGGCCATCTGCTCTGTATGGGGGTCAGCAGTGAGCTCATAGTGGCCCTCTAAACCGGACCACAAGCCCCTGACCCCCACACTCACATGACCAGAAGGACGAGAATAGAAACCCTTTGTGCTAAAGGGCACGTGTTTGAAGAAGAGAAAAAGAGTCTGTGAGATGATGAGACACAGCAAAACATAAAAGTTGTTGTGATCTGTGTGACTAACAGTGCATTCAAGTCATGCTGGGAAGACCGTATTTATGAGTTGAAAGCACATGAGCAGCACCACAAAGTCTTGAGTTGGAAACACTGCACTTTGTTTAAGCCTATAGTTTCAGAGTTAGATTCAAACGATTATATTGCACAATTATGATAGATCATGAGATGATTCGATTTACTCCACCTTCATCAATTGAATAAAAACATAAAAAAGTTAAATCACCATCATGCTCGGACCAAAATAACGTGACACCCTGATATCGTAATTATTTGTATCTCGTAATAGACTTGTAAGTGCCCCTCCCCATGTGTATATACACCACGCACAGCTCAGATAGTGATGAGTGATGAGTGATGAGTGAAGCATTTCAAGTTTTTCGAATCTAAACGCATCGCAAAATGATTCATTGTTTTGAAATGCTCAAAATGCTCACCTTCTGCTCATCAATACCAATGCTTCGTGCACGAACATCAGCTCCAGACAAAGTAAGTATCACGCATTTGTTTTCAAATTGCCTTTCTAAAAGAGCTTCTTGGCACTTTGTAAGGCTAATTTCTAAAGCTATAATTGTCTCTGCCTGTTTCACTGATGCTGCCTTCAAGTGCTACCAGAATGATCGTGAACAGGAATGTGGTAGTTAAAAGTTGCACGTGTCGATCGTTTGAAGTTGTCGAGCTCATAATCAGAAGTGGGATTTATAAAGTTTGTGATAGCATGAGACGAGCTATGTTGCTATTTTTATCCGGCCGTGCTCCCCGCCTGTGTAATTCATAAACGCAAATTTATTATGATAACAGGCTAGTATTAATAGTGAAATGTTTATTTGCAAAGGCTAGCACTGCTAATGCCGGAGCTTGAGCTCTTGAAGCTCCGCCCTGTTCTCCGGGAGCAACAGCTCATTTGCATTTAAAGCAACATACTCAAGAGCAGCGCGTTGCGGCTCATACCCTAAAAGTGGCAAGTTTGACAAGCTATACAAATTTATCTGTGGGGTATATTGAGCTAAAACTTCACATATACACTCTGTGGACATCAGAGACTTATTTTACGTCCTGTAAAAAGAAGCATAATAGGTCCCCTTTTAAATTGTAGGGCTTGTTTTGTTCGTTTTATGGAGAGCTTGGTTTATCAGGGCAATAAGAAACTACTAACTAAAGTGTTTGTTTTTATTATAGAAATGCATCATTAAAATGTATACAAATGTATAATTCATGCATTTAGAGATCGCCCCCTAGTGGCAAACCATTAAAATTTCAAAGCATTGTTTACTGAAACAAATGATGATTCGCAAAGGTTTTGAATCTTCACGAAGCAGTGGTTTGAAAGCACTCATTACTAGGTGCAGCATGTTATCATCGATCACTCTGAAGTCACTACGTAATACTGGCATTTTATACAAATAAACCAGATGCCGTTTCATCATTCATGTTATAAAATGCTGAAATGCTGAAGACATAGGATTTGTTACAATAAATTGTGGATGTATTATGTCTGATTGGTGTTTTTTTTATTTGAGTGGGTTTTGGCAACAGGTAAATTAGGGTGCTTTCACACCTGTCTCATTTAGTTAGGTTGAATCGCACTAGAGTTCGTTTTCCCTCTTGGTGTGGTTCGTTTGGGCAGGTGAGAAAGCAGCAATCGCACTCGGGTGCGCACCAAAAGCGGTGTCAAAAGTGTCAAAGCAACTGCACAATATCAAAAAAGGAAAATAGTGTGTCAATAATGTAAAATGAAAAGATAAAAAAAAGCGCTACATAAATGTAACAAATTATTATTTTGTGAATGCAAGTGAGAATTTGTGAGAAAATAATATTTGTTATTGCAGTTGAAAACCAAAGAGCACCTCTTCATATTAAAATGTGTAATTAATTACTCTTCTCCGCGCATTACAAGAATGCTGTCCTGACGAAGCCTCGATTCCTTCTGGCTGTAACTGCATTATATATATATATATATATATATATATATATATATATATATATATATATATATATATATATATATATATATATATATATATATATAATATATATATAATTCTTCTTGATGAATGACGCAGAGGAACGTAAACAAGTGAACACTGACCAATAAGAGGACAGCTTTACTCACATGTGACTTGCATAAACACATTTTGGTACGCTTTGCAATGTTGCCGTGTGAAAGCGAACCGCACCAAACAAACAAAAAAATCAACATTGTATTTGGTCCGGACCAAAGCAAGTGAACTAACGGACTTTCCTGGTGTGAATACACCCTTAATCACAGAAATCATGTGGAGGGTTCTGAAACTTTCTGGCAAACAGAAATCTTAGAGTCGCATGAAGAAAACAGAGCCGTATTGTTTGAGGAATACACCAGTACCCACTGACTAGATAAAGACTGTATTGAGCTGGTAAAAAAACACTCAGTATAAACTTTCACATGCGCTTTTGTATCTGTGCGTGCTTCAAAGAAAAATATGCTTGTCCTTTTGAAGACACTGCCACAAAACAGCCTGGAAATATCCCAGACTTTATTTTCTTCGCTTGCCTTTTGTGAGAAGGGGTCAGAGGGTCATTAATGAGCATTTAATTTGTTAGAGAAACAGTGTTAAATGCTTGTCTGCATATGAGATTCAGTGGTTGTATGTGGTCAGTCCTCTGAACATGTCCAGACATGCCAACAATGAGACAAGCTGCTGTTACTGTACATGCATACAAGTTTGCAACTGCCCAGCAGAGAAAAGTTTCTTCCTCAATTTTCTCTTATTTTACTACTCTGAGACCAGTCTTTGTTAAGATTCTTAAATATTTCTATGCAACTCAGTGTATTTTTATATACAAATAATGTTGATCCAGATAATTGTGTAATTACATATTATAGATACAAAGAGTTACGGGAACAACAAATAGTGTAATTTATAAAAAAGAAAAAGAAATCTGTGATATAAAATGTGTTATATAATAAAAAATGTATATTTGATTTTATTTAATTAAAAATATATTTATTTTGGCACATCCCAATTTACATTTACATTTTCCTTTTTTGACATTTTCTCTTGAAGTTCAGACAAGACATTAAAGTTTAATTTAATGTAATTTAGTTGAATGTAGTGTAATTGAATTTTTTAAAATAAGAAATGTGTAATGTTTTTTTTATCAGTTGAATTTAATAATAATATTTTGGCACATAACACATTAAATTATCTACACAGTAATTTCGATAACTAAATTTAAATTTGTCCGAACTTCTTGTTTTAGTAGCACATTTTATATTTTATTTTATTATTTAAATAAATATTTATCTTCGTACATCATGCAATGTCATGGTTTCTCTAAATATTATAAATGGGCACCTCCTACAAATCAATTTCTAAAAAATCTAAAGCTGAAAACCAAAATTTAAAAACCACCTGCTGTGATCATTTTTGTGAATGTGACTGTTTTTCTTTCATTTCTGTGGTCTGAACACAAACAGCAGGCTCTCAGGGGGGACACGGCCAACACATTAATTACAGTTGTGGTCAGAATTATTGGAACCCTTGGTAAATATGATCAAAGAAGACTGTGAAAATTAACCTGCTTTGTTAATCCTTTTGATCTTTTATTTAAAAAATTCACAAAAAGCTAACCTTTCATTGGATAATAAGAATTTAAAATGGGGGGAAATATCATTATGAAATAAATGTTTTTCTCAAACACACGTTGGACACAATTATTGGCACCCCTAGAAATTCTTAAGAGTAAAATATCTCTGAAGTATACTCCCATTCATATTCACAATTTTGAGCACTCTAGGGTGATTATGAACATGAAATTATCCAGCCATGGCTTCCTGTTTCACAGAAATATAAATAGGAGGGAAAACAAAGCCCAAATTCCCTTAATCATCCATCACAATGAGAAAAAACAAAGAATATATTTCTGATGTGCAGCAAAAGATAATTGAGCTTCACAAATTAGTGAAGTGGCTTTAAGAAAAGAGCTAGAGCAGTGAAAATCCCCATTTCCACCATCAGGGCAATAATTAAGAATTTCCAATCAACAGAAAATGTAATGAAACTGCCTGGAAGAGGTGTGTCTATATCGTCCTAATGCACGGTGAGAAGGAGCGTTTGAGTGGCTAAAGATCACAGTAGGGGTGTGCTCAAAATATCGATTCTTAGATACATACCGATATAATAAAAAAAGATACAGTATCGATATTCTAGCCCTTAGTATCGATACTCCGCCCAGCCATTAGGGGGCGCAGCGGCGCCCGCGAGTTTAAAAAAACTCATGGAAAATGTTAAAGCAAGATGTAGCATTTAAGTGATTTCATAGTGAAATATGTTATGGCAGTACATGGTGTCACAAAAAAGAATTATAAGAAGATTTAATAAGAAGTTAAGAATAATAAGAAGAAGATTTTGTGCTTGTGTGAGCTCAGACTGTACCCTTGGAAAGTTAAATGTTGACTTGTGGTAATTTCCAGATTAATACAATTTGTGTACAATTAATCAGAGCACTTAAAGTTGCAAATATTTAAGCAAAATGCACTTTGTTATAATGCACTTTTGTCTTCAATAAATTGAAGAAAAATGCAGAGTTCTGTTTGTTGAGTAAATGTGTTCAGCATTAACTAATTGGCTCTGGCCCATGTATTTTTATTGAATCGTATCGAATCGTGTCACATTGTATCAAATCGTATCGAGACAGCTCTGTATCGAGGTACGTATCGAATCGTGACCTGTGTATCGAGGTATGTATCGTATCGCCAGGTTCTCCAAGGTATACAGCCCTAGATCACAGCTGGAGAATTGCAGAAAATAGTTGAGTCTCGGGGTCAGAAAACCTTAAAAAATTGTCAAACAGCCCCTACATCACCACATGTTGTTTGGGAAGATTTCAAGAAAAATTCTCCTCACTCATCCAAAAACAATCTCCAGCATATTCAGTTATCAGACAGGACTGGCACTTCAAATGGGACTGGCTTCTATGGTCAGATGAAACTAAAAAATGAGCTTTTTAGCAGCAAACACTCAAGATGGGTTTGGTGAACACAGGGATAAAAAGTACCCCATGTGTACAATGAAATATACTGCTGTATTTGTGATGTTGTGGGCCTATATTTCTGCTGGAGGTCCTGGACATCTTGTTCAGACGCATGGCATCATGGATTCTATCAAATACCAACAGATAAAAAATCAATAAGTGACTGATTCTATTAGAAATCTTATAATGGGCCATGTTTGGATCTTCCAACCGTACAATAATCCAAACACAAACCTCAAAAACAACACAAAAATGGGTCACTGAGCACAAAACCAAGCTTCTGCTGGCCATTCCAGTCCTCTGACCTGAACCCTGTAGAAAATGAGTGAGGTGAACTGAAGAGAAGAAGCACCGTCATGGAGCTGTGAATCTAAAGGATCTGGAGTGATTCTGGATGAAGGAATGATCTCTGATCTCTTGTCAGGTGTTCTCTAACCTCATCAGGCATTATAGGAGAATATTTAGAGCTGTTAAACTGACAAATGGAGGTTTCAAAAAGTATTGAATAAAAAGGTGTCGTTAATTGTGACCAATGTGTATCAGAGAAAAACATTTATTTCATAATGATATTTCCCCCCATTTTAAATTCTTATTATCCAATGAAAGGTTAGCTTTTTGTGAATTTTTTAAATAAAAGATCAAAAGGATTAACAAAGCAGGTTAATTTTCACGGTCTTCTTTGATCATATTTACCAAGGGTTCCAATAATTCTGACCACAACTGTATATCCAGCATCATAAAGCCTTCGAGTAAATGACTGCTGGGAAACCCGCACCACATTTGAATGTATATTTTAAACTGTCTCAGTAAGTGACAAGTCTATTTCTATCCTTATCTCTCTCTCCTAAAGAGCAAAGGAAGCCATCATGTTAACTTGCTTCTGCATGGGAGGAGTGGAGAACACACACACACACACACACCAGTAAACATGCAAATCACCCTCCAGCTTCACAGCTGTGTCTCTTCCCAGGGCAACTTGTCATCTGTTGAAAACTTTATCAGTGTACTGAGGGAAGAACGGGCTGGATCTCTGGATGATTACGGGCAGCTCTGTTTGAGGATGTAAGGGATTTTTTTAATCCTCCAGCACACTCCTCCATGGACAGCGGGTTGGGCTCCCATGACTGTTTGGGATCAGATGAGTTTTGCATCCGATTTGTTTACACTGTGGTCGCGGTTGGAGGCTGCACGCTACGGCAGAAGCATATGCATAGAAGTGTGTAAACACTCACGTGACCATAGTGTCTATCAAATGGACTTCTCTTCTTTTTATTCTACATGGTTCTTAATTTTACTATGAACACTTACATTCACGTTAGAAGCATGAAAGGTTCCTGTTAATTTGACAGCACACCCTGCTGTAAAGCAACAAGAATTTGCATGCTGGATTACACTGGTTTCAGTTTTGATTCCAAACATGGATGAGAATGAGATTTAAGAGCTTTAGCAGAGGGGAAGATTAACAAAGAATAATGATTTACACTTTGGACTGAGTCAGACATGGCACTCTATTTTTGTGCTGATCCATTAATTTAAAATGCACTTTAAAATATATTAAAAATATAATCCAGTGCATGTTTTTAGTTTCTGAATTAAAATTTGTTTTGACATGAAGCCAAAAAAGTCAGGCTGATACTACTATCCTCATATCATAAATCATTATTTTTTTAAATATTCTAATCATTTGTAAAGCTTTTTTCCACTAAATTAAAATTATGTGGTGCAACCAACATGCAGAAATGTGCAGGAAAAGTCAAACCTAGAAATTATAGAAATATCAGTTAATTTGGCCTTTTTAATGAGTTGTAAAATGTCATGTGGTGCAACTTGCCAAAAATTACATTTATGAATTAATTGATGATATTTGTCAAATAAATAAATAAATATTTATTGTATTATATTTATAATTTAATGATTAAGATATGTATAAGATGATAAAGAAATATTTTATAACGCTTAACTTGACAATTACACCACATGACATTTTTTGAGTCATTAAATATTAATTAAATAAATTAATGCATTAAATGAATAAATAAATAAAATTAATTCATATTTATCTTAAATATATTTAAAATGAATGATTAAGATATGTATTAAATATAAATTAAATTAATAAATGAAAATAATAAATTAAATACATAAATTATTATTTATCTTAAAATATATTTAAAATTAATTATTAAGATATGATTAAGAAATAATTTTTATAACGTTTAACTTGACAGTTACACCACATGACATTTTTAGAGTCATTAAATATAATATTTCTTGAAAACGCTATGAAAGTATTTCAAAACCATATGAACCACACATGATGAATATAAAGAGCACATTTTCAAGAACCTGGTACATGTTTTTTCTAATAGATGTCTTAAAAGATTTTTCTTTTTCTTATCTTGACCCCTGTTCCTCACACAAATACACATCATAAGGCTTCAGAAGACTATTTTTTCAGATTTTGTCAGTTCTTCAACCTAATGTGTTTAAAATCAGCTGGAACTCTGTTATCTCTCACTCTTAAATGTACTTCATTTCTCTCCAGGTTCCTTTGTGTGCACATGAATACTACATCCTTTCGTAAAAATCAAAGAGTGGAAAACAACAGACAATACATGACAAGTACCTCTGAAAACACTAGAGGCAGGCAGGAGGAAATCCATTTACATGAATTAGGATGCTCAGTCTAACAAACACTGCTCTGAAAGGTGATTTATTTTTACGGGATGTGCCTTCAGATGGTCAAATCATTACCTGTGGGACGTGTAAATCTCAAATCAGGTCTGTTTTGCTATATGACAGTGGAGTTGAGTCAAAGCCAGACAGACAGTCCCACATATAAGCTGACGAACGTAACACTTCAGTGTGCATATGAATATGCATTTATAAAAATGTCAGTGCTTTTCCAATACACAACCATACAACACTATTCTGTCTCTGTCACTTTTATGCAGTTCAGTTCCAGTGTGTTTTACTGGCATGATAGGAACTGATTAAACAACTTTACAGCTTATACATCCCTACAAATACTGTGAAGGGAAATACTAACACAGATAATGAGATAATAAACAAGTTACATGATAATAATAAAACTGGAAGGAACAATAATGGGCATGACTGTAATTTGCAGACAAATAAGACTAGTCACACAACCAGATTTTTATCAGCATGAAGTCTGTCCCACTTTAGTTTATTCTGGCCAGGATCTGCCCACTCTTACAGGAAGGGCTTGTCTGATTGACACATGGTGATGGTTAATCTGAAATGTGCTCGAGGATATCTAGTTTATGAGCTCAAAACCAACAGCTATGCAAGTTCCCCTCTATAGTAGGTAAATGAGTAGGTGTGAGATGTTGTGTTATAAGGTAATTGAAACAGGCCCACCTGTTCTTCTCACTTTTGTAGTCACTAGACACTTCACATTATGTAAATAAACACAAACTACAGCACTTACACTCACACACACAGCATTTTACACTAGGCCATCTTCCTCTGTTTTGAATGATGCACGCTGACCTCACCTTTTGACATCACAGCAGAAACAAATCTTCTTCAAACCACACACACACACATCTATTGTTTTTTCTTATTATAAAGATAAACACTATAACCTAACCCACACATTAAAACTTGCTGCATCTGTAAGATTTTTTTTTTTTTACAAATTTTTTTTTTTTAATTTTAAACAAATGAGGACGTCCCCCATTTTGTTTTTCTTTTAATGGAACTGTTTATTGAACCTTAGCTCACACTTGAAACAAATTAGCAAAATATGCAATTTGGTGCGGTTTCTGATATTGATATGGCCAAAAATGAAGATTGATTCTGATAGCTTGTGAATCAATGAGATCTTTATAACAATATAGCAGACTACTTTCGTGTATTAAATATAGACATCAGTTGATCGCCCAATAATGTCTTAGTAAGATGATATTTAGTTGTTTAGTTTTATAATCAAAGCAGCACAAAATGTGGGAGCAAAACATATAATGCAATACAACATGATGATAGAGAGAACAACAAATAAATGATCCTCATACTGTATATGATACTCACATTTTAACACGATGTTCCAAACATTATGTATGGATAATTAAATAAACCTAAGTTGCTTCAATCCAGTAAGTATTCATCTTAAAATATTCCTAACTATATAGTTATTCTTATGTTTCCTTTATAAAAATCAGTACAAAAAATGCATAACATAAAATACACTAGTATCACACACTGACATTTATATACTAACACTAAAAGGTGGGCCTGTTTTTTATTTACTAAAAAAAGTATACTATCAATCACGTGACAGATGGCAAGTAGTAGATTGTGTGCAACAGGTTCTTCAGCAAAGTTTGCTACAGTAGGCTTTATAGGGTTAAAACTAAGGTTGGATTAAGGTTGATTCCTGGATGTTGCCCTGAGATTTTTCCCATAACAAGATATGACATGCAGTCAGAAGTGAAGACACAGTGCATTATGGGTATGTTTTGGAAAGATGATATTGTGAGTGTTTACATTTCTGTCCAGCATGTTGTCTGCTTTATCAGTGAACTGTTTATTAACACACTTTGTGTTTTGCAAATCAAGCATAAACTCCTCTCTCTACATTATGTAAACAGCATTCATAAACCCATAGCCATAAGAGAGAGATATAATCGATGCCAAATGAATCGTCATAAGGAATATCTCTGGGTTGTGATCGGCAAGATCAAACAACCTTTCGTTTATAGTGTGCGAGTTATGGAATGCCAGATCGCTTCAGATTATGAAGGCTACATGTGTGTGTGTGAGCTGAGTGTGGTCTAGAGGAGAGGAATGCTTGCTGCTGTACTATGTTACTGAAGGGCAATCCCTCTCTATCCACTCATTCACCTCAAAGGATACCTGCATGACATTCCAGAGCAGAGCACTTTGAACTGTGTCATTGCCAGAACAATGTGTGCGTGTGATCTTCAAACAGAAAGTAGTAGTCTTTTAAGCCAAGACCCGAGGCACACGGACACACCTCTGATCTAACCTTGCTCAGTTCAAATTTCAGGATGCAAATAAATCTTTCTGGCATGATGAAACCGGTTTTAAGTAGATTTAATGGTGCTTGTTAAGGCAAGCTTCACTATTAATGTTGCTCAAGCGCAGAGTTGAAGTTCAAAATATGTACGACTTCTGTAGAACACACAGGTAGACATTTTGTCCATACAATGAAAGTCAATGGGGTCCAGAAAAAAAGTTTACATTCATTTTCATCTGTCTGATTTCAGATTCTGAAACACTGCATTCTGATATTCATTCACATGTGCATTACATGCATTCAGCACCCAACTGACACACTCAGAACCAGAGAATATATAGATAATTGCTGGTTTTATCTTGATGATACATCTAAAAAGAGAGCTGACTACATGTTAGAAGCACTTCTTAGCAAATACTTGACCAATGACCAATTCAAAAGACGTGAGATGCAAATACACACATTTGTAAGATGTAAAACATATGTAAACAAACATATCACAGCAAGTATGGTTGAATCAAATTGAGAGAAAATCATTGGATTCGAGCGTTTACATGCTTGTTTTGTTCCTATTGATCAGTTTGTGTAAGGTCTATACCACCTCTTTCAATCCGACTGAAATTTTATTCAGATCAAGCTCAATCAGAACAATTACTTACATGACAGCTTTTCAGTCTGAGCAATGAATCTTTTTTTTTTTATGGTTTATTATAAACAGTTTATTTTGGTGTATATAAAGAGTTATAGACTTAAAAACAAAGTGGAATTATTCAAAATGTCTTATTTTATGCTCCGCAGAAGAAAGTCAGTCATGATGGTATATAAATGATGACAATTTTATAACACTTCAAATCTTTAAAGATCTGAAGAAACCTCTAAGTATTACATTTTGCATGCATTTATCTCTATTTTAGCAGTCATTCTCTCACAAAACCTGCCTGACACTGCTCCACAATCTGACAAGGCCTTTGTTATGAACCAGCCTGATTGGTCCTGACCAAACACTGGGCTTTTGTGATTGGTCGATCTTCCATCACTCCCTAACTGGCTTAGTTCATTCACACCACTGTGAAAGTCAATAAACGTCTCTACAGGTAGCCATTCAATCACCTCCAGCCATTTGGACTGCTGCTGCTGTCGTGTGTGTGTGTGTGTGTGTGTGTGTGTGTGTGTGTGTGTGTTTCTCTAAAGCGTGGAGCCGTTTACAAGTACCGACCTGCCGCTTGCAAAACAAATGGGTAGAAGAGATGAAGTCAGTTTGGAGTGTTGCTTGATGCCACGCTGTTGCAGTTCACCTACTATCACAGAGAATACACTCATGCGCCAGAGCTCATAACAAAAATGCCTTTTATACAGCAAAACCTTATGCTCAGATCATAAGTGCCAAATCTACAATAAATCTCATAAAAATTAAACTCACACACTTTTCTTTTAAAACAATACAGAGACCCTTCAGAAAATGTACGTCACCTCGACGCACATTTCACTTTTCAAATACGAAAAAAAAAGTTATGGAAACACACGTGTGTGAAAGATGCATTACAAGTTCAACAAATCACATTAATGAAGTCGAATATGCAATCATTTCATGCTGTAATTTCATTACAAAACTCAAAGAAAATGTCAGCTTGACTATTTCAGACACATTGTCGTCGTGATATCATGTCAACATTGACTCCAGTGGGATAATCACTCAGTTATAGTATGTATACGTTTTTTTGTTTTGTTATATAACTAAATTTTACTAATTTCTTTGCAAAAGTATTGATGTTTTCACTCTCTTTTTTGACTTTTAGGTATGAAAGCTACATGTAAAAGTTTATAGGAAACGTGCTAATCTACATAAGGTGTTCAGCAGCAAAGGAGGTGTTTCTACACAGAAGATTTCAGACATTGTCAGTTGCAGACAAGGTGTGGTAAATTGCATTTCATTTCTTTAGAACTAATTACAATGATTGAACTTCAGTTTTCATTATTGTGCCATTTTTAATATATTTGTTTTTAATGATGTCATAATTTCAGTCTGGTGACACATCAAACGTGTGTGTGTGTGTGTGTGTGTGTGTGTGTGTGTGTGTACCTCAATGAGGACATGACAATAGTCAAAGAATTCCAGGTTAGTATATATACTTTTTTGTACGGACCTAAACATACATTGTCAGACTGTATATTGTCAATATTTCAGTGAAACTGAACAATGTGTTGTTGTTGTTTTTTTAATGACATGACAAGGATACCCTGAAAGAGATTCTACAAACTGATGACACTAACTCCAGCATGGAAGAGACTACACCTAAATAGGGGTCGACCGATTATCGGCCAGGCCGATTATTGGCACCGATATTAAGCATTTTTATGATAATCGGTATCGCTCATTTTCAAAACCGATGTGCCGATAAAATTATTTAATTTTGAAACGCGCTATTTGGCTCTGATGCAGCCTGTCGGAACTCACCACTCTGTGGCCTAGAGCAGTCTCCGCCCACCGCGCATCTGATTTGTTGAGAGTCAGGAGTCCGACCAATCAACGTGGAAGACTAAAGGCACTCTCACACTGAAAGCGCTTGCTAACTGGTGCTGCTTCATCACGCATCAGTTCTCTCTCAAAGGCAGCAGCAGACGTTGCTCAAGTTGCAATAAATTACAATCCACTACACTGAAGTTGTAAAAACCTCAAAATTATCTATTTATGGTTTCCGAGATGGGGGAAACGCAGGGGGAATCGCGGAATCCAGTCATATAAATGGAATTTACTGTATAACGCGGAGTCACGAAATTTGTCAAAGTTTGGATTAATTAATCAAAAGTAGGTCAGTACACTTAAATCGACTCATGATATGGACTATCTGTAAACATTAAGCTGCAAAAAGACTATTTAAATATGAATTCTGCATGTTCGGCGTGTATATGTGAATGGCACAGACGCGCGGTTTTGACACACACACACACACACACACACACACACACACACACACACTAAAGTGCGCGACGCTCGCGGTGTTTTCCGCATCTGCCATGTCACTAAATGAGGACATAAATATATGAACATCATCCCCAGAACTGCTCTGAGAGTTACTTCATGAGCATTTGACTGTTTCGTTTGAGTAAAACGATGGTCATATCATAAATAGGCTACAGAAACTTAAGAGGTCCTCATGGCAACCCGTCAAAATAAAAGTTCGGTTTATTTACTAATGCTACTACAATTATTACAACTTTTGTTTAAAAGAACAAATCACACAATACGCTATTTCTTACATGTTTTAATTTTAATAGTAAACACATTTGTTTGCCAAAAAATTGTTTAACTCTCATTTGATTAAAAGATAAATTAAATTAATGTTTTATGCCTTCATTTGCACTGCACTGTAAATGAAAACTAATGGAAATTACTGTCACATAGGCCAAGATTAAGATACTGTCACATAGGCCAAGATTAAGATACTGTCACATAGGCCAAGATTATGATGACGGAAATTGGGACATTTCAATATGCTATTGAACCAAGTGAGCCTATAACAGGCTATTAGTGCTATAGTTTCATTAAAATAGTTGCGGTCTTCTTCGCAACTTATACAATGGAGCTATGAAGCCAATTAAATTATTTACACTTATATACATTGCGCTTTTTAAATTAATCAACTGATGTGCATTAGATGATGAATTGAATAGTTACCTTTTGTAGGTTATGATTTAGTCAACCGAAAATAATTAATGAAGAATTATGAGAGGTTATGCTATTACACATACATTTCTAACATGTAAATTATTGAAGCCAAATACTTACATTTCCCCAAGCTGTTTAGCTGTAGTATTTAGTATTCATAGGCTTAATCATGAAGCATACAGTGGCCCCACTTTTAACTCTCTCTTTATATATTACCCTTATTGTAGATGGATGCATGGGGGAAGACAAGAGTAAGAAGTGCAACCAACACTAGGGAAGGCCGTTTTTGTCAGAGCCCTTGTTATTCTTAATTTTGACATTCATTTTCATTTTTACACCAGACATATATATCGGTTCAATATATCGGTTATCGGTCTACTTGGTCTGTAATAATCGGCATCGGCCCTGAAAAACACATATCGGTCGACCCCTACACCTAAAGCACCTTTCTGTTTCCTCTAGCTGTAATACTTTTGATATGGGAGATGTTAGCCCTATAGTGCTACTGACTCAGTCCAGGAAGTCAACTTATCTGATGACTTGTTTTCCAGCAGCGCTGAGACTTTCTTACTTGTGTATTCTTAGTCAAGAACGTTTTTTATGTTTTGATGAAATTCAACTTCAGAGAACTGAATGCTACTTATTCCACCACCAAAACTAAGATCTGACTTTCAAGACGAGGAGATCTTTAGGTATGCAACAAATCACACCGCAATGATTAGGACACTTTTTGCTGACCTAAAAAAAGAAAAACTGTTATACATATATATATTGTTTAAAGTGTAGAAGTGTTTAAATTGTCATCACTAGTTATATGTAACCATCCCAAAGAGGCACAAAACCACTTTCACGACTTTTTCATTAACTGTTCCCATCTGGTGGAATGACCTGCCCAACTCAATCCGAGCAGCTGAATCCTTACCCATCTTCAAGAAATGGCTAAAAACTCATCTCTTCCATTCTTCTACGTGTACTGCGTTAGGCTAACCAAGACTTGTTATAGCACGTGCATGTTGTTGCTCTTTTGTTGGTTTTGATTGCTTCTATTGTCCTCATTTGTAAGTCGCTTTGGTTAAAAGCATCTGCCAAATGGCTAAATGTAAATGTAATATGTCAAGTAAAATATAATAGTCCTTTTTTTTTAGTCCTTCACCCTCAGATTCTAGATTTTCAAATAGTTGTATCTCGGCAAAATATTGTCCGATCCTAACAAACCTTACATTAATGGAAAGTTAATTTATTCAGCTTTAAGATGATTACATGTACATCTCAATTTTGGAAAATTGACCCGTATGACTGGTTTTGTCGTCCAGGGTCACACATTATATATTTAGCTATACATATAGCTATGTATAGCTAAATATATTCAATTAATTAAAAAAAATTATAGTTTGTTATTAAACTGTCATCGAATAAATAGTGTAAACCATTTCATGCAATTAACAAGTTTTTGCAAGGTTTTACTTAATTTAACACACACACACACACACACACACACACACACTTATTATTAAACAGAAGGTGTAAAAATTTAATACCAATCATGCTTTTTTAAACCTGCTTTACTCTTTTTAATTTGCATTCTATGGTATTATATTACCCATTTACCAGCACAATGTGTTCTGCAAACATGATTTCAAAGTGAAATAATACACCGCTAAAGCACACCACCTGCTCATTATTATATTCATCAAGTCATCTGCACTGCTGCATTTGTCACCATGTTCTTATACACTGTTTATATAACATACATAGCTGTTACATTCACAAGCTCATATGCCACATGTTCATAATGTATATAATCTTTTGAGTGATCCAGATTAAACATTGAGTAAATAGATTACTCTTCTTCAACTGGAGCTCTGATTTACTGTCTTTGGACTACTATATAAATTCAGGTAAACAGAGACTTTGATTGATTGACAGATGTGCATAAACCTCTACAACTAGATTTAGTAAAAATAAATCATATGCAACTAGGTACTAGACTGTAATGGCAATTGTAGGAGTTAATATTATTAAAGGGATAGTTCACCCAAAAATGAACTTTCTTTCTCCCCCCTTTCACGTCGTTCCAAACCTTTATAACTCTCTTTCTGTGGAACACAATAGAAGATATTTTGAAGAATGCTAGTGAACAGTTTTGGTTCCAGTTGACTTCCATTTTATGGACAGAAAATACAACAGAAGTCAATGGGGACTAAAATGACCATTCCTCAAATGATCTCACGAGTTGAGGGTGAGTAAATGATGGCAGAATTTGCTTTTATTTTTGGGATAAAAAACACTTTTAAAGTATAACTGATGAATTTGCATAACAAATATGAGTGATAATTACTGCCATCAGTGGTTCATTAAGCCCACTGACATATGACATTTCTAGAAGCCTACAACGAATGCTACAAACTGACAAACTCTCTGGCCAATCCAATCAGGAAGCTCAGCAAACTGGTGAATGTTAACGCTTCATAGAGTTACACAAAATGACAGACAACTTAAACAAAATTGGGAGATTTTTCCCAGCTGTCCATCTCCAAATGTACAGCCAATGTGTCCACACCATGCCAAGACCTCTTCATATCTTCCCGTCTCTTCCACACACGCTCACAAGATACTCTCTCAGAGACCTTCAGTCGGGTCTAAATATATATCAGTGTTTGACTGTATCTGGTCAACAGTGCACTGCCAAAGCCTGTGCTTCCTGGAGATGATGGACAACAGCATTTGTGATGCTCTGGAGCTCCATATCAGACATGAAAAGGCCATCATCTGTTTTCCATATTACATCTCTTATTGCATCACTCCACTGTGGTTTACATAGGACTGAACGCACCATATGGACTGTATTTACATGCATATGAAGGATATGCAAATTAAGCCAGAATTATATCATACCATTGCAGAGCGTAAAGATTATTCAGACTAATCTTAAAAAAAACAAACATCACATTTATCTTTTATCTCACAGAATGAGCTTCATGATGATTGATGCTCCAGCATTCTCATGCACATGTGCAAGTTCATGTACACAGATCGCTTTGGAAACACAGAGGCCTTCATGAAGGTTAATTACCGCCTGTTTGATGAGGAGGGCCAGGTGTGAACTCTCTTACTTTTACATCTGCCTCCAGCTGGGGACCTCAGAGGGTAAACGTGCTTCAGGAAACTTCCTCCCTCGCTCTCTCTCTGCTTATTCAGTAGGTGAAATACAATCCTGTGTGTCCTTATGAGCCCGGCTTGATCAAAAAGAGAAAAAGCCCACCTGCTGTTGCCATTCATTGTATATGCATCCTAGTCAGTCAGTGTATCAGTCTGTTATGTCTGTGTGGACTGGTAAAGGTCATGATATTCATAAATCTTCATTTTTTTTTTTTTTAAATGCATGATTACATGAGCCGGAGGCACCATGATGTGGTGACACTAGACTTCATTGCACGTCTTTATATATGCCTGATTATAAAGTTAATTTTCATTGTTTTAAGAATTAATGCTGTTAAGATATATAAATGAAATTAAAAAATAAAAATGTACACAAAAATTTTTTAGCTATAGAGCTTTTTTTCACATTGGATATGTAATATTTACTTGTGCTGCTAATTTCCCCTATTCTACATTCAGATTACGTATTCACATTACCTATACGGTATTCTAACGTTAAAACTATGAATAAAAATAATAATAATTTATATTACACTAATAAAATATGATCTTCACTAAATCTCAGAATACTGCACTTTATAGTGTCATGATGACTAAATTCACTTCTGACATTTAAAATGATTGATTTTAGTTTTTAATTTTTCTATTAGACAAAATAATATAAAAGTTTATTATAGCCCATAGCAGGAAAAAAAAATTCCTTCTGTCTATAAGCCAGAATTTCATATCAGCAATAAATTTCCAACCAGTTTTGGTCAGTGAATATCCGTAACTTTTGCAGTCATGCAGAATAACTGCATAAATATTTTTTAAATCACTTTATAGAGATTGCTAGGGAGGATTTTAAATTTTGTCAGATACCAATCATTGAAATTAAGAGATAAAAAATACATGTGTGTACAAAATAATGACTTATGCTGATTTAAGAAAAAAAAGAAGAGAAAATATACTGGTAATTTTCTGCCAGGACATTATCCATTAATTATAAAGACATTCCCATTAACCATAAAGTGCACAACTAAAAATACATGTAAAACACCAGTAAAAATCAATATAGAAAATTCATTCATATTAATACAGTTGAGTACGGAAGTTCTAAGCGGCCATGCATTATTATAATTTTTCTGTCTTGTTTTCTCGTGATCACGACTTAATTTTCTCGTGATCTCGACATAACGAAAGTTGTTTTGTCGTTATCACGACTTAATTTTCTCTGTGTATTCGGCATGAGAAAATGCTATAGAAGCAGCATCATCGCAGCATCATGGATGATCGTATTCGCTTTTACTTTGATCAGGGACTCACTCAAACTGAAATAGCTCTGTGTCTGTCAGTAATTGACGACTTACACAAGTGTTCGACACTTGAGAAGGAGGCTGTCGGGTCTGCAACTTTATCGTCGAACACAATATAGCGACCCTGATTTTCTCACGATAGCTACAATTACGTCGTGAGAAAACGTTTTTTACGTTGAGATCAACAACTTTCCTTATGTCGAGATCACGAGAAAATTAAGTCGTGATAACGACAAAACAACTTTCGTTATGTCGAGATCACGAGAAAATTAAGTCGTGATCATGAGAAAACAAGACAGAAAAATTATAATAATGCATGGCTGCTTAGAACTTCCGTAGTTGAGGCCTATTTTAACAGATTGTTTTTTTCTCCAAGAAAGAAAGACATAAAACCTGCTAGACTCAATAGTAATGTGACAGTTTAACAGCTTGTATAACGTTTTCATGGAAGTGTAAAAGACCTGTGAAAGAAACAGTTCTCCTCATCATAAGAGCAAAAACACACTGACAGGAGAGAGAGAAGGACCACCGACTAACGTCCAACCTGGACAACAGTTCAAGCCTGCATGCTAAGAAGAAAACAGAAGAAAAACAGCTGAATATCTCTCTGCAGGGGGCTGTATAAAGCAGGAAAGAGGATGAAAAACGAGAGGAGATTGTGACTCTTCTAGAGCACATCTTACACAAAATGTGTTTCCTCTAGATGAGCCTAAACTGCTGATGGTGTGGCCTCATAGAGGATGAGGTACAATACAAGAGTTTGAAGATGAAAGGAGAAGTGGGACGTGGAACAGAGACAGCGTGTGCAAACCATAAACAGAGTGAGAGAGAGAAACATCATGAAGAATGAGAAACAGAGAGATAGAGTCTGGACTGAAGTTCAGGAGGACGTCTAGATCTTGCCAGAACATTCAGTCATTCCTGGCTGCAGAAGTTTAGCCATTTTCTCACACTCATCACTCTAAAGCCTGAATCCATCAAAGAGAAAGCGAATGAAAAAACGCAACAGGTCACAGAAGTTCATTCCAGTCATGATTTAATCATGAGGGGACTATGGGTGGGTTTCAGCAGGGCAGAATTACGATGGATTACCACACTGCTGCTCCAACTCCCATCTGAGCACAGCTAGCAAAATAACTGTTCATTACCAAACGAGCATGATTTAAAGGGAAAGATCATCCGGAAATTAAACTTCTGTCAGCATTTACCCTCATTTCGCAATTTGAGTTGGTTCGTGTAAATAGTAAACCAAGTGCGAACCACCATTTTTTCAGGTTTTTTCCAAATTGTTCAACTCTAAAAGGATGGTTTTAAAATACTTTATTTTCTATGCAGATGCACTCCCTAACAAAACCACCCCAAACATTTTAGAATAATTAATAATTAAGTCTTTTTTCCATCTGGTGGTAAATTGTACTGTGTCTGTGTGTTTTTATAATATAAATTAATAAATAATATACATTTTAATAATATTTTTTCTTTTTCTTAATATGCCCATATATATTGCAGAATAAACAAAATATTGCAATGTCAGGTTTTTACCCAATAATATGCAGTCCAAATTTTAATACATATTAGAAACACAGATAAATGGACGCTTTGCTCTCATCACTAACAAATTCGGTGCACATTTGCAACTGCTGAAACAACATGAGAAGGCAGTTCTGTTTATTTTTTATGTTATGTTTTATTTTTTTTGACAAGTTCAAAAAGTGGCATACAGTAGTACTTTAGTCTGTC
Organism: Barbus barbus; assembly: GCF_936440315.1. Classification (NCBI taxonomy): domain Eukaryota; kingdom Metazoa; phylum Chordata; class Actinopteri; order Cypriniformes; family Cyprinidae; genus Barbus; species Barbus barbus. The sequence goes on from NC_136718.1 coordinate 7,960,791, forward strand.
TATCCAAGCCTCGCAATTAAACGCCTCATTTAATACAGTCTTAATCTGATCTGAGGTTTAAAATACCTCGTAATGACTCTGGAATAAGAAAAGATGGGTTGTCCAGGCCTACAGTCTAGACCACTAAACTACATTAAATGCAAAATGATGCTTCTACCTCTAAGACAATATTTATAGAACAGGTACATGTCCACACACACAGAGTCTAATTTGCAAGGAAAAACATACAATGCGATCACCCCAATTTCCAGCGACTACGACCTGCCAAGTACAGGTCAATCCAGAAAAGCACAGCATTCAGATCCACTAAACGATCTCGCAGGCTGCTTCTGAGAACTACATGCTGCTTTAGACACGCTCTCACGTAACAGAGATGGGAATTACATATGCATGTCTGGAAACCATTGGACAGAAAAAGGGGCAAAAGGGGAAAAGAAAGACCAAAGGAAGAAATACTGTAAAATAAGTGAAACAGAGAACATGAAAAAAAAGTGTGTGTGTGTGTGTATCAGTTGTTATGGACATATCAGTCGTTATGGCATTTCTTACATCCATTTCTGCTGCATTTAAAGATGCATTCATTAAAATAATGAAATTATGTTTCTTAAAATTATAAAACATTTAAATAGTATAGTATAATGAGCTTGATTCTTCATTGGAACAGATTTGGAGAAATTTAGCATTATATCATTTGCTCACCAATGGACCTTCTATAGTGAATGGGTGCTGTCAGAATGAGAGTCTAAGGAGCTGATAAAAACAGAAACAAATCCATTAATCTTAACTTCAAACTATTGTTTCTGGCTAAAATACATGTTCTTTCTGCAGTGAAAAAGCCATCTCGTCTAAATCAGGAGAGAAATATGCACAAATCAAGCACCGTTTACTAATGGTCCAAAACACTTTTGATGTAAGAGGACCAAAGGGGACTTTTTCACTGGAGGAAGGATTATTATGGATTATAGACTGGTGTTTTAGCTAGAAGCAATGATTTAAAGCTAAAATGCCTTATTTATGGATTTGTTTCTTACAAACACACAGCTTTTCTCTTCACTAGACATTAATTGATGGACTGGAGTGGTGTGGATTATTGTGATGTTTTTATCAGCTGTATGGACTCTCATTCTGACGGCACCCATTCACTGCAGAGGAGCCATTGGTGCTCAGATAACGTGTTCTACATCTTGGATGGCCTGAGGTCAAGTAAATTTTCAGCAATTGTTTTTTTTTTTTTTTGCAAACTATCCTTTAAAATAGCAAGCACTTACATCAATATTAGTTGTGAAAAGGGGAGAGTAAATGTACCCCTTCAGTGTCTACAGGCCAGCATGAAGCATGCCTTTTTGTCAGTTTTTCCTCATTATCTAAACTCAGACAGACAGGCACAAGCAAACACATTTCGAGAGAGATGATGGTGACTTCTAGAACAGACCTTCTGCAATAGAATATGAAATGGTGAGTCAGATCCCATCACCACGGCCCCAGAGGAAGGGCCCACTTCATCTGTTGTGCTGTCGGCTAGAGTTTCACCAGAGAGCTTCACACCACACACTCTCCTCACGCACACAGTAACTGATAGGATGATCTAAAACCGACAGCCACCCACTCCTGTATTCCTTTCCCAATTTAAAACGGCAGCTGGATTAACAATCTTGGTGAAATAACAGTAAACTCCCACAGAGCTACAGCAGGCCAGTATGGCTTGAAATTGGATAAACATATACCTCAATTTGGAAGTAGCACTGATGCATGTTCAGCCAAATACACTAACGACATGCAATTTCGGTCGTTTAGTTTTTATTTCCACTCAATTTACGAGAGTTGAGTCATGCTCAAGCAATTAGATAGTTGCTATTGCTAATGTGGCCTTGCTCATAATTAAAGGAATTAGCATTCCAACATTAGCGTGTGTGCTAGCCACACTCCCTGACCACGGACAATGGCAGTGTTTGTGAAAATGGCCTGGTTCCCATTCACTGTTAATGAGTGAGATGCCTAATTAGGGATCTCAGAGCAGCACAGATCCACATTCCTGCCCCGAAAGGTTAAAGGGTAATGCATGGGGCAGTAGCATTTTACTTCAACGCCTTCTGTTGCAAAATTCAGATACACAGCAAACTCCGGGCATCAAAGATATTGGTGTCTTTTTCTTGAGTAGAACAGGAAAGATTTTTAGCTGAAACCGTGGTAATTCGTGATTCGTAAAATGCAAGTCAGCAGCTACAAGTTTTTGAGAATATAAAAGTACAAAAAGAAACACAAAACTCATACCCGTGGCACCCTGACAATATTTTGAGGTCTTATGAAGCCAAATGATCGGTTTGTGCAAGAAACTGAACATGAGAGATATTTTCATGTTTTTCCAGGGTTTTTTTAGAATTTTGCTCATTTCTAGGCAATGACCATTCCTGATCCTTTCAGGGTTTCCGTGATGGTGGAAAGAGATCGTTGGATCAGGAATAGGGTCGGGTGTTTCAGATTTCATAAATTTCATCATTCAATTTCAATTCACAAGCTCTTGATACGTATTGATTCCAATTTTGATTCAATTCAATTTGATATCACTTCATTTGGTTAACATATCAAGTACAGTACGTCAATTTTTCTTAAGGATAAGTCTCCCTCAATTAAAACTGTAAACTACTCAAAGAACCCTGTCAGTTAATACAATATTACAGGTTAACAAATATGCACCAAAGCGTAAGGTGTCAAAAAATATTCTTAGGCCACAGCTTCAATATTGTAGCATTTATGCTACTTTTCTCCTCATCACATAGCTTACAAAAAAAAAAAAAAGTTACAATTCCAGACTGGATGTATTCCAAAATATATCTGATGTAGTAGACCTAGTTTTAAACTCACTAAAGTGTGAGTTCACTACCTTTAATTATATTTGAAAATTAAGTTTTAGCATAGCATCCACTGAGCTATTTGTGGGACTGTGGCCTACACCTTTTTGTCTTATTTTCTACTCAATCCACACCACTCCACTGCTCCAACAGAGACAGGCAGGAAGGAAGAGGCACGGGGTGGATGGAGAGCACAGGCCAGACGTGTCCTCCATCCTCCACCGAGCCCAACAGTTCAGACACAGGCTGAGGTCACTGGAGACCATTTACACTGTGACACAATCAGAAAGGAAAAACCTCAAGAAGAAATAGGGGGAAAAAGTCACAAAAGGTGGATGTGGCAGATGTATTTGTCCACCCGTTCAACACGTACCAGCCAAGAATGTTGGTGACCAAGCAGTTTCTTGTCCCCACTGATTTTTTTTTTCTTACTATGAAGTCAATGTGGACCATTAGCATTTTTTAAAGCAAGAAACACACTCTGTGTTATTAAACTGCATGGGATGAGAAGAGTGACCTAACTCATTTGCTCAAGAGCTATGACTTCATTGTCCCATTCATCACACACCTGGCCAGAAGTGGTCACTGATTGGTCAAAATATCAACAGTGACATATTTACTCAGCAAACAGTGCAGCACAATACCTTACATATTAACATTTCTCCAGACCTTCAGCTGCCAATCACAAAATCAGTCCATCAACCAGCCAACAGTTGTCAAGGGAATTTCAATTGCCCATTCTTAGTGATTAGAAGAGCAGGATATTGAACGTGAATGAAAAGTCAAGCTTTCTATTGACTAGTTAAAGATCTTTCATCCAGAACTAAGTGCAACTTTTTGGATCACAGTGTGAATATGCAATGTAAATCTTCACAATGTCAAAGATTACACTTAAATCAAGCACATTCCTTAATCTGAACACACATTCGGGATTGTCTGGCCCACAGTTCTCTCAGGTCGTGACCACTCTTATCAGGCAGATGAGGAACTTCAGTGTGGAGCGGCTGGCCGGGTGTAAGAGGTGGATCAGAGGACAAGTGTGAGCGTTTCAGATAGGTCAGGCTGATTCGGAAAAGTGCATTAGCACAGATGGGGAACATCTCGTGTTCATTAGGGAATACTGACGAAAACACGCTCAATTTCTGCCAGTCTCATTAAACGAAGCTTTCCAACAGGGATTTAACAGGGACTTAAAAGACTAAAGCACAGAGATGAGCCTCCAGGGCAGGTGTGTGTGTGTGTGTGCTTGTCCCCTTATTGTATTTCCCCAAGCGACTACACCCTCACTCATCCGAGGTAAAGAGCATGTGGTGAGCTTCCTCCAACTAAAAAAAGAAAGACTTGGTGCTACTGACTGGTATGTACATTACAGGCTCTCCTGAAACATAAAGGGCACTGAGAAATGAAAAGCAGTGGCGGGCTAACACTAATGTCTCTTACAGTTGGTTTCTTTTGGTTATACACTGGAAAAAATAGGGCAATATCTTGAAGTTTAACATACATACATACATTTATGTAATGAAGTGTAAGTGGGTAAAGCAAAACACCCTACAAAACAGCAAACGAAACCCATAACACCCCAGAAAGGGAAAATCTAGTTTGCCCTGGTTATGAAAATTAAAAAAATAATAATAATAATCAGCTATCAGATTTTGCCGAGGATCATGAATTGCATAATAAGACCAGGTATGTTTACGTATCAATTTTGAATTCACAATGTTTTTAAATGAAAATATATTTTTTTCAAAATTTTATTTTTAATTCAACGAGTTACTAGCTGTTTCTTTGTAATTATTTGTGAAATTTATTAGTAATTTGAAAATTACATTTGTTTAAAAGTAAATCCTAGACCAATGTCTTTCAATGTATGTCAATGTATGTTCATTAAAAAAACTCTTTAAATTAAATTGGACGAATTTATTCAATATTGCAAATTTGTGAAATAATTACAATTTCTCTCTTTAAATCAAATCAACACATTTATTCTTTTCTCTCTTTAAATGAAATGGTAAAATTAATTCGATATCGCCAATCCGTGAAGTAGTTTTCTATTTTTAAATCAAGTCGTACGAATTCATTCGAATATCACCAATTCATAAAATAGTTATGTTTTCTTTCTTTAAAACAGATTGTACAAATTTATTCGAAACTGACGATCGGTAAAGTTGTTTTTTTCTTTTTAAATCAAATCATACAAATTCACCAAAAAAGTTACTTTTCATTCTTTAAAATCAAATCGTACATATTTATTTGATATCGTCAATTTGAAAAGCAGTTATGTTTTCTCCTTTTAAATCAAATCATACAAATACATTTGATTACGCCAATTCGTAAACTAGTTGTTTTTCACTTTAACTCGAATCATGCAAATTCATTCAATATTGCCAATTTGCGATTGCAAAATCAAATTGTACAAATTCGATAATCACCAATTCGTAAAAGTTAAAAAATTTTCTTTTTAAAATCAAGTCGTACAAATACATTTGATAATGTCAATTCATAAACTAGTTGGTTTTTCACTTTGAATTAAATTGTACGAATTTATTCGATATCACCAATTCGTAAAATAGTATTTTTTTCAGGCGTGTTCGTTTTTAAGAGAGTTTCAGCAGTCACCATCTGACTAGTAAAGAAAACTCCACCTTGCTAGAGGGAGAGCCGGGTTAGATTTTGAGCGCTGTCTGGCTCAGTTTCCTATCATCTCAGTTGGGGTTGCGAGTTATTTTCAGACAGCCGCAGACATGCCCTACTGTGCACTTAATGACTGCCACTCCAGGCTAAACGCTTTTACTTTAGCGCTATTGGATTCATATTCAGCAGATAACCACCTACTCTGAGAATGCTGCTCTAAAACGTGACTCAGAGAGAATGTGCACGTTTAGTGTTACAGTGAAGCCATCTACACACGCACAGACTGTAGGGGTCATGCGTGTTAGTGTTGTTTGTGAAGTGATACACAACAGAGCTCTTCATTAATTTACAATGGCTATTAAAAGGATTTACAAAGAGTCTTTTATGACTAATGTGTTCGACAGCACGCTGTAAAAAACACTGAGAGGTTTTCAGACACTCAGAACAGAGCAGAGATCTGTGCTGGATGAAGCTGTTATCTTTTTTTTGCAAAGTTTCTGGACATTTTCTGATAAAAATATAATCTAAAATATAAATATAATATAATTGCATGGACTCTAATGAGGCTAAATGATTGTACAATGAGCATGTTTCTTATTAAAACAATAACCAAATCAAACAAAAGTCATTATAATCATTACACAATAGAATTGTGATATGCTTTCGACATTGAGAAACACATCTTTCCAGTTCTCTGGAAGAATCACAAAGGTGGCATGAACAGTTGAAAGTCTTCTAAACTGGCTAAACTGGCCAACAGGAAGACAGCATGTGGAGAGGAAGCTGTGTGTTGTGTTTAGGCCTCTCTCCAGTAATACTACAAGTGAATGGAAGAGGCCAAGACATATCATCTCACACAGAAACCCTACAGTTACAGCTGAGCCAAGTTTGCATTGAAAACACACCCACAAACTCATTTCCCATCTGATCTGGCCCACATCTATCACAAATGGCCATTTAATTTCAACAATCTTTCTGCCATTCCATATTAAGTCCTAAAGCATTAAACAGTGAACACAACCAACATCTGCTCAAAACATTTACACATAAACTTCAACTTCATACAGAACGTGCTTATTAATAAATATAGACTGTAAAAAAAGCCAAAAGCCAAAACCTCTTAGATGTCAGAACCAGAGAAATATCTTGATGTTTCCATCAAGGACAAGGCATTTGTTTTGGGTTCCTCAGATGTTTTCTAGCAGTGCCAAGCCAATTTGTAATTTCATCCGAGAAGATCCAAAAAGTAACTAGTAATTAAGGCTTCACCGCAAACCAATAAGAGCTCCACCATTTTTTTCAAGCAACTACAAAGTTAGTTAAACGTTGCTATAGAAACCCAGAGCCAATAGGGTAAAACTGTTGACGGTTGCCCAACATATGTTTCTTGGCGATGGAAACATCCATCTGCTGACAGAGTAAACAGCAGAAAGCAAGGGATGTGTTAAAAGGTTAGTTCACCCAAAAATGAAAATTAGCCTGTGATGTACTCATCCTCGAGGCATCCTAGGTGTATATGACTTTCTTCTTTCAGACGAATCCAATCAGAGATATATTAAAATTTGTCCTGGCCCCTCCAAGCCTTACAATGGGGGTAAGCGGGTGCTTTTTGTCAACAGTCCAGAAGACGTGAAAGAAGAAAGTCATGTACACCTAGGATGCCTCGAGGGTGAGAAAAACTTTCATTTTTGGGTGAACTAACCCTTTAAAGTGGCACTAACGTAAACAAACACATTTCTTTACAAGTGATCCTATCGAAATTAAAATAGCAACCCTAAACAAACACATCTCGGATAAACATATGGATAAGGTCACATCATTTTAAAGAATTAGTTCACTTCCAGAATAAAAAAAAATTCCTGATAATTTACTCACCCCCATGTCATCCAAGATTTCTTACTTTCTTCAGTCGAAAAGAAATTAAGCTTTTTGAGGAAAACATTTCAGTAATGTTAAATGGTATTATTCAAATTGCCTTAAATAGATTTTTAAGAATTCTGCAGATACCTTGTAAATAGTAAAATAAACCTCTTTCCTTGATATTCGTTGATATTTGTGTATTGAAAATGTTTTTGATTGACATTTATGGTCTTTATTTTATTTGGGCTAGTTAAATTATTTTCGGGCTACCAAAATCTGAAGAGTACCTGTCCGAAGGGCTAACAGGGATTTTGAAATTTTGCGAGCCCTGGTAACGTAATAAATAACGTCAAACACTGATTCAAGCAGACGTGCATATTTTGAGCAAATAATATCTAGGAAACTTTAGCTGTGTCCCAATTCAGAGGCTAAACACGTCAAAGGATGTGCACTTAAAAGGCTGCTATAAAAAATTCAACTTAAAAATGCATCTTTAGGAATAATTTTAAACTGCTTTAAACTGTCTAAAATCTAATCTAAAAAAAATATCTTTATAAATTCATGTACACTGAAAACCAATACACTTCACAATCTGCCATTTTACTCAAAAAAAAATTAAAAATTAAAAAATGTCCTGCTGTCACCATCGCTCAACGAAATTTGGGACAATCTGGGCAACAAAGGATCCATTTATTGTCCTTCATGTTCCAGGATACACAGACCGCATTTCAAGACGCTTTCGAAATGGGTCTTCAAATGCAGCCTTCAAAGAACACAGTCTCTGAACTGGGATACGACTTTGGTGTGATCAACAGACTGACGTCTGCTTGAGAAGACTTGGAATACAGTACATGAGTTGCATGGACTACTTTTGTGTTACTCGCCTTGTCATTTTTGAAGCCAAGCAACCATCGTCCTCATTCACTTTAACTATCTGGAAAACAGCAGCTTGGGCTTTCTTCAAAATTACTCCTTTTGTGTTTTAAAGGGAAAAAAAACATTTGGGTTTAGAACAAATTGGGAGTGAGAAAATGATGGCAGAATGTTCATTTTAGCTAAACTATTCCTTTGGTTAGCTAATTCATGTAGGGAGAACTAAGTGTGCGAGAAATTGGGACACACTATCAAACTTTCAGTCTCCAATGTAATAGTAACTCCATTCAAATGGCTTTGTGAATATATCAATAGTTCAGAAAAGCTGTCAGTGTTTGTCCTGGCTTCAGAGGAGGTCTTCTGAGAATGCAAAGGGATATGGCATTGCAACATGATTAATAAAACATGTCAAAATCCACCCTATTAACTCCATTAAGGCTGACACCTGGAAGATGACACTGGACCAGCCTCAACAGCCGCATCGCATCTGTTCATCAATCTGCCCCACTAATCAACCCATCACTGGTCTGAACATCTAACAGAGATCACAGAAACTTGACAAAATATAGTTCAGGTGTCTATTTACTCGTAACTTAGTGTGACTCTCCTTCAATGCATTTTGATGGACACCTAATGCAATTCCATTCAATGAATGAAATCAATGAATTTCTTTATTTTATTCGATTTTAAATATTTTGTCAGACAAACAATAACTTCAAGTGTTAATAAACTGCATTGCATCACCTAAAGCAAAATTCAAACAAAAATGTTGAAAAAGTAACCAAGTGAAAGGTGACAGGGTTGACAGTTTTACAGTTAATTCATCATTATTAGTATCCAGCTCAATGTCAAATCAGTACAAAGTATGTTTTATGCTGATTATATGCAACTGAAAGCTGATATTTCACCACATATCCAGTTTACAGTAATTACTTGTTATCATGGTAAGAATGGATATTTAAAATCATCCACTACTAATAAACAAAATGAAAGATAAATGAAAGGTTAATATATATATATATATATATATATATATATATATATACACACACACATATACACACACACACACACACACACACACACACATACACATACATACATACATATATATGCAAAAAATCTGCTAAAATTAAAAAGTAAATAAAAATAATAATAATCTAAAACAGAAACAGGGCAAAAAGGCAACATACATGGACAATGTAAAAAAATAAATAAAAACAAACAATTACAAAAATAAAAGTCTATTAGAGTTTTGTAAACAAATTGTCCACAATAGATACTAAGTTGCTGTCAGTTTTGCATTGGTGAAGTCATTGTTAAAATATTCATGAGCAATACAAAAGACTCATCCATGGAATTACCCTAACAGTTCTTAAGTTGATTTGTATACTAATTAGATCACTTTAAAATTAATTAGCAACATCATAAGCGGTTTCAAAGCAGTTTTCACTGAACTTTGACCATGCAAACACTTGTGTTTGAACATCTCAGTCCGTGCATAAGACTTTATAAAGTACAAGCTGATGAAGTCTGTATTTCATTTAATCAAAACATCCCAATAATGTGACATCCAGACCCCCGATACAATGAAGAAACAGAGTTTCTATTTCAAAGTTACCCACTCGATTCACTATCAGCAAGAGTTTAACAGCATTGTACAACTACAACATGTTTCCACAGCTCAGCAAAATGACCCATCTTACCTTCTGTCAGCCATGTTCCTCACATTGTTTGGACTAATGGAAGTGAAAGCAGTGAGATGTGTCCTCTGGCAGAAACTGCGCAGGCTGCACTGAGGCTATGAATGTGCAGGAGTTTGAGGCAGACACTGGAGTGGGTTATTCCCCCGCCCTCTTCAGCCTGGGCCATGCTCGAGTAATCTGATCTCCACCACAGCCTGCTGTAGTCTCACTCATACAGTCGGCCTTCAGTTTGACGCGTGGCGTCATCTGCTGGTGAGATCTCGCAATTCTGACCTTTTTTCCCTCAGAATTGAGATATAAACTCGCAATTGTAAGAAATTAAGTCAGAAATGCGAGATATAAAGTGTTGGGCTAGTTACTGAAAGAATGTAATAGCCTATATTACTCATTACTAGTTACTCCTTTCAAAAGTAATATTGTTACTTATTACTTCCTGACAACAGTAATTAGTTACACTAGCCTACTAGTTACATTACTTTTTCTTCACCCCACAGAAGTTGTAACCGTGTATCTTCCACATAAATTTCTTCTAGAATGTTACTAACATATTTCTGCCTCACCATTTGACCAAAATCCACATTGGATCGCAGTCAGAAGTTATTACAAACACTCAATAGTGCTTGATAGTGACATTCAATAGAAGTGTTGTATTAATCTCATTAATTGTCATGTGTAGCTTGAAGCTAACTGTAATTTCTCCGTTACCCATATACGATTATATTTCATTATGTATTTTATCAAATTACATAAGTTTGTAAGAAACTGTTTAATTTTCCAAAAATATATTTAATTATAGTAATAATGTACATGTAATATAATCTGTAATATAATCTCACATGCTGATCAAAAGGGAATGTGGGTGGAATGTAATCCCAGAGTAAAGGAAAGCCACAACTCGCACAACAGATCATCATTTTCCCTGACAAATTATCAATATAATGCCATATTTCTATCTGCTGAATGTATGCTTTTCCATATTCCAAGCTTGCCTGCTGCACTGGGGACCTGCATGTGCGAGTCTTGAAAATGATGAAACTAGGAATTATTTGATTGTTGGATTTTAAATCAACGGGGTTGAGGCATCAAAAGTAACTAACTAAGCCGTTTTAATGGATGGTAACTGTAATATTATTACTGGAATCTTATTAGTAAGTAGTTACTACAAAAAGTAATGTTATTACAATAACTAAGTTACTAGTGCTGCCCAACACTGGATATAAACTAGCAATTCTGACTTTTCTCTCACAATTCTGAGAACATGTCAGTCTTTTTTTCTCCTCAGAACTGGACTTTATAACTCGCAATTGCTAATTTATATCTCACAATTCTGAGAAAAAGTCAAAATTACTAGTTTATATCTCACAGTTCTGAGTCAAAATTGTGAGATTATATGACACAATTGCGAGAAAAAGGCAGAATTGTGAGGTAAAAAGTCGCAATTACCTTTTTTATTTTTTATTCAGTGGTGGAAATGGGCTTCTGTAGTAAACAGATGGTGTGCAGTTCATTCTAGTACAGTGTAGAGCAGGGGTCACCAGACTTGGAGGGCTGGTGTCCTGCAGAGTTTAGCTCCAACTTGCCTCAACAAACCTGCCTGGAAGTTTCAAGTATTGCCTAGTAAGGCCTTGATTAGCTGTTTCAGATGTGTTTGATTAGGGTTAAAGCTAAACTCTCCAGGACCGAGTCTTGTGACTCCTGGTGTAGAGGATGATACTGTTCATTTATGCTGCTGATGATAGTTCTAATAACATAATGAAATAAAAGTACGAAATATCTTGTGTACAAGAGTGTTGTTGTTCTGAATATAACCATAATTAGCAACTGTGATATTGATTTTTACAAAACAGTTAAAAAAACAATAAATGAAAAAGACCTTAGTCAGCTTAGATGCCATATTGAATTTAAAGTGCCCCAATTATGGATTTTTGAAAATGACCTTTCGTGCAGTGTGTAAAACAGCTCTAAGTGAATGAAAACATCCTGCAAAGTTTTAAATCTGGAAGTGCACCTCTTATAAAGTTGCCTTGTCCAAATATACACACTTGCGGTCTTTGCACTTGACCACTTGACAACTTATATGATGTATTTCCTGTGTTTGGCCCAAGTGTTCAAGTGAGGATGAAGACCACAAGTGTTTGTCGAACTTTTCATTACCCGATGGGACACTGTAAAAATGCAAGTGTTCACATAACTTTATTTTAATTTTAAATACTTTGCATTTTAAAATCAACTTCTAAATATCTGTTCAGTAGTCCCTATAACATGACATCATTTTAATTTGTGGTGCTTCTAATTAAATGATAAAAAGCAGTTGCAAATGTTGTACAAAATAAATATCACCACTACTCATCTTTGCACCAATAAAACGTAAAAACACGTTTTCTACCAAATTATTTGTAATATCTAATTATTATATTAATATTTAACTTGCATTGGAAAGGTTTCCGTGACCTCTCGCGAGATCTCAGCAAAAAGTCTCACGATTTATTTCCAGAACATGATGCATGATGGGATACACTTAGGACTGTTTTTGATCTACCAATGAAAATAGTTCAATAAGAAGCCAATAGCAAAATAAGCATGCTGTGTCTCTCCAAAAGCAAGTGAATCAGTGTTTTGAACGAATCGGTTAATCGAATGATTTATTAACTCACTCCTAATACACAAAATGTCTGCATCTTCTGGCGTAACCTGCAGACAAGAATCAAATATTTTTATTATTAGGAAAAATCAACATATTTTATTCAAAAATAAGACTTTTTTGTTACAGACTTATTAAATTAATCAGGTGTGATCTACGTAAGTAGCCAACAAATTTGTTAATATTTTTGGGGTAAATGTATCATCAAAAGAATATCTAAAACTCATTCGATGTATTTTCCCGAAACTACTTTACCTCATTAAAAGTGATGAGATGTCATTCAGGTACCTGTGACTTAAAGAGAAATACCACTCTACAACTCTACATTCATAGACATGACCGACTGTGTTTATGTAAATTATGTGTGTATTTGACAGTTTAAGCGCAATAAAACATGAAAGAGAACTTGTTTTAGTATTCACGTCATGTGACAACCATGGTGACAGCTGCTTTCTGTGGATGTGTGCACTCAGAAAACTGTGCATCAGAAGTTTTAACTGTCTTTAAAACGCATGCAAATAAGTTTTAATCGCGACAGACATGCAAATAAGTTTTAATCGCGACAGACATGATAATCAAAACAAAACTGATGTTTTGGCAGAGTATCTGAGGCAGGAGCTGTAAAAAAGGGGGCGGGGAGCAGCAGCTCATTTGCATTTAAAGATACTTGCATGAAAAACAGCATTTCTGGTTCCAGCCTTCCACTCAAAATGGGCATTTTCAAAATGATATAATAATGATCTGTGGGGTATTTTGAGCGGAAACTTTACAGGCACATTCTGGGGACACCGGAGACTTAAATTACATAACCCTTTTAAACGATATTACATGGTAACACATGGCACAGACTTGTTGGGATAAAAGACCAATACAAAGTAACTTGGGCATTCAACACTTTATTCACAAAGTAATGAGCACTATCAAATGTTCACTGGTAAACCGAAACAAAAATATAGGTATGATAAATCTATAGAACTGTACAAGACTTTGTTAAAACCATCTCACCTTTTTTTAAAATTCCTATTCCAAAAAACAGCCATCCCTTTGAAAGTGCCAAAGGAAAATCTGTCCTTCTCCCCGAGTTGTCTCCTATCCTCCAGTTTATGCACAGTACACCTTTACAATAATTATGGTGGTTTTTAAAACAACCATACACAATCTCAGACAAAAACTGCTTTTAGTACAGCCACGAGAGGTGAGGGGTGGATGTTGTTCATTGATATGAAATATGTGAACACAATGACCTCTACTGATGAAGTATCCCAGAGTAAGTGGACTGATCAGGGATCAGATTATTACTCTCTTGAACAATAGAACCACAATCATCAAAGAAACAAACTGATCTCAAAACAGGGATGGATGAAATACATCAGGAAGGTGGATTAATAATTTAAACAACCTTAGATTTGTCACCATAAAAACTGAATATGTGTATTAAAGAACTGTTACAAATATGCTGCATAAATAAACCTGAAGCTGGAGTGAAATCTTTATGTCTGGTGGTCAGTTTAGCTTCAAATGTGTAATAAAAATATCCTTTAACCATTTACATTGCAAACACATTAAAATACATACATCCATTTCATATATTTGCTCTGATATTAGTAGCACTGTGTATAGCAAAGGTTTTAAGAACAAGCTAAGGTTACAAATATGACGTGGCATGTTCGGTACATCAATATTGATTTCTCAATGTGCTTAGGGAAAACATAAAATTTTGTCAAATAATGACGATACATCAAATTAACTGTTTTTCTTTCTTTTTTGTTTTGGTGGTTAGTTGGTTCAACTCATTGTGCTGCAATAACAGCAAAGAAATTGTAAGAAATTCAGATTTTATTTCTATTGAACCAAAAAAAAAAAAAAACTGTCCAACATTTAAGTTTAAAATAAAAAATGCTATAACATACACTGGGAGCAACAGCAATGAAATCAGAATCAGAATCAGTTTTGACTTCAGATACAGCGTGTTCACACTCACACAACACACAAACACACATTCGTCATTGACCTGTCTGAGGTGTTGTTCAGTGAAGTTATAAGGCTGTAAAATACATCGTCCCACAAAATGAGACACCCTCTGGAGACACCAAAATGAGAAAAGCAGCCATCAAGAATATGGTGCAAAACCGGTTTCAAACTGAATCAAGTATGAATGGTCACAACAACTTGTTTTACTGCTATGAATTTTAACCCCCAAGCTTCCCAAATCCCATCAAAAAAGATGAAAGAATAAAAACAGAGTAAAGACTCTACGTTAAAAGATAAAAATGTGCTCTATTCAAAGCCTAGCCGATCTCATGGACAAGTTGGGAAAATGGTCCATCTGTAGATGGAAATGTCGCTGGGTATCGCCGCGCTTCTGAGGCCAGTCAATAATGGAGCGAGTGAACATATGGGAGAAGAAAAACAAACTGAAGGACTGTACGCTGGCATTAAACATCCTCTTTCTTCACTTCCATCAAATTTAGAAGTTTTCTGCGATGTCTCTCTGAGGAGAGACGGGATGAGAGAGTAACGTTACATGAGAGTCAAACCGTTTCCTGCAAAATGTCATTGCAGTCACAGCGGCCGGAGCTTAACCTTCCTGTCCGTCTCTGAACAAGCTCCTCCTCTTCCTCCTCATCACCGTCCCTCCCTTCTCTCTGTCTGTCCCCTTTCAGTTCTCCAAGAGGTGCCTCCCTGTCCACATCGTCCACCTGCGACTCCGCAGGTCGCATGGGATGTGATGAAGGCGAAGGAGGAGAAGAAGAAGAGGGACGTTCCACTTGGTTTAGCCCCAAAGCGTCTCTTAAGACCTCAGCGCCAGCTTCCTTCAATAAAAGAACGGGCGTGGCCAGAGTGGTCAGGTAGATGGCTGAAGCGGATTGGCTGGAGGACACCAGGGCGTGGCCTCTTCCAGTCTGTCCGTCCTCAGGGCGGCGTGGAGAGTACGGCTGGTTGTCGTTACTGAGGAGCGTGAACATGTGGTCCACGGAGCGGCTGAAATGAGCCCAGTCCTCGAGGCTGAGGGTGAAGTTGAGTTTGAGATCGTAGGCGTGCTCATCAAGTCTGTACAAAGGTTCAAGTTCGGACCAGTTCGGCTCGCCGGGAAACATGTTGGTGTCTTCCGGGACGCCCTCGTTCCATGAGTTATCCTTCCCATCCTTCCCATATCTGTCCTCTGTGGGGGAACACGGCCACAAATGTTAAACATTTTCGCCCAGTGACAAAACAATTTAAGGCACTGATTAAAAGTGGATGCATCAAAATGGAGATGGATGCTTGTGATTGGAAAAACAGAAAATAAACTACAATAAAAACCCTGAAAAGGCTTGTGATGGTGAAGGAAGGAAGAACGTAAATGTTTCAGGCTTCAAATGAAATGAGGTGAAGATGATGGGGGGCGTGTGACGGCAATATTCCCTCGTGCTCAGAAACAAAACTGCTATTTTTCCAAACAGTTTCCATGCAGATAGACACCTCTACAAACTAATGCTGTATCATGCAGGCCAGGCAGAAAGGATTCAAGAGAAAGGAAATTAAAGAGAGCGCGAGAGAACGTGATTCAGACAAGATAGTGGCTTGGTGGCATTGTATCCAATGGACGAGAAGCAGAATTATTATCCAAACTCACAGCGATTTGGAGACAGGCTTCCTCACTTTAGGCCATTTCCGGCGCTGAAACTGCCTAATGCGACAAGCAACGATAAGACAAACTGTTACCCCGCCCCCAAACTCAAGCATGTGATAGAGACACAGCCAATCAGAGAACTTACAGGCTTTCATATTCACACAACAACACCCAAGGCTAAATACATGCAAGGCACAGAACAGGGCTAGAGAGAGGGAGACAAAACAAGAGAGACAAAGACAGAGAGAAAGAGAGAGAGAGAGTACAGAATCTGAAGGAGAAGACATCTGATCTGTCAAGGAAGTAACTGGGAGTTTAAATGTTGCAATTGGACCCACAAACTGAGTGGGTGGGTTTGTTTGGTCATGAGGTTTGTAAGAACTAACTAGCTTAGAAAAAGGTCCATATATCTACACTACCGATCACAAGTTTGGCTTGGTTTGATTTGTAAAATATTTTTGAAAGAAGTCTCCTATGCTCACCAGGGCTCCGTTTATTTGATCAAAACTCCAGGATAAACAGTAATATTGTGATATATTTTATATAATAATTTATATATTTTAGTATAGGAATATATTTTAGAACACATTAACTTTATTCCTGTGAATTTTCAGCATCATTACTCCAGTCTTCAGTGTCACATGATCCTTCAGAAATCATTGTAATATAGATTTGCTGATCAAGAAACATTTCTGATTATTATCAGTGCTGAAAACAGTTGTGCTGCTAAATATTTTTTTGTGGAAACTGTTTTTAACTGAAGAATTTAAAGTTCAAAGGAACAGCATTTGCTGGGAACAGAAATCTTAATAATGCATCCTTGCTAAATAAAATTATATAAATCCTACTGACCCCAAACTTTTGAATGGTAGTGTGATATTAATAATCCTTTATGTGATAATACATTTATCCCTAGGCTGGTCATTTGTTAATCATATATGGTCTTTCAATCTCTTGAAATCCATTTTGAATGCATAAAATGTTAGATTTGACTTAGTTATTGTTTAATTGTATTATTTTAATTGATTTTGTTGTTGATGATGATATTTTTCTGTTTGAACATGCAGGCTTTAATTAATACTTCACCTTCTTTCTCAGTTTGTAAAAATGCTTTTACAGACTAATTGTGCCATCAGTTAACAATTTCAGGTTTTTCTCTCTCCATTTCTTGTGCATCATTCACATTGTTAAAATAACAATACTATACATTTTTAGACAGCTGCACAACTCAAATAATGCATTTTTGTACAGAGGAATTAATATAATGGCTTTTAAAAATACCAGAATAGACTCCTATTGTATGTGCATTACAGTATACTAGATTTTCATTTTTACAAACTGAAGAATAAGTCATTATTATGACTTTTGACTTCTTCTAGAGTAGAGCCTAACTTTTATTTAACCTGAAACAGCAAATTGACATCAAATCGGTTTTAGTTTCTACGTCATCCTCTATGACAGAGTGTCTTCTCCTTGATTTCACATTGAGGAGTGAATTCCTGTGATGCCTTTAGGTGTGTGTGATGTGCATCAGACTATTCAACATTCATTTAAGCTCCAAGCTGTCTACAACAGAATTGCAGAAGTGGATTAGTATCTTCATCCAAAATAATCTCACAGTATCCTTCTAGTCTACAACGGGGTTAAATTCATTTGGCAGTGATACCTGTATTCATCATAGCTGCTTCTCTCTTTATCCCCTGAAGAAGAGACAATATCATTAGTTAGAGAGTGTAAAAACAAAATGATGTACAGCCCCATTAATGTTTAAGATCCTCACGGAAGCATCACTGGAAAAACAACTCTGGGCTTCTGTCCAAGGGTCATGTGGAAGGACGAAGTGCCAAGATAAGATCATCCATGGCTATGGATGGAGTTGCAAGGATCGGAATAAATGAGCTTGATAAAAGTCATCTTTTGTAAAATAATGAATCTGCAGGCTCAATATGCAGATGCAGAATATTAATGTTCATCTTAAACTGATAATCTGCTATTCTGATCCCTTTCAGATGGCTTTCATGCACAATAAAATCTTAACTGACTTTTTATGGCAAGCTCAATCTGTTCTGTAAAACTGCGGTTCTCAAATGAGTCAAACAATGCTATTAAATGCATTAAATGTATCTTGCCAACCGCAACCATCTGAACAGTAGTGCATTTAAAAATAAATATATATATATATATATATATCAACCTTTCTATGAATTTTTTATTTGTATTTTATTACTATTAATTTTATTTATTTATTTAATTAATTATTATTATTTTGCAGTTCATGCAAAAATAAATGACCTTTGTCCACAAAGATTTTAAGTTTTCATTCTACTCTTGCATTTTAATATGACCTTTTGAGAAATGTAATCAGCAGGTACCGGTGAGTTCCTAAGCTGTCCTTGAGTTCATTTTGAGTGAATCAATAAGTGACTCAATGTGCCACTTCTGTTTTTATCACTGGATCACTGAGTCACATCTGTGTGAGTTTGATGACTTTGAGAACTTGGACTACATGTCAGATACAACTAAGGACATAACATCCTCAGACAGCATGCTGTGTGGCACGTTTACCCTTCAGGACAGCAGCTCTGGAGGTGATGGTACGAGTTTCTGTTTGCATATAAAACAAGGAGGACAGGAAGCAAGGCAGGGCCAGGGATCAGGTGAGGATGATGATGATGAAGATGTGAATTCCATGTTATCCTTTGCCTTGGTCCTTTCAGAGGGAAATGTGTGTGTGTGTGTGTGTGTGTTTGGCACATGTATCAGTCAGTGTGTTGCAAGCTCTGGGCTGGATGCCTAGCAGAATGATGCAGCAGTGTGTATGCATACAGTATATGTGTGTGTGTGCTGTGGAGGTATTTTCACATATACGAGTGTGTGTGTAACCCACCGAAGTCGAGGCTACGTGTGCGAGGGTTACACTGCTTGTGTCCCTTACAGCCCCGGAGCTCCATGAGCAGAATATGCAGCTGATTGAGAACATGCCGGTCCAGTGTGTTCACTGAATTCACCAACTACACACACGGAGAGAGATGCAACATAACACAGACATTAATATAACATTCATTTTTGGTAACATTTTTGACTAAATATTGTAACAGTATAAAAAGCATTTGAATTTCCAATTTCTGTTATACCATTTCAATACTTATTTTGCAAATTGTGCCGTCATTTCTGCCACACCAAACAATTTTGCTCCTAATAAAGTTTTTTGTGTTCTAACGTGACAGCAGTGGACAACAGAGGATGAAAATGACACATGATGTATGGAGGAAACAAATAAAAGATACAGTAAATACTACAGGTAAGCAGAATTATTTGATTTGTCATTTTTTTGAAATTATGCAAAACCCGTGAAAATATGAATGAATATTTATTCATTATTAATTTCGAAAACATGAAACATGAGCTATGAAATTAGCCTCAGCGAAACAAAAGAGTTTCGCCATTTTAAAAGTTCAAAATGCCATTCACAAGAATGTTGTGATACAATAATCTGAGATGTGGTGTAAACGGCGCTATGATTTAAATATTCATGAGAATATAGAAGAAGAAAAAAACCTGAATTCCCCTGAAATGCATGTATCATCACTGTTGATAATCTTTCCTAACAAATAGAACTTTCTCAATTAAAATAGGAAATTTCTCTTCCTCTTTACGCAAGCTAACCTGTGGTGTACCCCAGGGGTCTGTTCTTGCACCTACTCTCTTTTCTCTCTATCTACTTCCCTTGGGGTCCATCTTTAGGAAACACGGCGTTTCTTTTCATTGTTACGCTGATGATATGCAAATCTATCTGCCTTTGACCACGGAAAAAAAGCATGTTCTTAATAGTTTATCAGCATGTCTGGATGACGTAAAATCATGGCTCTCAAAAAATTTCCTTTTTCTAAATTCAGATAAATCGGAAGTTATTGTTTTTGGCCCCTCTGAAACTAGAACACAAAATATACCTAATCTTGAGTTCTTAAATTTAGCTATTTCATCCCGAGTGCGAAATCTGGGTGTGGAAATCGACAACGGCTTGAAATTTGACAGACAAATCAGCTCTGTAGTAGGTTCTAGTTTCTTTTATCTTCGATCTCTCTCTAAAATTAAAACCTTTCTTTCTAACGCCTCTTTAGAGGTTGCTATCCATGCCTTTATTACATCTCGGCTGGATTACTGCAACTCTCTATATTATGGTGTTTCAAAGACTCAAATTTCCCGTTTACAAGTCGTTCAAAATGCAGCAGCTAGATTCCTGAAGGGATGTAAAAAATTTGATCATGTTACACCCCTTCTGAGATCTCTACATTGGTTACCTGTTCAGTATAGAATTGAATATAAAATTCTATTACTTGTCTACAAATCTTTAAATAATCTTGCACCATCTTATCTGACGGACTTACTCCACCCATACACTCCTAAGCGAGGACTTAGATCGGGAAACAAATTCCTCCTTCAGATTCCCAGAACCCGCTTGAAAAAAAAGGGAAATAGAGCCTTTGAAGTGGCTGGCCCCACTCTCTGGAATAATCTCCCGACCCAAATTAAAATGGCTTCCACTTTATCTGAGTTTAAATCTGCTCTCAAAACTCATCTGTTTGTCTCGGCTTTTAACATGTAATTCGTCCTGTTTTTATTGTTTCTAAGTGATTATTGATTGTGTTTCTTTCTTGTGTATCTATACTGTAATTATTGTACAGCACTTTGGTCGGCTGGCGGCCGTTAGTAAATGTGCTTTAGAAATAAACGGAACTTGAACTTGAACTGTTGGACATTTATATTATGTTGGATATTTTTCCCTGTCCATGTGGCTGTGCTTAATAAATTGTTTTCAGAGGCAAAATAAGTTATTAAAACTGTAAAGAATGATTATGCTTTTTTCCCAAAATAATGCACTGATGAATAGTGTACACTAAGAGTAGGACCATTTATTAAGAAGGCAAACATGGTCCATGGTGATTTCATGTTGTCTTTATATACAGTATGAGCACTGACCTGATACGGATCCGTGTTGATGTCAAAATACTCAAGAAATCCAGTGGCAAATTCACAGAACAGGAAGTTGTGTGTCTCATTAATGGTCCTCATGCACCAATAGGTGTTGTTATTGGCACTAGTGCACGCACAAAACGGCCCCACTGGAAACAAAGATGGAATAGTGTGAGACACATCAATGCAGTCAAAACATTCTCTCATAGTTCGTCACATATGAATGCTTGGTCAGGACCCCTTGGTGTCTTTAGCTTCTTATTTCAATGTGCAGGGAAACTCATTACTTCAACTGTTTGCCTTATGCATCAGATCCAGATGCATTTCATTCTATGCATGCAGTTGTAACAGCAATATTTTTATAAGTGTGTGTGTGTCTTACGGGTCCAGAATGGAGCGGTCTGCCAGTGCTGGTTGTCGTGTGTGAAGCAGGTGAGGCCAGGCATGCTGCAGGTGTCATTGTTACGCAGGCGCTTCAGTAACTTCCTCAGCTTCTTCCTGCGATTTTGTTCCATCAACAACCAGGCCTTCTTATCCTTCTCCTGTCCTTTCCTACAGAGACAGAGAGAATCATCAAAACCATAATCATGCACATACATATGTATACATGCACTCAGACACAAAAACCCACCTGAAGGGATGGACACCTCCTGCTTTGTATTTCCTCAGCTTACTCTTGTACTTGGATTTGTAACTAAAAGAGAAGAAAAATTAAGTGAGCCATCATCAAATAGGATTATAACCAGTATATATTAAAATAATTAGTGCATAAATAATGTATATAATGTACTGTATAAATAATCATTTGTGTAACATATAGTATCTATTTACAACTTATATTTTATAAAATATTTGTCATTCATTTGAATATATATATATTAATATTTATTATAAAATGTATTTTATTTATTGTATGGAGTTTACGATTAAATTATACATTAAATACATTAATAATTGATTTAAGTATTAAAAATGAATACGAATTAAATAATATTTTAATGTAATTTATTTAAATTTAATTTAATTAATGATCATTAAAAATCTGAATGAATCTGAGTGAATTTGGCAAATACAGAACAACAGTAAAGAGATAATAATAGACAGATGTGACTCTCACTAGTATTTGTTGCAGTCACACTCTTCAGGTCGAGCCTTTTTCAGGTGACCTCTGACCTCACGAAGGTTTTTAATCTTCGTCTGGAGTGTTTCGATCTGGGAAAAGAAATGATAATGTACATAACAATATAACATATGCAATATAAATATGCAGATTTAAAGTTGTAAGACTGGGAATATATATGTAATACATGAGTTGTGGGAAACTTTTACTGATGCTTTTTTGCCTTTTTTAAGACAAAGCTTTTTTAAGACAGCTTGCAGCTGGTCATTGTTCACTTTTTGTTCGCAACTTTCTACTAAACATCCCCTTTTATATTCCACAGAAGAAAGAAAGTCATACAGATTTGTGAGCAAATCATGAGTGTCTCATACTTCGTGGTCGATGTGGAGCTTGTGGTCCTTCCATGCTTGCAGTGATTTGTACAGACCAACGTCACATTTTACTGTCTCATTGGCCAAAATGGAACATCTGAAACACACACACATTCTCTTTGATGCATATATTTGCTCTTTTGTCCACAATGTGTCTCTACTGAAGGAAACACGCTCCTCACCTGTGAGTAACTTTAATAGAGGAGGGCACAGTGAGGCTGTTGCTGGTCTGGCTGACTGCAGTGGGTCCCACACCGCTGAACTCGTCCTCGTCTGCTGTGTTCTGCCTGAGGCTGAGGTTTTTGGGGCCTGAGGGTCTGTATTCGTTATCCAGGTCCACTGCGTACAGGTCTCCTCCCATCTCCATGGAAACAGCACGGGCAAAGCGGTTCCTGGGGTAGGTCTTCAGGGATTTCAGTTCTGTCAATCAAATGCAGGGCTTGCCATTATAACTTGTCGAGGATAATTTTTTTTCATATTAGATACTATATTTGATATAGAGACCTTTTCTTTTTTTACTGTCATGAAATTTTTAGTATGTAAAGTCATTCTGCTCAAAGACCTGATTTGATTTGTTAAAAATTAAAATAAAATAAAATAAAAAAATATTATAAAAAATGTATTAAAAATTACTAAAAAATCTATTATATATATATATCTCCTTCGATTGTCTTGAGCAGGCCCTCGAGCAGTACGACATCAAAGGGAAACCGCTGGATAACATCCGTGCCTTTTACGCAAACAGCAGGAGTGCAGTTCGCACCAACAGTGGAACATCGGACTGGTTCCCGGTCACATCTGGCATCAGGCAGGGCTGTGTGCTCTCCCCCCTGCTCTTTACCATCTACATGGACCGGATCTCAAAGGAGGCCAATCTAGACTATGAGGCATTCAACAAACTTCTGTTTGCTGAGGACCAATTAATTATATACAATAACAAATCACAGCTACAAGAGCACATAGACCAGCTCAATGCAAGCTGTGAGAAATATGATATAAAAATCAGTGTCAGCAAAAGCGAGGTCATGATTGTCAGCAGAAATACTGACAAACTGGACATCAGCATCTGCAGAACCCCATTGAAACAGTGAAGTGGCATACTGCCAAGTATGGTGACCCATACTCGGAATTCGTGCTCTGCATTTAACCCATCCATCGTGCACACACACAGCAGTGAACACACACACACCGTGAACACACACCCGGAGCAGTGGGCAGCCATTTATGCTGCGGCGCCCGGGGAGCAGTTGGGGGTTCGGTGCCTTGCTCAAGGGCACCTCAGTCATGGTATCGAGGGTGGAGAGAGCGCTGGACATTCACTCCCCCCACCTACAATTCCTGCCGGCCGGAGACTCGAACCCGCAACCTTTGGATTACGAGTCCGACTCTCTAACCATTAGGCCACGACTTGGAAGATGCTGAGCAGTGGGGTCCCCAGGTCCTGTTTTAAAAGCACCACTATACACCATCGATCGACGAGGATGGGATTTGAACCCACGCGTTCAGAGCACAATGAATTACCAGTCCATCGCCTTAACCACTCGGCCACCTCGTCGTGTCTGGTCAGGGAACAGGTCAGGGAATTCAAATACCTTGGCAATATCTTCACTGAAGATGGCAAGCTAGACCAGGAAATTGAAACCCGATGCCAGAAAGCTACACTTCAACTATGAGAGACAGAATGGGGGGGAAAGAATCCAGGAAATCCCATTGTAGGATTTTTAAAGAATTTATTTGCAAATTATAGTGGAAAATAAGTATTTGGTCAATAACAAAACTTCATTTCAATACTTTGTTATATACCCTTTGTTGGCAATGACAGAGGTCAAACGTTTTCTGTAAGTCTTCACAAGGTTTTCACACACTGTTGCTGGTATTTTGGCCAATTCCTCCATGCAGATCTCCTCTAGAGCATGTTTTGGGGCTGTCGCTGGGCAACACGGACTTTCAACTCCCTCAAAAGATTTTCTGTGGGGTTGAGATCTGGAGACTGGCTAGGCCACTCCAGGACCTTGAAATGCTTCTTACGAAGCCACTCCTTCGCCACGTTTCATCTTCAATGCCCTTGCTGATGGAAGGAGGTTTTCACTCAAAATCTCACGATAAAGGCCCCGTTCATTCTTTCCTTTACACGGATCAGTCGTCCTGGTCCCTTTGCAGAAAAACAGCCCCAAAGCATGATGTTTCCACCCCCATGCTTCACAGTAGGTATGGTGTTCTTTGGATGCAACTCAGCATTCTTTCTCCTCCAAACGACGACGAGTTGAGTTTTTACCAAAAAGTTATATTTTGGTTTCATCTGACCATATGACATTCTCCCAATCCTCTTCTGGATCATCCAAATGCTCTCTAGCAAACTTCAGACGGGCCCGGACATGTACTGGCTTAAGCAGGGGGACACGTCTGGCACTGCAGGATTTGAGTCCCTGGCGGTGTAGTGTGTTACTGATGGTAGCCTTTGTTACTTTGGTCCCAGCTCTCTGCAGGTCATTCACTAGGTCACCCCGTGTGGTTCTGGGATTTTTGCTCACCGTTCTTGTGATCATTTTGACCCCACGGGGTGAGATCTTGCGTGGAGCCCCAGATCGAGGGAGATTATCAGTGGTCTTGTATGTCTTCCATTTTCTAATAATTGCTCCCACAGTTGATTTCTTCACACCAAGCTGCTTGCCTATTGCAGATTCAGTCTTCCCAGCCTGGTGCAGGTCTACAATTTTGTTTCTGGTGTCCTTCAACAGCTCTTTGGTCTTGGCCATAGTGGCGTTTGGAGTATGACTGTTTGAGGTTGTGGACAGGTGACTTTTATACTGATAACGAGTTCAAACAGGTGCCATTAATACAGGTAATGAGTGGAGGACAGAGGAGCCTCTTAAAGAAGAAGTTACAGGTCTGTGAGAGACAGAAATCTTGCTTCTTTGTAGGTGACCAAATACTTATTTTACCGAGGAATTTACCAATTAATTCATTAAAAATCCTACAATGTGATTTTCTGGATTCTTTCCCCCCATTCTGTCTCTCATAGTTGAAGTGTACCTATGATGAAAATTACAGGCCTCTCTCATCTTTTTAAGTGGTGGCTGACTAAATACTTTTTTGCCCAACTGTATATATATATATATATATATATATGTGTGTGTGTGTGTGTGTGTGTGTGTGTGTGTGTATATATATGTGTGTGTGTGTGTGTGTATATATGTATGTGTGTGAGTGTGTGTGTGTACAGGGGCGTCATGCACTCATTATTTTTGAGGGGGCACGAGGCATGGTGGTGGTGGGGGGGGGGGGGGGGGGGGTCGTTATGTGACACAGCAGCCACTACAGCACTTATGTTTGATTTATTTTCCTGTTTATTCAAAACATTCCCAAACGCATTAACTATATCATGAAATATCTTGATTCACACCTTTATAGATTATGCTAGTTAATCTAGTGGGTGATGGTCAAAGTAACCTAATAATGTAATCTATTAAATAGGCTATGCATAAAAACCTGTCTGTTTACTTAATTAACAGATATGGGTGTCATGCCATAACATATTTTAATACGACTGACTTTATATCTATTGTGAATTTAACATTGAAAGTTAATGTGAATAAAAACATTGTAAGTTAGGCTACTAATCATAACACTTTCATTGTACAGAAAGAGAGCAAAGGACATTTAAATGATTAAAGAACATTTTTACTGACAGTCTAGAGTTCAAACACTCTCAAAAACTCCCATTAAAATCACTAAAGCTGTTTACACTATGAAATGAGTATCTCACTAACAGATTCGGACACACATTTGCACTTTGTTGTTTCTGACGAGAGAATTCGCCAGAAAGAGGTATTCAGTCAGCGAGCAAGTGAAGAAAACACTGCATTTTAGCGATGACTTATCTGAACGCGTCTGATTGGTCCTTGTATTCATAAACTCAACAGAATCGTGTGTGATTGGTTATGAAGCGCAGCGCTGTAAAACGCGTCTGTATCTGGCTCAGCACCAGTCAGGGAACACAGATTTGAATTTAGCAGCTGATAATATGAAGCACTGAACACTGGTGTGATTGTATTAAATATAGAAAATATTAATCGGCTATTTTTTGTCTTTTGAAAGCTGCATTCAAAATCCACTTGGCTCAAAATCCACTTGTCGCCTCTCTGTGTGTGTATAAGAATGATTGAATTTCAAAGTTTTACTATGCAAAATAAATCTGAAGCTGATCTATTATAAAGTAAATATGAATAAATTAGAATAAAAATAAATGCAGAATAAAAAAGAGATGATTGACAGATGTCACTCATTTTTAGATGCAAGTTTTTAGATACAATTTTCTTCACATACTCTGCAACACAAATTTAGTGACATTTCTTTTGGGGATGGCGTGGGAAAAAGTCCATTTTCTTTTATGCCTCACCTCCACTAGAGGGTAGCAGAGGCACAGAGAATAATTCAGCTAATGCCTCCTGCATGATTTTTTTTTTGGAGGACTTGTTGCTGTGTGTGTTTGTAGCTCAGTATCTAGTCATACTCACTCTTTCTGGAGAACAGTTTATTCTTGGAGAAGGTGCTCAGTCTGTAGCTTGTGGGTTCACAATTGCAGCCTTGAGGCTCAGAGTTCACGCTGACATCAGTGCTCATGCTCTGCAGATAAATCTGGGATTTGATGCTGGATACAGACGGCTTCCGCACTGCAGACAGACTGGCCATGCCTTTGCATTTAGACAACCTCAGCTTCCCTGTGGCGTCTTCAACACACTGCCACTTCTGCAGAGACACAGACAAATTGGGGCATCATGCACTTTTACTCTCAAGAGATGATTCATATACACTAACATAACAGAAAAACAAAAGCTACTACAGTATTGCCACAGTTGCTTGGACATGGTACTAGGGTAATATCCTGATTTTTTTTTTTAAAAGGCACCATGATGATATCTTATCATTCAAAAACATGAGGCAACGTACAACAGCATTACCATATGATACCATAGAAAGCCAGCTCTCTTGATGTGTTCTTGTAAAATATTCTTAGTTCATTCCTCTATGACTGAACTGTATTTGACAGCATCTGCTCATGAACACAATTTGTTTGACACCATCAACACCCATTAACTTTTCGCCGTGATGACTGTGTGCGTGGATGAGTGTGCTTATACACCGGAAGTAAAAGGTGAAAATTAACCCCCCGCCTCGTGTCGGCAATCTTACTCAGCTGTAATTATCACAAATCCACCTCGTTAAAAGCCTCGTTAATGAGGAACATAAGTTACAGAGCGCTCAGGGCTGCACACTATCAGAGAGATGAGAGAAACATGCCTTTCTTTTTAGTCGCCTTTTAGTGGCCTTGTAGATAAAGACATGGATGGGAAATGAAAAAAGCTATGAGGGCCAATCCAGCATTTTGTACCAAGTGCTATTTTATATCATCGCAAAATTTAGACTGTGTTATTGCACAGCTCTTTGTATAAAGTTGGATATGTATTATATCCCACTTACAATCGATAGAGTACAAATCGATATAGCAAATTTCAACTGCATGACTTTTATTTTTATTGCATAATGTAACTATATATAAAGTTGGATGTGCATAATATCCCACTTTATATGTCTACATACATTATACTAATGTAAAGTGCATGCACTATATTGCAAAAACCAGCTCTAATATGCTAAATGCAAATGTAAGGCATGAAGATATTAAAATATGTCATAAATATGAACACCATGCTATACAAATAAATCTGCACTAAAAAAAAGGATATATTTTCTCAGAAAATAAATATTTTACAAAGTACTTTGGCATCTAAAATTGCTATAAAATCAAAGCCATGTATCTAACTCCATTATGTTCCAAATTTGAAGCTGAATAAAAGAGAGGTTCCTATGAGATTTTGTTTAGGCGCTATTTCACTCAAACTCCATTGAACTTTTTGATGCTTGATTTCCCTTTCAAAAACTTATAAATTTCTGTCGCAGTGTTACTTCTACCACAAAATAATCACCAAATATGGAACAAAATACTTTTCACAAGATTAATTTTAAGTGTTTAAGCTTTTAAATTGTATCTAATTTAGGATGATTACTAAATATGTGACAGTTAAGAGGTTAAAAGGATATTTCACCCAAAATGAACTCACCCTCATGTCATTCCGAACCTGTGTGAATTTATTTTTTCTGTTGAACACATAAGAAAATATTTTGAAAAATGTAACCAAAGAGTTGATGGTAGCCATTGACTTCCATAGTATGGAAAAAAATACAGTGGAACTCAATGGCTACCAGCAACTGTCTGGTTACCAACATTCTTTATAATGAGGGAGTGAAATGATGAAAGAATTAAAATTTAGGGTGAACTATCTCTCTAAGTAAATAAGGTGTTAAAACAATGCAGACAGCATGTGCACATAAACAACACTTTCTGCAGGTGCAATTTACCCTTTTTCTTGGTTTGAAAGTTAGACTTTTTTCTTGCTTGCAAAAGTGTGAAGGTATGTAATGACAGACTGTTCCTTGATCAAAGCAGAAAAGCAGATGGAGGAATAAAGCCTGACATATAAAACGAAAGAAAGAGATGGAGAAAAGAGAAAGGGATGGAGGGAATAGATAATGCAGGAACGGGCTGCAGGTACCTGGAGGACTACAGTGGGCCAGTCTTGTTAGAGTGAAAGTGAAATTTCAGGTGTCTGATCTGACAGCTCAGACATCTCTCTGTTCTCACTTCTGTTTCAGAAGACGGCTCACACACACACACACACACACCGATACTCTACTTGTGAGGGTCTATACTGACAAAGTATGCCAAAAAGTGGCATGGTAACATTATGGTTAAGTACCTTCAGTGTAGTACTTCAGTAATTATATACTGTAAATGTAAAATTTACGGTAAAAAAAACTACAGCTGTGGTTGCTGGAATTCTACTAAAAAATATGGTAACAACATTTTAGGTTTTACGGTTTTAACTTAAATTTACAGTTAAATACTGTAATTTCATTAACTGATATAATGTTAATATACAAACCTATTAAAGTAATGAAATCTGTTTTGTACCTTTGAAATTCACTGATAACCACCAAATGCAGGTGGTGGTGAGAAAGTCACATGATGAACCAAAGCCCATCATAATAACTTATGTAGAAGGTGCACAGTGTCATTCACACAAGCACTAAACACCATCATGGTGAGACTCATTAAACTGAAATATGCAATAAACATTAATTTAACAACATTAGATGTAACATACAACCCTAATAAACATACCGGATAAGAAAAAACCGAAGAAACATAGTTATTTAAAAAATAAATTCTGGGAACATCAGTTTGCGGGTATTCCCTGTAAATTTTACAGGACCTTACCGTTAACCATTTAACAGGTTTTTACTGTAGCATTTTCACAGTTTTTTACCGTTAAAATCACTGTGATTTTTTACAGTGTACTAATGGTTAAAATTTAGCAATAAATAAAGATTTATAAGAAAAATATATGCTCAGCAAGGCTGTAATTATTTCATAAAAACAGTAATATTGCAAAATATTATTACGGTTTAAAATAACTATTTTTATTGTAATATATTTTAAAATGTAACTTATTTCTGTAATGTAAAGCTGAATTTTCAGCATCATAACTCCACACTTCAGTGTCACATGATCCTTCAGAAATCATTCTAATATGCTGATCTGCTGTTCAAGAAACATTTCTTCTTATTATTATTATTATTATTAACACTCCCATTCAAAAGTTTGGGATAAGATAAAAAAAAACTTTTATCCAGCAAGGATTCATTAAATTGTTTAAAAGTGACGGTAAAGACATTTATAATGTTACAAACGATTTCTATTTCAAATAATCACTGTTCTTTTGAACCTTCTATTCATCAATGAATCCTGAATTTATTTTTTAGCACCTTATTTAATTTTTATTATTATTATACTATTATTGTTTTTACTGTATTTTTTATTTAAAAATACAGCCTTGGTGAGCACCAGACACTTTATGAACTATTAAAAATAATAAATATATCAATGTACAGTATTGTTAAAAATATCAAAAAGGTGTTTTTCCTGAGTGGTGTGTAGTAGTATTTTACAGACGTGTTGGTTCTGATGGCATTAGCTGGTGAAGGCATAGCTCATGAATATTTATTATGTTATGCACAAACGATTGAACATGAGATTTTAGTGTTTTAAATAGTCTATGTGACATATTGAGGTCAGCGGTAGAGTTTTTGCTCATTTGCAAGTCAAATTGAAAGGCAAACAATAACATTATGATGTGGAATGTCCAAAAATCATCTTCACTAGCCAATGTTTGAAACACTGGACTCCTGGTTATGTGGAGTAGTGGATTGCTGCCTATATATATATATTTTTATAAATTGTACGAGATTGTCAGAAGATAAATATTCTTCTGTATGTACAGGTATGTTGTTGTACCTGACCGATCTGTTCACACGGCGTCTGGTACTCTGCGCGCTGGCACAGGTCTTTAACACGCTGGTATTTGGGCAGGTAGTTTTCCTCCTGGGCCATATCTTTCCCATCATTCAACACTTTATGCAGCAGTTTTCTGTCACCAGAGAAGAAGAGAAAAAACCTCATGTTATCTGAATAAACATACGCTGACCTTTCACACCAAAAACCCAGAGCTCTCCGGCTGTTTTCACATTTAATTTGCACTGACTCACCCTCTCTCCACCAGGAACGAGTCCCTCCACACTTTTCCTTTCTTGCTGAGCTGGAACCTGCAATTAGGAGAGACAGATGGATATTGATCTACCGGCTTTGTTACTGATCACCTGGAACAGCAAATAGTCCAGAAATTGGCCGTTTCTCAGTGGACTCAAATGATGACTAAATGCAACAAGTTAAAGCCGAGATTGAAAAAGAGCGAAAAAAATCGCAATGCTGAAAAAAATGACAAACAGCTTAAACTGAAATCCAGCTTGCAATTTAAAGTGTTTTTTCTTCCTCTCTACTATCCCTGATGAAAAACAGAAGGAGATGTGGAGGTGAGGAAACACAAGTGCTCTGTGCACCTCCTGACCTTCTCTGCAGATATGAGCTATCGATCGGTGCTCTCACACACCCTCTCTGATCTCCGCAGGAGTTTCTGAGAGATTTAGGAGTGTTCTGGCTGGCCTTTTCTCCTATTCAGACTCCTATTGTTAGTGGTACTTAGTGGTATTGCTAGTGGTCCTAATCATCCCCTTACACTGATTGGCTTCATCACTCTGTCTCCTCTCCATCAGTAAGCTGGTGTGTGGTGGGCATTCTGGCGCACTATGGCTGCCGTCACATCATCCAGGTGGATGCTGCACACTGGTGGTGGACGAGGAGACACCACCCCTCACAATGTAGAGCGCTTTGAGTGCTTAGAAAAGCAGAAAAGCGCTATATAAATGTAATGAATTATTATAATTATTATTATTACTTGCTAAGGCATCGTCAGTTCACAAACTCCAAATCCAAAGTTATGCATACTTTGCCCCACGCCATTTGTGTTTTGAACATGAATGATACTTTAAAATTATGGGGTTCATAGAAAAGCGGTGTGCTCTGTTTTTCTGAATTAACGAGTTAATTATCTCAGAATTACGAGATAATTTTTCATAAAAAAAAGTTTTTGCTCTGTTTTTATGAATTAATGACTTAATTATCTCGTAATTCTGAGATAATTAACTCGTTAATTCAGAAAAACAGAGTAGATTTTTTTTCCTCAAGTGAATGCAATACGCTTCCGTAGGCTTCCATAACAGGATCACGATTTATGTCCACAATTCTTTTTGATGTTGGTTTTTGCAAGTTAATGAGCAGTACAGCAAAACTAATTTCCATGTTTAAGAAAATATAGTCTTACAACAAAATATAAAAGAAGAAATAATGACCATTTTGACCAAAATAATGGTGGATAATATGACCAAAATCATATTTCACTTTATTTTATTTCAATAATAATAATAAAAATAGGCGCTGAACTGCACTGTCATAAACCATAGCTGTAAAGTCAGTTTGTGGAGACAGTTTAATCGTTTACGATTTACTATCGTCATATCACAAACGCCTATTATTAGCCATATTTAGGACCAGAATATCTCGGGGTTAGGTTTATTCGACCACCCAGAGACCCTAGCAACAGTTTATAGAGATGCCCTCGAAAACAACTAGAATACCTCAGCATGTGGAAGCTGATGAAATATAGAGATGCTTATTTAATTAGTGTCTATCTGAGCTGATTGAGAGCACAAGGGGAAGTGCAAGCCCTCCATCTCCCTGCCAGTCATTTTTCCTGAAAGCCCCTCCTCCCTCCGGATTTCTTATTTCCTGCCACCCCCCACCTCCTGCTGAGATATGCATCTCTTCCTCTCTAAAATAAAAGAGGTACGCGGGCTAGCGGAAGAGTGCAGAGATGAGATTTCAGCAGGTGTCATGGTGCCAGTCATCTGTGCCAGTAGGATGCCTGGCAGACCGCCATCTGCTGCCACTCAATGACAATGAAGCAAGGCGAGGTGTTGTTCAAACTGGTCTGATAGCCTCAGGATTGGGCTAAATGCAATGTGTCATTATCCTCAGGAAACTCAGCATTACAAACTGATCAAGTAATATAGTGCACTGA
This sequence comes from Barbus barbus, assembly GCF_936440315.1. Taxonomy (NCBI): domain Eukaryota; kingdom Metazoa; phylum Chordata; class Actinopteri; order Cypriniformes; family Cyprinidae; genus Barbus; species Barbus barbus. Next base: position 7,994,024 of record NC_136718.1, read on the forward strand.
GAAATATCACACCGAGGAGCAAATTTATTAAACAGCCATGCCACTTTTGCATGTGCTAACCTGCATTTTATTCACAAACTACCCACAATCCAGTTCACCCGGGTGCCAAATGTGCTGAAATAGCACTGTACTGTGGGTATTTATAGTAAATTACATTTCTGTCATTCCTTTCATCACAAACACACCTCCTTTATATGTAAATTAGGTTAATTATAGATTGCCTCTTGTTTACTGTTATGATATTGCGCTCTTCACATCCGTCGTGCAGTTCAAACTGAAGTTCATATAAAAGCTCATGAAAGGTCAGTTGCATTGTGATTTTCTTTACAATGATTAAATGTTTTGAAGCTATATTTAATTAGTTGACAGTTACCTAACATTCAATTGATTTAATTTATTAGTAATTTGTAATTAAGGAATTAAACGCATAAATTAAAAATCATTTAAATTTTGATTAAAATCACTTATCATTTTGGAATTGAATCATGACTGTCAGAATCTGTAAATCAGATCGAATAGTGAGGGTCCTAAATATTCACACCCCTAGTAAAAGACAGTTTTGACCGATCACGGCAGGAATTATTCATTCATTAATTTATTAATTCATTTAATTATTCAAAACAGATAGACATTGTTGGTGATTTCGCCCCTTAATATACCAAACGTTCTTTAATAAATATCTCCGGCCAGTTGTCATACCAATACACCAATTTTGACTTTTTTTATTCTGCTGATGTAACCAAGGAAGCCCAGGCAGTGAATAATAGTATAGATCAATAAACTCACGTAGCACTTCGACTGTCCACAATCCAATCTAGTGGACAAAATTAACAACCGCTGTATATTATTTCCCACTCCTTTTCAGAAATACTCAACTTAAAAAAAAAAAAAAAACCTGGCAGACTTCAGGAGACATCCTCACCTGTTCATCATGCGGTCTGTGTCCAGGAGCTTGAGGATGGACTTGCCGTCCATGTCTGGGGGAACGTCCATCCCTGCGATGTCCAGGATGGTGGGCGCCAAGTCTATGTTCAACACGATGTGGGGGTTGCTATGGAAACAGAAGAGGGGGTCGCCATTTGACATAACAGTCAGAAACCAGACGAGCAGCACATGAACACTGACGGATAATAAGATATAGACAGTGAGAGAAATAGAGAGATCCAGGACTTGCTCAAAATGGAACACAGCTGTTCTCCTACTGAATATAGACTACACTGCATAGTGACTGCTATTTCTTTGCTATTTTGTAAACGTAGAATGTAATATACTTTTGTAATATACGAAACCTCATTATTCACTCAGGTCATGTGAAAAGATGGGTAAATTTCCTAATTTCTACAAGTGTACATATATCTTTCAGACTGAGTCGATATGATTTGGGGCATCACTTAAGATGGTTGAATACCCAGTGAAGTATTGGGCAATCAGATGAGCAAAGATAGCAGCATGCACGTCACATACTAGCAGGGCTGCAAGTGCCACCTGAGCAACTGCCATTGAGATAAATGTGAACGCTAACGCAGTGGTTCTCAAACCTTTTGACTCCAAGAGAGGCCCCCACTGTCCAAGACAATATTACAATATATTTTCAAGTGCTTCTGCTTTAATGACAAAACTGCTTGTTTTTAAACGTTTTTATTTAAAAACAAGAGGAGTGTCAATATCTTAAAATAAGGATAAAATAATTTAAATGATTGTATTAAGATTATATTAGGTTAAAAGAAAATTATATAAAATAATTATAATTATGTAAAATAAAATGTGTCAAATTTACTTACATGATGAATGAACAAACTAAATAAATAGATTAACTGTCATAAAATAAAATGAAATAAAATATAAAATGTTAGACAAAAATCTGAAATGTTACCTAGACAACTACCTGAAATAAAATAAATGTAATTGCTAAAATGATAAAAACTAAAACGGAAATAAAAATAGACTATTTAAAAAAATTATAATTACAGTATTGAACATATTTTAAAAATATAAAAAAATTATTTACTTATCTTATTAACTATATTACATTAGAAGGAAATTATATAGAATAATTATAATTATGTAAAATGATATCAAATAATTCAATTCTATAATTTCAGAAGATTCAAGAACTGAATGTTCTTCAGAGTTTGATTTTTGGGGATTCACATTATTTGAAACTAACAAATGGTCATTTCTACTGAAAAAAAAGGATCTTGACATAACTAGAAAAATGTATATTCGTTATAGACATTTTCATGACTTATAAGGATTTGATTAATTTCCATGATTTTTCAGGTCTAGAAATAAGACTTTTACAAGTCCATCATATATTTATTGTGTGAATCCTGGTTCCTATATAAAAATGAACAAATACAAAATAAAAAAATAAAATAATGTGAATATTTTGTAATTGTTTTTATTTTATATTATATTGTTATTTTTTCTGAAAATTGTTTTGATGTTTTCTTTTTTGTTTTTCAATGTATTTTTTTTTTAAAGCTCTTTGAGATGCAACTTATAAAGGCCATATAAAAAGTAAAGTTTATTATTATCATCATCATCCTCTGACATCTTGATTTGTAGCTGTTTTAGTTTATTTTAAAGCTTGTTTTGTCCTATTTTAAATAATCTTGCGGCCCACTTGTAAGGTGCTGAGGCCCCTGGTTGAGAAGAACTGAGCTAACAGAGAGTTTTCTATTATAAACCTCTTTGCCTGATATATTAAACATTCACCTTCTGATGCTGAAGAACAGATCAAACCCTGCAGCGTGCCTAAGTGTAGCTGTTCACTTTGATTAAAAAAATTATTCAAAACTGATGAGTGTCAATTTGAACTGACCATTTCAAATCCTGTGAAGTCAGTGGACAGCTTAATCCAATCACATCCGCTCAGTTTTCAAAAAGCAAATTAGGCTCATCTCTCTCTCTTTTTTTATTGCCTGAAGGCTCATCTGATGTTGAACTGGCCCCAGCTGTGCCTTTCTCACCCTGAGTCTCCAGCCAAACTCTTTATCCTCTTTTCTGTGCCTTTCATTCACAGTAAAAAGTCTTGTGGTCTTCACATGAGTGGTCTTTACTGCTGTTAATCGGCTTTTCTGAGAAAGAGAGAAGCCAGATCACACAGCAGTGGTAAACCAGACCAGTGACTAATGATATTAAATGCTGACGAGAGAAAGAGAGAGCTCTGGTCTGGTGCTCCCGTGGGGACGCAGGTTCAAATATGGCCTGCAACATGTGCTGGTTTCATTCTCTCTCTTTATACAGCAGGACATCGGAAAGTCATTAAAACCCCATAAATCAAGTTAAGACCTCATTTAAGAGTAACTCTGGCCTCTGTACAAAAACCATTAAACAAAGATGAATTACTATAGACATAAATGTTATATTCAATTATCTAATTATATATGATACTAAATATGTACTTTTTCAGGAATAATATTTTAAGAGCTTTAATTTTGCAATTCATTGCAATGAGACATTATATTATATAAAATGTTGTATTTATATAAATAAATAAATGAATAAATATAAATATCGACTTATCATGGTACATACTATACCATCTAAAACCACTACTTTTTTTTTTGAGGGTTGTCTTTGGCTTGTCTCTTGGATGGCATCATTGGATACACACTCACATGCCTCCTGCCTCCACATTTGGGCCGCGGATGTAAAAGGGAACTCTGATGTCAAACTCGTAGGGCATGGATTTCCCCTTGACCAGTCCGAACTGACCGATGTGGTATCCGTGGTCAGCCGTGTAGATCACATATGTGTTGTCCAGCTCCCCAGTGTCCACCAACATGTTGTATATCTGCATTCAGACAGAAGAAACATAAGAATGGTAGAATAAATTATAAGGTTGCAGTCAAACAAAAATGCTGGAGACAACAAGACAAAAGCAACATGGGACTTTTTAGTGTGAATCCAAAAGAATTTGAATGTTGAATGTTATTTGAATGAATATGTGCCGCCGTGGCTTGATGCAATTTCATTTTTCTTGAGCAAAAACTGTACATTTACTTACATGAATGAATGAATTGATTGATTAATGTGAAATGGACCACTGCACTCAGTGTTGTTACTGTTCACTAAAACAATTACAAATAATTTTGTTAATTGAAATTAAGCTGAAAAAAATTAAATAAAATATTAGATTAAAAAAACTAAAACGAAAATCGAAAATATTGCCTAGGAACTAACTGAAATAAAATAAAGTCCTAAAATTACAAAAACTAAAACTGAAATAGAAATAGACAATTAAAAATAAATAAATTACAGTATTTAAAAAAAATTATATTTTAAAAAGATAAAAACAATAAACTAATAAAATGATAAAAAACAAAAAAACAACTAAAACTTTAAACGGAAAATATTAAAATAAAAGCTTATTCAGAACATTAATACTGTAAATACCATAACAAAACATAATTAATACTAAAATAACAATGATTGCAATATCATGTACCGTAGTACTTTAGTATTGTTTAAAGTGTCTTAAAATGTAGAAAAGTGTTTTTTAAACTAGTGCTGTCAAACGATTAATCGCGATTAATCGCATCCAAAATAAAAGTTTTGTTTAAGATACGCATGTGTACTGTGTATATTTATTATGTATATATAAATACACACACGTGCATGTATATATTTCAGAAAAATATGTTATTTTTATATATTAAATATATATATATTTATTTATAATATAACTTATATGAACAGAAATATAGACATGTAAATACATGTAAATATTTTCAAAATATATACTGTATGTGTGTGTATTTATATATACCTAATAAATATACACAGAACACACACATATATTATGCAAACAAAAACTTTTATTTTGGATGCGATTAATAGCGATTAATAATTTGACAGCACTAAAAAAATATAACATATATATATATATATATATATATATATATATATATATATATATATATATATATATATATATAACTTTTCCTTATCAAACTAAAAATGCTAAGAGTGGTTAGGAATGGTTTATATATATTATTTAAAAAATTGCATTCTATTTATATTATTTGTAATTCATGTAATTTGAATAACATGTAGAACTGATGTACCTTCTCCACACTATCATCCACAGACAGCAGCGTTTGCAGTCTCTTGCGCTGCAGCATGTTGGTGAACTCCATGTGAATGGGCTTCATGGGGCCGGTGTAGCGCATAATCCAGTGTTTGTCTGGATTAGGGGCGTAGTTATAACTGGGCGTTCTGAATGGAGAAGAAAAGAGTCACCGTCAGTGGACCTGCTGAAGCATGACTGAGGGAAATGGAGAGAGTTTTCAGAGCGTCTCGAGACACTGTTTGTTGACTCTGTTCTGCTGAAGTCAGAGGAAAGCACACAGACAGATTTTGACAGCTGGGATGTGTCTGCGTGAATGTGTGTGTGTTTGCACGGTCAGAATTACAAATGACAGCAATCGACTGTGTGCTTTCTGTCCCGTCTCCTCAAAATTGACACATTGCAATTTTACAGTCTCATGGTTTCTCAGGCGCTGACTGACAGACTGACATTCTGTGAATGTAATGGTTGTTCAACCATTATTCAGGGATAAAAAGAAAGAGAAGTGTTTGTAGCTCCTCCTCCTCGCTCCTGTGACAAGCGTGAGAGGCCTATTAGAAACAAACAGCACTTACACTCCGTGCCTTTACAGCTGTGATTAAAAGCCCCCAGCTCTGTTGTTTGCAGCCATTACTTAAAGTCCTTCTACAGAGAAATCAATGTGAGCATCATCGCACTTATCTGCCTGCTGCCTGGCCTTGTTTTGAGGGTGCTGTATATTTAAACTGATAGCAACTTAGCGACAACAAGGGACGATGTAAATCTCTGTCTCGGTTTAGTTTATCTATTTCCGTACTGGGACCTGAAAAAATGTGTACCGCTGTTCCTTTGACACTTGTTTCTTTTCGTTTTTTGTGTCTATACAATAGCTCTGATTCAAAACTAAGCATGCTGTCTTCTTAAACATATTTTAAGGTAACAAATTATGACATATTTGACTTAATATTTCCCTACTGCTGTTCCAAATGCTAAGAAATAGTAGTGGGGATTTTGATTAATTTGTAATTTGAATGATTTTACTAAACAGATTCATTGAGATACATTTAATGTTTCATTCACTGACCTTTTCTATTTATTATATTGATTGTTTTACTTGCATTTGATGAAATACCAGTTCATTAATTTATTTCATGAACATGATGCTTCATTCATTGTCGCTCTGTTCGCGTTTACACCTAATAAGATGTGTTTTTTTGATCCAGTCAACAGTAAACAGGGTCTAACACATTTTGAGCTTGTCCACTTAAGCTGAAACCACATTTAACCGGATTGATTTTTTAGTGCAGATGCTTATGTGGTTGAATGTGTTAAAATGGTTAAAAAACGGCCTTTTCTGCTTTTTACCAAAACACACGGATTACGGTCAAAATCACAGGTGCTTTCTTTATCCTTTTTATTCAATTTCTTTCCCGATTGCTCGAGTTTGTTCAGTCAATAGTGTTTCTGCACTGCATTCATTCAAGATAAACAGAACCCAGTAAACTGGTTGGCTGGTTTAAGCTGGAAGTAGCTGGTTTTAGCTGGTCTCCCAGCCTGGCCAGGCTGGTCAAGCTGGTTTTAGCTGGTTGTTCCATCTGGTCTCCCAGCCTGACCAGCTAAGGAAGTGGCCAAAACCCCTCTGAAACCAGCCTACTGACCAGCTATGACCAGCCTAGACCAAAGCTGGATGACCAGTTAAAACCAGCCAAACAGGATGGTTTTAGCTGGGGTTTTTTTCAACAGGGTACCATGCAGCAAAACCATGGTTAGTTTTTGTAAGGGACAACAAACTTCTGTGCAGTATTTAAATGCTGCCTATTTTTAAGCTTATTAGGCATTAGCTTAGCAACATGCTAATGTCAGACTGGAATTGACTAAACAGAAAAGTCGATTATAAATATAGTAGCCTATATTACCATGGTTTAAATAGTAAACATGTACTTTTGGTTTTATTTGTAGTAAAACCATGGTTCATTTTTGTAAGGGACAACACACTATTATGTGCAATATTTAAGTCCTCTGTATTTGTAAGCTTATTATGATATCAAGGCATTAGCTTAGCAACATGCTAATGTCAGACTGGAATTGACTAAACAGAAAAGTCGATTATAAATATAATAGTCAATACAGAAAAGTGTTGAGTAAAAATAGTTCTAATCTGCTTCACAACACTATTTCACAAAATATTTGTATCCAATGCATTTTTAAGTTTATTAGACTATCAAGACATTAGCTTAGCAACATGCTAATGTAACACTCAAGAGGATTTAACAGTACAAGGAGTAAATATAAATATTTTATATAATACAGAAAAGATTATTTCAATAAAACTGATTTATTACACATAATTTAACCTAATATTTGTGTGTATGCTCTGTATTTCTTATTAGACTACCAGACTAGAATAAATTGTTAATTGAGCCTCTGGTGTGCTTCATGTGAGGAATGCTACTTGCTACACATTTGCTGCCTATATAGAGAGCTCCAAATTAGTCACATGAGATTCCATCATGGATAGAATACAGCCTCTGAAGGCAGCTGCCTATGTAGACAGTGAACAGCATATTCTCTCTCTCTCTCTCTCTGGTTTCATCTTCTTTATTGGTCTAAATATAATCCTTTTAATCCTCTCAAAACGTTCTTTCTCCCTCTCTTGTTCATTTCTGATCATATTTTCATTATTCCCTCCATCACAGGAGTGATGGACATGAAACAGGTGCAGCGGGATCACGCGGCGATGAGAACAGGGGGATTTTCCCACCGAATAATATACGCTCTATGACTGTCTGTGAGGATTTGGACAATATCTCTGCAGTGGCCTGAGGGGCAACGCCAGTCTGAGGGGCAACGAGGGGTTAATCACATACAGCACTGTATGAGGGCAAGGAGCAGAGAAGTACATTACTAGCAGGAGGCCATTATGGATGGTGGAGGGTGGTTGTAACGGACTGAACAGAGAGAATGAGGGCGGTCCCGGGAATATTTCATGGGATGTTAAGAGAGGAATTCTGGGGCATTCTCCCCTGACAGCAGGAGAATGATACATGCATATGAATGCATGTGTGGAGCATGGCCATTTTTTATGGCTACAGGGGTGAAAAAAGTGACATATTTCTTTGCAATATAGGTAAAATCAGACAGGTGGTGGTGTAATAGAGGTGGATGTGAATCATAAAATGTTTTATGAAGAGTTTGTGTGCAAAAAGAGACTGGGCAGGAGCAAAACAGGAGCAAGGCTGTTTGTTTTTTATTGGTGAAAGTGAGATGACATCAGAAAAAATAATAAAAGCACATTAAATTCTAGACTCTCTGACTCGAGCAGATACTTTGAAGGGATGATGATGTTTATGTGAGTCATAAAGTGGGCAGGTTTGCATCTCCTGGTTTATATCTACTCTAATGGTGAATCAAATGCAAGTTAAACTTCAACAGAAAGTTTATCGCACACACACACACACACACACACACACACACACACACACACACACACACACTGTTTGAAGAGCTTCCCATTTACTAATCAAAACATGGATATCTATTCATCTATTTCGGGTTTCTCCCTCATCAAACAGCCTGAGAAAGCGAATGTGCACGTTTGTGAACATTCTGTCTGATTTCATTCCTGATGCCTCAATATTTCAGGAAAGACAGTAATATTCATTGACAGTACTGTATCTCTTTGCTCTCTCCCTCTCTTTTTCTCGCTTGAATGCGAGTGAAATGGGAGCTCATGGCCGTGTGGTTTTGTGCTTAGAGACACAATGTCCTGAAAGCAAATCGAATCTGAGAGAGAGACAGACAGAGAGAGAATTTAGTACATTAGAGGCTTTTTGTTTGCTCATTTGTGGTGTGTTAACTAGATAATATATCTCTGTGTGTGCTGTCAGATGTATCTGGGGCATGAAATATATTCTATACAAGTACATTCATGTAAATCTTCAAGCTTGTTTTTTACAGTATGTGTTGTTTTATATTTTTGAAATATGTCATTATGCAATTTATAGTGCATTGAAAGTATGTGGTCAGTTCTCTCTTTCAGGTTCATGTGCTGGGCAAGGAAGTTTACTGTAGTTAACTGTTAACGTTTATAATGAGCTGAATAATAATATCTGGTTTATTAGAACTGAAATTTGAAGGTAACTTCTTGCTCTTGATTGATTTGATTCATTACTGCCACAGAAATGAAAGGAGAAGAGTATATTTTCATATGCCATTCGCATGTTTATTCCACAGAAAAGTGAAACATTTTTCTGTTCTTTTATTTTGAAGAATTGTACATTAAATATTTTTAGAAGTTTACAAATTAATTTTATGAAATTATATAAATTTCACGTATATTTAATTTTTAACTACCTTCTTGAGTACATTTTTATGAATCCGACCCCTGCCCAGGGATTTATCCAGAGGCTGAATTTATGAGGTTCCCGGCACAACAGTAGACATGGAGAACTATAAAATGAGATTTTGAGATTACTTGGTGTACACAGAGAGTGAGAGTGGGGTCCTAGATATCTGGCAAATCCAGCTTCCTAAAAACAACTGCATCACGTGTAGACAGGATTTAACCTAGACTATGTGAGTGTGTACAAATATGCTTTTCATCATCATGCATGCACTCGCCATTGTGTGTGTGTGAAGAATGGCAGGAGGATTACAGACCCTGGGAAAAGCATAGACACAGACAGGAGGATTTAGCTGCTGGAGGGACAGAAATGGAGAGATGAAATGAACGAAGGGAGCGAAAGAGACATTGAAAAAATGGTCTGGTACCAGCTGGTGGCCAATTAGCAAGAGAGCAGGAGAAACCGGCAGAGAAAAACAAGTGTGTGTGTATGGGTACATTAGTGCGAAGAGGACTGTTTCCATTATAACATCTCTATCGAGTGGCACTTGAGTAACAGAAATAGAGAAAAGTGCAGTAAGATTTGTATTCACAGTGTTATCCATGATTTCCAGCTGTTTCTCTGCTCTCTTCCAATTAATCTCCACTACCACTGACCCTTTTTATGTTTTAGTGTATGTACAATGTCAAAGTCCACAAGTCTGAGACCTCAATGAATTTTTTTTTCTTTCTGAACTTAACCATAAAATGAAACGCAAAAAGTATGAAAAATGTAAACACAGAAATCTAAAAAATAATATTGAATATAGCTGCAATCAGCAATTAAGGCACCAAGCACTACAGAAGCAAGCAAGGCAGCAAGCATCAGACCAACTGCAGCAATGAGAAATTGAAGCCAATTTAAGATGATTTTATTCAAAATGTAGTAATATGCAATAGGATTTAATGGTTTATCACTTTGAACAATAGGTGGGCTGTTACCAAATTAATGTGGTGTGTTCAGTGTGGGATGACAATGGCACACACAAAGTTTGGTGTCAATATGTCAAAGCTTTGCAGAGATACAGCCTCAGGTGTAGTTTGGTATCGTGCCAGCAAATTCGTTTGTGTTAAAAGAAAACCATTTTGTCTATTGAAACAAAATCCATAACGTTTTGCCAACATTGAGTCGATTTTGGTGAAAATCAGAGCGATGGTCTAGGAGGAGTTTGAAAAAGTAAGTTTTCAAAGAAAATCGAAATCGTGGACAGGAAGTTTGGCTGATTATGGCATAATTAGTATTTATCACAGAAATATTCATTATTTGAATATGTGTTTGACTATAAAGTACTGGACTATTTACTGGACTGGACTGTAGTGCCTAAAACACAACTGAATACAATTTATTTGTACTTAATTGTAATTGAGATAGTTGTGAATTAGATCAAGTAATAATGAGTGAATATGACAATTTTTCTAATTTTCCTTACCTCCAGGTATTTTATTTTTTACTGCTCAGTCAGCTTGGTTCTGGTTTGTAACACCCCCAAAAGCTTGTTTTCCATCACTGGATACTCATGGATGAGACATAACTATATAGTTCAAAGTTTAGTCAACCTTGACTGAATTTGATGTAGGCTAATCAAGGAACTCTAAAAAAGTAAACAGTAAATATTTTACATTCTATTATAAATGAATTTCAACAGTTCTATCATACCTAAATTGAACTCTGTACAAAGGAAAATGAATCCTCATGTGCAAGAAAGTGAAATAAAGTCAGAAATCAACAGCTCATTTGCCAGAATGTAAAATTAGTTATTTTATGCATTTAAATATGGTTTCATTTTCGTACTTTACAAATTAGTGAAAAATTAGAGCATATTTTCAGTACAAGTGCACTGTGCTCAAATTTCCTTGACTTAACTGACGACAGAACTACAACATTGTATGCTCATAGTTTCTTTTGTGTTTTATTTATGATGAAGAGATATAGAGCGTGCACCTCATATTTGCGTACATTTGAAGAGTGTGCGCCATGAGCACAGTAAAATGGCTGACAGGACAGGTAAGTTCGTTTTTCTGACATACAACCAAACAACATCTCATCAGACCGCAGTTCAATGTTGTTCTACCGAAGCTCATTTGGCTCATGTTCCTTTCCACGCTCGTTTGATTTGCGCTTGACGCCGAGGCGAAGTTGAAGTGCGCGTCTGAAAGTCTCTCGTTTTTTGTGGTTGTAAAGAGATACAGTGGTTCAGCGTCTTAATAAACACATTTCATGTTAAGCAAAAAAGAGGCAAAAATTGTAGTTGTGAGTGGGGTGGCCAAGCTTTAGTCAGCCAATCTGCTCAGAAATTATAAGCAAAAATTTTTTTTTTCATATCTCCAAAACCACTAGATGGCGCTGTGCAGAAACTGTGCGGGTAACCTCAGGTCATGATTATTATAACACAACAAGTTTGGTCTCAATACGCTACAACATGTGTTTACAGGCGGTCAGATGTTCTTCTATCGAAGCTTAAGGTGCTTTTTGGATCATCCTAATCATTAATCATTCTGATCATTAATCAGTTTTTACATACACTGGTGGAGTTGATGTTTCCATAAAGACGAAAAAGAGACAAAGCAAATACCAATACTAAGTCATTCTGAAATTCATCATTTCATTCTGAAAATATATTTTTCAGCTTTTTAAATTGAATGTCATGCAATGGAGGTTTGGACTCACATGTGCTGTGAAGCGTTGGGGAAGGCAGTGGTGTACTGAGGGGCCGCATCCTCCGGGCCATGAGGGGCGGCGTGACTGATCACCATCATGATGGGTCGGTGAGGGTAAATCTTCTTTGACATGCGGAAGTAACTGATGCTGTCATTGGTTATGAGATCTGTAAGGTAGTCCTACAGGAGGTACAAAGATCTGATCGTTAATCTACTAAATTAAAATATTTCAGTCTCAGTAATTCAACAGTTTGATATGCACACACATATACCCCACTCAGAAGCAAACTTTTCTGTCAGAGAGTTTGAATATCAGCCAATTAGATGAGACTGACCGACAAAAGACACTGAACTTTGAGAGAGAGCCAATGAGAGAAAGAGAGTGAGAGACTGACTTTGTTATAAATCAGTCTAACAAGACTATCAATCAAACTGTTCCAGAATGGATAAAGAATGACAAGAAATGAAGAAAGGTGATGAAATTTGAAAAGATGAGGTTCCACATGATTGGCCACCTTGCACACACACCTTTGAGTATTCAAATCCGTGTTTCTCTCGGACACCATTCCTGCACAGAGTGTAGTTGTAGAAGCGGGAATTCTTCACCATGGCAACCCACTCCTTCCAGCCCGGAGGAATGTAAGTACCATTATACTCATTCAGATACTTCCCAAAAAATGCTGAGAAAATACAAACACAAAAGGGTATAATTATCATAAAGAACATAGAGTGTAGAGGACAGCAAAGTAGAGCACAGAACAGTATAATAAAATACAGCAGAGTAGAGTAGGGTAGAGCAGGGAATAGACAAAAAAAGAAATAAAGAGTAGAGTAGAATAGAGAGCAGAATAGAGCAGAGTGAAGAATAGCAGACGAAGGTACAGCAGAGTACAGAAAAGTAGAATAAAGTTGAGTAGAGTATAACATGATAGAACTGAGTCGAGTAAAACAGTATAAGTAGAATAGATTAGAAGAGTAGAAAAGTATATACTACAGTTGAGTAGAGTAGAACAGAAAAGAGTTCAATAAAGTAAAGTGCAACAGACTAGAGTAAAACAGTGTAGAGCAGAGAATGGTAGAGTAGTGTATGGTAAAGCACAGTAGAGTATAAAAGAGTACAGTGAGGTAGAGGTGAGTATAGCAGAACATAATAGAATAGAATGGAGTTCAGTAGAGTATAGTACAACAGAATAGAGCAAAACAGCATATAACAGAGTAGAGATAAAGTCGTAGTGAAGTTGAGTAGAGCAACAAAGTAGAATAAAGTATTTTAGAATGTTAGTATAAAATAGTATGTAAAACATACAAATAGAAAATTATATTGTACAGCTGAATAGAGCAGAACAGAAAAGACCACAGAAGAATAGAATGAGGTAGAGCAGAAAACAGTACAACAGAGTAGAGTTGAAAATTGTTCAGCTGAGTAAAGTAAAACAATAGAGTAAAACAGAGGAGAATATGGTAGAGTAGAAGTACAGTAAAGTATGGTAGAGTACAGTAGAGTAGAATAAATTATTGTAGAACAGCATAAAGTACAACAGAATAGAATTTAGCAAAGTAGAACAGATTAGAGTAGAATTGTGTATTGGTATAGTTGAACAGAGATGAACAGAATGATGAAGAGTATGGCAAAACAGAGCAAAACAGTACAGAATAGAATATCAGAGTAAGGAAGAGCAGCATAGAGTACAGTAGGTATGATAAATAGTCTAGAAGAGTAGAACTGAGTAGTGCAGGACACTGTAGAATACAATAAAGTAGTGTAAACTTTTTATACAAAAAAATACATTGCACATTTAAAATACAGTGGGCATATAGACAGAACCTGCACGTAGAGAAATAGAAGACAGAGAGCTACGTGAAGATGGATGAATATTTGTGCTGGAAATGTTACATTAGAGAGGATGTTGGTCAGAGCCGGTCTCTCTCCTAGAGGAAGTGTGCTCTAATGGATCACTGTTACCACTAAAAGCCTGACTCACTGCCAGGTGTGTGTGTGCTAATGCAACATTCACAGCTGGTCATGCTATGTTTACATGCACATGGTAGTTTTCTATGCCACAAACAGAAAACATCACACACACATTTACACAAAACCATCTATTACAGCCCAAAGGTTTTTAGTTTAATGAAAATCATCTGATGAAAACAGATTATGTCAATGTTCGTGCAAGAGTCTGTGAAAGTGTGTGTGTGACCTGGGGGCCTGTCACACTGAATCTCTGGTGAGAGTGTTTGAAAAACCCAACAGACACAACTGATGAAACAGCTCACAAATGAATGAGAGCTCAATCTATTAAATAAATTTTACATTCATGTCAGGTTCTTATTGTAAGGAAGAGTTATGCGTCATAATGCTTTGGTGTCTATTCCTGAGTTTTTCAGATGGAAATCATCAAAGGCTATGTGATTTTAGAGCCACAGCTGCTACACTCTGATTAGGCTCTAATTTAGTCCAACAATGAAGTTTATGCTATAAAGATATAAAGTATTCAACTTCGCTACACTACTCTACTTTAGGCTACTCTATTTCATTCCACTTGGCTTTAGTCTACGGTACTCTGTTCTACTCTATTTCAGTATACACTACTCAAATGTATTCTACTCTTTTTTATTCTACTCTAGACTGTGGTAGAGTACTTTAATCTACTCCACATTGTCCTACTCATCTACTCTCCTCTATTTTAGTCAAGTCTACTCAAGTCTATTTTATTCTACTTTATTTTAGTCTGATCTACTCTGCATTAATTAAAATTTCTCAAGTCTTTGTCACTCTATTCTGCTCTATTTTTGTAAAAGCTATTTAAATGTATTATATTTGAATCTATTCTACATTTTTAAACACTAGTCTATGCATCTTGAGGCTATTCTCCTTCACTTTAGTCTAGTCTACTCTACTCTATTCTACTCTACATTAGTATATGCTACTCTACTTTAATCTATTCTACATTATTCTATTGATCATTAAGCTCGTCTTTTCCTTTATTCTAGTCTACTCAACTCTACTCTAGTATATGCTACTCTACTTTAAATTATTCTACATTATTCTATTGATCATTAAGCTCGTCTTTTCCTTTATTCTAGTCTACTCAACTCTACTCTAGTATATGCTACTCTACTTTAGTCTAGTCTACATTATTCTATTGATCATTAAGCTCTTGTCTTTTCCTTTATTCTAGTCTACTCAACTCTACTCTAGTATATGCTACTCTACTTTAATCTATTCTACATTATTCTATTGATCATTAAGCTCTTGTCTTTTCCTTTATTCTAGTCTACTCAACTCTACTCTAGTATATGCTACTCTACTTTAATCTATTCTACATTATTCTATTGATCATTAAGCTCTTGTCTTTTCCTTTATTCTAGTCTACTCAACTCTACTCTAGTATATGCTACTCTACTTTAATATATTCTACATTATTCTATTGATCATTAAGCTCGTCTTTTCCTTTATTCTAGTCTTCTCAACTCTACTCTAGTATATGCTACTCTACTTTAGTCTAGTCTACATTATTCTATTGATCATTAAGCGCTTGTCTTTTCCTTTATTCTAGTCCACTTAACTCTATTCTACTCTAATTAAGTATATGCTACTCTACTACAATCTAGTCTACATTATTTTACTAATCTCTAGGCTATTCAACTTTACTTTAGTATAGTCTACTCAACTCAATTTTATTCTACACTATTTTAGTCTAGTCCTCTGATTTAATAAATTTTTCTCAAGTCTGCACTGTACTGCTCTGTAGTATAAGCTACTTTAATTTATTCTACTCTACATAATACTATTGTCTACACATCTGAAGGTTATTCGGTTTACTTTAGTATAGTCTAGTTAACTCTATTCTACTCTACTTCAGCCGATGCCGCTCTACTTCAGTCTACATTAATCTACTAATTTCTGGACTGTTTTCCTTTACTTTAGTCTACTCTTCTGAACTCTATTCTCCTCTTCTTCAGTCAATATTCCTCTACTTTAATCTACAATTTTCTACTTATCTCTGGGCTATTTTCCTTTAGTCTACTTAACTCTGCTGTACAGTCTGTTCTTTTGTACTTTAATCTACTCTACTCATCTCTAGGCTATTTTCCTATTTTGTTTTATTCTACACTATTCTTTGATGAACCCATAGCTCTACTGCACTCTACACTACTGTACTCCACTCTACTCTACATCATGCAACAATGACACAGCAATTTAACCAAGTAATCTTTTCAGTGTGTGTTTGCGAATGATCTCCACCTGTCCTGTAGCCAGTGCTGTTTAGGTAAACTCCAAACGTGCGCGGCTCATGTTGGGCCTGCCAGGAGGGCGAAGAGCAGTTCTCGTTGTTGGTGTAGGTGTTGTGGTTGTGGGCGTACTTCCCCGTCAGCATGGAGGAGCGTGATGGACAGCACATGGGCGTGGTGACAAACGCGTTAGAGAAGTGCGTTCCACCCTGTTCCATGATCCGCCGGGTCTTATTCATGACCTGCATGGAGCCTGGATGAGAGAGAGAGTGAAAGAAGATCTATCATATATTACTCAAGGTGACATAAAGTCTGCTCAACCGATTGCTCTGCTTCAAAGAGAATTGACTTCTACAGTTTCTCTTCCTCTACACAACACTAGACATCGACGGGATAAAGATATCAGTTCTTTCATTTATTATCTGTTTGTGACATCCCAGCCTTTAAGAGGAAATGTATTGGTTGTTTGCAACCTGGGAATTCATGTGACACCAGCAACGTGTGTGTGTGTGCATGCATGAATGTGTATGTTTAGAGATATATGATACAGGCTTTATATTCACAAGTCACACACAATTTATTAAAAGTTTCAATTACAGTATATACTTTTCAAAACCCCTTTGTTTTCTTTTCCTTAGCTTTTATTCAACCTGGTCTTGCTCAAATAAACACAGAGATGTTTATTTAAATTTAAATGAGGACAAACCATGATATAATAATATAATAATTATAATGATTTCTGAAGAATCATGTGACAATGAAGACTAGAGTAATGATGCTGAAAATTCAGCTTTGTATCACAGTAATAAATTACTGTTTTTACTGTATTTTTGGTGAGCATAAGAGACTGCAGAAAGCCAATTTTTCAATTTACAATTTCCAGTTTTAAAAATGCTCATTACTTTTTTGTTTTTTATAACTTATGGTAATAAACTATAGCTAAGTGAACCCACAACCAACACCCTGATTGGCTCAATTGATATGATCGGAGACAGGAAGTCTAGTTCACTTTGGCCTTTTCAGACAGCATCACCACACCTCTACAGATTCATGCAGAAAGGTCAGCACATACAAACATACACACTGCAAAAATACTCTGTGCACTTTACACATAAAGGTCAGTATGGATGGACAATACTGTATAAATCAGCGTTCACCCAGACAAGCACTCAAGTGGAAACGAGATGGGACATAGACAGTCATCTCTCTGCCACATCCATAAATACAGAGCTTACACACGCATGTGTGTGTCTGCATATAAAATGAACACTGTCCAGTACTGAGAAGAGTGGGGACTTTCCTTCCTAATTGAATCATTGTCTTCCGCTCTGACAAAGCCCAAGATGTCTCTTTTTCACCACATAGAGACAGCCTGTAAAAAATAAATGAGCTCTCTCACACACAAAACATTCAACACAAGCAAAGGCTCTTTCAGCATTAGTTCCTTCTTGTACCTGTAACCCTTTTAGACCGAGA
Source organism: Barbus barbus (assembly GCF_936440315.1). Lineage (NCBI taxonomy): Eukaryota > Metazoa > Chordata > Actinopteri > Cypriniformes > Cyprinidae > Barbus > Barbus barbus. The sequence continues at coordinate 8,011,825 of NC_136718.1, forward strand.
GATCTTATTTGCTAAAACCATTAGAGATTCTAAAGAACTGCTTTGTTTTAGGAGAAAAGGACATGTGACTGTGATTTTTATTTATTTATTTATTTTTTTGGTGGTTAGCTCACGTTATACTGGTTAAATACATTAAATTAACTAAAGGAGTAGAAATACACTACGGTACACTACCGTTTTTGAAATAAGTTTTTTAAGCTGCATTTAACCAGATCAAAAAATTTAATTAAAAAACACTAATATTGTGTAATATTATTACAATTTAAAAGAACTGTTTTCTATTTCAATACATTTTAAAATGTAATTTATTCCTTTGATGCAAAGCTGAATTTTCAACATCATTACTCCAGTCTTCAGTGTCACATGATCCTTCAGAAATCATTCTAATATGCTGATTTGCTGCTCAAGAAACATTTCTTATTATGAATAAAAATTCAAAAGAATAGCATTTACTTGTAACATTATGAATGTCTGTACTGTCACTTTTGATCTATTTAATGCATCCTTGCTGAATAAAACTGGTGTCTTTTATCATATTGCGGTTGCCATGTAAAGCATTTCATCATGGTTGAGGGAGTTTTAGGCATTCCAGTGCATGCTGTGCCTAACAACATCCCTGAAACATTTTAAAATCACTGTATGGACTCTCACAGCTTGTTGTTTTATTTTGTCTCCAAAAACCCAAGGATGCTGAAGTTTCTCTTTGAGGTGGCTTGTCATAAATTATTCTAAAGGTATCTGAGTATTCTTTTTCCACTCACCCAATTCAATGTCCTGGTCATCGGTGAGGATGAGGATGATGTTGGGGCGGATGTTGCGCCGGTCTCGCTGGAACCGAGGCTTCAGTCTCTGATTGGACAGGAAGATGGAGGCATGAGCCACTGCCAACACGACCAGCAGCACCAAGAGCCGGGCCGTCAGCCCCTGCGTTGCCATCTCAGGGCTCCCGCTCACACTATACTCACTTCACCTTGTGGCACCTGTAGGGAAAATTATTACGTTTTGTTTAGTTTCAAATTCAAAATGAGGCTGAAAAGTTCAGTTCCAGGACATTTTAACATTTCAGGCTAAGATAGAGGATGTGTCAGCATGTGGTTTTACCCGAGAGATCTTATTTATGGTAAATTATTAATGACCTCAATTGTTATAGCCGTAAGTTAGGCCTATATATAAATATGCAGCTTCTCTTGCACTTAAAGTATTACATGAAATGTAGGCTATGACCTGGACGCAAAGATAAACTCAACATAAAGAGTCAGCTAACAAAGTCCAAAAAAGGTGAATATGCAGAAATGCCACTGGCTGCATGGTCTAAAACTCCTGCGACTGTTTCTGGTACTATTTGTGGAAAACAGATTCAGATTCAGACAAAATATTGAAAAAAATTGGATATAATGTCAGAGATGAGATGCACATTTTAACTATGATGCCACATTTTTACAGACACCTGGATCAACTTAATAATCTGATATTTATTAGTGTTCTGCTCTAAACTCTGAGTGGAAATGTTCCTCTTGGTACACACTGTACCATCCATAACACCATGTTCTGCTCAATAAATATCACCACTCAAGCTAAGAGGCAGAGGAGAAACTTTCACACTGTACAATGAAGAACAAAAATACACAGCATGTACAAATTCACTGAATGTTATGACAAGAAAGTAGCTAAGTAACTAAGTACCATTTGATTTAAATAACCCACAAACCAGTCCAAATCTTGAACTGTTGATGCATTTCTGACTTTTTATGTAATTTGAGTAAATGAAGAATTTATTTGCGAAAACAGATAACTCAGAAAACTTCATTTTCAAAAACTTGCTGTTGTTATTTATACTTCATCAAAATACTAACTAACTGCAGTTTGATTGAGATTAATTGGAATGCACAATGAAAAAACATGATTTTTGAAAATGGTTAAAAACGGAGTTATCTGTTTTTCAAATGAACTCTTCAAATATATCTTAAATATATTCAAGATTTAATAAATAATTTTTAATAAGTTTTAGTGCTATTTTACTGAAGAAATTCTGCAAATCAGGTCACCATGAAAGCCTATTTCCACTATAAAAGATAAAAAAAATTAAAGAAAGAAATGAGATACAAAGTCATGAGATTAAATTTTTAAATTATGACAAAAAATTATAAAAATTATATTTAGCAATTTTTAATGTTAGTTATTACTATTTATCTTAAATTCAATTTAATTTCATAACTATAACTTTTCATGTTGAAATTCAAATTGTTTTGTCTCAGTTTTGACCTGTTATAATTCTACATTTTTATAACTTTTTAGTATAATTTATTTTCTCCTAATTTTGACTTTTTATGTTATAATTTTACTAGTTTTATGCAAATTTGATAATTTCAGCATGATATTTGTTTGGCATTTTAATCACAAAATCTGACATTTTCACAGCGAACTTTCAAATTTTTGTTGGTTCTGAGCACTACTTTTCTAGAAAAAAATACCATGCATACCAGCATCTGTATATATGTCTAGTTATAATGCTCTACTATATGAATATTTTTATAATTACCTGCTTTTATAATAAAATCCACTTAACCATGGGCATCAGTACAGATTAATATTTGTAATGACAATAGTGTATCAGACACGTTTTTGCACTTGCAAAGTGTCTGTTTAGTGTATTTGCCCCCCAAAAATCTTATTTGGGTTCACGGTGAAGAGTTTATAAGTTTAAAAAGCTCTGCCCTACAACTCAACTTAAATTAAACCATTGCCTTTCCACAACGAGAGATGATGAATCGTGCTTGTAATAAGGTTCCTCTCTCATTGAGTTTATATTATGGTCGCCATCTAATTTGAACCGAGTGAATTAGGATCTTCACACACACACACACACACATGCAGTGTCTAGGGTGAGGCTTTTATTGATGCACAATGCTGTTTCATGCACTGTAATCATTTCTTGAGCATGAATAATTTAATAGGATGGAATCCCCTTCTCAGCTGCTAATCTGTGCTGGAAAATAAAGCCCCACCCACTGCTACCCACCATGAGCTAAATACACACACCACGCACACAGCAGGGACTAATCTCAAACCAGGAGGGGAACTGGAGAGCACAAACAAGCGGAGGAGAGCCAGAGAGCGATAACCAGAGGAATCAGGCTGAGCTGAAGAGGAGTAGCGTGAGCTGGAGAACGTGAAGATGTCACATCTTTGAGTCAAAGAGCAAATCCATGCTGAGAACATCACTTTCACTGAATTATCACACACAGCGACTCTTTAATATTGTAATACTCCTCTTTGTGAAATTCAAAGCAGCTCATGTCGCTTGTTTCTCATTCTGCTACGCTCTGGTTGTTGCTATCTAGGTGCACAGAGTAGGAACTGACAGTCATGCTGTCGCCATATAAATATGATAACAAGTTGCTTTATTATAGTGATGTACCTAAGTTGAAATTCTGCCTGCTATGGTATTCATTTTTACTTTCTGGTTGATAATTGGTAAATGGCTGATATTAAAATCGTATACTATTTTGTTCAAATACATAAAAATAAATCAAATAAAACATTATGTTTTTTAACTTGATTAGTTTTCAAAATAATTATAATTATATTATAATTAAGCATTATAATCTAACTATCTATCTAATGAACTAATGAGCAGAGACAATAAACTATCCAATTCTGATTTACTTATTTACTTACAAATACACACACACACACACACACACACACACACACACAGATATATATATATATATATATATATATATATATATAAGATCAAAAATATGTTGTACATTCCTACCTAATTTAATATTTTTTTAAAAATGCAATAAAATGAATCATACTCTAAGCAGTGGAGATAACACCTGATTAAACTGGATTGTGGGAGGTTTGTGAACAAGACGCAGGTTTTTGCACGGAAATAACGCATAATTAAGAGGCACAATGTTTAATGTATTCACCCCAGACCGTTTGTACCAGTTCTCATCCAAAACACAACACACAGATGTCAGTCTGTGCTTATTCAAACTAAATCATGCAACAGACTAAACTAACAGCTTTGCTGCGTTGACACACAGATGGCACAATTGAATTTATTTTCTTAATTACCCTTCAACACAGAACAACATGACAGACTGTACTTTCCAAAGTTAGTGGACCCAAAATTACACTGAAGGGGAAGAACAAATGATCACCTTTAATTTGATAATGCCAAAGGTTAAATAACTCATTAACCATCCCTATATACATCAACTTGCATAAATCTCCAAAAAGTTCACACTGAAGAAATTGAATTCAAAGCTGGAAATAAAATAACGACAGAAATATTTCAGATTCTATTTCTAGGTTACTAATCATACATCAAGTACATTTGTAACTTTGATCATATGACGGTCAGATGTTCTTCTATTAAAGTGTCTACTATAATCTTTGGATCTTCTCAAATCACGCTGGAGAACAAGAACATCCGGTTTCACACAAACTTGTGGAGTCGAGTGCTGCTGCCATTAAAGCAAAAAGGTGACATACTAATTATTAATATTCTGATATTTACATTATTTTGCATTCAACTTTTCACTGTCATGCTGATTATATAATCTGTATAAAATTTTATTAAATTTAAAAAATACAAAATCAGTTTCCACAAGTGGTCTCAGATCACTGCATATCAATCTGTACAAATTACACTTGTAGTATGCGTGTCTGTAATGCCAGTTGACTTAGTTTTGAGGATACCGGGAGCATTTTCATGCCAAGACAGCTGTGTGCCTCAAGGAAAGCATTTAAAAAAGAAGGAAAGGAATGAAAGAGCGAAGAAAACAGACACCAGTCTCTGAGGAGACAAATCACAAACCCCTTTAACCCTCCGAGACATTAACACAGCCACAAAAACACCTCCTCCATCTCTATTCAAAACATTCGAATCCACATCCTCATTCATGTGCACCAGAATCCACAAAAAAAACAGCACAAAAAATGCATTTCCTGTTAAAAACAAACATGCAGAACTTGTAAAATAATGTTATCCTTCACATAACCAATAGCGTATTGATGAAAAGAAATGTCTTTGATGAAACGCTCACTCTTTGGTGCTCTGCATGCTAGGGTACCGATCGGAAAGAGCCTTTAGCACCGTGAGAACGGCCAGCAGAGGAAGAGCCAATTGATTTCTATTACATTACTGCTATATTTATGGAAAATCACACTGACATTTGGCAGGTTGGACCAGGGTGGTCAAGGTCCACACAATATAATCATATTCCGAATGACAGCATAGCACGATTTGTAATGGATTCTGGGAAAGTATAAAGCACATGACAGAGTCTAATAGATAGCTTGTGTTCAGTCATTACAGTTTTTCTATTTTCGCTCTACGTGATGTGTGTCTCTCTTATTTTACGACACAGATAAAATTAGCACGAGGAATGTCCAGCCGACATGACTGTCCCTTGCATGTGTATTCGGAGTAAGATTCATAAGATGAATAAAAGAAGGTCCACAAGTCACATGAATCACAAAAGGACTTTACGGTTATTATATTTTCCTGTAGCGAAGTGTAGACTGATAATATTGCAAACCATTTCACTTTCAAACACTCCCTCATTCCCTTCCCTTGGCTTTCATACACTATACTGTACACTTTATCTGCGTTCCTAGAGATTTCACACTTATGGCTGCTTTTGTCTGAAACACCAATATACGGTTACCCAGCTCATAGCCGCTAGAGAGAGAAAGACTGAGACCGTCTCCTTTACTGCCAGTCCTCACAGTAACTGTAAAGAAAGGGGCTTTACTCAAAGATTATATACAAAAGAACAGGATATACTGAACACTGCTATTACTGCTTGAACAGACTTTTAAAGCATTTACTCTACCATTAACAAAAAAAAAAAAGAAGAAAAAAAAAGTAAAAATAAGCTGCGAGAGGATGTGCAGTTTACGGAGAGTAAGGTGTGTTTTTACACAATTCTATAAACACCAATGTTCAGTAAATTGTTACTTTTATAATTTACATAATCTGAACAAACTATTCCTCAGCCAATCATATAGTTTGTGGTCGCCAAGCAACACAGCAAATAGGTGCTTTAATATAGCATGTGCGTTTTTTGGGAGTGCGTTTATATGGTTTTACACTGGATATGAATATGGCTTATCCAATAAAAATTTAGAGCTGGAACTATCTGTTTTATAATCCACTCTGAATTTGAAAATATGTGATTTTATATCACCGTACATTAAATTAAGACTTGTAGTAAATTGTATGTAGTATTGACAGGTATGTTGCAAAGAAGATCTAATTTCAGACTTGAATTGCATCTACATTTTAATATGAATTTGAATTTTTTTAGGAATATGGATTTAAATGTGAATTTGAATTTCAGTTTGAATTGTATCTGGATTTACATGTGAACTGTGAACTCAAATTGTATCTGAATTTGAATTTCAATATACAGTACGTGAACTGTATTATGATTTTAATTTAAATATAAATCTGAATTGAATCCGTTTTTGCATTTACATTTGAAATCTGGATTTACATGTCAACTGTGAACTCAAACTGTACCTGAATTTGAATTTAAATATACAGAACATGATCTGTATTGTGATTTTGATTTAAATATAAATCTGAATTGAATCCGATTTTGCATTTACATTTGAAATCTGGATTTACATGTCAACTTTTAACTCAAATTGTAAATTAATTTGAATTGCATTTGGGTTTTGATTAAAATATAAATCTGAATTGCATGTGGATTTCCATTTAAATTAAAATTGGAACTATATCTGGATTACATTTAAATATAATCTGAATTGTACCAGGATTCCCATTTAAATTTAAATAGTTTTAGAATTAAACTAATTTAAGTTTGAAGCTCTAAGAGGCTAACATACTACAAAATATAAAAACAGAGCAGAATTTAAACAACTTACTAGCCTGAAGTGAGCAGAATCTGGGTTAATGTAAAGTCCCTCAACAGAGGCACAAACCCCCAACTTCACTTTTCAGGAAAACACCTCTCCTCCACTCGTCTCTCTCTGCTTTCATCCCAAACCTCCTTTCCTCTTCTCTCACCTCCTCGCACAGCATCTCCCGCTTGTTATCATTGTCATCCCTATTTCTTTCTGCTCTCAAACACCTCTCTCTCTCACGTCTCCTTCCCTCCGTTTCGTGAGTACCTCATGATGTTGATGTCAGATGCCTCGGTCTCTCTCACTCAGCGCAGCTGCTCATCCCACATGGAAGTAGAAATATCCAGATATGGAGCGCGAGGGCTACGGGACCATCTTAATGGGATCCTTAATAAGATACAGTGGTAACACTCCACACACAGCACTTACGCATCTGTCTCTGTAGGTCACTGCGCTGTAGCTATATCCCCCTCTCTCTCTCTCTCTCACGGTTGGAGTCGCTCATGTGCGCTTCTCTCTCTTCACTTCCCTTCTCCCCCCCATTCAGGCTCTCTCATTCTAGCTTTATCGCACCCTCTCTCTCTCTCTCCCCTGCTATAATTCCATTCCCACTCGTCTCTTCTCCACTCTCTCAGGATTGATATGTTGTAACCTTGCTGCTTTCAATTTATTGTCCCTCTCACCCCCGTCCCGTCTCCCATCTTTGGTAAGAGAGTTGACAGAGCATCGCGCCGTAACAAAACCGAGGACGAGGGTCCCATCTGCATCCCGTTTATGCTCCGCCGACCACGCTGCTCTGCATACGGGCACATTCATTTACATTACATTATATTAACAAGCACCTCAAATGAAAGCTCTCGCTATTTATATTTACATGAGTTCTAAATGAAAGCCCGCCACATTTAAATTCAGATGAATTACTGCAAGAACCGCTGTTTTATTTGAGGCAAAACATTGCTTGTATTTACATACCAATGATTTGTGCGTGCAAACTGCATGCAAATGGATGCAGTTGGGGTTTGCTTAAACTTACTGTGCCAGATGTGTTGACGATACATTAAAAGCCCAGATCTGTTGATAATATTAACAATCTAAATATATAAATATATAATATATATATATAAAAAACATAAAATTCTAAATACAAAAAATAAAATAAAAAATAAACAATTCATATATTTATAACAAATTATAAAATACTTATAACAAATTTATAACATATTTATAACAAATAAAAATAGCCATAATATTCTCATGGGAATATTCTAATATTCTCTAAATATGTATAAGGGGCTTATCATTAAGTAAATGGTTACATTTCTTTGTTAAAATTTTTTTCATTCTCTAATTCATTTTAAATAATAATAATCATAATAATATATATATATAGGTAAATACAGTATATGGTAAATATATGAATATAAATAATTCATCTATTCAATCCACTACATGGGCACCATTTCTTTTTCACCATTTTATTGCAATTTTATTTTCCTTTAATAGCTCATTTTAAATTGGTTTGGGGTTTGAAAAATACATTTGTAAAAGTACAAATATTCAGTGTGGTCTCTAAATGAATATGAACTCATAAAACAATGATTAAAATGTTGCTCATAACAGTTTTAGATGAGATATAGTACCTCGTCACACTGCAGAGCATGTCAAAATCCCAAAAGCACTTCATATCTTTCACTACTCATTGACTACTAGCTAAATGCTGTCTTTCTTAAACAGGAGATAAATGTGTGTTGTAAAGTGGCTTGAGTAAAAGACAACCACACAAGATAAAGCCCAGATAACTGAAGAGGTTTTGTGTGTAAAGACCCTGATGGACTATGACCGTCTGGGGCAGAGAAGTATTGATTCAACACACGAACAAACACACACACACACACACACACACACACACACACACACACAAATACATCCTCACGGACAGCGAAATGACGACAGACCAGACGCACTTCAGACATCTGTCTATGACCGCAAAGCCAGCTGGAATTTTCAACTTAACCCTTCACTATTCACAACTAATCCCACAACTATTCTACCATGAATTTCCAGAAAAATGCTACAGTTCCCACTGTGAGCAGTTCAACAGACCACGTCTTTGTTATTATCAGAGAGACAGAGAGAGAGAGCGGAAGAAAAGAACTGTCAAATTGTCTGGCCTTTCTTTTTAATTAACTTTGTCCATTTGCTCTTCTTATCGCAGTACATTAAAAAATGCCACCCAGACAGACACACACACAGAGAAAGAGTGTGTGTGTGTTTGCATGTGTGATTAAACATAAAAGGTACTTAAATAACATGCTGCTTATTAATAAATGAAACAAGACGACAACGCACTGAACCCATTTTCACACACTGCGGCAGATTCACATCTAGAAACTAGTAAACTAGAACTAGTCCAAAAGAGTAAATCCAACAACATGGGATGGGAGGTTTTTAAACACGTTTCAAAACACATTTCTTTTTTATTTATTTATTAAACTGGCATTGGTTGATTCTTAATATTTAATTTCGCTGCTCATTCCCTGATTTTTACATTTAGGTTAGTTTCGCCATTTATACTCACTCAAGGTTCACCATTAATAACACTTATAATTTAATAATACTGTTAGTAATCATAGAATATCCGCTTTTCATACTGTAGATTATAATTTTTTGAGACACACTTGTAGCATTTAAATGAATGACTTTGGTATTTAGTGTTTTATTTTATTGAGACCAAATTATGGAGGACCGAACCTGCACAAAGTAAATATGAATAAATGGATGAATGAATAAATAAATATATTAATGAATAAATAGATAAATAAATGTGATAATAGGAAAATAAATAAATGAATAAATTACTTGATAAAATAAATATGATTAATTTGTAATAAAATTAAATTTTTTAAAAATGTATAAATGTATAAAAGCAGAAAATAAATTAAGGGGGGGGAAATTAATTTTATTACAAATTTATTTATTTTATCAAGTCGTTTATTCATTTATTTATTTTCCTATTATCACATTTATTTATCTATTTATTTATTCATTCATTCATATATTTATTTATTCATTCATTAATTTATTCATATTTAATTTATGCAGGTTTGGTCCTCCATACCAAATAGCTTTGAATTTTAATATGCGCTATAACATAAAATAATTATATATTTTTTTTTTCGTACACAGATATTTAATATCTGCATATTTTTGCAGAAAACAAAGAAAACAAATGAAGAGGACAATGAATGGAAAAAAGCCTAATAACTAGAAATGAATAAACAGGGTTATTATAATTAACTAAATCTAAAACCAAAAGTAAAACCATAAAGCATTTCTGTTACTCAAAATAATACAAAGCTTAAATGAAAAAAAAAAAATAAATAAATAAAAAAAATAAAATAAATATATATATATATATATATATATATATATATATATATATATATATATATATATATATATATATGGTATTTGCCAAGGCAAAATTACATATTTCATTTAGATTAACTAAATTATTATAGAAAAATATTTTAAAAAGTCATATTTAAATAAAACTAATAAAAATGACAAAAACACAACAAAATTACTAAGACCTTAACAAAAAACGCAAAAATATCATAAAACTTAATACATTTGATAACAATAAAATACATTAAAATGAAATTAAATCATTAAATATAAATACAAAAACTTTATTTTAAAATATTTTAAAAACTACAACAATATTTCAGTGATACTAATATAACTAATAAAAACATTTCAAATAAAATCAATTTGAGTCATCCATGAATATGACTAAAATCTTTATATTTTTTACTTATTTAGAATATTATATTTTAATAGTAGTACAATCTGAGATGAGATGATTTCCCACATACCACAGCACATAATAAATACTACTACAATACTGCTACTACTACTAATAATAAAAAAATAAAAAAATAAATAAAATATGACGCTTTAAATCTTATTGCTAAATATTTTCCCAGATATCCAATAACACACTGGCACAGTTAAGCAGGAATAAATAATGAACTAAATTAACAGCCTGAAATCACTAATCTGCATTCACAGGCTGACACTAATTAACAGCAGTAACTCAACAAGACACCTGCTGCACATTTCATATCAGAGCAACAGCACAGGCCCAAGGCCTCATCATCTGTTGAGTCAAGACTTGAGCCAAACAGCACACTGAGATTTGAGAGCTATTTCAAGTCCGGATTTTATTGCCGTGACGAACATGTGGACGACTTGTATTAAATAAGGGCATTCATGAAGACTCCTTGATGATAACAGCAATTAATCCTTCTTCATTAGTGTCTGCTAGCCTCTAATTACACCTGCTAATTATAATTCATCTCTCTCTCTCTCTTTCTCTCTGCACTGCTCTGGCGTGTTTCTGCCTCCCACACCACTTCAAAAATATGACAAAAATCTCTTTAAACTCATTTCAGAATTGCACTGCATTTGAATTTAGTTTCCGCCACAATGTAAAAGGTTTGTCATTAAAATGAATTTTATTTCATTTTAATGTCAGTATTTGAAACATTTGGAGACCTCCAGCTTGTTAGCAGTGGATTTATGAATGTTTGTTCTGTAATTATTATGACACGCATATTGTTTGTTTAAAAGCCCCATGTGTTTTTCCTCTTGTGTATCTGAGTGATTTACAACTCTATTACAATAAACAGTCAGAGGATTTTAAGATTTGGCTGAAGAAGTGTGTGTGCGCTGGCTTGATTGACAAGCTTAACAATTGCATACAGAAAGTAATTAATTTAGTTTGAGGGAGGCCGTGCAGGCATGAAGAACAGTAGGAACTAGTCACAAATGGGCTTTAATTACTGATGCATGCAGAGAAACCACACATGCATAACTTGTAACCCTTGTGCAAGATGTTGCTCTGCAAGCAAAATGAATACCATAAAATACATTCTTTAAGACAAAAACAAGAAGAAGAAGAAGAGAGAGAGAGAGGAATAAAACAGAAGAACATTTTAATCACTCATGCAATGATTCACTTTGGAAAACAATGCACGCTCAAGAACTCCTGCCAACGTATTTGCAACTTATCACTGCTCCATTTGCCTGTGTGTGTGTGTGTGTTTGACATGCTCTCACTGACTATGAACGCTGGAGCTGTGCCAAGGCTGCTAATTAATTTACACATTAACCAAATGTGTGTAATTGCTTGTGTGTGTGTGCATGAATACACCGAAAGAATAAACGACTTGCCTTATCCACTCTGGCTTGCTGCAAAATAAAATGCACCATACCAAGAGTTCTCTCCAAACTGTGTAAACGTTTTTAGTGTGATTTCTGCTTAACACACGTCATGCTCAATTATACATTATTCAGTGTTGCTAATCATTCCCAGATCTCACAGGGCACCGTGCAAAAAGATGAAAGTGACTTAAATGAAGTGTGACCTTTTTCCCTCGGTTTTCAATGGTCTTTTTGCTGCTGCTTTGCTAATTAATTATTTAGCTGACACTTTCTAATCCAAAATGACTTATGGTACACTAAATAAAACGAATGTCCCTTTGGAGCAGCCTGAGGCCAGGTGCCATGCTAGAAGACACACCGATGACAGTTCAAGGACCAATCAAACCTGCAAACCTCTGCAAATATCCTTTTGAACCCTCAATACAAAAAAGTAATATTACTCCCAAATATGCAAATACATTCGAGATCCAAAGCAATATCACTAAACCTGGTAATGATTAGTGAATTGAGAAAGTTCACCAGAAACATTTCTCACTAGCCATGAAACTTTATTTTTTACATTGTTTGAATATATATATATATATTTTTTTTAATACATATATTATTTACTATAATAATACTGTTATTTATTTTTTTGGTCACACTTTATTTTAAGCTCCAGTTCTCACTATTAACTAATTACTAAATTACCTAATTACTGCTTATTAATAGTTAGCAAGGAAGTTGTTCAGTTTGAGTATGGGGTAAGGTTTAAAGATCTAGAATATGGTCATACAGAATAAGGCATTGCATGTGCTTTATAAGTATTCATTTATAAGTACTAACCCTAACAGCCAAAATGCTAGTAATATGCATGCTAATAAGCTATTAGTTAATTAGTTATGTTTTGCCACATGGAGCTCTGAATAAAAATAAAATCATCCTTAACGCATCCTAGATTTGAAACTAAAATAAAACTTGTTAGAGGAGAGATAAGTCCTGACAGATGAATTACATACTGCAGTTTGACTTGTATCATTTTGCATTTCTGTAGTTTCTATCCACCTTATTTCGCAACACAGAAGTTATTTTCTGTAAATGTGTGAGACTTCAGTAGCTGTTATATAAGTAAATAACAAACTGCAGTAAATAGTAAAACTATTTGAGCTACAAACCAGTGTGTTTATAATACCAATAATACATTAAAATAATGAAAATAAATAAGAAATTATATTTTAAGAAGACAAGAATGACACCTAAATCATCACACATTCAAGTTACAAACACCAGTGCCTGCTCTTACATTAAAAGTAAGCAGTATACTTCTAAAAAAAAACATAGAGTAGGGTGATGCTGGCTTACAGTCTTTTAGGGGAGGCATCTGCTGTTTACCTAAAATAATAGTGTTGCATCTAGCCTGAGGCGTGTAGTTAACAGAACGTGGCCCCCGGCGATGCTCCACCAATGCAGAGCGACAGAGCTCACTCACAGGCTAAACCGGGGCGATGCGCTCATCAGAAATGCAGGGAGAAACCTTGATGGGACACTTTTTGGAAGGCTGTTCTAAAAAAATCAACTGTAATATCTTGCAAATGATGTGATTTAATCAAAAACACCCGAGGCACATCATCAACTGGCAAACGAATTGGCAAATTAACAGAATAAATATGAAAATCTAAAATAAAAAGAAGTGCCTTTGAAAGAAAAAAGCAAGAGAATGTACAAAATCCATCATGCGATTCAGACAACTTCTTTCAAGAATAAAATACATATCTTATTCAGAGACATTTGGTTGAGCGTTTGGTGTTTGATTTGCATTTTGTGACATTCTGGGTACTTCTAGAAAAGATTTCTGGGTCACACTTTATTTTAAGGTCCAATTCTCTCTTTTAACGAACCATTAACTATGACTTTTTCCTCAATAAACTCTTAATTTGCTGCTTATGAATAGTTAGTAAGGTAGTTGTTAAGTTTAGGTATTGGGTTAGGGATGTAGAATATGGCAATGCAGAATATGTGCTTTAAATACTAATAAACAGCTAGCATGTTAATAATAGGTATGACAACAAGCTACAAGTTATTATTGAGAATTGGTCTCTATGGACATTTCTCTTTGAAACTGCAACAAAACGTAAAAGGTACGTAAAAACGGTCTCGCTAAAAAGTGCACCCAGGTATGTTTATGCCATGAGACCAGGTAGGTACATTCACTATTTCATGCACAAAATCAAGTTTAGAGTTTTGTGTACGAAATATAGTCCTGACTTTACAAATGCAACAGTTGTTAATCTTTCTGTTTATGAAAGCAAGGCCAAGGTCATAGGCAGTAGCGTGTGTAGGCACCACGCAACCCATGTGGACCAAAATGGGACCGGTGCGTAATTGGGTCAATACCGGACTACCAATAAGCTTCAGGACAAACAATGCTGTTATTGATACTTGCATTGTTTATCTCCGTATACTTCAGTGTTAATGGCGAACTAGAAGCTTTTCTCATACACGATCTCAAGCTGACGACGTGCCTGCCGTGAGAGGTTTATTTTTGCACCAAATTATAGAGAGTAGTATGGATAACAGTATCGATAAGCACCGTATTGTATCGATAAAATGTAAACGATACCCATCCCTACCCTAGAATCAATTGCAAAATTCACCAAGGGGGGGGGGGGGGGGGGGCCCCCAGGACCACTTGCTGAGGGCCCCTAAAACACTAAACACACCCCTGGTCATTGGTCTGGGAATGCATGATCTGATAAAACGGATACAGTTAGTTGTAAATACAAATCACGTTGGATAAAGGTGACTGCTAAATGCTTAAATGTGAAATATTGTCATGAAATACAAGCATTTGTGTCACATACTTCTATTAAGTCTGTGAAATGTGTCCGGTTTCACTCTGCACCCCATACACGCTTATTAACCATAGATGCCAATAAAGAAGCCTAAAATAAGGCTTTTTTATTGGCATCTATGGTTACATGAAGAATCTCAGATATCCATTGCTCCAAAGGTTCTTTACAGTGGAAAAACATTCTTCAGATTATTAAAAGTTCTTCACATGGAGAGAGAAAAAAAAAGGTTCTTTTAAGAACTGTCCACTGAAAAACAAAAAAAGGCTCTTTAATGGCATCGCTTCCAAAACCCAATTTCGTAACATTTATTTTTAAGAGTGTAGTTTGGTCACTCTGTCCACATTCTGCACTCTGATTGGTAGTTTCCATGCTGCATTGCTGCAGATGCACATCAGTTTGAATCCAGCTCAATATTATAGCATCAGCTCTAGTCTCTGTCACTCATGTCAACTCTCATTGAAAATGAATGGATTCTGGTCAGTTTGTCATTGGAAATTGCAGTCAGATTGCATGAACGCTCCTTTAGTTTGTCCCTTACCCTGAGTGAGACTGACAGAGTCAATGAATCAATAATGCGAGAGAATTAAAATGCTGGGAAAGTGGTTAATCTACAGTGAAGAGGGTCATTATTTAGCCCAATTTACCTTCCATTTGCAAAGTTTACAGAGAGCAGCCTTGCACAGGTCCGGCACAGTAGCGTTATTAGAGATATTGAGATTCAGCTCACTGTTAGCCGCCAGTAGTGCATTTTTAGTGTGCCTGCAAGGCTTCTGAACCAATTTACCTTCTTTCCCCCTAAGCATCACCTTATCTTTAAGCAGAGCAGTTGAGTAGCACAGTTCACTTCCTTTTGCCTCTGAAAAGTTGAGGTTAAAACAAACCCTGATCGATTCCGCCGATGTGTTAAAGTTTCCTTCTGCTCTCAGGTTAAGAATGGAGAAGCTCTTGTGGATAAGTGCGGTAATAAAAAGCTTGCGGTAAGCCATGTGGGGCCAAATCTCGACCCGACTCCCACAAACTCCTGAGCTAACATTTGTCTTTGGCTTTCCATTGGGGCCACAGTACTTTCATGTTCTCTTTTCACACTGCCTCCTCAGCCGTTGCTAGAACCCGCCCCATTTTAGCTTGCAGAATATTAATAGAGAAAGGTAGGGGGGAAAAAAAACTTTCCTTTGGGCTTCTGCAGGGAAGGAGGAGACCCGGATGCCTACAGAATATACATTAGATACTCTAATTTGACCCTTGTATTCAGCGTGAAAAAGACATTATGAGGCAGGACAGTGTGGAAGAAGACATCTAGTGTGTGTGTGTGTGTGTGTGTGTGTGTGTGATATACTTCAACTTAAATCCCACATGGGACGGGAAAGCGCTTGTATTTTGTGTTCAAACGAATATGACAGTGATGTACATGTTCTTTTTGCGATGCCCTTACAGATATTTCCACATATGCCTCTGCTTGTCTTGACATGCAGAGCGAGCCTGAAGCCTTCTGGGTATATCAGACCACTGAGACGCCACACTGTGCAGCCCTGCTTCCATTCCTTCCTGAGCTCCATTCAGTTTAGCAACACAAAACGCTTTCAGATTCAAATCGCTCCATGACAAGCCACTTAGCCTGACAATAAGCGTTCCCCTCTCTTTTCTCCTGCATATAGCAGATGAATCATTAAAAACTTAGGTGGATGGGGAGAGAGAGAGAGAGAGAGAGGAGAGAGACTGGTGGATGCTGTACTGTATTCTTGTCTCAGATTTGGATCTCAGCCGTGGTAGTCAGTGTGATGTGTGTGTTTGTGTGCATACTGTACACTTATGGCATCAGATTACATACACTGCTAGCTGATGTCACTGAGGGCTTATTAATAGTTAGTAAGTTAGTTGTTAAGTTTAGCTATTGGGTAGGATTAGGGATGTAGAATAAGGTCATGTAGAATAAGGCATTAATATGTGCTTAATTAGTACTATTAAATGGCTAATATTCTAATAATATGCATGCTAATAAGCAACTAGTTAAGAGACCCTAAATTAAAGTGTTACCAAAATATTATATGACTCTATTTGCTCCTGCTTTTTAATGTTTGTTTAATTGGCATTTGTATATACTACCATTCAAAACCGCTGTATTTAAAACTGTAAAAAAAAATAATAATCTAATAATAAAAATGTAGCAAATCAGCATATTAGAATGATTTCTGTAGTTAAGTAATGATGCTGAAAATTCAGCTTTGCATCACAGAAATAAATTATATTTTACAATATATTCAAATAGAAAACACTTATTTTAAATTGTAATAATATTTCACAATATTACTGTTTTTCTGTATTTTTGATTAAATAAATGCAGTGAGCATAAAAGACTTCTTTCAAAAACATTTTAAAAACGTTACTAAAATATTACATGGCTTAAAACATAATATTTTAAAAAGAAACTTAGTAGAATGTTCATGCTGTTCTTTGCATACAATGAAAATGAATGAGGACTGTAGCTGTAAAACCCCAAAAATTACATTATTACATTCTATATTGGTCTAATCAAATATACCATATAAAGTTGCATCATTATGCTCATTTGGTTATTTTGATGACGTGATGATAAATAAGGGTTTAATTTAATTTAGTTTAATTTTATGGTGAACTATTCCTTTAAAAACTAATCTGCAAGTGGCATTTTGACTACTTCATATACCCTTCTGATAAGAGGCCAGCATGGAATATGCAATTATTTTGTATTTTTGGGGAATAATCTGCAGAACTGCAGTATGTGGAAATTGATTTCAATGTGTGTTACATGCAGTAGAGAATATACTTTATTATTTAAAGTAAGCCAAAGGTGTCTGAACTGAACAGGCGTTCTGAATCTGTGTGGGTCTGGTGATAAGGGATACACAGAAGAAATAAACACAAAACATAAACCCTGACCTCTCTGCTTACCCCCTGAAGTGAAACACACTCATTATCATGCGCACACTTTCAGTTCAGACGGACCTCCATTACTTCCAGAAGCATTGCTATGGCAACATCGCACGTCTGCTCGTACAACTACACAGGTCTCTCTCTGTGATGGACACGTTCAGAGGAGGCTAAAGCCAAAATCGCAGCAGGATGAATGTGACAGATCTCAGAATCCTCTTTCTCATTTGTATGTTTGTGTTTACGTGTGTAAGTCACAGTACAGGCATGTCAAAGTGCGCTCTCACCCAGCTTTACTTCCTTCGTCTCTCTATTATTACATCTTGACCCACACATCCATCCATCTCTCGCTCGCCCTGTGCCCGCTCTTCTCCATCACCCTGACTGCTCTACCTTTTTTCATCATCAATAGCAAAACAGCCCTGATCTACTGCTGCCCTAGAGGAAGAATCCAAGAAAACAGTGAACAGTCACCACCCACTATCCTGTCCAATCGAATCCATCCATTGCCTCCCACATCAAAGAGTTCATTTTAAAATACCATTATTTATTTATTACTATTATCGGTAACACTTTAGTATAGGGACCAATTCTCACTATTAACTATGCTAGTTGCTTATTAGCATGTCTATTATTAACATATTGTCTTTTTATTAGTACCTATAAAACACATATTCTGCATGACCATATTCTCATCCCCAATCCTACCCAATACCTAAACTTAACACCAGCCTTAAGAACTATTAATAAACAGCAAATTAGGAGCTTTTTTTAATACAAAAGTCGTAATTAGTGATTTGTTAATAGCGAGAACTGGACTTTAAAATAAAGCATGACTGAATTATCTAAACTTTTAATTTTAGATAATTTAGGACTTTTTTTAGGACTGTGTCATGTCCAACAATTTCAGGAAAAATCCCAGTATGTTATCGTGCTAAAAAGTGAAAGTTAAAGAAAAATTAAAACAAACAAACAAATAAATAAATATAAATAAAAAAATATAAAGGAAAAGACTAGAATTTGGCTTGAAACATGTTAAACAATAAAATAAATAAACAAATAAATAAATAAATAGTTAACAAAAGGGAAAAATATTAAGATACAATTTGAGAGGCTTGAAATATTAAAATGTTTTAACTTTGATGTTTCTCACAAGCCTATATTTTCTGCTAACTTTGTTCAGGGTAAATACATTTTTTAATTTTCATAATTCACATGATCATATTTTTAGAATATGATAAATAGATGTGAAAAAATAAATAATGTCTAAAATAAAGTAAATAGAATATATATAGAAAAACCCAAAGCACAAGAGAAATAATGCTCAAAAGATGAAAAAGGATTTTCAAGCATCAAAACTAAAAGTGTAATACAGCTTTGAATTGTTGTTGTTTTTAATATATTAGAAAGTGTCCTGTTTAATTACATAGTTTGTTTTTCTGCACAAAAAATGAATTTCATACATTTTTACCATGATTTACAAAAAACAACCATTAAAATGTCATTCAGTGTAATGGTCTTGTCAGATATATTTACCACACAAATCAGTTTATGATATATTAAAAGACTAATTAGTCTTATCCTAAATACTACTTACTTATTATTTTATTTTACTCATTTAAAATGCAAAAAATGTTGTATGCTCATTTATTCTTATATATTTTAATACACACAGGACAGAATATGTTCTGTATGCTGTATGTTGTTTTACATAAATATAAGTGTTACACTGAATGATTTCACCCACATTTTGACATTTTATTCTCTCAAAAATAATTTGAAACCTTAAAAGTAGACATTTTACTTGCATTTAATGTGCTTTCTATAAAACATATAATTATATAAAATCACTTTTGTAACATTTATTTCGATGCAGACAGTCATATTTCTGTATATCTACAGTAGTTGTAACAATGTGCATAAAACATAAAATAACCATATGCCTTTGTGAGAGAACAATGAAAGAATAACTAATGTATATTGTTGATGTTGTCCAATGAAACATTTGTATTTGCCTGTATTGCTGAATAACAGTAGTTATTGCTATAATAGGGTAATTCATAGGAAATATTGACCCTGTTTGAAATGCAGACCATTAGGAACAGGAAGGTTTTCCTCAAGCTTTTAAGATCCATTCTCTTAGGATCGTATGAAACCACATAATAATCTGGAGACGTGTGTTTGTGTCTTCCAGACACATGCACCCACTCACAGCTCTCATATTATGTTTTTCACATGTGCGGCCCACTCTCTCCATTCATCTGACCATGTGCGTTATAGCTGTGCGCTTTCTTTTGCGAGGTGTTACGACATCTGTGCGGGAACAAGGAAGGAAGAAAAAGAGAGAAAGTTTCGCTCTTTTGAATAAATAAAGATCAAGGGAAGATCAAAGGAGAGGACGCAGTAAGTCAGTTTATGGACGCTACGGTTAATAGATGAAAGCATGACTGGCTCTCATACATGCTGTCTGTTTTCATTCATCCGGCCCATCCTCTCATCTCTTGACAACAAGCTCAAGCACTCTGCTCATGCAAGCTTTGGTTCACTGCTTAGACTCTCATCCAAAAAATCAGCGAACCGACTGAAAATCTGGCTAAAATCCTGAAATAAAAAATAGATTTCTACATTTTCTGAAGAACTGTGAGTTGAGCTTGCATGTGCAAAGGTGGCTTTCACTATGCCAGTGTGTCATGCAGTTACTAATGTCTTCTGGGTATTTTACAGTATGATGCCATGCAGTTGCTAGGGTGTTCTGGGTGGCTACTAGTATGTTCTTAGATGTTGCCAGGGTGTTGCTAGAACACCAACTTTCATTGCATTGAGTTTCAGCATACAAAAAAAAGCAGTGGTGGACAGTAACAACGTATTTCTACTTCGCTTCTGCGCTTAAATATATTCTTAAAGTATCTGCAGTTTATCTGAGTATTTTTTAACTTTTACTTCACTTCATTCCAAAGCATAATATTGTACTTTTTACTCCACTTAATTTCTTAAAAACATGCCATTCCTTGTTATTTTGAAAAAATCGTCACCCGCTCTGAGATGTTATTGTGGTATCCAATTCGTGAATGAGCTGATTCTTTTCAATGGACCCATTAAATTGTTTTGCAAATCGCACTAAATGGTTCATTCTTGATTCGCACTGAGCGGTTTGCATTTGTTCTTGAGCGATCTACTCACTGATTCAACTGATTCAGTCAGAGTGAGTCTCCAGTTAGCAATTCAGTGAATTCACAAGTCTGACACAAAATTATCCAAGAATATGAAGTCCTCGGAGCTTGTGTGTGCATGCAACTGCTGGTGTGAAAAGTAAGTTACTAATTGCCGAATTTTAGGATTTATTACTGTAAATAAAAATCATATAAAGGTCACAACTTTCAAGCCAACTGAATGCAAACATGCCCACTTTTGTGTATCATCTCAATGGGGAAGATTTTAGGTAAAAACGAAACATAACATTAAAATAACAGTTTCAAACTATGTTTGCATAGTGTTCTTAAAATTATATAAATGTTACCCTATATGACTGTCCTATTCCTGACTATTCCTGTTTGCCCTTATTTGGTTTTTCCTGTTCTAGTTTAGTTAATCATCCTTTATTCTAGTCACCTGTTTTGCATTAATCATTTTGTTTGCTCCTTTGTTTCCGTTCCTTTTTAAGTCCTTAGTTCTGTCCTTTTCTTTGTCTCAGCTTGATGTTTAATAAATGGAAAGTGTGAGTTGATGCTCTTTCGTTTTTGTTCATTCCTTTGTCGAGCTCCTTTGTTATACTACAACCACAGATTCCATAACAATGACATGATTTTGTTTTTCCTCATTTTTAAATACTCTATCGGGCCCTATGATTTCCTTTCAATTTTCTGAAATTTTATGAAATTGAAAAGGAGTACTTAATACTTTTACTGGAGCAATATTTATTAGGGTATCTGTATTTGTATTCAAGTACTTGATTTGAGAACTTTCTCCAAAACTGAAAAAGTACTACGGTAATAAAATGTACAATACCACAGTACTCTCTGCCGCATTAATGACAGCCAGACAGTCTTATTTTGTTGTAATCTACTTTATGGTGCAGCTAGTCAAGTTTATTTAGTGTGAAACTGTGCAGCACAATGAGGAGCAGCATCTTTGAGACAGCATGATAGCTTGTACATTACCCAACCTAGTCTCATGGCATTTACGTAACTGGGTGCACTTTAGCGAGACACGAAATAAGTACCAATAACTACATATTACTGCAGTTTCAGTTTCCTAAAGAAACAAACACTAGAGGCAGTAAAACTCCGACACCTTTTACTCTTTTTCACACAAATGTACAGAGTTTTGATTAATAAAACGCATTTTTCGCACAATCACTTTAAGAATATCATGTCACGACTTCAAAACAATATTAATATGCTGGAAGATTTGAAAACTGATGCTTTTGAAGTTTAGCATCACACATATCCAGCCTCGTATCTATGGGTTTTCATAGACGGTAAGTTTGTTCAGTAGCTCACAGAGTACGGAGCCGTACTTAGGAGGCGAGGCGCTCCGGTTTGAATCCCGTTTAACTACGGTTTGACAAAACAGTTCAAATCTGCATAAAAGGACGTTGAAATGTCACGTCACAAAGGGACCCAGAGGCAAAGTCAAAACAGAGAATTTATTGTCCAAAAACGAACTCAGGCAGTCTGTTGTTCGCTAGCCGGATCAGGCATTCGCAGAACAGGAAAATAACTAAGGAAACAAACTGGAACATAGAAGCAGGCTTGACTTGAACGAGAGGGCGAATGGTCCCGGCCAGAGAGGCGAGTGGGGACTTCCACAGGAGACTGAATAGTCTGAAGGGCTGCGCTTGGAGGCAAACGATCCACTGGCCGCAAGCAACTGGGAGACTGGGCAGAGATCAGGTCAGATACTCGACATGACTCAACTTGACTTAGACTGGACAGGATAGTACTTGACAAACACTTAACAGAGAGACGGTAGTCTAGAGAGAGATCTGTCAGAACGGCTGCGAAGCACAATAATCTGATAAAGAAGTCTGAAAACACACAGAGAGAAATAGAGGAACAAATCAGCATCAAAAGAAAACAGATGCCATCACAACGCGAACAGCTGAGTCTAGGAGGCAGAGCAAGAAATAGAAAGGAAAAGAAAACTGGAATCAAGCCGGCTCATGACATGAAATGGCACGGTTGCATCAACAAATAAGTTTTTATACTAGTTTTGCATTTGTTAACACTATCGGGTAGGTTTAGGGTTGGTTTTGGTGTAGGGCATATTTCCAACATGATAGAGCATTAACTTTTAGGGACAGACCCCGGATATTTGAATTCTGAACCGCCGCAGTATGTACCTGTAGCAACATAATAAAAACACAGCAATACGTACCTATAGCAACATAATAAAAACGTGCAAGGGTTCACATATTTAACCTGTGTTTTAGCGCCACTCAGTGGACATTTATCTTTGAAACTGTGGCTAAACGTGCAGTAAGATACGTTAAACGGTGTCGCACAGAAAGTGCACAGAGGTACGTATTTTTATGAGACCAGGTTGACATTACCAGTGATTCAATTGTGAGCATGTTGAGAGCCGCAAACAGTATATTTTTTTAAATGACTGCAATCTGTTGAAAGCAACTCATAATAATATACTGTAGATTGTGCTCATGGTGGCAGCTAAATATGAGCACCTACATCTGTCAGCAGTTTACTGGGAAACCGCTCACACTGATGAAGCAAAAACATAAACGAGAACAATTTAATAACTAAAAAATATGGGCCTCGTGAAATACTGAGGCAGGCTTGATGAAGTTAAACACATCTGTAAAATCTGGCACTGTATAAGCAGTGAGAAGCGTTTGGCAGATGAGACGCACATATGGGCTGAACTGAGCCAGACACATCCATGCGGTTCAGGCTTGAGTTTGGGTTGAACAGTGTTATGGAGTGTTTTAGTGGGATAGATGCGGAGACGGGAATATCTGCAGCGGCCAAAGAGAGGGCGGTGGTTAATTTCAATTTATTTAGTGGCTCTATTAAACACTTATCTCCTCCTTTCCTGAGTAGCTGATGTGTGTGTGTGTGGTGAAACACAGAGTGGGATGTGTTAGGTTTCTGTCACACATCATTAATCAGTGTGAGTGTGTTTTCCTAGTGAACGAGGATGTGACATGCATTGACTGCAGGACACGCCTCAGATATGACACATTTTCACACACACAACTTTCACTGCAAGCTGTGCTAATACTCAATAGCAGGGGTGAGAAATCGCAGACGGTGCTTGTAAAATATATTAAATATTACACATAATTGAGTTTTAAAGGAATGTTTATATTTATATTTATATATTTTTGACGAACAAATAGCATTGAAATCCTCTCCCTTTCTGGAAGATATGAGTATATTAAAAGAGATTGTTCACCTACAAAACAAAACTCGTGTTATCATATACTCACCCTTATCAGCTTTATGATTTTTTACATCCTGCCTAACACAAAAGCAGCTATTTTGAAGAATGGTTCAACTGTTTTTGTCTATATAATGAAAGTCAACGGGGTCCAAAACAACACTGGACTCACGGTATGGAATACATATGAAACACCGAGACATTTTTCAAAGTATCTTCTTTTGAACATGACGAGAATTAGTAAATGAAGACAGAACTGCAACCTTTAACTTGTTACTTTCCATAAAGAGTAACAATGTAATGTGATTACTTTGGTAACACTTAACAATTTCCATTAGTTAACTTTAGTTATGCATTAACTAACATTAACTAACAATGAACAGTACATTTGTTACAGTATTTTATAATCTGAAAATGCTATTTATTGTTAATTCATGTTAGCGGAGATCCTTTAAATAATACTAACAGATACAACTTTTGATTTTATTAATGCATTAGTAAAGGTTGAAATTAACATCAACTAAGATTAATAAATGCTTTGGAAGTTTATTAGTTTGGGATACTTTTTATACCGAGCAACACAATATTGTACTTTTTAAAGTGACGTTTCCCAGCAGTTTTTGTTATTGTACACTTTTATGAAAAACTAAACCAAAATCAATATTCTTATGACTTTAAAATAAAAAGACCTAATATAGTTTGCACATAACTCGTGTTGTATATGTGTGTGTGTATATTTCTGATTTCTGCTAAATAGACCTCATGTTCTGGAGGAAACAAAATCTGTGCTATTTCTTTCACTCTTTTTCTTCCCACAGGACAATCTTCTTCTCCCTTTTCTTCTTTTTAAAGAGAATGTGTTGCTTCGAATCAAACACACAACAAGCCCATAGCGGTGATGTAAAAGTAAGACATCCACTTTCTCTGTGTACACACACACACACACACACATACTGTCAGACAACTTCTCAATCGATTATGTTTTTTGCTCTTTCTCTCCGTGATCGGACACGACAGATGCCCTTTGCCTCCCACACTGGAGAAACAGATGCCGGAGAGAATCAAAGCACCCTCCGCTCTGACATCCTGCTCTTCACTGCCTCACACTTCCTCCACACTTCTCTCACTCCATACATTCTTAGGTCTCAGAGGACAGCATTAGTTTAGTGTACATATGCTATCTAAGTTCCTAAGTTGAACAGATGCTGAATAAAGGGTTGTTTTTTTACTATAAGCAAGTCTGGCAAACTGGAACTTATTCTAGGCAAGAATAACTCATTTTCGAAGAGAACCGGTCATCTGATCTGACCAACCATAGTTATTGTTTTAAGTGACCAATAGTGGCACTTTATCTGAAATTGATGCTGTCAAGATAATAGACTAGAATTCAAGTAACCGCAAGTTCAAATAATGACACACCCGTTTCCATGAAAGGTGGTACAGGGGTCAATGACATGACCCTCATTTATTTTATTTATTTATTAACACATCTTGACTTCTAAATTAAAAATGGTATCAATTCAAAAATGTCAGGGTGATACAACTGTCCTAATATCATAATAGGAAAAAAAGAGAATACAATTGTGTAAAAAAACAAAACAAAAAAGTTAATAAAGTCATTTTTTATTATTATTTCTTAGAAACAAAAAAGCAGCAAAGCCTTTTTTAAGTATTAATATTTGAAGAAAACAATCGCCTGTGAAGTCACGTGGTGTGACCAATATGCAATTAAAAAAACAACAACAACAGGAAATATTATCATATTGAGGACCCCTGCAGACCCATTTGACTGTGTGTGCCAAGGTTAATAGGTCAAATATCATTTTTATGACAAGGCAAGGTTAGTTTAAGTTGCAAATTGCAAATTTGACAGTTACACAACATGAATTGAAATTTCTTGAATTATTTATTTATTTTTGAAAATGGTATAAAGCATACAAAGAGTAGTTCCTAAAAACTTAGCACATGCATTTTATGCAAAATTATGAAAATATCTCCTTTTCTTTATCTTAGACACACCTGACCCACAGAAACCGAAAAACATAGTGAAAAATATGTGCTGACTTTGTGGTCAAAATGTTCCACTACTAAAAAGCAATTCATACAGACTATTTTATGAACATAATTCAGCATAAAAAGTATGTGGACTTTCAAATACTTGAAGCCATGAACTTCACGACTTTGGCAAATCCAGCATCTGTTCTCAGAAGCACTTAGTGTTTGTATAATATGTCACTGAACTTTTGTGATCGCTCTTTCTCTCCCTATTATATTTTCTAAAGATTTAGACTCTATGACCAGACTAAGGCAGGTTTTTACCTCCTCTAACACAGAGGTCTGAGGCTTAGTGAGAATGACAAGGCTCGTTCTCTATATCTCTTTGCGTCTGTATGTGTGTTCTGAGGCTTGTGGCAGCACTGGGATCAGGGATTTTGTTACATCACCAAAGGAGCAGTCAATCACTTGAGAGATGTGCGATTAAAAGGACAACCGCCCACAATGGCGGTTTAGTCTGTGGATGTGCGTGTTTGCGTGCCTGGGTGAGAATGAGGGAAACGTACATGTGTGGGTGGAGATGTGGGAACCAGACAGGATGCATTTGATGGAGGACACAGAGATGTGTATGTTCAATGTTTGCTTGGGAACTGTTAGCTCAAAACTATAAAATAGCACAGCAAACACAACTCCGTTCGGCCTTAGGACACTTAAACACATGCACTTGGTTGCTACAAATTTCTTGACTTCTTTGGGGATGGTGTGCTACAAAGAAGAAGAATGCTAAAGCAAAAACTCTTGCAAACTGAACCAAAAAAATCAACTATAAGCGAGAGGGACGTGGCAGTATAGTACAAATGCTTTTAAGAAATTCTTATCCATCGGAGTTTCTCTAGTGTGCAAGTGTCCTGACCATCTCTCTGTACTCGAGAGGGAGGAAGTGGAAATCCCAATTAACAAATGATCAATTTTTCCACTATCCATAAACAGATTAGCAGCTCTCCATGACGGACCGCAGACTAAAGTCTCTTATATTCAACACGCAGCCTTTCCATCCCAATTAAATTCAGAGTAAGAACGATTACTTACATCTGTAGAGCAAAGACTTCAGGATTCACTCAGGCCAAACGAACAAAAATCATGGAATTTAAACCTCTATCTGGAATAATTTAAATGCAAAAAAGTTCAAATATATTTTTAAGATCAGGAAATTGCAACATTTGTCCTAAATGGGACACCTAAAAATTCAGTTATCATGTACTCACCCTTATGCTACCCAAACCAATACGACTTTTGCTCTTCCATGTAGCCAAAAAACCTTTTTGCTTGTTTTTTGCTGGACAATATTCTGATCACTCTTGACAAAATAATGGAAGTGATTGAGGACTGAGGTTTCAAAATTCTGAAAGTTCTGAATTAGGGGTGTCGTATACTCTTCAAAACAATATTTTTCAAAAATGTAAATAAACATTATTGTAGGATGTTTTACAATAATAATAATAAAAACACAGTTTCAGTTTTACTAGCAATTACTGGGTGAAAGCTTTTTAAAAGTACATTCTACTCCAATTTGTTTTCAGCATAGCAGTACTGACAATATGAATATACTAAAGATAAATAAATACTAAACATATGATAATATCATTATTAAACATTAAAAAATGGATTTGGTAAAAAAGGTAATGTGAGACACTCCAGTCTGTAATGAACAGTAAGATTTATTTATACATTTTTGTGCAATTATGGTTGAAAACTCAAACTTTTGAGAGTAATTTATTAGCCAAAAGAGGAAAAATACACTCAAAAAAGCCTTTTTTAAAAGATTTATGCATGCAGTTTAATTAATAGTAAAACTGCATCAAATTGAATTGAACTGAATATCCCTTACGTATTTTAATTGAATAAAGTGAACAATCCTTAATCAACTATTCAATTAAAATACGCAAGGATTATTCAATTCAATTTGATGGAATTTTACTATTAATTAAATTGCGTAAATCTTAAAAAATGGCTTAATTTTATTTTGAGTGTAAATACAACTATTGACATCACTATTTATTTATTTATTTATTTATTTATTTTTAATTTCTACAGATATTTTCATGAATTCTTATGGCCACGATAATTATGTGAAAATCTGATATTGTGACAATCCTTCTCTGAAATACACTGTAAATTTAATATATTCTGGGTTATGAAAAAAAAAACAGGGCCCAGTGTACTGTATTAACATGAAGGAATTTTCCATAATGATTATTTAAGTGCGTTTAACCCGTATTTTGATTTACGCATTTCAATGTGTTGTGTTTTTGGAAAAGGAAAAAGCCTGTAAACTTAAAGGACAATGGCACAAAATTGACCTTTTCTGTTTTCTACAGATATTTTCTTACAGTGTGGAAGAAAGAAAGGCATATGGGTTTTATACAGAGAGGGAAATAATGACAAAACCGTCATTACAGCATGAAATATCCCTTTAAATGTTTTTTCAAAGCAACACTATCATGCACATACCTCATATGCACACTGCGTGTGAATATGGATCTGACAGCGCTGTTTATATCACGTAACAGCTTTCGCTCTCTGTCATGGGATCCTGTGAAGAGATTTCATTACTGACCGACCACTGAAGCAGTGTCTTTCTTAACGTCAGCTGTCAAACTCAATCATCTCCCTCCACATGTGTGAGTCTGTGTGTGTTTTAATGATCTGTCATAGTCATGTACTCTCCACTACAAGGAGCTGCGGAGAAAACTAATTACAACACACTCTATGTTCTCCTCAATCACAAAAGTGTGAAATATTAATCCAGCGGTGGCACAAAGAGCCTTTCATCTTATTATTGCTGTGTATTAATTTCTCTTGCTCATGAAAATTTTTTAAAGGTTCAGGGAGGTATGGACACACACACACACACACACACACACACAAACACACACACACACACACAGGAAAAACTGCTAGGATTTTATATGATCTAACAGTAATTATTAGAAAATAGCAGACAATAAAATACCACTTCAAAATTGTACAGTGAAATCAGTGGAGGATCAGTCATTTTCTGCCATAATAAAAAAAATAGACTTTAAAAAAATGAGGGGAAAAGTATCAATGGCTCTACATTGAATGAAAATTGTTTTAATAATGTATTAATATTGACAAAATATATTAGTATTTATTATTATTATAAAACAAAAATATATATATATAAAATATTGTAAATATATATGAACTACAATAGCAGTCTAAGATAAATATACATAACTTCAAGTGCGAGTTTTCACTTATTTATTTGATATTTAGTGCCATATTAGAGAAAGATGTTTGAATGTAATGTTGTTTTAATTTGCAAATCCATCTCTCACTTGTTCTCTTTTTCTCTCCAAGCACAACATCTATTCACCCTGAACATAAAAATCCAGTGATCACACTTAATTAGACATTTCATTAATCATGCTGTCAGGAAAGAGACAGAAGCTCATACACTAACATACGCCCACAAACACAAACAGTGCTCCTACGCGCCTTAGACCATGTCTGACCACATCTGTTTTTTATTCTTTCTTTCATCCTCACCTCATATTAACTCAAAGACAAACTAACAAGATCTAGACACTGATTTGAGGCAAACAAGTTATTAATATATTAAGGAGCTTAGAGTATATTGGCCAAATACGACGTGCAGAGAACTGAGGTACCTGCTATAGTCAGGATGTCTTGAAGTTTCCTTAGAATGGCTGCATTCACCAATCTGAATACTTCTACATACTAAAATGGTGTAATTTGTTGTTAATGGGAAATACATACCTAGCATGTGAACTGGGCTTTCAGCTGCTTACTGTTTATCCTTGATGCTAAAAACTGCTGTAGTTGCACTAAAACTGTAAACCAGGGATTGTTGAGTGTTTAATCTTATATGTATTGTGCTGTTGTGTCTCGCTTCACCATGGTAACAAACAAAATCAAATCAAAAGATAGATTAGACAATCTCAAAAAGATTAAACCACGATTGAAAACACTGCTAGGGCTTCTTGAAATGCCAGACATTCGCTTGCTATCAATAAATTCAAGCTAAGAGCCTTGCAGTGGAACACAATGGGTTTTTCTAACATGTGCCTGACTGCATATTGTATGTATATTTTGAGTGAAGATCTGTTTCCACGTGCAAAACGTGTTCATAGTATGGTGTACACTGCAGCTAAATCCATGCAGGATGAATTTGTGTCACAATTGGTTAACGGCTAAGCGTGTTGATAAACGCTGTCTTTCTATAGTCCTTGGGCTATTGATGAAGTCATTATTTATATGGTGGGCCATAAATCTGAGACTTGAGGCTGTGGGGTTAACGCTTCTGCCATTACCCACCTATTCATCATCTTTAATCTGTGCCTTATGGAGCTCTCTCTCTCTCTCTCTGTGTGTGTGTGTGCACGCGTTTGCATGTGGTTGGTTAAGTCTGGTAGTGTTGGTGAGATTGGCCGGTCTCCAGAGGCACAGTGAAATGCCAGCTAAATGACAGACAGGATTATGATGTATAGAGAGAAAATGTCAGCAAGGACATGCCATGAGTACAGATGGAACTGTATATAAGAAAGAAAGAAAGAAAGAAAGAAAGAAAAAAAGAAAGAAAGAAAGAAATCAAATAAGAAACAAAAGTCAAGAAAGATTGATAAAAACAAATTTAAAAAAGAACAAAAACAAACAAATAATGAAATGAAAAAACGAATCAAGAAAAAGAAAGCGAAAACAAAAATGAGTAAACAAACTAATGAACAATAAAAATGTAAATGAACAAACAAAACAAACAAAAGTAAATGAAAGAATGAAGGCAATTGCAAACAAAAAACAAGAGACCAACTGAAAAACAAATGAACAAAAGAAAAGAATGACACAAAGGAAAGATCAAACAAATAAACAAACAATAATCAGAGAAAGAAAAACGAACTGAAATATTCACAACTGCAAACGAAAACAAAAAACAAGCGAACAACCAGATGAATTACAACAAGTGAATGAAAAGTAAGTAAATGAAAGAAAGAAAAAGAATGACAGAATTAACACATACAAACAAAAACAGAAGCGAACAAATGAAAAACAAATGAACGAATAAAAAGAATGGAAAAGAAAGAAAGAACAAAGACAAACATGCATAAGCAATGAAAAATTAAAATAATTATCACAAAAAGATGACAAATGAGCAACAAAGAGCAAACAAAGGGCAAACTATTAAAAAAACAAATGAATAGACAAAAATGAATGAACGTGAATTAATGAACAATGAATGAATAAACAAACAAAGAACATCTCCATGACTGACATTTTATACCTGCTTTACTATCTATACCCTCATATACAGTCTGTGAGTCTGAGAATAAAGATTCTTTCTGCATTATGTTCTGCTTAACATAATGCTGTATGAGAATACATCTGGGAATATTATAGAGGCCCCGTTACACAGCACAGCTCTGATGACACACACACCTCTGTCACTCTGCCTACACTGCATATTAATCATGTCTTTAGCTACAGCCATTATACAAGCACACACACACACACACTATCTCAAACTCAGCAGCCTACATCTCATCTCTACCGCCCATCATCCTGATACCATCCGTGCAACAACACCTGGGAAATGATCAGTGTGTGCGAGAATGAGTGTTTCTTTTTTGTTAAGTCACTCAAACACTTCTGCAAACTCAGCAAAATCCACCTCAGTCCTTGGATCAGTGAAAAGCAGCAAAATTCAAACCAGCACCAGCGTACTCAATGACCTCTCCCCGCTCTCTTACACTGATCCTGGATCAGCCAATGCGGCTGTTTAAACAAGCAGTAATTGGCCCTCCAGGGTGACTGTGCTCAGCTGTAATCCTGTCTGCGCTTTGACTCATGACGGTGAGCGGCTGACCTGAGGTCAGTGAGGCGGCATGTAGCCAATTACTATTTAGCACAGACTCAAATTAAAGACATGATCTGGAAACAGTGGTATTGCTAACAGGTGGTCAGCTCAGCGATGACACATTCAGCGCTAACAGCCCACTGATGTGCTTTTACATGCCAAAATGAATGTAAATCAAGCATCAAGTAATTCATTGCAAGCATACATGTGATAATTACATAATCTATTTGGGAAAATGCTGCTAAATAGGCTACAAAATGTATTTTGTACACTTCTAAGAAAGCAATCCAGCATTATTTGCTAAAGTGAAAAATTATTGGTGATATAATATTTTGTTGTAATTAAGGTGAATAATAAATATCAATACTAAAATGTAAAGTAACCATATCAGTCTCCTGCAGTATTGGTAATAAATACAGATGTAATTTGTACCCATATGGGAGATCTTGATAGCTCATGTGAGTATTTGTATTCATGATATAGTTCTGCATGTATAATTTAGTCTTTTGCTAACAGTAATTACTAGCACCGATTGCTTCTAATAATTTCTTGAAAACTTGACATGGTGTCTACTTTATCGCTGAGAAAGATTAATAAATGCAAACAAAAACAAGAAAATGAATGAATAAAACAAATGTGAATAAACAATGAAAAAGAAAAAGAAAGAAAGAATAACAAAATGCAAACAAAAAAAGAAAATCAAATGAATGAATAACAACAAATATGGATAAACTTTGAAAAAGAAAAAAGAAGGATGAATGACAAATGACTAACAAATAATGTTGATAAGGTATGCAAAAGAAATAAGAAAGATTGACAAATACAAACAAAAACAAGAAACCAAAGAATGAATAACAACAAATGTAGATAAACAATGAAAATGAAAGATTAACAAAAGCAAAAGAAGAAAATAAACAAATGAATAAAATGAATGTGGATAAACAATGAAAAATAAACAGACTAGGGGGTTGTTTCATAAAGCAAGTTTACCAAATAAGCCAGGTTTATTTCATTTAGCCTGACTTGCTGTCATTTGATTTGGTTCAAAATAAGTCAGACTAATTGAAATAAGCCAGGCTTATTTAGTAAACTTGTTTGATGAAACAGCCCCTAGAAACAGAACAAAAGATTAACAAACAAACAAAACAAAAACAAGCAAAGAAAACAAAACAAGAGAGAACAAACAAACAAACAAACACAACCACATACATAAATGTTTTGGAGAAATGCAGACAGACGAAAGACGTTCTGTGTGTGTTTTGATAGCAAAACTCCTCCTGAGTCCACAGCAAGCTACAGAGGCAAACAGCCACTGCTAATGCTAATGGTTGCGTCTTTTGTCTGTAGAGGAATGTTACCCGTAACAACCTCTTTACTTGTTCTCCTTCAGCAAAACAAGTGGTTTACATTTTTAGGCTGATGTTTTTACCCCTACATTTATATCAGCACAGCATGCGCTTAGAGAGTCTGTCAGTGCGCACAAATTCCTGAGGGTGTGCATATGTAAACACACACACAAGTGGTAACATATTGAGCCCATCACATACACATTCCCCTGCTTTAACCCTACCCCTTTTGCTGGAAAACTGTCCACCGGGGGGTTAACCATTTTTGGCCCCAGATCTCCATCTAAACCCTGCTGCTAAAGCCTGTGCTAAGCTAAAGAGCCCTGGCGCTAGCCTATTGATATAAGATCTGCTTTCTGGGTGTGCTACCGGAGCACTAATGACCAGACTGATTAATAATGCATAGCGTAACCTCGTCCGCATCAGCCTAATTGCCATGATTTGTCGCTCCCAGCAGAGAAGGGCTTTAAAGTGAAATCCATACCCCAAGCGAGGGGCATGGCACACACGACAGAACACGGACACACAAACACTTATCTGACACACCAAATGTGGCATGTGTAATTTCGCAATGAATCATTTCCAAGCCTATTTAACATGTGAAGGTCAATGGCATTTTGCATGCACACGCATAGGCATGATGTGTATATGAAATGAATTACACATAGATGAGACCCCCGGGATTCAATTCCTGAAATTAAAGTCTTAAAAAGATCAAAATGAAAATTGTTATTATTTACTCACCCTCATGACCTGCTTTCTTATATGGAAACAGAAAGAGTCATTTTGAAGAATGTGGCGTTCACCTTTTTCCATGAAATTACAAAAAAACAGGTATTGCTATCAAGTAAAAAAAAAAATTAAATTTTTTTATTAACTTAACATTTTGACATCAACACTTGATTTCCTTTCTGTGGTTATGAGAAATTCATGCACAAATTCATGCAAAATTTTACTTTTGAGTCAGATCTTGTCTATTAACTCTTTACCCGCCAGCGTTTTTGAAAAACGTTTCCACGTTTCCAAACGTTTCGCCAGAGTTTTTGCTGATTTTCACTAAAATTTCATGGCCCCCACACTGTAAAAAATCAAAATAACAAAATGTCGGAAGGGCAAAAATATTTAAGCTAATTTTATTGCTTGGCCTTAGTTGAGAGGACATATTAAGTCTACACAAATATATTTGAAAAACATTGAATGAATTGTTATTTTCAAATCCAGTCAACAATTAGCTATGCTAACGTTGACTCAACTAAAAAAAAACATGTGCACATGTGTGAAATTTTTTACAGTGCATAATATTTTGTTGTATGAATATCTGAACATGCAACATATCAAAATAAAGATCAGACCCCCTACTTTAAAAAAAAAAAAAGTATTCTTGCTTCAAGCATTGTTTTTACACCAACTCTTGAATCTAGGCAGGTTTCATAAAAAAAAAAAAAAAAAAAAAAAATTTTTTAAGTAAAAAGCTGAGAAAATCACATTTTTTATCAAATACTACATCTGGACCATATTAAGTAATATTATCAAAGCAAAGATGCAGTAGATGGCTTCCATCAGCACTCCCAAAGCTTGCACAGTTATTTACCACTTCCTGGATTGACATTTCACTCATTTCATGTAACATTTTCATTTTAAATGAGGTTAGTGTTGATCACATTATTTTTCATATTCATATGCTTACAAATGAGATTGCTCCTTTCTGCATCTTCCTTGCCTGTGTTTTTGATCGGGACATTCTATACTCATTCAGGAGATGCGTAATAGCGCCCCCTAGCATATAACAGTGAAAACAGGGAGACCTGGAAAATTCTGTTTTTGGCAGGGAAGCGTTGTCTCACGAATAAGGGAACATTCCGTGTTTGATGAGGAAAGAGTTAATTGGTTGACTTTGTTCACCAAACCAGTCTGAATTAATCATTTACAAACCGATTGTCAGATTCAACTCAATGATTCAACATTTTGAATCATTTGAATGAATTGATCTAGTTGCAAGTGTTTCTTGATTATTAGTGATTAATGGCTTAAATTTTCATCTGTTCCTCACAGAAGAAGACTTCTGAAATATTTTTATGATGCTTTTGTGTCGTTTCTGAAGATCCAACGCCTCTGTTCTCATTCCTTGTTATTGCATTGAAAGCAGCTACCAGGACATTTTTCTAAATGTCTTCTTTCGTCTTCTACAAAGTCATACAGGTTTCTGTGATTAAATGATGACAGAATGTTCATTTTTGAGCGAACTATCCCTTTAAGGAGAACGAGAAAGTGTAAAGACAGCAAAACGAAATAAGGGATGGAGAGAGCAAGAGGACGAAGTGGAGACAAACACTGAGTCTCCCAGGCGCCACAGAAACAAGATCCACTCCCTACAGAGAGAGAGAGAGAGAAATAGAAAGAGAGAGACAGTGGTAAGAAGCTCATCCTTCCAGATCCAGATTCATCTACCAACTTTCCTTACTCTGTCTATTTTTCTCATCAGATGAGAGAAGCACATGTAAGTATGTGTCAGATATAATGTACTGTTCAAGGACAGAATTCACCCTCAGATGATGTTTTAGTGAAACTAAAAAGACAACAACACAAGGAAAAAAGTGAGTGAAACAGCGCTTTCCATTTTTGCCATTTGAGACGTTTCCTAACTATGCTGGTGACGCTGATGATGTAAACATACTGGGATTCCGAGCCAAATAATACAATGTGAAAATGGGGAAGGAGTGGGAACGAATTTGGATTCGGACCAAGCAATTAAACCAAGTGTTTAGACAGCTTTGGTGACATACTTCTTTAAAGAATCTGCAAAATACTCAAATTATCATGTAATATTAGTCTAACGATTATGATTAAAATGTAAACAAACTAACAAGATGATTACCCTTGTGAAAAAGACATTTGCATAATAGTGTTGAATGTGCACTTGTAATGTACTTCAAATCTTAAATGTGTGTTTAAAAAATAACTGTACTTGTACAGTAGATAATATAATATTAATTAAATAAAAGGACAATTAAGTGAGTACACTTTCATGACTATGTTACTTAACACACTCATGGGTCTGTTTAAAAAGTGTGTTTTGTAATGTCAAAAAGGTTAACTAACATACTAAAGCCCATGTAAAATACTATCATTTTAACTGTAGCGTGCTGATCGTCAGCATATTTAAAGTTAATATACTTTAAATGTACTAAATTGCAACATTAGCATTACAAATGCATTATATACGTTTCAATAGAAATTACATTAAAGTATATTTTAGTTTACCATAAATGGTTTTCTGTACATTCAGGAGTACAATTTAACCATATTTGAAAGAAAATAGAAGTAATTGTGAAATCATATTTAAAGATTTACTTAAGTCCTACTTAAGTGGACTTACTTAAGTCTTACTTAAGTGGGGCAAAAAGCAATAAAGTTCTGCCAACTGCATTTAATATAAATATAAGAGTAATATAAGCAAATAGCATGAAATCAAGAGTCCGAAAACATCACAATCAGTTCATTCTTTTAATGTTGTTTCTGTAATAAGTACTCTTTTTAAAAGTTATGCTAAAGTGTTCAAGTACTTCTATTTCACAAAGATATATTTGCTTGTAAAAACAGTGAAAGCATAATGCCTCTGCTGTGATGCGAATACGTGTTTTTACAAAAACCATATGTTCCCTGAAAACCACTGTAAAGTTTAATGCTTCTGAACAGCTGTATGCCTTGACCTCATAAGAGAGATCGAGAGCTCGAGAGAGTCATATTGTCGAACTGAAATAACCGCAATGAAAAAACCCACCTGCTCCCCTCTCTTCCACTGCTCCATCTGTTTCTGTTCACTATTTCTTTCTCACAAAAACTAACCAATAGTCTTCTACACCAGTGTTGCTAACATTAAGCAATAAGCTACTGTTTCCATCATGTAGTGATGTAGCATAGCACTACAGTATTTTTTGTAGCCTTAAAGTCAATAATCAAATGTGCTCTTCCAAACATCATTATCATATCTAATACTGGTTTTAGTAGCTTCAATATAGTTAGCTACTTTTTATTAGTTAGTAACTCGTAGCATAGCTTCACAACTTCAGATTATGACTAGCTTGTAGCTTGATAAGCTACAGTTTCGAATTAGCTTCCCAACAGTCTCCGCTCTTTCTGAAACACTACAAAGTGATTTCATGTCAGCTTTTCTGTCCTTTTAATTCATTTTATTTTTAAGCCGTCAACAGACTGTCACAGGGTGTATGCTGATGAGGCAGACACCCTATTAGCTTCTGAGCTATTCTGGGAAATCTGTTTAATCCATATGCTACACACACATATCAGCTATTCATCCTTCTGTTATTAAGCTGTCACTACACCTAACACACTGTTGCACTTTGCTTGCTCATACCCTTCTCTCTGGAAACACACACACACACACACACACACACACATATAGTGGATGGATAGTGCTGATGAAGCAGGCTGCTGACAGTAGGATGAATGCAGAGGCCTGTGGTGGGGAGAGAGGCGAAGGTAAAAGGTGCTAAATCACGTCTGTTTCGGCGCTTTGGGGAGCTTATGGATGAAACACCCATCGCGGAGCACATTCATTCATTTCCCTCTCCTCTCACCTCCCCGCGGCCGGCCTCAGCTGCCAAATTACACACTGTATGAATATGAAACATACACAAAAAGACACTCAGACTAACAATGCTGATGGAGTCGTTGTGTTTAGTTATTACAAATAAATAACCCATCAGTGCAGGAGTAGCTATTTGGTCAAACAAGTTAGATGTTGTGAAAGAAATCACCATAGCTCATTTAATATTGTGAAATATTATTACAATTAAAATATTAAAATGCAATTTATTTAAGTGATGCAAAGCTGAATTTTCAGCATCATTACTCCAGTCTTAAGTGTCACTGATTTGCTGCTTAAGAAAGATTTATTATTATTATCAATGTTGAAAACAGTTGTTTATTTATGGAAACAAATACATTTATTTCAAGGATTCTTTGATGAATATACATTTTTAAAAGAACAGCATTTATTTGAAATAGAAATCTCTACTTCCCTTTTTGATCAGTTTAATACATCGCTGATAAATACAAGTATTAAATTATTTTTTTTTAACTGAGAATTTTTTTTTTACATTTTTTTTTTTTATTGGTAGCAGGTGTAGTAGTAGTTTTAATAATAATAGTAATAATAATAATAATAATAATAATAATAATACACTTTATTTTCTATAGCAATTTTAAAAGTTACATCTCAAAGTACTTAACAAGAATAAAATACAATAAAATACCAAAATTTAAGACAAAAAAAAAACAATTGAAGACAAATACAAAATGAAACAATAAAAAACATCACAATGCTAAATTCTAAAAATATTTGTAAAATAAATAAATAAACAACAGGTGTTATCTTGGGAAAAGGGCATTGCAATAATTGGGTGCCAATGTGGACAACATGCATTGGAGAAAAACATTTATTTCATCATGAGATTTTCTCCCCACTTTCAGTTGTTTACTTCAATGAAAGGTTAGCATTTTTGTGAATTTTTTGAACGAAAGAACAAAAAGATCAATGATACAGATTTATTTTCACAGCCGACTTTGCTCATATTTACCAAGGGTGCCAATATTAGTGGAGGACACTGTATATATAATTTAATTAAGTAAATGCAAAATGTAAAATAATCAAATAACACTGAAACTCATTATCTAATAATATTGACAGAATTCAGAAGGTGGAAACTCTCTACTCATCTTCATGTCACCAAAAATGATCCACTCTCATGAATCTCACAGAAACTGCATGTCCGATGGTACTTGATGCTATATAAACCTGGCTGGGATTTTCATTAGGGAACAGAAGTGGTTTTGGAGGCAGTCTAGACCTGGTGAAATGCAGCATCTGCTCTACTTCTGTTGAGCCAAACCACTTTCCTCTGAGGAATTCTCATATTGTGCTTTAGCAGCTCTGAAGGGCCAAAATCCCCAAAACACTCAATAATTATATATATACATTTCTGTGAAATATCACATAAATGAAACCCCTATTCTAAACCTATGTTTGCATTCAATCAGAGCTCTGTCAGCTAAGATCTTGCATCAGGGAAACTGCACCTGTAATGTTTACCCAGTGTGATCATGAGTTAGATTTAAGATCACTGCCTTCCTGGACGCTCTTTGCTCTGTTGGAAACTGACAGCAGGCACAGCCTTGGAGGAAAATGTATTACTTATTTCAACATCCTGAACCTCACACACTGAATTTTAATTTAACAATATTTATAGAGCATGTATTCCAGTGGAGTATTCCAGAAAGTGCTTAATTGTCATGAAAAAATCATAATGGTCCTAAAACAGACTTTATGTTCTCAACATAAAACATAACTTCTTTTTATTTCTTTTTACGTTTTCTTAGTGTTGTGAAAGAGAGTGCCTTACATTTTTTTTTGCCTCCTCTCTGGAGAACGAGAGAGCAGGCGAGGAGTTTGTCCTAAAAGTGTCTTTTTCTCCTCTCATTTGAAGTCTGTGCATTTATTCACCACTAGTAAAATCTAACCTAGAAACATTGGCCATTACTGTCTTCAGATCAGGCTTGATAATAAGGTCAAAACCGACATAAAACTAATATGTCTGTAAAATGTCACTGCACAAAATCAATTATATATTCATTCAGAAGCTAAAGAGGTTCCTCAAAACCATTTCCATTCCTTTCTCCGTGTTCCAATTCTCATCTGCCTTTATTCGGTTTCTTTTCTCTCTCGATTCAATCTGTCTCGGCTCAATCCTGTGTGTGTGTGTGTGTGTGTGTGAGCAGGACAGAGCGAGACAGACAGGGAGGAAACAGTGGGCGCCCTGGGCGATCGTCACATCAGCTCAAAGGTCTAGAAGCAGGAGAAAGCCATCTTTGAGGCCACGCTGAGTTAGCGCTTTCTCCCAGCAGTCTGTCTGTGTGTCTGGGAAAGTGTTATTACTTTTATTACAGAGTCCCAGAGAGGAACAGTGGGCGTATCAGAGCATATAGCGGGGCAGAATGGGAACACTGATGTCAGTCCCCTCTCAACCAACCCATGATCTGAGCGCTGTAACTCTGACCTTCACTGGACTGAATTAGAGGACGGTTACAGGTGCAGAATGATTCAAGTTCTATGGACAAAATCTAATGAAACAATTTACATTAAATATATGTGTGGAGCATTCTTAATTTGATTTCTAATTAAAATATTTAGGTTGTTTATCAACTAGGACGTATGATTAAAGACACAGAGAATCTTTCCAAAAACACATTTTAAATTCTATTGTATCTATAAAATAAAAGTTCCAAAGGGGAGTTTTTGCATTTCTTAAAAGAACCATTATTTTCTTAGTGTGAAGAACATCTGAATAATCTAAAGAACCCTGTCCACTATAAAGAACCTGTTGTGGAATGGAAAGATTCCATTAATGTTAAAGGTTCTTCATGGAACTATTGATGCCAATAAAGAACCTTAATAAGTGTATCAAGACGTTTCAACTTATGAAACGTTACCTTCACATTATTAATTATTTTCTTCTTTTATTCCTCATTTATAAATTGCTTTGGATAGAAAACAAATGTCTGCTAAATGAATAAATGTAAATGAAAATAAAAAAACGTATTATTATCAGAGTTTAAAACAGTTGTGCTGCTTAATATATTTGTGTAAACCATGATACTTTTATTCCAGGATTCTTTGATGTATAGAAAAAATATATATACAATCTGTTGAGTCATATTAACCCCCCCGTTGTCAAATGAACTTTTGATATGCTGGCTGTACTTGTTTCTAAGCATCTAACTTATCAATCAACCTCCTCTTTATACACATGCAAATGAAAACACACACACACACACACACACACACACGTTTGTTTTTGTGATAAGTGGGGACATCCCATAGGCGTAATGGTTTTTATCCTGTACAAACTGTATGTGCAATTGCCCTACACCTACCCTACACCTAAACTTAGCCCTCACAGGAGACTGTGCATTTCAACTTTCCCCCCAAAAAACCTCACTCTGTATGATTTATAAGCGTTTTGATAAGTGGGGACATGGGTCAATGTCCTGAAAAGTCACCTTCACCTTGTAATACCTGTGTCATACCTGTGTCATTAAACATATGTCCTCATTTGTCACAAAAACGCTTCCCCTGCAGCCTGTGCAGTGAGTCATGCTGGACAGCCACAGCATCACTGCAGCACTTGAGAAGAGTCTGATCAAACTCTGAGAGCTCAGAGCAACAGATATTTGCTCTGTGATGATGGAGATTTCTACAGAAACGTACAGGGTGGAGTCATCTCAACCTTTACAGAGATTCCCCCCTGTGAGTATCGACTGAATACTGATACAGAATGGTACAGAATTCCCATGCAAACTTAATTCATGCAGAAAAGTCACATTATTTAACTCATTATTTTGAACTGTTTAATGTGCAAAATATAACTAAACAATTTTTTTAAAAATGATAATTGTATTTTTAATTACAATTAATATATTTTAAAGTTGTTCAAATAGTATATATTATATATATTGTATATATATATTATATATTTCCAAGCAATACTTTCCAACAATTTCCAATAAATATTTAAAAACAATATATATATATAATGTTTTTAAATATTTATTGGAAATTATTGGAAAGTATTGCTTGGAAACCTTATACCATTTTCATAACACAGGTTTTTTATAACCTGTGTGCCCGTGGAAGAGTAGTTTGTTTTCCAAAGGAAAAAATTATTTGTTTAAATAAAATAGTGTTTTTAAATAATTATTTTTAAAATATTGCTTTACAAATCAACCCCTACCTGAATTTTAACTTTTATTAAAATTAATACATGGTTTAGGTATCTTTCTTTCTTTCTTTCTTTTTAAATAAAAGCTTTGTGGATTTTCTAAATAGGCAGAATTGTACCTGCACATTGTGACCTTTTCTCATAATTAGACAATATCATTATGTTAATCTATAAAGATTTTTTTTACAATCTTCCAATCTGTAACAAATCAACCATGAAACCTTTTCAATATAAAAGGTTTAAACGGTCATTAAGTATTTTTTTTTCTTAATATTTTCAGGCTCTGACAATGCAAGTTGAAGTCCAGATTCCTGATCTCATTCCCTCAACCTCTCTCATCATTTCCTGTCCTCTCAACACAACCGCTATGAAGAAAAGCGGCAAAAAGGCCTAAAATAAAAATGATATTGGTGCAAGCCTTGAACAAATCAATCAGATTCCTTTTCATACTATTCCAATTTGAAATTGCTTCAATTTTCCGACATCACGGCTATGCCCTTGGCGGAAAAATGAAAACCACAGATCAATTTCAAACTAGCCTACACAAACACACACTACTCGTACACAAACTGTACACACTTTTCTAATCTGATGCTTCTACCTCTTCCTACCTCTGTGCAGTAACAGGCTCACAAACAGACATCAGCTCCACATCAAACACACACACACACACGGCAGAACAAAGGCAGACACCAAAGAACCATCAGCAAAGCTGGTCAGATCCTTTTATCCTGTCGTGAGTCCATAAACGTTCCCAGGAAAACAAATACTGCACTCAGAGCAGCTGTCCAGCGCAAACACAGACAGCACTGAGATTCAGCACAGCTCTGAGATCAGTTCAGTTGATTCACTGAATAAATTTAAAGTCCTGTGTGCCAGTGAAATGAGAGGAAAGTGACAGACTCAGGCACTCTGTAAATATCCTTAATTCTGTGTGTGGGCAGGTTTGTTTTCCCTCTTAAAAAAGAGAGAAAAGTAAAAAGAAAAGAAAGAAAGAAAAACCTTCCCGGATTTCTGAAAATGCCCCCAGAGGAATAAAATAACCTGACTAAACCTCACTGTGAGAAAAGGCAAAAAGGGCACATTATAGAACTACATAAAAACAAAACAAAAGCAATAAACAAAAAACAAACAAAACAAAACAAAAAAACACCCTTAATTCTGTGTATTGACATAAAAAAAGATGTCTTTCTGGATTTGTGAAAATGTCCCCCGAGGAATAAAAAAACAAAACAACAAAACAAACAAACTGGCAATACCTCATTGTGGTAACAAGAAAACGGCACATATCAGAACTATATAATAAATACACAATCATCAAACATCAAACACAAAAACAGCAAACAACAAAGCAAAACCATTCAAAACAAAAACCACCAAACAACAAAACAAGAAAGGACAAAACAAAAAAAAAAAGAAAAAAAACACCAAACAAAATCATGTTAAACAAATAATCAACAAAACAAAAAGCAATAAACAGCAAAACAAAAAGTGCTAAACAACAACTAAAAATAAATAACAAAACATCCTTAATTCTGTTTATTGGAATAATAAAAAAAGACATTTTCTCTCTGGATTTATAAAAATGTCCCCAGAGGAATAAAAAAGCTGACAATACCTCATTGTAGGAACAAAAAAAGAAAAAGGTGCATATCAGAACTGCATACAAACAAAACAAACAAACAAATACCAAAACAAAAATAAAATAAATAAAAATCAACAAAAACACATATCAACAAAACCATTCAAAACAATAATAATTAAACAACAAAACAAAATCATACAATGCAAACTAACAGAAACTAAAAAGAAAAACTGCATGCGTGATTAACGCATTTGCCACAGTGTCATAGTGTCGTAAATGTAGGACAGGGAAACAAACAGAGCAGAGCTGACACACAGGAGCGGGCGACAGGGCATAGCCTGACATTTGTGTGTGTGTGTTTGTTTGAGTGTGTGTGTAACTGCAGGGTCGCTCAGGCATGCAAGAACACAATCACACCTCGAGGGACACCTGCCAAGCTCTACTACACGCAAAGGAATAAGGTCTTGAACACAAAATATACCAACACATAACATACTGATTTATACAAACACATCCCAGCATTCCACTCTATAGTTTGCAGGATGAATTTAAGAGCTGTGACGTGAAGTGACATTCAGCCAAGTATGGTGACCCATACTCGGAATTCGTGCTCTGC
This sequence comes from Barbus barbus, assembly GCF_936440315.1. Classification (NCBI taxonomy): domain Eukaryota; kingdom Metazoa; phylum Chordata; class Actinopteri; order Cypriniformes; family Cyprinidae; genus Barbus; species Barbus barbus. The sequence goes on from NC_136718.1 coordinate 8,056,315, forward strand.
ATTTAACCCATCCAACGTGCACACACACAGCAGTGAACACACACACACCGTGAACACACACCCGGAGCAGTGGGCAGCCATTTATGCTGCGGCGCCCGGGGAGCAGTTGGGGGTTCGGTGCCTTGCTCAAGGGCACCTCAGTCGTGGTATTGAGGGTGGAGAGCTGGACATTCACTTCCCCCACCTACAATCCCTGCCGGCCGGAGACTCGAACCCGCAACCTTCGGATTACAAGTCCGACTCTCTAACCATTAGGCCACGACTTCCCGACGTGCGGTGGACTTCTGAAACGAGGAGGACAGGCCCAGCTGACAGAGCCATCAGCCATTCATAGCACAATGTAAGCACAGTTACCCTCCTCACATTCCTGCCACACTTTTTAATCTCATTAGCACACTAAATGATCTCATATTTCAAGATATTTATTTTATACTGTCATTTATTTTCGTCTGAATTTTAAAAGGCAGAGTTAATGACTCAATTCAAATACAAAAGCCCATGCTATAATAACGGCCTGCTTTTAATAGCTTAAAATGTTTGTGGGTATATCATGTGTTTATACAAGATTGTGTGTGTGTGTGTGTGTGTGTGTGTGTAGTGTGCCTATAAACTACAGGCTATAGTCTGCTCATAAACACACACACACACACACACACAGACACACCAACAACAGGATCAGGTAGCTATTGCCCAAAAAATAATATCCCAATCTGGCAGGACAGATTGTGTAATTATATCACAGTCTGGAAGAAGAAAGAGGAAGAGAGGAAGACATGTGGCCTGATAGATGGAAAGATGTGTGTGAACAGAGATAAAGGAGAGAGAGAGAAAGAACCGATAAAGTGACAATCACACAGTGATTCAGCATGACAAACACATCACCAAGCAAAGAAAATAGCGTGGTGAAGAGGAAACAGATCACGACTGGAAGAAGAAAAGAACTGGGTTGATCCATCACTAGGATAAACCATGCAACTGGACTCTTTCAGTCTGTAGTCTTTTATTATACTATATTATATTAAAATACAGTAAAACAGGAATATTGTGAAATATTATTGCCATTTAAAATAACTTTTTTCTATTTGAATATATTTTCAAATGTAATTTATTTCTGTGATGCAAAGCTGAATTTTCCAGCATCATTACTCAATCTTCAGTGTCACATGATCCTTCAGAAATCACTCTAATGTTCTCATTTGATGCTCAAAAAACATTATTTTCAGTGTTAAAAATAGTTGTGCTGCTTTCTTTTTGTGGAAACGGTGATACATTTTTTTTTCAGGATTTCTTAATGAATAGAAAGTTCGAAAGAGCAGCATTTATTTGGAATTTAAATATGTTGTATCATTATAATATCACATTCAATTAATTTAATGCATCAACTAAAAAAAAAAATCTTACTGGCCCAAAATTATAGTGTATCTGGAAAGACTGTGAACATTTAATTAAGACATTATTACAACATTTTTTATAAAAATAAAATATTCAAAATTTTCAAGAATTTATTGCTGAGATGTTAACTAGAGGTCATGTGACAAAAATGTTACATGCTACTACATTTAACATTTTCATACAGTATATACATTGCTACATACTGCACACTATTTCAAAAACTCGCTAGTATTCTATTCCAAACACGCTATTACCCATTAACAACACAGACAAAATTAGTGGAAACTGTGGAGACTTGTACAGTACAACAAAGCAACATGTACAAACTATGCTCCATCTCTCTTTCTTCATCCCACACAGTGTCCAAAGCCCTCCTACTGCCTCGGAACAAACCGACAGCGCTTAAAAATGATCAACTGTGAGCAATGTGACTAATGTTGTGGTGATGTAAGCATGCATCTTCATGTTAATCATTTGCTACAATCCTGTAGCACAATGGTGTGTGTGTTTTACATGAGATTACACTCGGTTCATGGAAATCAAGCATGTTTTAGTGGAAATACAGAGAGACAGCGGTGCTAAGATTAAGTCCTGTTTTAACAGCAGTTAGAGTTGTTTTATCACTCTGTACAGGATTCACAAGATTAAGAGGTGAAAGAGGTTTATATTTAATACCCATAATTCACATTTTGGTAAATGTAAGTAGTAGTAAAACAGTTCTGATCCTCTTTTTTGTTCCAGCGACCTGTTGAGCTAGATTTGAACTTCTATGTCTGACCTGACAGATTAACAGTGCAAGAACCAGGGCAAACACAGAGGTGTTACACAAGGGCTCAATAATGTTAACAGGTGCACACACAGAAAACTCTCTCTCTCTCTCTCTCTGTGATTCAGCCATTACCTCCTCCATGACCTCTGCATGATACAAAGCTATGATCACATCCTGTTACCCATCATCCCGCTCTCTCTCACCCCCTGTGCCCTAGGCCCACATTAACCACGGCAAATTACCCAGCCATAATTACAGCTCATTCTCCGCCGTGCCGTTATGCTTTGGGTCAGTTCAGCGCTTAGATTTCAGAATCACTCTCTCCTGAATGGCAAGAGAGCGCTTCAAATGGCAATTTAAAGGTCTCGGTTTTTTAGCAGCCCATCAGAGTAATTTTGCACACTTTTTTCTTTCCTCGATTCCATATGTGCTTCTGTGAGCGTGCAGGTATAAAGAGCAGGATAAAATAAGTGTATAACATATCTATCTATCTATCTATCTATCTATCTATCTATCTATCTATCTATCTATCTATCTATCTATCTATCTATCTATCTATCTATCTATCTATCTATCTATCTATCTATCATGCAGCCATGCAGTCAGCATTTACATTCTGAAGAGCTCTGTGAATTCAAGCACGGTACTGGGGTACTTATGGGAACCACCGGACACTGGAGCAGTGGAAACCTGTTCTGTTGAGTGACAAATCACACTTTTTTGTTTGGATGATTCGCGGGTCTGGGTTTGGCAGATGCCAAGAGAACATTAGCTGCCTGACTGTATTGTGCCAGCTGTAAAGTTTGGTGGAGGATAATGGGGCTTTTTTCAGGGGTTGGGATGGGCCCTTTACTTACAGTGAAGGGAAATCTTAAAGTGATAGTTCACCCAAAAATGAAAATTACCCCATGATTTACTCAAAACAGTCTTATACACCTCAAGCCATCCTAGGCGTATAACACTTTCTTCTTACAGATGAATACAATCAGAGTTATATGAAAAAATATCCTGGCTCGTCCAAACTTTATAATGGCAGCGAATGGGGGGGGGGGGGGGGAGATTTTGAAGCCCAAAAAAGTGCATCCATCCATCATAATAAGTGATATCGATGTGTTTGTGTAGTAAAAAATATAAATTTGTAAAACTTTATAAACCATAATCTCTAGCTTCCGCTAACTGTCGTAAGCATGTTGGCAAAAGAATGGCACTCCAGCGGATGACATAGGACGTAGTGTAAGCTCCAGTGAGAAGTGAAGAATGCAGAAGTGCAGAGTTAGAAAGTAAAACAAAACACCGGTCATGAATAAGAAGCACAAAACGAAGAATGTTGGAGGATTTTATATAAGCTGAGGAGACTGGCTTATGCTACACCTACATCCTACGTCATCCACTGAAACACCACTCTCTCATGAACAAGCGTACAATAGTTAACGGAAGCTAGAGATTATGGTTTATAAAGTTTTAAATATGGATGTTTTTCTTACTCAAACACATTGATTCGCTTTTGACACATCAAAGGCCTTTATTAACTCCCTGGAGTCGTGTGGAGCATTTTTTATGATGGATAGGTGCACTTTATTGGACTTCAAAATCCTCTTTGCCATTATAAAACTGGGAAGAGCCAGGACATTTTTTAATATAACTCTGATTTTAATCGTACAAAAGGAGAAAGTCATATACACCTATGATGGACTGAAGGTGAGTAAATTATGGTAATAATTTTCATTTCTTGGTAAATTATCCCTTTAATGCTTCAGCACACCAAGACATTTTGGACAATGCTATGATTCCGACTTTAAGAAAACAGTTTGGGAAAGGCCCTTTTCTATTCCAGTATGACTGTGCTCCTGTGCACATAGCAAGGTTCATAAAGAGATGGTTGGATGACTTTTGACCGATCTGCACAGATTCCTGACCTGAAGCCGTTTGGGATGAACTGAAACAGGGATTGCAAGCCAGGACTTCTCATCCAGCATCATTACCTGACCTCACAAATGCTCTACTGGATGAACGGACATAAAATGTTAATTGATTTATGGACACATTAACCTTGCATTTTAAATATTTTTCCAATTCCCACAAACACACTGTTGCTAAATCACACACCTATCTGAGCGATCTCTAAAGAGGTTAGCATTTCCTGCAAAAGGCATAGCAGATTACAGGCACTTAACTGAAGTTCCTTGCTACTTAATTAGCCCAGAGTCGAGACCCTTTATCGCTACTTAAATCTATTAAACAATTACGTTATCAGCAAGAGAAAGAAAGAAGGGTTTTGTGGGAGATTTTTTTTTGCCTGCGAGCACATACACTCACCCACATACTCACAGACACTTGAAAGGCTTATATTTAGTGCCTTGACAACAACAGAGTGCATATTCTGCTCATGTAGCCCTCTCTAACTTCTCCTGCCTCGGTTTGCTCACTCTTTCTTTCTCTCGTTATCACTCTGGGCTTCGAGTCAATTTGAAGCTGTAAAAACAGAACGTTCTGAGCAGAATTTATTAAATAAATATTCCAAACTTAATTGGCTCAACTCACACATAAGGCGAGACACAAAACAGACACAAACACAGGGTTTAGGACTGGCCATATGTCCTCGGGTCCTGCCATAACCCTTCATTATACTCTGCCAGATGTCTGTATGTGGTTTAGTAGCAACAGTAGAGTTTAATCTGGTCCCCTACAGTACAGTGAAAAAGATTTTTGGAAAATATTTTAATAGAAAATATGGTAACACCTTAGATTAGGGAAGATATATTCACAATATACACTTTCAGTGTGTCATGGTTTGTACCACTTGCAAATTTGCCACTGTGGTACTGTTTTACCTCTTTAGAAACCTCTCTAGTTCAGTAAATTAATTCCGATAATTTCTTAACCATTCTGATTCGTTTAAAAGAACTGATTCAAATGACTCAAAAATCATTAACTCTGATTCTGAACTGCCAACATACACTTGCTTGACTGCTAAAATATTGTCAGAGAAAATATAATGCTGTGTTTGATAACACTACCACTGATTCATAAAAACGGCTCCATAGTTTCAAGAACAGCAACACTCCCACCTCACTATTGAGAAATGTAGATAAACTAATAACTGCCAAACACTGGAGACACATGAGAAGGAATAAGCCTCACGTGGCTGATCCATAATGAATTTCTGCAGGGACAGATTCACGGTGATCATCTAGAATGTCGTCACAGTGGCATTTCTGGAACAGTGTGTGGCCTTTTATTGACAAAGCTTAGTGTCTCCCACTGACAAATCATTGAGAATGAGTTAGGTGACAAAATCAATGACTCTCTCTCTCGCTCTCTGTCTATATTTTATCAGCAGGGATGATGGAGGATTGGACGAATTGAAAGATTGGAAACAGGCTGTTCAACCTGTCAGCAGGTAAAGGCGGTTGACCAGAGAAATTTAGTATATATATATATATATATATATTTTCTGTAAATCTCTGATAAAACTCATTCTCAATTCACATCCAAAGAGTTAAGATTACTTTACTTGTTGTAGCATGAAATAAACATTAATGAACATCAGAAGGTATCTTGTGTCAACCACAGTCAATACACACCATTTTTCAAGTTAAAGTCCACTGACGTTAATCTACTCTCCTGTCTGGTTTGTTTGACGGACAAAATGACAGATTCTACATTATGATTGGTCAGATCGCCTATCAATCAAACTCCTTGTGAAGGGTCAATTGGGAGAGTTTAAAATAAGAAATAATCACATTATGACATAAATACTCAGACTGCGAGATAATATGCTGTAAGTATGAAATATAAAACACAACTGCAAGATAGTTGTAATTGAGAGAGTTGCGATTGTGAGATATTAAATGTACAGTCACATGTACTGTTTTTCAGCAAAACTCTTTAGACAATTTTAGACTTTTTAAAAACATTTTTATATTACATCAGACTTGGAAAATATAGTGGAAAATATAGTGTAAATGTGAGATATGATAAAGTCATATGTGACCCTGGACCACAAAACCAGTCTTAAGTCGCTGGGGTATATTTGTAACAATCGCCAAAAATACATTGAATGGGTCAAAATTTCATTATCAATTTTTCTTTTATGCCAAAAATCATTAGGATATTAAATAAAGATCATGTTCCATGAAGATATTTTGTAAACTTCTTACCGTAAATATATAAAAACTTTGAAATGAAATGAAATTTTTGATTAGTAATATGCATTGCTAAGGACTTAATTTGGACAACTTTAAAGGCGATTTTCTCAATATTTAGATTTTTTGCACCCTCAGATTCCAGATTTTCAAATAGTTGTATCTCGTCCAAATATTGTCCGATCATAAAAAACCTTTACATCAATGTAAAGCTTATTTATTTAGCTTTCAGATTATGTATAAATCTCAATTTCGAAAAATTGACACTTAAGACTGGTTTTGTGGTCCAGGGTCACATATAATAAGATTTAAAGCCTCAATAGTGTGATACAAAGTCACACTGTGATTACATGTGACTACACCTTAAGTCACAAAACTCACAATTTTGTTTTTGTTTTTACTCTGAGAAGTGTAAAATGGGGTCAGAGGTCAGGGAACAAGCAACTTTATATAGAACTTCACCTGGATCTGAAGGTTTTTCCCCACTAAACATATTTTCAGGCTATTGTTTCCATATCCCTGTGGTTTTGAGGGAAGGTCACTTCTATTACAGATCCAAACATGACTTTTGAGACATTATATGAAAGGAAACAATGGCAGGAATAACAACAGCACAGTGTTAACTCTTTTGATGGATGCCTTTACCAGGGTGTGCCACACGGTCTAAGTTCTTCCTGTCATTCTAGTGACTTCCTACCATTTCCCCCTTTTTTTTTTACCTTTCTTCCACCTCCGTTTCTTTACTTAGCCACCTATTTGGACAACAAATACTTGACGACAATTCAAATACACTCCATTACACTATGAAATGTGTTTGAAACTGAAAAGGAATCCGAGGAAGGAGATTTCAGAATAAATTATTAAAAAACCAGACTAATGCAACACCAAAGCACTGAATGAATTTGCAGAAGACTGTTTGCTCTTCTTACATTTACATTTATGCATTAAGCAGACGCTTTTATCCAAAGCGACTTACATTGCATTCAAGTTACATGTTTTTTTCTTTGTAATACCTCCTGTCTTTTGGATTTTCATAACCTGTATTTCAGGACGGCCCATGGGGCATCCAGCTGACCTCCCGCTGTTTTTCCTAAACTATGAAAGAGATTATGAAATTTATATAACCGCCACAGAGATCCGATGGGGATTACTGTATGTGAGTGCAGTGTGCCGTGCAGTTCACAACAACCCTCCACATTGGATTATTTAGATTATTCACACTCAATTAACTGTAGGGGCTGTATTGTTTTAATAAAGAATCAATATTAACAGATGGTCTGATGTTTAATAAGGCAAAAGGGGAGGCTGGTTATGAGCAAACCGATGTTTTTTTTTGTTAAATACTCTCCCCCTTCCTCTTTATCTACCCTCCATGCTTCAGAATAAGAAAAAGATATGATGATTACACTAAAATCTGAATGAACAGATGGTTTGCCTTTGGGAAAACTGCCATTTTGAATGGCTTCCCTCTTGTTGAAAAGATCCCTCTATTTTTTAGCAAAGGTTTGCATAGAGGAGAAACAAAGAGCAGAGGTTATCTCATTTAGACTAATGGCTGAATAATGGCTTTGGTCTAATACTAGAGGCTAAGGTTTGTTCGGCCATCCATTTAAGAAATGCCAACAAAAGAGGGAATTAAAACAAATAGCCTGTATTTTCCTGTCCATTTACACTGCTTGTTGTACAATTTAACCGCAACTGTGCCTCATACATGTAATTATGGCAATTAGGGTTTAGGCAGTTATGTACACAAGCCCACATCTGTGTTGATCTTCGAGGGAAGATGTTGAGCTATATTCGCTGTGCTCAAATCACACACTGCGCAAGGGTTTCCATGTAGTTCAGATAAGCAGACTTGCATTGTGATATCAAACCGACAGCATCTGGATATAGAAAATAAAGTGTAAAAATAAAATAAAGAGTATTTCCATTAATAATGACCAAAACGTATACAATAGTTATCTGAGGACTGTTATAAATGATCAATTTACACTGTCAAATGTAGTGTGTGAGATGCAGCCAAAATGTTTTACAGACCTCCTCCAGAATCCTACTTTACAAGACCACCAACCTACACAATGCTTATAAATGTGGTTTTAAAATAAATATTGTCCTTCTCACCTTTCTGTTCACACTGATTCACTCTGAAGGCAACTTTGGTGAGAGTTTAAGATTCTCACAGTTATTTGACTTAGATGTGTATGTATATGTGTGAATCAAATTGAGTAGGACAGATATATACAGTAACAGGAGAGAAAGTGAGAAATAACACACTAGTAATGAATACAGAAAGTAGCTTAATCACTTTTTATTGCCATCACTGTATTCTCTGCACTAGAGCAACAAATACTTCTGTACTTAAAAGCGAGATCTTTGGGCAGGACATACTAAAGGGCTAAACAGACAAGAAGCTTTATATTCCTTATTACAATAAGTTAAATTTCACCCATGAATCATGTTTTTCTACATATATTATAGGACGGAGCATTCTCATTCTGGAAGAAATCTGACTGGACAAAAATGTAATGCATTACAATATTGTGTTATTCCATAAAAAAGTAAGTCATTGCATTACATAGTTACTTTTTATGGAATTACACTATTTTTGTGTAACTTTTTGTCACCTGGGCTGGGCTTGCTAATGGGCTTGCAACTGTAAAGGCTCTTTTACACAAAAAGTGAAATTAATAAGCCTCAGGCTAAAGGAAGTGCCTCTACATCTCACTCCCAATTTCTCTCAACATGGGGACAGAAGAAGGGTCAGTGAATAAATGGAAAAACAAAGTAACTTGTGTTACTTATTTGAAAAAGTAACTTGTAAATTTAAAAGTAATGCAATAATTTAGTAGTTACTTGAAAAAAAAGTAACTACTAAAGTCTGATTATGTAACCTTTTACTTGTAATGTGTTACCCCAAAACTGATTATTACACACATACTGTACATACTGTATATGTGTGTATAGCAATATCAGTTTATTAATATATAGTGTATCCTACATATATTTGCATATGTGGGAATTGCTCTAGCTAGAGAATTACAAGGAAAGCACCATCACACTAAATAAGTATCTGGAGCATTTGATTGGCATTTAATTTGTTAATTTACTGACTTGATTAACTTGACCTATAATCTAATCTATGGTGCTGTTAATCCACCCCCACCATGTTTGGCAGGCAGCATTAAGTGGGATGTTGCACCATACGGAGGGGAGGGATGTACAGCATGACAAATGCACCAACTAAGACAAAATGAATTGTTGACGAGGTACAAACTCTTAAAACAGCAGTAAATGCACAATAGAGAAGTGGAGTACTTCAGTACATACTAAATACACCTAGTCCTTATACAACCACTCCTGTTCAAATCCACAATTATCATGGTCTGCATTCTGCAATAGACTCAGATTTAAAGCTTTTTTGTGCCTAGTTCAGTCACTTAGATGTAGAGGATGGTTTTGTGGGGAGGAGACATTTTTCATGTTTATGAGAAAGTTGTTTACACTCGTCAGATTGGACCCTGGAGGCTTTGAAGCTCGTCTCCTAATAGCCATTAGCACTAGCCATTTCATTTCCCTCTCGGTCAAGACCACCTCTACGGCCCCAGTATCCAGGCAACAGCATGAAGACACAACAAGGGTCATCGATGAGCAAGAAAAGCAGACCTTAGATGCCCCACAGCTGCCTTACAAGTCATTAGAGACTGTACCAGACAGCAGAGTATCTGTGTGGTTAGAAATACTCGAAGTGTGTGAGTGTCTGTTTGATGGTTCCTGTTTGGAAACTTTGCAGGAATTTGATGGACAGTGTTAAAGAGGATGAAAGAGTTACACTCAACCGTGCAGAGATGGAGAGAGCACAACTCACTGGAGGAGAGCGTTCGATCGCTTACCTGACAAAGAGGAGATGATTGCTTGACCAGGCCACCAGTGGAGATGCACAAACCACATACACTGTGGAGAAACAAAAACAATAAACAGAGTGAGTATCTGCATATGCAACCATTACTAAGCAGCAAGTTAAGAGTTAATTGACTCAAAAGTCGTAGTTAATAGCGAGAAATAAAGTCAAATATTGTGTTAATTATGGTTTCAACATCTCACTTCATCTCAACATCAACATCTCAGGAATTAATTCTCTAGTAAAGTAAAGTAAAATAAAATATAAAGGTGTTTCAAAATTATGCAAAACTAAAAAATGTCCTGCATTACACTATAAAATAATTTTTAAAAGTTGTGAATAAAACAAAGATTACTGGAGTATGCATAAGAAGAAAATACTACATCAGTCTTTGTATTAAAAAAATTAATGTTTAATTCAAGAAGTTACTTGCTGCTTTTTAAAAATGAATTATGAACTTGCTAGCAATTTCTGAGTGAAATCTGTTTCTACACCAAATTTCTTTTCACTGTAGGAGGACATGAGGGTTCTATCTGTAAACCTTTGGATAATATTTCTGTCACAATGTGAGGTAGGACCACCATTATTGACACTAACTCATTCTTGGCAATTTAGAGGAGGTCTTCAGACTAATTACCACTTTCTGTATCCAGCCTAAATTTCTATACACAAGACTCTGCAATCAGACACAACTCGTTTCACCTCATCCTATGAATTTTAACAGGGCTGCACATATAAAAACATATTCCACCGATGCATAAAGGATGAAACATACATTAGTAAATGAGTTTCAACAAAAGCAGTAAAGCACACATGCCCGGCCCTGAATGGTGTGTATGCGTTCATGTGCGTAGTCCCCCTGTGTCCCATTTTTCCCTCTCTTTTACTCAAGTATAGAGAGCAATGGTGCAATTTCTCTTATTTTTCAACCAAATAGATCAGAAGGGAGTCATCAAAGCCCCTCCACCGAGGATAAATCAAACAGGACACGCGGAGGAAAGGCAAGGACACGCACATGCTCAGAGAGAGGCAGGCAAAGTCACACAAAGACAAGTGTGTGTACGCAAACTAGGAAGTGATGTTGCAGTGGCTAGTGAATCCACACATGCAGAGGAAGCTGTGAAGCCACACACACACATAATCACCTCTCCAGTCCTTCTGTAGGATGGAGTTTTAATGATGACAGAGCAGGGAGAGAGGAAACATCTTTATGTGCAGATGCAGAAGTGGGTCTTAGTGAACTCTGCATATGATGAGGTGACAGAGGCTTTCTTTATTCTGTCGCTTCCACTCTCTTCCTACTCTCTCCTTCTATTTTTTTCTCTCCACTCTCCCACAGAAAACAGAATCTATTGTAGACCTATAATACAAGTTCTCCATAAATAATATACAGCAGGTGAGAATTCAGTTTCCATATACACTGATATCAGCTGACATTACGGATACACAACACAACACATCCATATCAGTTATTGTTTAATATTACAGATATTTCCATCTATCAGTATTGTATCAGTATTGGTGATGGCGCAGTGGATAAGACACATGCCTTTGGTGTGAGAGACCCGGGTTCGAATCCACCGTGAGACACCAATGTGTCCCTGAGCAAGATACTTAACCCCTAGTTGCTCCAGAGGCGTGCGACCTCTGACATATATAGCAATTGTAAGTCGCTTTGGATAAAAGCGTCAGCTAAATGAATAAATGTAAATGTAAACCATTTAACATTCACTGTAATCCAGGTTAAATATGTTTCTTTAAGTGCAAGTTCATGATTTATAAAAAAAATAAAAAGAAAATAATTTTTTTTTAATTTTTTTTATATTTTTCAAAATAATGTAAAACTAAAAAATGACCTGCACTACATTTGAAAGGGTTTTTCAAAGTTGGTTTGAATAAAACACAGATTACAAGAAAATATTATTTCAGTCTTTTGATTTAAAAGTTTCATGTTTAATACATGTTACTTACTGCTTCTTTGAAATTAAATGTGAAATTAAGTTTAGCTTTAAAAATAATAAAACAATAATAATTTTTAGAATTTTAGAATTTTTATAATATACACACACACACACACACACACACACACACATATATACACACACACACACACACACACACACACATATATACACACACACACACATATATATATATATATGTGTGTGTGTGTGTGTGTATAAATATATATAATCACGAACTTGACACAATGCCAAGGTTCTCTGAATGGTTGCCAGGGCATTGCTATGCATTTGCTAATGTGTTGAGTGGTTTTTAGCATGTTGCTAGGCAGTTGCTAGGGTGCTCTGAGCTGGTCCATTTCAGAACAGACCAAGCCCAACAGTGTTGCCAAGTCCACAATTTCCCCACGTTATTGGGCTAATTTGACACTGTTGTCATGATTGTTTTTTAGTCCGTGGGTTACAAGTTAAAACTATTTCTCCCAACTGATACAGCTAATCGGAAATAGCAATTGGGCTGGTTGTATGTCGCAGACCTGGCAGCCCTGAAGACCAAGTCACTACGATATTGTGAGCCCTAAATATTAATAGGCATATAAATCTGTGAGATTATTTTAGCTGTTTTATTGTCTGTCTGACAAAAATTCATGAGCCCAATCATTTAGAAAAGTAAAAGCACATTTACTCATCCAGCTGCATGATTTGAGGTATTGTTCGCCTTCTTATTACGCCACAAACAATACAAAACATAATTTATTCACATGACCAAAATCCCCACACAATATAATCAAAAAGATTCAGATGTTTGATTATGACACAAATTATACCGGTGCCGAATTTCTGTAATTGTGATGTAGCCAATGTATTTCTGAGTTTCATTGTTGGAGCTAATTGTGTGTTGAACATCTGTGCTGATTTGCAAGTAAGAGACAAATGTCAGACCATCTGCTACCCAATAGACTAATGAGAATAAAACATCTCACACACGCACGCACACACATCAATTTTCAGCCATCCTATTGCATTACTGCTATATTTTATACAACAATCCCCAGACAGCCATTCAAACATCTTTATGCGTCCAATGTGTCTTAAAGAGCGATTTGATTTGTAGAGGGCAAATCAACCCTACAGCTCGAACATCAATTTTTATCCATTTATGCAGCAAATAAGATCCGTGAAATATTACTTAAACAGCTCTGAAATACCGATCTTGGGCCAGTGTCCACTTTCCTGTCCATTAACACCAAAAATGGCCTTGTATACCTGAAAAGAAAGCGGCACTCTTGAGGAATCTCGCCATACAGAAATGTGCCTGTGGCGAACTCACTGAATCACATTTACTGGCACGTTTCCTGTCTAACAGTGTCCGGCTACATGCATAATGCACTAGGTGAGAGCAGCTCAGTCTCGAGAGCAAGAATAAACACGATGTGTGAAACAGACTCCATGAAAACACCCGTGTTAGCAAGCGACAAAGTACTATATCTTATTTTGTCTTTGCCTCTCTGTCTGCCTTTAATTCTCTCTACTTCCTCTAAACTAAATGAGGATGATTCCACACCTTCATTTGTGTGCTGACACCCACATCCAAAATGGTTCATACTGTAGTTTAAAAAAAGAGAGAACGGCAGACTTTCAGTGAGTCGTTTTTGACTAAAAACAACTAAAAACAAAAAATTGAGACAGATGATAAAAATTCTGTTATCATTTACTCACCCTCATGTCAATCCAAACCTATTCGACTTCCTTTCTTCTGTGGAACATAAAAGTTTAGCAGAATGTTCACAAGGGTGAACAATATATTGTCTATATTGGTCACTGGCTGATACTAGAGATTTTTTAGATAAGTGTGGATTTCCTCTATTTTTACATTTATCTAATTTTTAAATTAGATGCTGCTCTTTTCCATACAATAAAAGTGAACGGTGACCAGGGATTTTAAACTACAAAAAACAAAAACAAAAACAAAAGAACACCACAACCAAACCAAACAACAAAAGAAAAAATGTAAAGCAAAGGTGAAAGAAGAAAAAAAAACAATTCCTGGAGAGAAGCTGTCAATCGAAGCAGGCAAACTCTTTTTGCCTGCTGGGATAACAGAGCATCTGATGGTCCTGTTGGCAGGATCAGTACCACTCAGTGGTGCGAGAACAGCACATCCCCTTGAAGGAATGCTCCGGGTTCGATACAACTTAAGCTCTATTGACAGCATCTGTGGCATGTTGTCGATTACTGCAGAAAATAATTTAGATTTGTCCTTCAGATTGTGAAAACAAATATCATGTTTGCAGTAATGCATGTATAATGAAAGTCTATGGGACAAGGCACTGCACTGTTTTAAATAGGATACTTTAAATGAATTATTGGCCTGAACACCCATTAATGTCCAACTCTGCTTTTGAGTATGATTTTTTTTTCTTTTAGTTACCAACTAAAAGAAAAAAATCTTCATACTCAAAAGCAGAGTTGGAAATTAATGGGTGTTTAGGGCAATAATGCCAGCAAAAATATTTAATTAATTTTGTGCCCCTGCACAGCTGAACTAAATACATTATGGATGTCGCAAATAAAGCCAAGTATGAAAAAGAATGACGAGCGTTGATTGCAGCAGTAATGTGTGGTCACTGTTAGAAGTTGGGTCTTCAGTTTGGTCTCATCTATCTGTTCCTGTTTACCCTTATTTGGTTTATTCCGGTTCTCATCATTAGTTCTTTATTAGTTAATCATTGTTTAGTCTTATCACCTGTGTTCATCTCGTTTGCTAGTTAGTTGGTATGTCTTTAAAAGCCTTCTGTTTCTTGAGTTTCATCGTTCTGTCTACAACATTGTAACATTGATTTGGAATCATTCTCTGTCGTTGTACGTCGTCATTAAAAGTACTTTTGTTATATATCTGCTTCCTGAATTCCTTGAATTCGAAACGTTACAGTCACATTTACTGTTACTCTGGAAAATTGTGTGGCCAATACCATTTATTTCAATAGCAACCCATGCGACTGGGAGTTTCATGCAAGGGCGAAAAAGTTCCCTTAAACAGATTTTGCTCATGTTCGAGTTGGTCACGCAAATTCGACGCGCTAACCAACAGAAATCAGATTGGTTTGAAAGTGACTTCACACACCAGATAGTTTGACAATGAAAAATAGATCGATTTTCATGATTACAATTAGATCTGCTCATGTTGTATCAGATTTCTTTTATGTGTTTTTATGCAACCAGTCATGCACATTTCTGCTGTGCTTATGCATGTAATAGCCAGTCAGAGGCATTTAGATTAGATCACTGAAAATTCCATATTTACGGTGGCCGAGAGAGCTCAACGTGCTGCAAAAAAACACCTGCAAATTAAAAAAACAACCATCAATTTGACAACTCACGCGCTCCAAATGCTCACAAAACAACCAAATAAATAAACACACTACAAAAACAGAAACGCACTGCAAATACTCACAACACAAACAAATAAATAAACACTGCAAAAACAGAAACGCACTGCAAATACTCAAACACAAACAAAGAAACGTGCTACAAATACTCACAACACAACCAAATAAATAAACATGCTACAAAAACAGAAATGTGCTGCAAATACGCACAACACAAACAAATAAAGAAATGCGCTGCAAAAACAGAAACACACAGCAAATACTCACAACACAAAGAAACGTGCTGCAAATACTCACAACACAACCAAATAAATAAACATGCTACAAAAACAGAAATGTGCTGCAAATACTCACAACACAAACAAATAAAGAAATGCGCTGCAAAAACAGAAACACACAGCAAATACTCACAACACAAACAAAGAAATGTGCTGCAAATACTCACAACACAACCAAATAAATAAACATGCTACAAAAACAGAAACACACTGCAAATACTCACAACACAAACAAATAAATAAACATGCTACAAAAACAGAAACACACTGCAAATACTCACAACACAAACAAATAAATAAACATGCTACAAAAACAGAAATGTGCTGCAAATACTCACAACACAAACAAATAAAGAAATGCGCTGCAAAACAGAAACACACAGCAAATACTCACAACACAAACAAAGAAACGTGCTGCAAATACTCACAACACAAACAAATAAATAAACGTGCTGATGAAGTTGTTCTCTTGATTTGCTGGTGCTTTTTCTATGTGCATATGTTTTCTGAAGTTGCGGTGCGTTGAGCTCTCTTGGCCACCGTACATATCAGTTTCAGCTTCTGTTCCACCTTTACAGTGTTGATGTTGGTCAAATTTGGGTAACAGTATTTGGTATTTTGATTGATTGAAGCATGGTCACATAAAAGACATTACAGGTGATTTGTAATGAGGTAATTATAAAAACATGCCCTTATGAAGGTAAAAATGCTCCTGGAAATCAATTCCAGTGGGCAAATACTGTGATTTTTTTTTTTTTTTTTTTTTTGGAAAAGTTCATTTCTGACCCAGCTCACTAGTACAGTAATTCCCTAAAAACTAGTTAAATACTGTTAAATCAAACCTACCACGTGACTGAAAATACACTGCCAACTCAATTACAACTTCACCCTGCTGTCTATATACTGTTTTTTTTTTTATTTTTTATTTTTTTCATTTCCTTTTTTTCATTTCTGCCTTGGCAACTTCTGTGAACAAGAGCCAAAAATAGATTTCAGTTCAGAAAAAAAACAATTATTCTTTACTCAGCGCCACTGAAGAAAAACCCAGTAAGTCTGAACCTCCCTCTCTCATACTCTGTAAACCCACTGAATAGAAAAATGGGTTTCAAATTGCCAAAACACAGTAACAATGCCTCAGTAAGAGCCAGATGCGAATGAAAGACTTATTAGAAATTCCGGACATGCGCTTAAAGTAATACACCTTCCACATGCCCGGAGCAAGTGGATCCATTTAGAAAAGTAACAGTAGAGAAGCACAGCAGTTTCTACTGGTTACTGAAACTGTGTGTGTGTGTGTGTGTGTGTGTGTGATACACAGAGCAGAAAGAGGCTTTAGAAGGACTTTCAGGGTTGAGGGAATCGGTTTTCTGTGGATTAGATGTTGACATGCACCGTTGCTCTGGATTATTTCTGGTTCCTCAGGAGCACAACTACTAATGACATTAGCAACATCATACCACCCACCATCCCTCATGGATAAAGACACACCTCTCTGAGTGTTATTGTGCTGTATGCATCGCCTGCTTAGAAAAACAAACCGTGTAACCTCAGGACGACAACGCTCCGGGGAAAGACCTCACCACACCTAGCGTGACTATGGTTCTGAATCAGCCTCAGTTGATCAGCACTCGCTCTTTGATATCTCACCACAACACACTAAATCAAATCAGTGATCCTGTGGTGTCCCATGGTGATTAAAACAGCAATATACAGTATGATCATAGCTCAACCTACAGGTTCTTCAGAAAATAAGTCTTCAAAAGCAGGTGTGGTTCACAGATACATTCCATAGACACAACACACCCAGAGTTTGTGTGATTTGAAGTTTCTATCAAAAGCAACAGTTAGCAAGTAGGTACAGTTAGGGAGTAAATAGGTAAAAGTAGCAACACTACCATCTTAATTACAATTTACTTTAAACTTTTGTAACTTGTGCAGCAAAACAACTAGCAATTTTACATGGCTATATGTGCTGTTATTGCTGAACAGTGTTGTTAAATGTAGCATTGGGAAATCTGATTAATTCAAGTAAACAAGTTCAAAACAAAACAAAAAACAAAGCAAAACACAGATTCAAATCAGCATGCTGTGTTTAGGTGTTCGTTTAAATAGCATTAAATGCTGGCTCATTAATGTTTATGTTTTTCACCTAATCAAACTAATTACAGAATTACAGTTAGTATCTGTGAATGTCTTAAAACATCTGTGAAAGTTGCTGTGATACTGTCACTCATTTAAAATTGTATTGTTAATAAATTAATAATATTCAAAATAAATTAATAATAAACATATGTATAGTAAATCATTTTATTAATAATAATTGTACTGCTTTATTAGCTACCATTTCGATCTCATTTTGATTATATTATTTTATACATTTAATACATCATTATTAATAATAAATGAAATATTGTTATTAATAATATAATATTAATAATACAATATAATAATCTTACTTTAACCCTCTGAGGTCTGAGGGGGTTTTTGGGCCATGGAGAAGTTTTGAAGTAAAGTGACATACTGCCAAGTATGGTGACCCATACTCGGAATTCGTGCTCTGCATTTAACCCATCCAACGTGCACACACACAGCAGTGAACACACACACAGCAGTGAACACACACACACCGTGAACATACACCCGGAGCAGTGGGCAGCCATTTATGCTGCGGCGCCCGGGGAGCAGTTGGGGGTTCGGTGCCTTGCTCAAGGGCACCTCAGTCGTGGTATTGAGGGTGGAGAGAGCGCTGGACATTCACTCCCCCCACCTACAATCCCTGCCGGCCGGGGACTCGAACCCGCAACCTTTGGATTACGAGTCCGACTCTCTAACCATTAGGCCACGACTTCCCCGTGACATGCCCTGACATTTGTGCTTTTTTCATTATCTCAAAAACATATTAATAACTTAAGTTTGATTGAAGTAGGCCTTCTATAAATAATAAATATGAATAAGTATTTAGTTAGTCACTTTTTGCTAACAACTATTTCAATATTTTTTTTCTTATTTTGAATTAAGAGCAGCTTAGATATTGACAAGAACATGACGCTTGTGTTGACTTTTTCTTAAATATGCTAAACTGACACTTATATGCATGTGGGAAAATGTCGTCTGTTTTACATGAAGTCAAGTTGAGTTGAATTTGGGCAAATCCCGAAATTCAATAAAAGATTCTCCTTATTTTCTTTACATTAACAAAAGTTTGTGATCGTCTGTGTGTGTGTGTGTGTGTGAGCTGTCATACCAAATGAAACAGTTAAACAGTCTGTTTTGCGGGTTTAATGAGTTTGTTTACACTCATCTCTGAGCAGAGTATCAGAGCCAAAGGCTACACCAAGAACATTTAACAAATATTGTCTCTTGTGACATAAAACACACACACAACCTCCATTCCTCCAGCTCTCATCCATCTCAATTTTCCGCTCCCCTTTTCCTCTCCCCATATTAGGTGTTTGCAAACCCTCAGGATAATGCAATGTCAAGTTACATTCAGCATTAAATGAACTAAACAAATAAATAAATAATTTCAAAGACACAAAAGTTAAGCACACTGACAGGAAATTAATGATATTTCCGTCTCTCCTTTCACCCAATTTATTTTGTCTTGAGATGTGAGCGGAGTAGGAATCATGTTTAAAGACAGAAGATTGATGAAAAAAAAATTGTCTTTATTTTAGAGAGGCAGAATAAAAAAAAACTGACTTCTCTCCACAAGAAGCCCTTCCTTCAGGACACCTGAGAGGGAAAACCCAACAGGAAGCTGAAGAGTTCTCATAAGCCCTCTTCTAAGCTATTGAAGACACCTAATTACTCACTTTACTTGATTACGCACAATCACTATCACAAGCAGAATTAACAGCTTGTCTAAACACAGAAGAGACCGAGACTATACAAAGAAGAGGTGGAGGAAGGAAAGGTTGCACATTTACCCTCATGTCATTTCAAACACATTTGACTTTCTTTACTTCCACATTAGAAATAAATGGAGTATGAATACCCTTTCTGTGCAGTTACAATGAATGGGAACTGGAGCTTCACCACAAAAACATCGTAAAAGCAGTCCATACGCGTGACCAAAACAATTGACAAGACACGAGCGTGTTCAGCCATGCTTTGCTTATGTGTTAGCAGATAAGAGGTTGTGAAATATGACTGGTCAAAGGCATCAGCTGACCCATAGATCCAAGTGAAATGCCAAGGTCAGTGCGGGCCAGTTAAACAGCGCCATACAAAATGATGGGTTGAGCTGGTAGTGGTGTGAGTGGAGAAACAGACAAGATAAATATGATACAATGCCAAATAACTCAGAACGTTAAAGCACTTATCAGATAAATGTGTTGCACCTGACATAAAAAAACACACACACTTACATAGCCAACAAAACATTTAAATTTTTTCTTATTGCAGTTTAAACTCTGTTCACAGTAAATGCTGATCCACACAAACTGTTTTTATTTACATGTCTGGAGCATCTCAAACTCCATCTCTGCATATTATTGTGAGTTTGGATTTATTATAATGTTCATCCTTGGAATGCAGTGTGCTCCATTTCTTCAGATATGTAAGGTAAATCCTTTATAAATCTTCGCAAACACAGTAGAATACATCAATGTCTTTCTCAATATGCTAACTGTTCATCACGATTTCAAAATAAAAGTTTAAACCAGGGTTCCTCAAATCTTTCCCTGGAGGGCCAGTCTGCTGCAGAGTTTAGCTCCAACCCTGATCAAACTCACCTACCTGTGATTTTCTAATGATCTTGAAGACTCTGATTAGCATGCTCAGGTGTGTTTGATTAGGGTTAGAGCTAAACCCTGCAGGAGTGGGCCAGATTTGAGGATGCCTGGTATAAACCCTCATTCAAAGACATTTTGATGTCTACATATTCAAGAAATTACAGTGGCTGTAGCATTTCTGTTTTAAAGAAATGGCAGAATATAAAAAATTAAGTGAACATTTGAATTAAATGTTGTTTAATCAATATAATCAAATATTTTTTGTGCTGTAATGTGTGAAAACAATCGCCAGGCCCTTGGTGGTCTCTGCGGGCATTTATGTTAGCGCTATTGTTAATAAAACATTATGTATTTTAACAGTTTTGTTCAAATAAAACTGCATGATTGCTAGCTTTTGATACTATTTTTCACTTAGGTCTATTTTTATTGATACAAAAAAAATTATAATAATCCAGCTACTTGATTAATCGTCAGAATAATCGACTGATTACTCAATTACCAAAGTAATCCTTAGTGAAAGCCTGTGGCAAAAACAAACAAACAAACATAACTTCAAAACCCATTATGCACTGAACTTTATCATGTGCCACTGAAGACTGGAGTAATGATGCTGAAAACTCAGCTTTGCATCACAGGGATACATTACATCTTAAATTATATTTAGATAGAAAACTGTTATTTTAAATTGTAATAATATTTCACAATGTTCCTGTTTTTACTGTATTTTTGATCAAATAAATTTCAAGCATGAGAGACCTCAAGAATATTAAAAAACTAAAAGCATTTGTGTTGTGTAGCGTATATTTCGGAATTAAACAAATTCACTCATGGCCATGATTCAGAGCTTAATATGAGAGATGAGAACCACTGGAAAGAAAACAATGGAAGAGCAGTTCAGCATGAACGGATTCAATAACAGAAGCTTCCCTGCTTATCTCTCAACCAACAAATCCACTACTCACAAAAATCTTTGAACAAAAATCAAAAATCTTCCCACAATGCCACTCTAGTATATTACTGTAAATAATAACCATTGTGTCATGGTCATCAGTTCAGAGAAAGCATACCTGGACAAAATTCAGGAACAAAAATAAAAAAGAGAAGCATTAATTTCCGCCTGGTAAACCAAAGGACTTGTAGATTTTTAATTTATTACACACCTTGTGCGTCGAGGTGAAAGTCTGTCATCGCTTTTAAATACAAGCATGCTTTCTAGAGCAAAAAGGATCAGGTCTTTCTGCTGAGTCAGGGCTGGTGCCCTGCAGGCCACTGTAGCAGAGCTGTATTCATTACCTTCTATTCCTCTGAGACACAAGCTTTATTAGAGAGTGACAGACGGGTGGGGCACGAGTTGAATCAAACGGAAATGTTGATGGGAGAGCCGGGTGCTTTATTATCAGAGAAAGAGCAGAGGAAGACAGGGCGTGATTTAATGAAAAACAAGTTTAATACATTGTGCATCAGATTTCTAATGCAACTGACATCTCAAAGAGAGGAAGGAAGTGAAAAAGAAAGAGAAACAGAAATAATTAAAGTTTCCTGGGAAAATCTACTTTTGAAGGCTACAAAGCACGGTATAATAACAATAATACAATGGCACTATAATATACATTGGCTCAGAATTTTCATTTTCGGATGAACTATCCCTTTAATTATATGAGATTTTTCTTTGCTGAATGGGCAAACAGTGCTGGAAAGTCATGGATAAGTAGTGAAGTGAATGATGATATATGACTCCATGACGGAGGTGTGCATGCATGCATCTAGGGAATGGGGAGAATAAAATGTGGGTGTGTGTTCCCATGTAAGCTAACTCTACTTGCAGACCGTGGCCATTCCCACAGTAAATAACCTAAGTGGCAAGAGAGAGAGATAGAGTGAGAGATATGGAAAAAGATCAACAAACTCTTAATTTTGCTCTTTCATGCTCATAGCCTGCAGAGATGAGGCTAACAGAGTTGAGGGATTGCTGTCATCTGTCTGTATAGGAAAGAGGGGGCACAAGGTAAAGGCACAATTGCCAAATTTGGGAACAGGAAACGACAGCGGTGTACCGTGACGAATGGTCACCACAAAGGGAGAGGGCAGAGATTCACAATGAAATAAGAAGGGATTTGCCATCTCTACTACTACTACCATTCCAGCTAATTGCTCTGACTATAGACATTAGACAAAAATAAAGGTAATGTTATTTTGTTATAAAGATTTCATATAAAGATAAATGTGATTGCAAAAGATGTGCAGTGGGTTTTTGTCTTATTGAGAGAGGGATAGAAACCTCTGAAGGGATAGAAAAGTAACATCTGGATCTGTACAAGGAAATATATGGACTTAAGACACTAAAAAGCAGATCACAAAAGCTGGCTAAAACAAAGTTCAAAGTAGAAAGACTGTGGTTGGTGGGATGTAAAAACAGTGTGTTGAATTTATTTCTAAAATCAGTCAGAGCAATGTACAGAATCACCTTTGACAGAAAAAGGTAAAAGGGCCTAGCACCAATCCCTGTGGAACCCCAGTGGTGAGGGTGGAGGGTGAAGAGGATGAGTCGTTCCAAATGACTTTATTTTATTTTAGTAAATAGTATTTAAACAAAGGAGAAGCACCAAACCAGAAATATTCACCCCTACTCATAGTTCCTACCCACCCCTACCCAACAGTTCTTAGTTAACAGTACCGATTAATACTAAGAGATCTTTACTTTCAATTAAGAAGTATTTCAATTAGAATACACTTCATTGTACAGTGTCCCTTGTTGTGTGTTACATGGTGCTGACATTACATAGTAATAACAGCAACCTTAAACCAAACTCTAATCCTCACATGTTAATTAATTACTTAGTAATTAATTGTATGATTACACTGTGACACCTTAAAATAAAGTGTAACTGAATATTGCTTATTTTAAGAATCAGTTATGTAGCTTGACTAAATTAGGCATAAACTCCTTAAACTCAAGGTTAGCTGATCAACATTTGCGCATATGAACACACTCCCTACTTCAAACTTTTCTTCTCACAGTCCCTTCTGAGGTGAACACAGTTACATACTCCACAGAATTATGCACAATATGAGTCATTTCTATATTTCAATCTGGGGTGGTTTACAGCATGTTTTATAGCATCAGCACCTCCGCCAAAATTGAGAAGATCAGTCACGCTCTGCCCTTATAGTAAGTGGTGTTGGGTGCCATAAATAACAGCTCCAGCATTTATTGCATCAAAATGCAAACCTTTCAACAACTGTGAAAAGGCATCTGAAACAAATTCAGCTGAATAAAAAAATGCACCTTCTACTAAATTTAATTTATTTTAGCCTAATTTTGTGTTTGCCTTTCGGACTAAGATACACTCCCTGTGATTTGTAATCTTACTTCATTTGACTAAATACTCTGTGAAGTCCATTTCACAGGGCACTGAGTAATCAGAACGTAACCCAGGAGTCTCCACATGTCAGAAAGAAGCATGAGATACCTTTCCCAAATCTATACAATGTCTTAAAATGTGAAATACCTAAAAAATGGAGATCCCCCTAATAGAGCTATGTTTTATTCTTCATCCCAGCATTGCATTACAAGTAACCCTCAGTGACTTTGATGGAGAGGCCTTCCATTCCTCAGCACCACTGCTTCACAGACAGGCAGGCAGGAGCCTTCAGGTAGCTCAGAGATCAATAGCAGCTCTAAGCCCACTCTGGATCAGCCACACCTGAGACTAAATCACAGCAACACTCACTTTGGTTCCAATCAATACCATGCATCAAACTGTATTCATCATTGATCATTCCCTGCCTGTACTTTGTCATCTCCGACAACTCTTCTTGGAGCTTGAATATCATTTAGCAGGCCCTAATTTAACACACCCTTCTTGACTTCCTGATACAAGGAATTTCAAGTGAAACAGAAATAGGAAGAGCATAAGAAGTTATGTTTATTTTTTTATGTTTATGTCTTTAATCTGGAGGTACAATCACACAAGTCTTTAAATAGCGTAAGTTGACTGGGGCATAAAAGAAGAGCTTTGCAAAACCTAAAATCTCAGGGAGTGAAATTGGCACTACCTTGCAGCAAAACCACTTGGGTGTTGTCCGTTTTGAAGGGATCATCCCTGTTTGTGTCTGCGTTTGTTTACTGTGAACACAACTAAACTCAGAGTAAGCACTTTATTTGCTTTCATACCAGGGCATTGTTCAATTTTTGATTCCGTTCCAAGGGTGTTAATTTTCTGTATTTGCAGGTCTATGCAGGAGCTCCAGGTTGAACACACTGTTGTTTAAGTTGGCATGTCAGTTTGGAGTGTCTATAAGCTTCTTAAAGGGATAGTCCTCCCAAAAAAAGAAAACTATCCCTTTAATCTGTGTTGTAAGGACCTACTTTAATAGCATTTCAGGAAGGAAAACCTTGACATACAGTATGTCTTTAAATATGCATATGTACAACACCATACATTTTTTTTCTTTCATTTTTTTAATGAATACTTCATAGCAATAATGAATTTAAAAAGTGATAGTAAAGACATTTACATTGTTACAAAAAAAAAATTGTTCTATTGAACTCTCTATTTATCAACAAATCCTAAAAACAAATGTGTCATGGTTTCCACAAAAATACTACTGTTTTCAACACTGATAATGATTCGTTCAAAATTTCTTGATCAGCAAATCGGCATACTAGAATTTTTACTGTTTTTACTGTATTTCTAATTATAATATAAGACACACACAAAAAAACAGACCCCAAACTTTTGAATGGCATTGTACGCCATATATAAGCTAAATATAAGATGAATATTTGACTAAGCAATTATTTCTAACATGATTTTTGTTGAATATTACCATTTAATTGTTAAGTATATCATAAAATGAGACTTTATTCATTTCAGAATCACTGGATTGTTCAAAAATTTAAAATCCAGAAAGTGTCGGAGACCTGGTCGAGTGAGTTCGCATGGCCTGACTGTTCCATCCCATAAATAATAATAATAATAATTTGTTACATTTATATAGCAGTTTTCAAGGCACTCAAAGCGCTTTACATACAAGCGGGGAATCTCCTCAACCACCACCAGTGTGCAGCATCCACCTGGATGATGCGACGGCAGCCATATTGCGCCAGAACACCCACCACACACCAGCTTACTGGTGGAGAGGAGACAGAGTGATGAAGCCAATCAGTGTATGAGGATGATTAGAAGGCCATGATAGTCTGAGGCCAATGGGCAAATTTGGCCAGGATGCCAGGGTAACACCCCTACTCTTTTTCGAAGGACATCCTGGGATTTTTAATGACCACAGAGAGTCAGGACCTCGGTTTAACGTCTCATCCGAAGGACGGTGCTTTTTACAGTATAGTTTCTCCGTCACTATACTGGGGTGTTAGGACCCACACAGACTGCAGGGTGAGCACCCCTGGCTGGCCTCACTAACACCTCTTCCAGCAGCAACCTAGTTTTTCCCAGGAGGTCTCCCATCCAGGTACTGACCAGGCTCAGCCCTGCTTAGCTTCAGTGGGCAACCGGTCTTGGGCTACAGGGTGATATGGCTGCAAATAAACTTAAAACATAACAAACATAAAATTACGAAAAATTAAATCCTGTAAATGTCTGGTGTATATCAACTTTTCAGAGGGTGCATTCATTTAAAAACCCATACAAATTCCAGTTGCAAAATGCTTTAATCTAGTGTGTGAAAACTTGGACTTGCCTCACAGGCAGGCGTCAGTCATCTGTAATATTTTAACGGAAAAAAATACCCTGCATTGAAACGAACCACAAAAATTCCAAATTATATCAGATTATCATATCATTAAATGCATTCAAATGACATTCAGCACCAATTTATATAATCCTATAATAATCCATTGACCTTCTTAAACCCTTCTATTAAAACATTCCTTCAGAAAATAAGGCCATTTCCTCATCTCCAAACTTGTCTACACTCGAGCACTCTTTTCTTGTAGCTGGTCTAGTGTACAAAGTGAGCCGTGGATGAAAGGCTTTCTCCTCACCGGACAGCAGATGTATTAACCTAATTACCAATGATTTGTCTCTTCCTGAAGGGTGCTTTTGCAAACAATTAATTGGAAAACAGAGATGCCATATTAAAAGGGAATTTATTAACAAGGGTTCAACCTGTGATGTCTACTGGTTTGGAAAACATCCTGCTGATATTTGGGGGCTTGAATGCAGGGCAGATTGATGATGCTGGTGGTGACGGAGGTCATGGCCAAGCACTCAAGAGTTAAAGTTCAAGATGATAAATCGAAATGGTTGTGCCCCTAAAGAAACCCCCGAGGAATAAATATGACAGTGAGACTTTTCACACCAGTTCCTAGTTGGTGTATATCTCAAGAAAACATTTCCCGGTCATATATTATATTATATTACATTATATTGTACATTATATTATATTATAAATTATTATATGAACATCCACAATGAAATATCAGTCACACTTTGTTTTAAGCTCCAGTTCTCGCAATTGATAAACCATTAACTATGACTTTCGCCTCAATAATCTCCTAATTTGCTGTTTATTAATAGTTACACTGAACAAAATTATAAATGCAACACTTTTGTTTTTGTCCCCATTTTTCATGAGCTGAATTCAAAGATGTAAGACTTTTTCTATGTACACAAAATACCTATTTCTCTCAAATATTGTTCACAAATCTGTCTAAATCTGTGTTAGTGAGCACTTCTTCTTTGCCGAGATAATCAATCCACCTCACAGGTGTGGCATATCAAGATGCTGATTAGACAGCATGATTATTGCACAGGTGTGCCTCAGGCTGGCCACAATAAAAGGCCACTCTAAAATGTGCAGTTTTATCACTCAGCACAATTCCACAGATATCGCAAGTTTTGAGGGAGTGAGCAATTGGCATGCTGACTGCAGGAATGTCCACCAAAGCTGTTGCCCGTGAATTGAATGTTCATTTCTCTACCATAAGCCATTTCTACGTGTAACCACACCAGCCCAGGACCTCCACATCCAGCATCTTCACCTCCAAGATCATCTGAGACCAGCCACACGGACAGCTGCTGCAACAATCGGTTTACATAACCAAATAATTTTTGCACAAACCGTCTTAGGAAAGCTCATCTGCATGCTCGTCGTCCTCATCGGGGTCTCGACCTGACTGCAGTTCGTTGTCATAACCAGCTTGAGTGGGAAAATGTTCACATTCGATGGCATCTGGCACTTTGTAGAGGTGTTCTCTTGACGCATGAATCACGGTTTTCACTGTACAGGGCAGATGGCAGATGGCAGACAGCGTGTATGGCGTCGTGTAGGTGAGCGGTTTGCACAGAGATACTGTGACGAGATCCTGAGGCCCATTGTTGTGCTATTCATCCATGACCATCACCTCATGTTGCAGCATGATAATGCATGGCCCCATGTTGCAAGGATCTGTACACAATTCCTGGAAACTGAAAACATCCCAGCTCGTGCATGGCCAGCATACTCACCGGACATGTCACCCATTGAGCATGTTTGGGATGCTCTGGATCGGCGTATATGACAGCGTGTTCCAGTTCTTGCCAATAGCCAGCAACTTCGCACAGCCATTGAAGAGGAGTGGACAACCTGATCAACTCTATGCGAAGGAGATGTGTTGCACTGCGTGAGGCAAATGGTGGTCACACCAGATGCGGACTGGTTTTCGGACCCCCCCCCCGGACACCCCCAATACAGTAAAACTGCACATTTTGGAGTGGCCTTTTATTGTGGCCAGCCTAAGGCACACCTGTGCAATAATCATGCTGTCTAATCAGCATCTTGATATGCCATGTATCTTGATTATCTCGGCAAAGGAGAAGTGCTCACTAACACAGATTTAGACAGATTTGTGAACAATATTTGAGAGAAATAGGCCTTTTGTGTACATAGAAAAAGTCTTAGATCTTTGAGTTCAGCTCATGAAAAATGGGGGCAAAAACAAAAGTGTTGCGTTTATAATTTTGTTCAGTGTAGTAAGGTAGATGCTAAGTTTAGGGGATGTAGAATATGGTCATGCATCTGTGCTTTATAAGCACTAATAAATACTCAATATGTTAATAATAGGCATGCTAATAAGCAACTAGTTAATAGTGAGAATTGGTCCCTATACTAAAGTGTTACCGAAATATCAAATATTATAAAATCCAATACTGATCGTTATAAATCCAGAAAATAAATAAGCACTTATATCAGCACCTCAGAGTATCTCCATATATTTATTACATTTTTGTTACTGTAAGGCAAAATTGTGTTTAAATACAGAAATATTTTACAAAAAAATTAAATTGCCACAAATGTATGGAAGCCTGTATCCCCGGCGGGATTAAAAATTAAGAATATAATGAGTGGCATTTATCTAATAATTTGGATTTTTTTTCTCTCTCATTTTTTTTTTCTGAGAATTACAAGATTTTCACAAAATTGTGAGATATACAGTCTGAATTTTGAAATACTGTATAAACTTGCAATTTTGACTTTTTTCTTGCAATTTTGGTTTACATATCGCAGTTCTGTCTTTTTATTGTTTGTTTCCACCAATAAATAAAAAAATAAAACAGGTAATTGTGACTTTTTCTCACAATTGCATGTTAAAATTTCTAAATTCTGAATTTATATCTCACACTTTTTACTTTCTCTTGCAATTATGTAAAATGAAACCAGACTTATGAGATTTAAACTCAAAAAAGTCAGAATTGTGAGATGAAAAGTTGCAACAAATAGACTGATTTGAAAATGTCACTAAGTAAACCATGAGGTACCAGAAATACTAATTTCTTATTTTTTGATTTTGGGATGAAGTTTGTCTGGTTTTGTGTGATTCTCTCAGAAAGTCCACTTCTTTCCTCTCCACAAACTCAAGCACACATAATTCCCGATGAAGCAGGTGCATTATTACTCGGCTGTTTTAATTATACATGAACCTTTGATCTGACTCATTAAAAGGATCAGATTAATTAAGGAAGTTCATACGCTCAATCACTCATTTACTCGCTGAAGTATCTCTCTTCATTCCATCAGTCATCTGACGTCCATTTTTATTCTGTATGCACAACCTGCTCACCTGTCTCTCACTCCCGTTAACCCAGGCCTGCTGACAAACTCGCACAACAAAGTGCTGCCTGTCTGGATTTATGCATGTTAAAATATGGGTGAACTCCCTCTCCTCACACACACACACACATTCTGCTGCAGATGGCTGTGTAATCCATCAGAATGTCACAGGAGATATAAAAGCTCTGGCTTCTTTATTGTTTATTTATTAAAGACAGAGTCCAGAATGACCCTCCTCTTCCCCACCCTCTCTCATACAATACAGCTGAAGGGATCTCACAAAAACTGTCAAACATGCTTGATAATATTTCATTTTGAAACTAAAAGATATATTCAGTGTATAAATTATATTTCCTAAAGAATTAGGGGGAAAAAAAGTTGGATTTTAAAAAATACAGTTATTTTGAAAACTCCAACACATTCCTAAATTTTCATTAGACTATTATAAAACTTAATAATAATAATAATAAAATAATTTTTGTTAAAAACTATTTACATTTTTTATAAAATAATTAAATCGTTGTCATGCAAAAAAAAAAAAAAAAAAGTAATTTCACTTTATATATGATAAATTTACTGTGCTGAATTTATAACAAATAAATAAAAAGCAGAGGTGTGAATGAAAATAATTTAAAAAATAAATGGTAGGGACACATTGTAAATCACATCAGACTCTCTTATAAATGCTTTTAAATGCATAGTTGCCACAGATACACATGAGATGCCATTTAAAAGCAAAAAATGAAACTACAACAAAGGCTCTCAAGCATTTTTGTCAGCTTTAACATGAATTGTGTAGTTTCTGCACCATCAAACAGGAGTTTTCTTTACATGATAAGCTGGGAATGAGTATTTTAACACTGAAAAAACACCTCAGCTATATGAATTAGACCCAAAACTCTGTTGTGACAGCTAGGAAAAAAACGTTATTTCGCTCTTCGTTTGTTTATTTTCAGTGCAGCACACAGACATTGTCAGGTGTTTGGGGCATGAATATTAATTGTGTTTTGTGAAGTCCAAACTAATTGGTTATCCGAAAGATGGACTCTGGCAGGTGGCAGAGCCTTTTTCTTGATTCTAATCATTTTATATAGCTGGCTACATTTTTTAATGTAATTATGGTTAAGCAAAATAAACTCATCTACAATATAACATCCCCACAATGTTAATGTTATATATATCTTATTATATATATCTTAAAATAGGCTTAATTCTCTTAATCCAAAATATTATTTACTATTTTTTTCTTTTGATTTTGGGCGAAATATGACCTGAACATGTTTTTCAAAAGATTCACTTTACTCCACATTTCTTTCTGAACTAGTAATAGGGGACGTTGCTGGCGGGGCGATCTAAGCATCTGGGGAAATAAGTCTCGCTGAGACTCCTGGGGTGGCTGCTATTCCTGGTGGACACAGTGAAAAAGAGCTCTATCTTTCTCTCTCTCCCTCTCCTCCACACTCTCGCTGCTATAATGGCCTTAACTACTGCCAAGAATACTATGCTCACTATCACACCCTAAAGGGGTCTCTCTCTCTCTCTCTCTCTCTCTCTCTCAGACACACACACACCTGCAGCCAAGGCTCAAAGGATTCAAGTGGATTGTTTACAAAGACCCAGTTGCTGCAGGGTTGTGCAAAGTCTACATACTCAAAATAAATCACCCAGACACTTAGAAGAAGAGACAGACAGAAAGAAGGGCTTCTTCATGGTGCCTATACTAAAAAGTTACAGAAATACTTAAGTAATAAATAGCGTTTTCAAAAAATTTAAATGTAATAATTTGGCATCATTAAAGAAAAAGACTGTTTGGAAAAATAATATAATATAAAATCCTTTGTCTTGTGCTCCAAAAAATGTAATGACAAAAACAAAATCCACAAAAAAAAAAAAAAAATCTATCTATCTATCTATCTATCTATCTATCTATCTATCTATCTATCTATCTATCTATCTATCTATCTATCTATCTATCTATATATATATATATATATATATAGTTTGGCTTAGGCAATTAGCTTTATAATAAAACTAACACATAGTATGCCCTTTATTTATTTTAGGTGTGCATGTGAGATAGACGACAGGTTGTCCGGTTGTGAACTCTAAGTGATCCACTCAATCCCCCCAGCAGCCCCTCTGCCTCTGGTCACGGGCCGTGGCGTTACTGTGGAGACAGGCCATGTATATGATGGATGATTAGTTTCCTCCCATGTTGCCCCTGCACGATGCTGCTACTATGATAAATGGTACCCTAGGTAACAAATCTCTACACGTCCTTATGGCAGCGGACCACGGAAAAATACAAACAGCACTGCGGGATGGGTCATGGCCCCTCCTCTCATCTCACACACTCAAACATACAGGAAACCACACACACACACCAATAAATAACTGCAGGACACTTGCTGAAGCCAATTTAAATAAAGAAGCCCAGTGCTTTGTCTGCAAACACAAAATAGTGCTGTGCTGACCAATTGGCCCCCATCTTTACACAGATCTTCAACAGATCTCTGGAGTTCCCTGCTGCATCAAACGCTCCACCATCGTTCCCGTCCCCAAAAAGCCCAAAATCACTGGACTTAATGACTACAGACCTGTCACACTCACGTCTGTGGTCATGAAGTCACTTGAGAGACTGGTCCTGGCCTACCTGAAGGACATCAGTAGACCCTTGCTGGATCCTCTTCAGTTTGCCTATAGAGCAAACAGGTCTGTGGATGACGCTGTCAATATGGGACTGCATTACATCCTGCAACACCTCGACAAACCTGGGAATTATGCAAGGATCTTATTTGTGGACTTCAGCTCGGCCTTCAATACTATCATACCTGACCTTCTCTCAGACAAACTGAGACAGCTCTCTGTGCCCTCCTCCATCTGTCAGTGGATCACCAGCTTCCTGACAGACAGGCAGCAGCTAGTGAGGCTGGGCAAACTCACATCCAGGACTCTCACCATCAGCACTGGCGCCCCTCAGGGTTGCGTTCTCTCCCCACTGCTCTTCTCCCTCTACACGAATGATTGCACATCAAAGGACCCCTCTGTCAAGCTCCTGAAGTTTGCGGACGACACTACAGTCATAGGCCTCATCAAGGACGGTGACGAATCTGCTTACAGACAGGAAGTTGAGCAGCTGGCTGTCTGGTGCAGTCTTAACAACCTGGAGCTTAACACGCTCAAAACACCATCTCCCAGGACCTGAAGTGGGACAATCACATTGACTCTATTGCGAAAAAGGCCCAGCAGAGGCTGTATTTCCTCCGCCAGCTAAGGAAGTTCAACCTGCCTCAGGAGCTGCTGAAACAGTTCTACTCTGCAATCATCGAGTCTGTCCTATGTTCTTCTATAACTGTTTGGTTTGACATCAGAAGACTACAACAGACAGTTAGGACTGCTGAGAGGATTATCAGTGCCCCTCTGCCCAGCCTCCAAGAACTTTACACCTCCAGAGTGAGGAAAAGGGCTAAGAAAGTCACTCTGGACCCCTCACACCCAGCTCACTCTCTCTTTCTACAGTTGCCCTCTGGCCGGTGCTACAGATCACTGAGCACCAGAACAGCCAGACACAAGAACAGTTTTTTCCCCCAGGCCGTATCCCACCTGAACAACACATAACACACCTTGGTACTGTACATCTGTAAATAACTCATCAAACCTTCATCTGTACATAGGACACATGCACATTCACAGTTCTGTCTATGGTCATGTCTCTTTTCTGTATATTTTTATTCTTTATCACTATTGTTATTCTTAATTATTGTATATTCTCTTCATTAGTGTTCTTTATCACCTTAATTATATGTTGTCTGCACTATGTTTGTACTTTCTGTACTGGAAGCTCCTAACACCAAGACAAATTCCTTGTGTGTGCAAACACACTTGGCAATAAAGCTCTTTCTGATTCTGATTCTGATTCAGAAATTAATAAATCAACCACAAAACCGAAAGCTTTTGTCGCTCTATTAATTAAGTTCTCCTAAAAACATGCACACTGTTCATCCCACATCCTCCCACATCTCGCCTTTTGCTGACACACACTCAAGGAGTGCTATTTCTAATGAAGTTTTCTCCAAAAAATAACCTTTAGAAATAGAATGATGGATTAGCACTGGCTCTCTACAGGGATTTTCAAGATTACACGTGCATTATTATTTTTTCAGAGTGTTAGACTGGGTACCGCTGTCCACAGAACACGTGCCCAATTAAGAAAGAAGAATGACCTTATTAGAAAACAGGAGTCCATCCGCCAGTAACTGCGGCAGAGAGTTTGACTGACAGCTCAAACTCATTCCTACAGACACTTTACCAGCTTTAAAGAGCTGCGGCACATCTGATGTGGAGGTGGACGGCAGACGAACAACAAGAACTTTCCTTGTGACTCTTTTTTTTTTTTTTTTACAAAAGAGAAGGATTGACACCAAAAGAAAACAAGTAGAGTGACTCATGTCTCTGAAGGAGTTATTTTTACCTTCCAAACCAGGCGAAAGCAAATAAAAAGAAACAACGTGGAAACATGTTTGTAATATGGCAGATATGGAAGTTATTTGCAGTTGTTAGGGGGAAATTATTTGTACAGGTAGCACAAAAACAGCTACAAATGGCCCATTCAGACCAGTTTGGTCTTAAACCAAACCAAGTTTTTTTTTCATTTTGCAGTACAAGACAAGACAATTTATTACTGAAGTTAAAACAGGCGCTGTGTAATTATGTTGTTAAACATTGATTGTGGTCTGTGGTTGGTGCATGTCGAGTTGTGATGCTCATGCAAGCAAAAAGAGATCAATTCTGGCTTCATTTACTGTCACTCTTAAATGTAAAGCTGTAAAATAACAAAATTAAACATAAAATAAAATTATTCTAGATTCTAAACTCATTTATACAGTAGTAGTCAAACTATTTTTAAAAAATAAAATGAAAAGTTGTAAAATAATGAAATTAAACAAACAAAAATAAAATTAGTCTAAAGAGAAACTATTTTTAAAAAATAAAATAAAAAGCTGTAACATAATAAAATCAAAATTAGTATATAGAGAAACAGTAGTAGTCGTACAGTAGTATGTTTATACAGTAGTAGTCAAACTATTTAAAAAATACAATAAAAAATCCAAGAGAAAAACTTCAAACTATTTTAATAAAAAATACAAAATTTTAGAAATAAAAATAGTCTAGACAGAAACCCACTTACACTGTATCCAGTAAAAATGTTTACAAAATAATAAAACTATTATTTTCCTCCCAAGCAGTGGAGTCATTCAGATTCCTGGGAGCCACCATCTCCCAGGACCTGAAGTGGGACAATCACATTGACTCTATTGCGAAAAAGGCCCAGCAGAGGCTGTATTTCCTCCGCCAGCTAAGGAAGTTCAACCTGCCTCAGGAGCTGCTGAAACAGTTCTACTCTGCAATCATCGAGTAAAATTGTAAAATTTTAAAAAATTTTAAAACAGTAAAAATGTTTACAAAATAATAAAACTAGTCTAAAGAGAATCCCTTGTACTGTACAACCAAACATTTTAAGACAGACAGACAGACAGACTATTAAACTATTATTATTTAATTGTTATACAAACTATTTTTAAAATAAAAAATTAATTCAAAATTAAATTCAATTGAAATTCAGAGTGAAAAAGACTTCAAACTACATATGAACATAGTTTGTTGCAAAGACAAGTGAAATGCTGCTGTTATTTATGAGTTTAATCAGAAGGGTGGCTCCATATTTGTCATATTTTTAACCACCAATAATCATGATAAAAACACTTTATTGGGCAATAGGAGTTTAGATGACGCGAGTAGCCACCAATTAAACTGACTGTGCAGATGTAGGCCTCATGAATGTTAACTCTTCAGGTCACTGCAGTTTGAACATATTATTGTGAATTAAATTTACAACTTCTCTGATAACACTTCTCTGCGGGTTAGAAGGTTAAGATGCATCTTTTGGGAGTCCCTTTTCACCAAACCTGCTTAGTGTGACTGAAAATGGGATTATAGCGCATGTAAACTTGATATGAAGTTGGTAAGCCAGCCACCACTCACCACAGAAGTGGCACTGAGAAATGTACAGTAACCTCACAGAGACGGACGAAACAAAATGAAACAAAACAGAGTGAGGGGCAGATTGAACCTGATGTTCCATTAGCACAGCCTGCTGGGAAATCAGGATGCCTGCTTTCTAGAGCATGTCTCATCCCTAGAGACCGTGTGTGCCTATGTGTGTGTGTGTGTTTGAAGGAAACCTTGGGAGACAAAACAGAATGTATCTCTTTCTCACCCATTCCCTCTATCCTCTACTCCTCTAACCTCTGATGTCTTGTTCTACTCCTCTTCATATTCGGAGACACCGCACACACATAAACACACACATGCTGTACTGTTCCTGGCTGGCCTCTCATGACTGCAACCGTGGGACAGCTGGAAAGATTGAAACCATATGCACATTGCGTGAGCGTGAGTGTGGGTGTGTATGAGCCGGAGAGAGGAGATCTTTATCAGAGGAATCTTTGTGGAATACGTCCTCATCTTTTTGCCGGGTGGGTGTGGGAGAGAGAGAGTGTGGGAGGAATAAACAGAATCGATCCAAGTGCTCACAGAAAGCCTAGGATTCAATCATAGGTGAAAGTTCCCTGACCTCCGGGTCAGGCAGAAAGACGTTTAAAACCAGCATGTAAGCGTTCTGCGTGTGACTGGTACTGTTCCGATAGCGGCACACTAACAGTTCAAAGTTTGGACACACTTGACTGATTCAGACCAGCCAACCTTGGGAAAATAATCTGAGTATCACAGCAGTGCAAGACTTAGTTCACTCTCATTCACAAGTTGTTTTTCCTAACATCAGCTTTAACTGTCATTGGCAGCTTTCACATGAATGGACAGTAGTCAAAATAACAGAGTGAACAACAATATGAAATAAAAATACTAATAAAATACTGATATTTAATTTCTTTGCTTTCAAAAACACAGCTTTAATTTTGGTAGGAAAATTCGAAATCCATATGCCTTATTTACATGTGACACAACAAGAGATATTTAGCAGAATATCCAAGCTGCTCTTTTCCATTTAACAACAGTGAATGCTGACCACAGCTGATCTGAATCCACTTCCATTACACCTTTGAAAAAATTATTTTAATTACACATTTCTAATTAATTTTGTACACTATTACGATCAAGTGTATGTTTGTGTTTTCGTTGTTGTCTTCCATCAGATTTTGAAAAAATGTGTAGGTGTGTCCAAACTTTGACTAGTGTTCTATATGTATGTGTGTGTTTGTATTCATGTGAGGTTATTCTTTGTCTGAACATTGTGTGTGTGTGTGTGTGTGTGTGTGTGTGTGTGTGTGTGTCTATGAGGCAGAAGTAATGAAGCATTTGTGTGTTTTCAGTGAGAGTTGATCTACCATACAAAAAGGTCATCCTGTGTGTGTGTTTCTGTTGTACCCCCACAGAGCTCTGACCCCGTGCCCCACTTTTATTTAATTCCTATACTGTATTATTGAGTAATTTCTGTTTTTCCTTTTGCATCAACGATTCTATGCTATGATCTATGCTATTGCTATGTATCATCATAACACACTCTCCTTCACTCACACACACAAAATATCGTGGTGTTTTTTGGGGGGTTTTTTGGACATGTTATAAAATAATATGCTTCTGGACATGTACCCTGTTAATAGCAGCATTCTGCAAAGTACAAAGTTAGTGCATATGAACATGGTAATGTGTCTGTGACTGTAAATACATTTATAATGTTACAAAAGATCTCTTTCCAATTAATTTCTATTTTAGTCATCAAAAAAAAAAAAAAAAACAGGTCCCACTAAAACATTAATCAGCACACCTCTTTTCGTGTTGCTTTTCAACATTAATAATAATATCAATATGTTTCTTGAGAGCAAATCAGCATATTATGATTTCTGAAGGATCATGTGACACTGAAGACTGGAGTAATGATGCTGAAAATTCAGTTTTGCATCACAGGAATAAATTACATTTGAAAATATATTCAAATCGAAAACAGGTATTTTAAATTGTAATATTTACATTTTACTGTATTTTTGATTAAATAAATGCACTCTTGCTGAGCATAAGAGACTTCTTTCTAAAACATAAAAAAAAAAATTACCGACCCCAAATTTTTGAACAGTATATCATTCATTTATTGTGACACTGGGGTTGATGCAGTATATTGTATCTAATGTAATAAAATTAAAAAAATTTTTTATACTTTTAAGGCCAATGCGTATTATAGCATCACCACAGTAGTATACTGACACTATACCATGTTTCCACGACAGCACTTTTAAAGTCATCTTCCACAATATGCTTTTGTTTCTGTTCAGTATAAAGAATGATCAACATGTTCAATACAGCTGCCAGGGTCTAATACAAGAGGGCAGCTTTTTTGAATAAGACAATTTCTCATCATGACAACTTGGCCATGTGCCCGTGTCATTTCTCTAACATCCTGTCACTCACCTACCAGTCCAGAGTACCAGGCTTTCGGCTCTTCTAGTTGACTTTTTGTTCTGCAAAACAAGCAAACAGGGAAAAAGTCACATCTACTGCACAAAACCCAACTTATTGCATCAAACTCTCAATTTCACTTTCATT
Source organism: Barbus barbus (assembly GCF_936440315.1). Classification (NCBI taxonomy): domain Eukaryota; kingdom Metazoa; phylum Chordata; class Actinopteri; order Cypriniformes; family Cyprinidae; genus Barbus; species Barbus barbus. Next base: position 8,094,547 of record NC_136718.1, read on the forward strand.
TGGTGCCTCTTTCAATGGCGGCAATTGATTTCTCTGTTATGTGAGCTTGAAACGTATTTGCTTCTAAAGACATTGTCAAAAAAAAAAAAAGCTACGGGCCACATTTAATTCCTAGTCAAAAGACTTTTATGTGCTCCTCTCTCCCTTTTATCAGTCTCACATTCTCTCTCTCACCTTCCCCTCCTTTTGCACTTATTTTCTTTGTGTCTGAAGTGAAGTCTGACCAGAATACTGATGTCATGGATTTGTGCAGTGCATTTGGACACACAGAATGACTTTCTGGCCTCTTTTTTCCCACCGCATTGTCAGCTCCTACTGCGCTCGGAGGCCGCTGAGAGAAAGCAGGTCCAATTACCAGAGCAGGGGGGCTTAGTGAGCGCCACACCACAAAAATACACACAAACACACACACACACATGCACGCAAAACAGAGCGCGACAAGTTTATTCAGACGAAGCGGCCAGAAACTAGACTCGGCAATCAGGATGAAAGCTTAAAGAGACCTCAGCGAGGGAGGTTAAGTTATTTAGCATGATGGCTAATGACAGTGTGGGAACGGCTATAGGAATGTATGAGGAGAAAAAGGGAGGGAGGAGATATCCGATCAAATGGAATCAGCGCTCCATCAATCACTCTGATTAAGATGTCAAGCTGTCAATCATGAGGATTAAGCTGAGGGGGCTCATGCATATTCATCAACAAATTTAGGGTGGGATGTGAATATGTTAAGCTGTATTACAGAAGAGCTGAGAGTGAAAGAGGAAGAGAGGTAATTAGTGGCCTACCATTCACCTCAGACAAAAGCAGGGTTGAAATGGGGTTCTATTCAGACTCAAGAAGCTAGTTGTTGAGATGTAGACGCGTTTGTGCGCTATTCTGAACTGTGTGAAATTTGGTAAATAAAATGTATTCGAGTCGAAATCAGTCGAAAAAGTACTGTGACGTCAGAGCTGTGGTGTAGGGGATGGCGAGCCGTGGTGATGCTGTGGATTAAACATGGTAGAGCGTGGCATGCAACTGATCCTGAGCGCATTACTAAAAATCCTCTATTAATTTCCTGTCACTCTCCATGTATTGAACTACAAAGAGGGGTGTGATTCAGGGTGTAGCAGCTAAAGTGCTTTGAGTGGTTGCAAGGTGAAGTCAGGAAAAGCTCAACCCCAAGTTTTTATGACAGGGATTTTCAAAGTATTTGATCCCAAGGACCCCTAAATATCTTATTGCAAGGGCCCCTTTCTGAAATATAAAAGCAGCTAAATATTTTCATGCAAAAAGTTTGTGTAATATTATAAACAATTGCCTTTTTTATTGTCAAATACTTGATTGAAGCCTAACACATTATTTAAAAAATAATAAATAAATACATAAAATTCAGTATTAAAATCAAAATTGTTAGATGTGTTACAAATTATAATATGTGCTAATTTTGACAGCTGCAAAAATGCTGTTTGCAAAATCTTTTTTTTTTAATTATTATTATTATTATTATGCAACTTTAAATGCAGACCTTGAGCCAAAAACTCGTCCCCAAACAGCAATGACACCCCCTTCTTTAGAACAGAAAAAAGCACTTCCAAAACTGTGGCAACAAAGATGAAAACATAGTTTATGTATTAAAAATTGTATTTCAATCTCTGTTGAAACAGTTTTGAAAGTGTCTAAAATGACTGTACCCATATGTACAAGTCATTGGTGTTTGGTGATGAGTTTTTGGCTCAAGGTCTGCATATAAAGTCACACCAGAGGTGTTCAGTTGGGATCAGGACTTGGCTTTCTGCAGACCAGTCAAGTTCTTCCACACTGACTCAATCAATCATGTCTTTTTGAACCGTGTCTTATACACAGAGACACTGTCATGTTAGAATAGAAAAGGGTCCTGTCCAAACTTTTGCTATAAAATTAGAAGCACACAATTCCCTAGAATATCATTATATGCTTAAACATTAAACTTTGTAAGTAGTCAAACCTGTTCATTAGAAGGGGGTGACCCAATACTTTTGGCAATATACTGTACCTTTAACCCAAAGTATAAGCAAAACTAATCCCAATACGTGTCTTATTAAAGCATAAAAAGTCAAATGTTTTCATATGAAAGAACACTGGAAAAAGCTTTCGACTGTCTGAACCAATCAGGTCAACCACTTAGTGAGAGTCTTTGTAAGAAGTGTGTTTCTCTGCAGCAGTGAGACATGTTAAGGTGACATTGACAGGAGGTACACGCTCAGCCGTCATTCAACATCCTTCCCTTCAGCCATGAGCCCACACTGACCCTCTCTCCTCTTCATCGTTACACATCTCTCTCTCTGTCACTCCATCACACTCTTCTCTAATCCTCCACTCATTCTCTCTTCCCTATTAGGTTTTCCACCATACATAATCCCCCCTTTCTTTTTCTTTCCTCTGTTGTGTTACTTTGGCTTTTCTCCTCCTCTGCTCCCTCTCGTCTCTCGCTCTGTATTTGTCAGCATGTTGAAAAGAGCCCCACACTGAGAGGAAGTTAGCCACCGTAGATTAAACGAAACCCCATCAAGTAGAAAGCAGACACCAAACACCCAATGCAATATTAAAAGGCTGCACACAAGGGAGTGTGTGTGTGTGCGTGAGTCACTCTCTTCAGTCATTCTTCAGCTTTCTTCTCTGACTAATGTAAATCAATGATGTAAAATGGCTGCTTCCCTCACTACAGCTTCAGTGACAGCAAACAGGCCCAACCACAGACCTGCTGTCGCCAAGGTGATGGATAGGTGAGAGAAAACTGATATAGAGGCGGCTTTCATCGCCCTCTCTGTCTGTCTGTCACCCTTTTCCATGCATCATGATTTCTCTCCTCTTTTTCTTCATCTTCCATTCTATTTTTGTGACCTACGTCTGCAATGGTGTATTTGAGGAAAATCACACCTAGCGGAAATGTGATATAACAACCTGAGGAAGATGTAAACCGTAATGACAGAATTTAGACTGGATTACAGGTAAAATGCATAAACATGGTGGACTTTGCTCTGTTATCTGCTATTCCAATTCTAAAACACAAAACAAAACAAATGCAAAGCAAAGCAAAATCTAAAAAAAAAAACAAACACAAACGCAAAACAAAAAAGAAAAACAAAGCTAAACAAAAAAAATCACAAAGGCAAAGCAAAACAAATGAAAAAACAGAGCAAAAACAAAACAAGCAAAGCATAACATAAAAGCAAAGAAAAAAACTAAACAAAAAATGCAAAGCAAACCAAGACAAAGCAAAGTAAAATGCATAAGAGCAAAACAAAACACTACATGCAAACATGGTACAGTCTCAATACTGATAGCATTTGAGTGTTTTGTCAAAAAACATCACAACCATCATAAATGGAAAAAAGTACAATAAGATCAAAGTTTTTGAGCAGTTAAGAACTCCATTTATTTATTTGATTTTACAAGTTTTTTTATTTTTCCTGTAGCTCAAATAGTAGAGCATGGCGCTAGCAACGCCAAGGTCATGGGTTCGATTCCCAGGGAAAGCAAGAGCTGATAAAATGTAAAAACTGTAACTTGAATGCAATGTAAGTCGCTTTGAATAAAAGCGTCTGCTAAATGCATAAATATAAATATTTGCTTTGGTACTATTTTCACAAGCAACTGTTACATTTTCAAAACTCTTAGTACTAATATCATAACAGATCATTAAAAAGGGACGTTTTTTCAAACATTTTACATTCAACAGCGTATTTTGAATTGTCTTATTACAATACACACACAAATAATTATTTCATCTATATAAATGTTTCATTCACAGTAACTGCCTTTCATAAAGCCCTTACTATCAAACTTTTCATTTGCATGTCTTCTCATTCAGTTTAATACATTTGTCTATTATTTAATCTAACTCATCTTAATGGTTAATCAGTGAATCATTTGGTGCATCTATAGATATCTATAGATATAGATTCAACAGTTTCTAAAGAACTTGTTTGCAATTCAGGGATAACCAAATGTAATTATTTTTTTGCACTATAAGTGATTTATCTTAGATGATAACCACTGTTGTGTGTGTGTGTGTGTGTGTGTGTGTGTGTGTGTCTAACCACATTTTGGGGACAAATTGGTACCCAGAAGTGAGCAAAACCTGACAAAATCACCAAAAACCTCCCTTTGAGGACATCCTCATTTGTAAAACTTTGTGCTTTGCAATTTGTGAACATACAGCAGGATACAAGGGAGAGAAATTGATCAGAGAAGTATCAGAAGAAGGGAGACAGATGGCATCAAATACAGCATTTTATATTATATTATGCCATGTAATACTGTAACATAGTGTTTACCATGGTAGAGACTGCACATTACTATAACTCACCTTTCATCTGAAAAGTTCAGTTAGAGTATAGATTCAGTCATAGATCATACTGCATTGACTGGCAGTATTCTAGCACCTTATGGCCATGGCATACCTTCGTCACACACTGTATAAATACTTTTACAAACATTGTGGATTTTATGTGAGTTATGCAAGCTAAGTAATGTAAGTGTATTTTCTAACATGACAGTTATTGCCTCTATTACTGTAATTATTTCAGCAACAAAGGCGATTTGAAACATGTATCTTGCATTGTTTGCTTTTGAAAGAACATTGTTAAACATACTAATGTAATGTGGGGTTTGGGTTTTGTTCTGGTTTAAGTTTTCATGTCTTTTATTTTGATATTTAGCCATGTTTCATGTTCCTGTCATGCGTTTTCCTACCCTGTCATGTGATCCTGCCATATGGTCCTCTTGTTTTTGTGTGTCATGTTCTGATTGTCTTGTTCATGTGTCTTGTTTTCATTGGTTATTGTCCTGTCATGTGGTTCTCAGTTCTGTTTGCTCATTGGTTGGTTTTTGACGTGACCCTTTGTGTTTTATATAAGTAGCCCTCTTGTTGCCATTGCTCCTTGTCTAGCTTTGAGTATGTTGTGTACCTGCTGTTGGTGAGTTGTGGTTCTGTTCATGCCAAGTCTGCTCAAGTCAAGTCAAGTCAAGTCAAGTCAAGTCTTTGGATGTATTTTACTGTGTAAATAAACTGCACTTGGGTTCTTAAACTCATCTTCAGTGGACTTGCGTTACTACTGAGTTGAAAGAAGATCTTACTGTTGTGTTTTGGTGATTTAAACCAAATGTTCTCGATACATATCATAATGATCTTGTGTTCTGAAAAAATTATGTGGAATAAAAATGTGCAACTACAATGAAATCATGAGATCAGGTTTTGAAAGAAGGACTAGTGGTGTAACAAGTGTGATCAGTTTTGTACTATCTTCTTTATCTGGATTTCTCCACTCCCATGACCTTCAGTAATTGCTGAGATCGTAGATTGGCCCCCGACGCGCCACGTGATACTTTTTTTTTTCTCATTACGCGGCTCACCGCTTAGTGTGATTTATGCTCTTATTCATATTCCATGTGAAGCGCTTTTAATCACCACGCAGCATGCTGCTGCTGCACATAACTATTGCAAAGATGCAATTAATTCCTGCTGCTGCTCGGCTTCCTCAAGCCAGAAATTAATACAACACTTAAGAAACACTGACTTCGGCTATTTATTCAAAGAAGAGAGGAGAAATGCACACAACAAACTCATGAGTGATTAACAGCACATCGGCTGCATGAGAACGACCTGAGCAGACAGATAATGGCAAATTAGCCTCTTTACTGTATGTGTAAAGTTACTAGTAGGTAAGCACCGGTAGGTCACATGCATTATATTTTACAACACTTTCTATTTTAATTTCGAATAGATGTGGTGTTAGGGTGCCTTGAAAGCTAGCGTGAAACAAGTTTCCTTGTCTTCATGCCCAAACTCTGCCTGTTAAGTCACTGTGAGATTTTAGACACATGGTAGTTGAGCGGAGAGAGGAAATGATAGAAGGAAAAAGAGGGATCAGTACGTGATATGAGCTGGAATTGAGCTTGCGTCTCTTTCATTGGTTTTCGTGTCTGGAGCACTAACCACAGGGCCACTGCCCCAACCTATATGATATTTATCAAAAAAAGATACAGGGTAAAATGTCTGATATGCTCCGTCTCTTTGTCTGGACAGTAGACCTGTCTGGCCTCTGGGGTTTCCTGTGATGCGTCCATGCTCCCAGACTTAGATTAATAATTTAGATAGTTGCTGAGCCTGGTAAGACAAGCTGATGACCGCTGGTCCATGGGGCAATTTAAAAAAGTAACGGTGAACCACACCAGCGCCCCTGCCTATATTCAGACTGGGCAAAGCTGTAAAAAATGTGAAAGTGTTCTTGAGTGGCAGACTAGTTGAGCTGTAATTTGTTACACATCAATGAGACAGGTGTACAATTGAATATACTTTAAACTGTAATATATTCCTTTGATGCAAAGTTGAATTTTCAGCACCATTACTCTGGTCTTCAGTGTCACATGATCATTCAGATATGCTGATTTGCTGCTCAAGAAACAGTGTCAACAATGTTAAAAACAACTGTGCTGTGCTTAATATTTTTTGTGGAAACGGGGAATGAATCTCTGATGAGCCGAAAGGTCAAATAAACAGCATTTATTTGAAATAAAAATATTTTATAATATTATAAATGTTTTTCCCTTTAAGTTTATTATCCTTGGTGAATAAAAGTATTAATTTCTTTAAAATAAATTAAACAGAATCTTACCCCAAACATTTGAGCAGTGTATACTGTATATTGCGAAAGTATTCATACCCCTTCATTTTTTTCATGCTTTATGTTGCTACCTATGTTAAACTTCATCAGACCAGAGGATATTGTTTCTTACAGTCTGTAGGTCGTTATTTTATTTTTTTCAAATTCCAAGAGGGTTTACGTGTGTCTTCAGAATTGAGTCTGCCCATACTGCCATAAAGCCCAGATTGGTGGAGTGATGTTTGTCCTTCAGTAAGTTTTTTACATCTCCATATATGATTATGGAGCTCAACTAGAGTGACCATCAGCTTCTTGGTCACCACTCTAAACAAGACTCTACTCCACTGATTGCTCAGTTTGGCCAGAAGATCAGCTCTAGGAAGAGTCCTGGCTCTTCCAAACTTCTTCCATTCAGAATAATGGCGGCTACATGCTTATGTGATCCTTCAATGCAGCAGAATTTTTTCTGAACCCTTCCCCAGATCTGTTGCTTGACACATGTTTCTGAGCTCTACAGTCATTTCCTTTGACCTTAGGGCTTGTTTTTTTGCTCTGATATGTTGTTTTGGCTGTTAGACCTTTTATTGAGAGGTGTGCGCGCCTTTCCACCAACTGGCACATCAAAAGAAAAATATATATTTCTCGGAACTAACTTCCCATTTCTACGTTTTTTTTTTTTGTTCAATTTCTGTTCCCAGAAATGACTATACTTCCCTTCTATATAATTTCCAAAAAGCAGTCTGTCAAATTAGTAATGTCCAAATTATTTGCTGCCTCCAGTGAGATTTTAAAATGTGGACCTGATGGGCACTTCACAATCGCATGAGGCCACAGGGGAGGAATTATGATATTCACAAATGGTCATATGACAATGCACTGCTAGTAAAGTAACCACAGGTGTAATTCATCACCTTAACCATGTGCATGACCCACATTTGACAACCACAAAGTCTCACAATACCTTTTATCTTAATTTGAAACTGATTTTTTTACCTCATCTGTGAAAATTTGAATGCCAGATGGTTTAATATTTTCTAATACAAAGACATTCAAGTGTTTTTAGGATTTAATACAGGAAATTATCATCTTTTTAAGAATAAAAAATGACATGATCTAGGTTTAGTAAGTCTTGGTTTTAACAAACACTTTGCCTCCCTTCCCCTGTAAGTCCTGAAATCAATGCAAGGAGAGTTGCAAACCTTCAGGCAGCCTAGTTTTAATTCCATCTGTTATCCCTTCACTGTTTCTATTTCTCATCCGCTTTTCATCCCTTTCTCTGAGTCAATTGATTCCAGAGGCCTTTCAAGCACCCAATTAAACCCCGCTAGACTAGTCCAGTAGAGCTGGTATAATGAATGCCAGCATAGGCCGCACTGATTATCTCTCCTTACCTCTCCCTGTCTCTGTTTCTCCTATCCATCCTATGTAAACTTTAACGAATCATGCTTGAATCCAAATTGAAATTCATTGATCAATCCATCTTGTAGCTGTGAACCAACATAAAAGCAGAAAACAGAAAGAGTAAGTGAGGGAAAGATTAAGTGTGTGAGGGAGAGAGAGAGATTGGAAATTAGTTTGGCAAAATCCAATCTCAGGAACATGTAACTCAACTGCCAGATCTTATTTAAAAAGCATCAACACTTACTCTGGAAACAGATGAGAAAGAGGGGGAAAACAGATGAGGAAAGAGGGGATAAACAGTAGAGAAATCCCACAAGAGCAATCATCTTACTGACCTTCAAGTGCCCGACCACACACACACACACACACACACAGACGAGCCAGACAATCAGTCACATGTAAGGGGAAAAACGATGGCAAACTGATTAGCATAAAGCTATTGAAAAGCTACAACAGAGTGTGAGTGTGGTGAGGCCGCTCAATGCAAACACAATATAGAGGCTTGTACAATTTTCTCCTGATCTATAAGGCTGATCTACGAACAAACAAGGACAAGGGCAGTAGAGGTCCTGTTGGACCTTATCAGAGGCCTGACATCTTCATGAAGCCACACACACACACACACACACATACCTTGAATGTTAAACTATAGATTTCATTTAACAAACTGATGCAATCTTTTTGACAAACATGACCCATTTTCAACATTTATGTTGAACTCATTTATGAATGATAAACTTAGCAAACATTGCTCAAAATAGAACACATTTACATTTTTCAATTCTCAGAGCCTCAACTTCAGCATTTAGCAGTGTTTGCTATTATTCTTGCTCATAATTAAGGTTAGAGATTCAAATTAAATATTAAAGTTCAGTGGGTAGCTCATCTCACACGGTTTATGCTGCAGACATGGATCACACCTCAGATCATCTGGCTTGGTGAGGAAAGGTGTGCTATTAGTTTTCTATGTGACTGAACTTGTAATTTTCACCTCACTTCTCATATTTCTCTCCCCAAAGAGAGTGCTTTAAAGCCATTTCACCTATTTCTACTTCTAATCCCTATAAATATTCGTTACTATATATATATAGAGAGAGAGAGAGAGAGAGAGAGAGAGACATTTCAAATATTAATAAAAGCTGTATAGCAAAATAACACTGATGTAAATCTGGCCAGAAGAAAAAAAAAATACAAATACTATCCATATATGCAATACATGTTAAAAGGGATAGTTCACCCAAAAATGAAAATTCTGCCATTTACTCACCTTCTTGTCATACCATAAGACTTTCGTTCAGAACATAAAAGATTATATTTTTAATGAAATCTGAAGATTTAATTTAACTCCACTGAATTAACTCCATTCCACCAAAATCTTGTTTCAAAAAGCCTCATTCAATGAGGTTTGTTTTCACAGATATTCCGTTCACCACATTCGATCAATTCACAGATTGTTTATATGTGAATAAAATCTTAAATGTGATCTGTTTATCACATTAAGCGATTGTGGATTATACTGCTCAACCATGTGGATTCCTTCTACCATCTACCATCATGAACTTTTTGAAGCATCAAAGCATCTGTACAATGGACTTTTAATGGAGTGACAGAAATCTCTCAAGTTTCTCAAAACTATATGTATATGCGTTTCAAATATGAAAGAAAGGCTTATCAGTTTGGAAGGACATGAGAGTGAGTAACTGATGACAGAATTTTCATTTTTGGGCAAACTAGCAATGCCTTAGCAAACACCCAAAACTACTTTTCAAATGCATCCAAACATGCCACATCTTAGCATCTGCATACCTGACTGGCAGGCCTCCACAGCATCATCATGCCATCTTGAAAGCAAGTTTTGTATGGACAAGCTCCTCAGAAAATGTGAAAATCTAGTAAATTCAGCTGTTATCACTAACAGTTTTCATTTCAAGAATTCAGTTCTCGCTCACAGAAGCATACGTGATGCGCCCCACGGCAGAAGTTTTGAGTGCCGTCTTCGCAGGGAGAGAAAGATCACTGCGCTTTTTGCAACTTTTCCTCACGCGCTTGTTTTATTTGATGATGTTAACAAGGCGAGAGGTGATACCGGATCTGTTTTCCTCCGAGCCATTTTTATTGGAGTGTCAAGTCACCCGTGCAGCTCCTCAAGGACTCCTTTAGAGCGTCAAGGTAACAGTCAGTCTTAGCAGGAAAGCACTACTGTAATTACCCAAATCACACCGCGTGTGCTTACAGCGCTAATCCCTGTCAGTCAAACACAGTCATTAAGCTTCCCTTTTTACCCCTGTGAATTCATTTTGTTTCTTTTATTAGGAGCTCACTTTCATCTCCTGCTCTTGTGTTTTATCTGTTTTCCACAGTCTTTAGCGTGCTAGAATTAAACCTGCTGCCTTTTCATTGTACCCCGAGTAATAAACACAACAAGAGCACCAATAAACCCGCTAAATGCTAGCAGGAGTTGTCCGAGAGCTTGAAATTGATTTGGCTGTAGAGAATAAGTTGGAAAATTGGTTTGCGTATGCCATAGCATTCTTTCGGGAAGACTCACTTCCCGACGACAGTCATTAACAAAGTAGACTAGCAACTTGACAGACACATCATCACTCGATTTAGATTTGTCCCCAGGCTCTGCTTTTCCTGTTGTTCTCACACGTAAACAAGGAGGCTTCGCTAAACACGTGTACACATACACTATGCGTGAGGTGTTCTTTTAAACGCGACTACAGCAGTCACTTACAGCTCCGACATATCAGATATCGCTAATATTTGACAGCTGCATCAGTTTATATTTACAAGTCCCTGCAGAGGATAAAATATCTCCATCGCTCGCTCTCTCTCTGCTTCACATTCATTTTCAATTCTCTTTCTTCTCTGAAGGCCACTTCAGAGTAACGGTGAGTACATTTATTGCGAATTCTGCCTTTATACATTCATTATGTCCTTTGGTTCACCTGGCTTTTACATTACAGTACAAGTCTCAGGCCTACATACTGTCAAATGCGGCCTATGGTGACCCATACTTGGAATTTGTGCTCTGCATTTAACCCATCTAAGTGTACTCACAGTAGTGAGCACACACCCAGAGCATTGGGCAGCCAATGCTGCGGCGCCCGGGGAACTCTTAATGAACTCTTAATGCTTTTCATCTTCACGAGTCTCCCCGCCGATCTGCCCGCACGCTGCGGGCAGGAAAATACTAGTTAGCACAGCCTTACCGGGAAAGCAAGCAAGTAACATTAAAATTATAAAACTCATACAAGACGATGAAGAAAAGCATATACATGTGTTTTAACGTACTCCTATGACTCTCATCTTTACGCCGAGTCTCTGAGATATTCTTACAGAAACTTAAACATTGGCTTTATATCTTGAAAATAACATCAGAATACAAAGCATAAAGCAATAAAAGTAAAAAATGAAACTTAATCTACCATACTAGTAATTTTTCATCTTCACGAGTCTTTTACAGCGCCGTTGCCGAGTAGGTGTCTGGTTGTTTTTCGCCACGGTCATTTAGTACTTTAGTATTTAGATTTACAGAGGGCGAATATTTTACAGAATGCACTGTACACAGCATATACGGTGAGAAACAGTAATAACACTGTGAAAACAAAAATATTTAAAGTGATGCTGTTTGCTAGCTTTGACTAGTGCGCTCTGAGCATCCAATCAAAGGACGAGAAAATGCTGACGTTATTGTAAGCCTGCTAGATGGCCCTGGAGCTGCCAACTCGAAATCTGATTGGTTAAAGCAACGATTTCATTGCCTTTGATGTTAAACTACAGATGCCTGCACTGCTGATTCTGAAGGCCTTAGGCAGGTTTATTTGACCCTGGCAACACGATTGCTGAAATATAATTGGATAAGAGCTCCAATATAAATATAAGCCACTGGAAGCAGCGCAACCAAGAGAAAAGCTATGAAATGAAGAGAATAGACTATTGAAAATTATTTAATAAACATTCAAGGAAAAACATATTAAAACTAAGTCAGTGATTCTGATAGTGTTTAGGCCAGCAAAGAAGGCTTTGCTGGCCCTGACGGCCCACCACTGATATACAAATATATCGGATCTGGAGTTTCAGAAAAAATCTCAACTATCTTAATAGTTAAGTTGAAACATTGATTTCATGGTGAGGCTTGTTTGATTAAAATTACAGTAAAAAACAGTAATACTGCACTTTTCTCAATTCAGATTATGTATAAATCTCTATTTCCAAAAATGGACCTTTATGACTGGATTTGTGGTCCAGGGTCACATTTATTTTAAAAAGTAATTTATACCAGTGATGCAAAGTTGAATTTTTAGCATCATTACTCCTGTCTTTAGTGTCACATTATCATTCTAATATGCTGATTTGCTCCTCAAGAAACATTTCTTATTGTTATCAATGCTGAAAACAGTTGTGTTGCTTAATATATTTGTGGAAACACTGGTACATTTTTTAAGGATTATTTGATTAATACAAAGTTCAAATGCTCATCATTTGTTTGAAACTGAAATCTTTTGTAATATTATCAATGTCTTTATTGTCAGTTTAATGCATCCTTGCTGAATTAAAGTATTGTTGTCTTAAATGATCTAACTGACCTAAAACCGTTGGAATGGTAGTGAACAAATTGTCTTGCACATGTTAAATTCAACATGAACTCGAACATTTTTCATAAAATCAGCAGGTTTGGTCACATTTTCTTATGCGTTCAGTCTTTATCACGTGGAATGCATTGTTCTTCTCTGGAAGCTTCATTTCAAATTTAGTATGTGACTCTTCAGCCTCCACAGTCAGTCAAGAACACATTACTACACACCTCGTGTCTCCAGTCCTCCCTCAACCTCCCTCTCTAATTGGCTTTTCAATGTCGCTTCGCAATGATGTATTGGTTCATGCTGCCCAATCAATGTTGGCCTAATTAAATCCTGTTAATCATCATCTTATCAACTTATTCTCACAACTTCACTTTAAAAGCATGTTCTGGGCTCAATACCAGTTAAGCTCTATCGGCAACGCCTGTGGAATGCCAATTAATTAATTTTGACTTGTCCATCAGTTCATAAAAATAAATACAGTAATGTACTTAGAATGGAAATCTATGGGACTCCATTCTGGAGGCTCTAAAAATGAGATTAGTATTATTGTTATATTTATTCTATATAAAACTGTATGTTGAGAATTGTAAAGTTAGCATCCTTTTTAAGGCGAGTCTGCTGTAATAGTTTGATGAACACATTTAATGGCGTTTTGCCCCATAGAATCCATTGTAAGTGCATTCATATAAATATGATTTTGCTTGTGGTATGTACACAACATAAAATCTTTCTGAATTTAAGTAATTCCCAAACTTTTGATATGGAGGCCCTTTTCTTGCATGCTTCTGGAGTCTATATTCTATCATTCTGAGGTCTAAAAATGCATGATGGTTAGATTTAGGTGACAGAAAATGTCGATAAAAAAGAGGAGAGTGTGACTATGCAACTACCCATTTGCAGTTGAATGTGTAAACCGCTTTTCTTGTTGCCACTTTAATCAATTTAACTTTAATTCAGTGTCAATTTTTAAATGTTAAAAATATAGCTAAGTAAACCCACACTCAAACGAACACGAACTTTACATGGCACTGTTCAAAGACTTCTTTCTGGCTCAATTCTGTAGGGCTTTCTCATTAAATTTTACTTTCCCTCTATTCACATGGAGACCTCATGACAAACACAATTAGCCTTTCACACAAATTTGAAAAAAATTGGAGAAAGTAAATGAAGTGGAGCCCTGAGTGACCAAACAGAATTAAATAAAATTACTTAAATTACCTCAGCTCTTCATAAAGCTGTATTAGGTCAGGCTTATCTACTTGTGAGATAGTTTTATTGGTAGAGCTAAATTGTAGGCATGTTAAGAGAAAAGGCCAGGATAGCGGGCCAATAAAGAGGTGAGCAGATAAGCGGGGAGACGAGTAAACGCAGTGATGTGTGAAATGAGAGAGAGAAAGTGCAGACTGACTTGACAAGGTGGCTTAAAGGCATGACAGGATGAAAGAAGAAAAAGAGAAAGTGAGAGACTGCTTGAATCTCTCAAGATTAAATATTCAAAGATGTTTTGGCATGATAAATAAGGAATTTTATCAAAGAATTAGTACAGTTCACAATAGGTGTATCAATGTTAAGATGCTTTGACTATTTTTTACATGGCTTCCCAGAATACTTCAATGTGATTGGACAATTGACCCTTTACAAAGACCCACCCCCCTTAGTTATTGTTGCTATGTCCGACAATCCATGGTACTCTTACGCCACACATCATGTTCTCCAGCAGTGAAAAATACATTGAGGAGCAAAGAGGAAACTGACAACGCACCGACAGACAAGACATAGCAGGATACTATTGGTCTGAAACAGTCTCACCTTTCAAATTTTGTCTTTTTGTAAGAAATTCAAACAATAAATGCTGTTATGTGTCTCTTTAATGTGTCACTACAGATCGCTGTAGCATCTCAGTTCAGGCGGCACATGATAATCTCTTCCTCTTTACTAGTTAGTGTGAATTAAACATGAATGAACATCAGAAGGTATCTTGTTTCAGCCATGGAGAGACATGAGTACACAACTTTTTTTTTTTTTTAAGTTCAAGTCCATCGACGTTAATCTACTCTCCCATCTGGTTTGTTTGTTGGACAAAATGGGAAGATTCAGCATTATGATTGATCAGCTCACCTGTCAATCAAACTCCCAGCGAAGGGTTAATTGCGGCAAAAATATTTTTTGTCTGATGACACTGCATAACTAATAAAACTGTATAACGGTCACAATTTCAACTTTACTTTCAGAATAAAAAAGAACTACACTACCCATAATCCTGAAGAGAGACTGACCAATCAGAAGTTACTTAACAAAAACTGCATTAACAGAGATCAGCAGCAACCTTCCATTAAGCACTGCATATTTGAATATATTGTAATAAACTTCAAATATATAGTATGTTATTCTCTATGTTATATTATACTGTCATTTTTTGTATCATTTAAATAAATTGTGGTCACCTGTGTGGAATTTCTCGGGAACCAGTTGCAAAGTCTATGTGGGGAAAATTCAAACGGCCAAAGACAAACAGTTGATGTGTGCATCCCACACTATTCTTAAGGCAATGCCAGATCTCTCTCCTTCTCTCACTGCCAGACTGAGCAAGAGCGTATGTGCTGAAATACACATGCAAAGACAAGCACTTGCTATATGCAAGTATGCATGCATATTGATGCAGCTACTGACTCAGCAGAGGACAATCCAGTGGAAACATGTGAAAGGAAGCACCCAATAACCCAGAGCTTTCCACATGGACAGAGTGTACTGTATGTGTGTGTTTATAAGGAGCGGAGAGTGAGCGAAGCACTAGAGAACTTCATGCCTGCGTACCTGTGGCAAGCATTGAATATTTCAACAAACAAGGAACAGACTTTCTGTATGAGCTCCTGTCTGTGTAAGTGGTGGCATAAAGCCAAGCCCTGACTGATGTTCCATTTTGAAAACATTTATGTTGACCTGCTAATGGCAACCATGCCGTCGTTCAAAGACAGCGCTAAAGAAACAGAGAAAGACACAGAATTCAAAGACACTCTTACATATAAAGGTTCCAATTAGGACCAAAGGACTTTACCAGTCTGATGTCATTGGAGAACTTTTTTAGTTTTAACAAAGAACTTGTTATTCTCCAGTTCTTTAGAAAACTATCTATACACTAGAACTTAGAAACAAATGCACTGATCTGAAGAGCTTACAGTGCAACATTAAGAAGTTTTAAACATCAAGAATGTTCAAACAACCACAGATAACCCCTGTCTAGTCAAATGCAACACAACTGATTAAGAATATGTTGATAAAAATTTTGTCTCACCCTCAGTTTTTCTAAACCTGTAGGAATGTCATTCTTCTGTTGACCACAAAAGATGCTGTTAACCAATGATGTTGGTAACCAAACAGCTGCTGACTGATTTTCATAGTATGGAGAAGAATTTTTTTTTAAGTCAATGGCTTCCAGCAACTACAGTATTTGGTTATACCAACATTCTTCAAAAAAAAAAGTGTTCAAAAGAAGAAAATTGTCATTTTTGGGTGAAATATCCCTTAAACACTGTAGCTACAACTAAATAAATCATCAGTAATTGATCAGACTGAAAAGCCTTACGAAATTTGAGGGGGTCAATTTTTTTTTTTTTTGACATCAAAATAATGATTTGGAAATAAAAAGCCATTTTACCCATTCTAGCCCTCCAATCTGAACACTCTTCAAGACTTCAACGTAAACACCCACTTTTATGATTGGCTAACATCTTTGCATAAGAAATAAGCAATACATGTGGAACTCTTTTGAAAACTAATACATTATTTTTACTATTACAGCTGCCAATATTAATTCATTGTAAACAATTCTGATTCCAGGATTATATTTAGTTCTACTCCCATTGCATAAAAGGTTGCAGTGCTGAGCATTTTAAATAATCACACTCATGTCTGTTGAGTGAACTAATACACTAATCAATGATGATGTAAATAAGGTTGTGCAGTGTCATTGATTACAATGAAAGTTTTGGGCGAAAAATGAAAGCTCTTCAAAAAATTAGTCAGCTTTTTTTTTTTTTTGCTTTTTTTTCATCATCAAGGTAATAATGAAAATTATGCTCTCTGTATCTCAGGTGAAATTATCACAGAGGTTAAGAGACTACTAAAACTATTTTTAAAATACAAAATGGTATATAAAACATTTTTAATAAACATTTATATTTACATATTTTTTATTAATTTTAGTTTGTTCTGCACTTTCCACTTAAGATACTTTTAATCATTTAAGTATTTTGGTGTGTGATACATAAATACATGAAACTATTTCTAGACAAAAAAAGCTGTACCTTTCAATAAATCCATTCATTTCCTCTTAACAAAATGGGGACAGCACCTTGTGACTTCATGATCACGCTCTGACTAGAGAGCAGGTTGAATTTGTGGTGATCACACAGCCCGCAAGTGTATCAAAACCAAAATCCCACACACAAGCTTCCAGGAAATATGGTCTTTACACATATGTACACACGCACACGTCCGAGTGCAGACTTGCACACACACCCCCACACGCTCCTGCTGTTAGCAAACAGAGTGTAACGGGGTGAAGAGCTCATGAATACAGAGTTCCAGCTACCTGCTGTGCGCTTTAATTCCAGAACAAGGCTCAAGGCGGACAGAGAACAGAGGGCATCATCCCTCACCTCTGCACTTTGTGTATACCTAATAAAGATGAATACAACTCCAATTTCCTAAAACTCAGGAAATTGTCTATTTTCGGAAGTTGAAATCCTGGCTCAAGCCTGATCTGTTCTGCCTGGACGAACCCAAGAGCTAGCAGCAAGCTGTGCCAGCCCATGTATAAAGAGGGTAATGGCGAGTGTTTACTGATTGCCTGCAGAGATGATTAGATCTTTGTGCTTCTATCATTAAGATATGTTATGCTGGCATATATTTTTACGCAAGTCATGATTAAGCTACATTTCCATGCAATGTCTTGTAAGTTTTATCTTTATTGTATAATGTAGCGGCAGAAATCACACTTCTTTTTTTAACTGCTGCTGCTACCTTTGTAAAGATCTGTTAGACCCAGGGTTATATGTGACCCTGGACCACAAGACCAGTCTTAATTAGCACGGGTGTATTTGTAGCAATAGCTATTTTCTTTTATGCCAAAAATCATTAGGATACTAAGTAAAGATCATGTTGCATGAAGATATTTTGTAAATCTCCTACCATAAATATATCAAAACTTAATTTTTGATTAGTAATATGAATTGCTAAGAACTTCATTTGGACAACTTTAAAGGAAATTTTCCTCAATATTTTTTTCTATCCTAACATACATCAATGGAAAACTTATTTATTCAGCTTTCAGAGGATGTATGGAATCCCAATTTCAGAGGAATCCCAATTTTAAAAACATTGACCCTTAAGACTGGTTTTGTGGTCCAGGGTCACATATTAGTGCAATTATAGTAGAGATACTACTGTAGTTTTTTCCCCCTTTTCTTCTATATACTTTATTTCAGTTTATTTTATTTCAAGTAACAAAAATGTTTTTTGTTGTTGTTGTTATTGTTTTAAGGAATAGTTAATCCAAAAACTAAATTTTCAGAAAATATGCTCACCCTCCGGCCATCCAAGATGTTTTTTTATTCATTGAAACAGATTTGGTGAAAACCATATTGTGGATAATGGACTCATATTTTAGAAACAGTTTGAAGTTAAAAACATCTGGATGATGGATTTGTTTCTTACAAACACTCAGCTTTTTGCTCCACAAGAAATTGAAGGGATCATGACATGAGGAATCAAATTTGCCTTGATCTTTTGGCATATAAGAGGTCTTTGTATCATTAATACATCCTGCAAGTTTCATGGCTTAAAATGTCCTCCTGATTATAAACAAAACATTTATTTAATCAAGCTCCAAAAACGGATTGTTTGCATATGAGGTGCAAGATGACATCACCCAGGCACAAACATGTGCATAAACACTGCCTCCAGAGCAAGGCATTAATTAAATAGTCATCTTCTCACCATAGGCCATGTCCACTTTCGTTCAGTCTCTTAAGGGTTTGACACTAGATCACGCTGAATGCGAGTGTCGGATCGCATTAAAAGCAAATAGAAATTACAATCACTGTCGCTATTTTGTCTACACTGGATACAGTATACAGATGTGCGTTCGCTTTCTGACACAAGCCACGCGTTCGAGTCTGTCGTCAAAAGGACAAATGGAGTGAAAGAACGTTCGCTTTGATGTGTTTGGATTAAACAGCTCGTTTGTGTTTTTGTACAGATATCAGAAGGATCTCAGTTTAAGGAACAAGTGGATAGTTTATTTTAAATGGCACCCTGGATCATGTCAGAGGACTGATCGGAGGATTTTGCTTTGTAAACGAGGCACAGTTTCGCAAAGAAACATTCGTTGAAAGATGAAGCAGTACTTGATCTGACTGCAGCTGCATCACAAACTGTAAGTAAATTATTTAATAATGCATTGTCTGGAAATGACCTTTTTTTTATCATGTTGTCAAAACACTCACATGCAATAGCGAGGCGGCGCTGATACTGTTTTCTGTGCAATGATGTTAGCCAATCATAACAGTGGCCAATTACTGAGAAGCCTTAAAGGACACGTCCCTTAAAAACAGGTAATTTTGGGTCAGATTGAGGGTTGAAAATAATAATTTCCACATATTTATTTATATATTTTTGTGCAAAAACGTTATTAACATTATAAGTAAACCTCAAGGAATTTATTAAAATAATTTAAAAAGAAATCCATGTCATGACCCCTTTAATTGATGGATTGGAGTGGTGTGGATTACTTGTAGATTATTGTGATGTTTTTATCAGCTATTTGGACTCTCGTTCTGACGGCACCCATTCACTGCAGAGGATCCATTGGTGAGCAAGTGATATAATGCTAAATTTTTCCAAAATATGTTATGACGAAGAAACACCCTGGGGCTATTCAAGAAGTAGATGAGTTTGAGGAATTTTAATTTTTGAGTGAACTATTCCTTTAAAGATGCCATAGAATGCATTGATGCAATATTTTAAATTGTTTTCTGATATCTACATAGAAGTTATGTGGCTTAGGTAAGGGCAAAAATTCTCCAGAAACAGTTTTATATGTCCATTTACAACCCTAGGATTTCTCCCTAGAATTAAACGGTCTGTTATTGGCTTATTTGGAAGGGTCATGAATAATAATGTTGAGTTCTGCTCTGATTGGCTGTTTCACAGTGCAGCTCATTTCAGTAGCTCACAGCAAGGAAATACAGGAAAAATATATATTTTAATACTTTCTTGCGCAGTTATATCGTTGGGTAATTATACTGTAAATAAAATGTGGGCATCAGGGAGCCGCTATTAATATGCTGGGCACTGAAACTGCTTTGGAATGCATAATCACGTTTTACTTTCAGTGTCGAGATTCGCGATCGAATGAACTCTGTTTATACTATGGAGCGGCAGTACTTACCACACATTTTACAAGATCAGATGCTCGTCAGTGGAGCTCAAGATCTGTAAATCATTCGCCATCATCCTCAGGCATCTCTCCTTACTCTGTTTATGTGGTAAGTGAAATCTTATGTACTGTAACAGGCTACAGCTAGCAAGGAGCTAACCATGTCCCTTTAGTAGCTTGCGTTATTTTATTAGAACGCTTTATTTGCTTACTGTGTCTTTCTGAATACAGACACCAACCCATCCCTGCTCTTCACATCCCCTGCACAGCCTGGAACATAACATTTATTTTCATGATCTGCCATTTTCGCTGTTGTCTTTGCTCGTATTTCTTCACAATACCTGCAGAACTTCTGATGGTTCGGCTGGCGGCTGGCATAGAACATGGAATGTTGGGGGCGTAACTATTTGTGATCCCGACTGATACGTAACAGTCGGTGTTATGTTCTGATTCGCCTATTTTTCAGTGGTAATTTTTATTCACGAGATTTACATAAGACGGAGGAAACAATGGTGTTTGAGGCTCACTGTATGTCATTTCCATGTACAGAACTCTTATTATTCAACTATGCTAAGGTCAAGAGAGTTTTCCTTCTATGGCACCTTTAATAACTCTGACAAGACCAGGTGAACTACACGCCACTAAAGCAACTGAGGAACTTGGTTGCACAATAATCGCTCAGGTGACTGGCCCAAAACATTTTCCTGGAACTGATCAACCATGAACAAGATGACAGATTTCAGACTGTGCACTCGTGGTGGGTGCTGAGACAATCCAAATGGCAAACTGAGATCGATGAGAAAGGCAAGAGACAGTTTCATCCAGACAGTTTTCATCTCTTGCTTTTTTGGTAGTTTCTGAGACTCACACCCTCAGTCTTCCCCTCAGATGACCTCCAATCCCTATTTAAGTCAATTTGCGTCAGTCTGATTGTGTGTCTTCCCTATTAAAATATTTAAGATGTTTTTGCTGTTAGTGTTCACTGCTGAGGTGTGCTCTGAGTACATGAGTGTGTTACAGTACACAGCTATGCTTTGCTTACTTTTAGCTATGAAACACTTAGGAGTCATGCATATGTTGCATTATACATGAATCTTTGCAGGAATCTCCTGAAATCTTTCACAGACGCAGGTCCACACATGCAGACTGTAAATCTACACTGTATAAACATGTTGCTAATGGCTTCCTGTT
This sequence comes from Barbus barbus, assembly GCF_936440315.1. Lineage (NCBI taxonomy): Eukaryota > Metazoa > Chordata > Actinopteri > Cypriniformes > Cyprinidae > Barbus > Barbus barbus. The sequence goes on from NC_136718.1 coordinate 8,115,792, forward strand.
TCAGAGGTTGAACTGCTGACATTAGTGTGCCACATATTAAATGCAAGCAGTACAAATTATAGTTTCTCCGAGGCATACTGTCAAAATGCCAAAGCAGTATAACCATCATGAGAGCCTAAGGAAAACAATGTGCCTTTGGAAGACTGGATTTATTGAGGGAAATGAAGAGGAAGATGTAATGAATAAGTTTTGTTCTAAAATATTTATAAGAATAGAAAAACTTTTGCCTGATCAAAGTCAGTGTGGTAACAAACACGTGAAACACAATTTTGATTTTAATGTAAATATAAAATATATGTCATGGTCATGATGTTTTTTTGTATGTCAGATATAATTTCACAAGAAAACATGGAAATGAAATATGTTAAATTGATACTCCATGATTTGCAAAAACAACAAAAATTGGAAAAAAAATTGGAAGAAAAATTGAATAAATTGAGGGGGAAAAAAATAAAACAGATGAAAATGTTATTCTAAAATATTTTTAATTGATGGTTTTTGTGTATTCAATGAATTTTTTTTAACTTCATGGTTGCACCACTTGACATTTTTAACCATTAATTCAAAAGTTTTTTTGAAAATGGTACTAAAGTCCATTTAAAACAAACAAGAATATAAAAATTGCATCTGAATGAACCTGACACATTTTAAAGAATTTTGTGTCATTTTGTGCATTCCTTCATTGACCCAAAAGCCAATTTTGTTTTTACATTCTAACAACATATATTTCATGTTTATTTGTGCAATGCTTTTCACAATATATATCGTTTCAAAGCAGCTTTACGGAAGAGCCAGAAGCGACTAAGTCAAAGGAAAATTGCTAGATAGATTGTTCACGCTGCGTTCACAGGGGCACACTGGCATCTACAACACGTTTATGAGGGACACACTTGCTCAAAAATGTGTGTGTGTGATGGTGTCAGTGGCCTTTTTACAGTAAGTGTGTTTGTGTGAGCAATTAGACACAGTGTCCCACTTCCAGCAAAAGAGGAATTCAGTCCAGAGCAAACGCTCGCTGAACGGGACTCTCAAAAGCACATGACTAGAAAGCATGTGGTCAAAACCAGAAAACAGTCAGACAAGGAAGATCATGAGCCAAATCAGAAAAGACAAAGTGATAGTGAAAACACTAAACCAGAATAATGAGAAGAAATGAATCAGAAGCATTCAATAAACAGCCTGCGGAAGATTCTGTGTGGATTCCAAAACTCCTCATTTACAGAATGGGTAAAAAGAGGGTGTTAGCATTTCACATGGTGTCTCACGATACTGGAAAGGTCAGAGGTCAGTTACATGAACGACCTTAATACAACAACAAAGTCTCTTTGGCTTTGTTCACACTGTGCATAAATCCCCTTTGTTTATCAAATCTGATCTTTTGGACTGTTCCCTAAGTGATGAAATCTGCTTTGTTTATTCACAGTGTAGTCTATATATGATACATCTACATAGGTCCCTATAGTAACAGCTTGAGCAAGCCTGATGCCATTAGACACTCATCTACACCAACTGAGAGCCAGTATGGAACAAGAAGACAGAAAACTGGAAATTATGCCTCTGTTCATCATGTCCATCATGACATCTCACTACATTTCTGAACTCACAAGGCACATCAGACATAAGCATCAGAGACAATGTATTTACTGTCCAAAAACACAAATTCTTTCACTTATTCAATATTATGAGCAAATTAAATGCATGTGACCCAAAATTAGGCATTAGTGCATTTTGTGGCACTATGGCCTGGTTTCACAGACAGGGCTTAGACTAAGCCAGGATTAGGTCATAGTTCAATTAGGGCATTTGAGTAATTTTTATTAACATGCATTAGAAAAAACATTACTGGCGTGCATCTTGAGAGAAAACAAATGCACTGATATGTTTTAAGATCAGTCAGTGCAAGGTTATTACAGTTGAAACAGCTCAGAATTACATTTTAGTCTGGGACTAGTCTTAAGCCTTGTCTGTGAAACCAGGGGTATATACACTAGCATTTAAAAGATTTTTAAATGTTTCTGAAGAAATCCTTTACGCTCACCAAGGCTGCATTTATTGATCAAAAATACAGTCAAATAAGTAATATTGTGAAATAAACTTATCCATTTAAAACTACTGTTTTGTATTTGAATATATTGTAAAATGCAATTTATTCCTGTGATGCAAAGCTGAATTTTCAGCATCATTACTCCAGTGTTCATTGTCACATGATCCTTCAGAAATCATTCTAATATACCGATTTACTGCGCTAAGAAATGTTTCTTATTATAATTAATGTTGAAAACAGTTTTGCTGCATAATATCTTTGATGAATATAACATTTTGAAATAATGTCTTTACTGTCACTTTTGATCAATTTAATGCGTCCTTAATGAATAAAAAGTATTAATTTCTTTTAAACAGTCATGTACATTGCAACCAAACAACAACAAAAAATTTAATTTTATTCAGATTTGAAAACACTTTTGGATGTGGTTTGGATGAGGTTTTTGACAATTAGACTAGCCGAAGTCAAACATCTGCCCACATAACGCTACTATCTTTCTTTAAATCCTTCTGCTATAAAGGGAAAGGCAGAAAGGTAGTTGGGCGTCATCACCTATGAAACGGTTCCATTCCACTGACATCGGCCATAACATTAGCCTTGAGTGAGCGCAGCAACTTCCTTTCAACCCTAGAACTCCCTTTCACGGAGGTTAACAGCAGGAGGAGAGGAGAAATAGAGCAGAAAAGGATAGATAACGAAGGAGAGACAAAGAAAGAGTGAGAGAACTCAAGCAAAAGCACCCAATCTGCTGGTCCCGCTTCCACACCTGTCAAAATCGTGGGAATTTACTAACCAAATGTAAGCAATCAGTGTAAACACTGGCTAGGCCATGGAAGGCTAACCACGGTCAGAGTCCCAAAATCAACATGGCACTCAAAATCTCAGTGCCAAAGTAAAGACACAGACACCACCTCTCAGACGGCTGCTGCTGCTACACACACACTTATCAAAGATCGCTTGTAAGCGAACGCTAATCTTCAACCAGCGCGCTTGCACATTCATTAGAAACTGAAATCATCAGTCGACAGCTAAATTAGATGATGGCTTAGTTTAGCGGTTGCTCTGCTTCCTTAGTTACTTCCTCTTTCTTTGAAAAAAACAGAAATGAATAAGTGGGTTTTGTTGGCTCAGCAAGTCTCGTTAGCTAGATATAATCTAAAGTAGTCCTTATCATAGCATAAAATGAGATATGCAGCTTATCCCGCACTGCTATTCAGATCTGCAGTGCCATGGAAAAAGAAATTATATTTAGCTGAGTTGCCAGTTTGCAATCTGAATTGAATTTCATGAGAGAGACTAGGTGGCATGAAATAATATGAAGACAATAAGTGCACTACACATAGTTTTTTTCACTGTGTCGCTCTTACTGGTTGCATGTAATAACAAATGGAAAACACAGGCATAGTCCAGTTCTTGAACAAATGATACCCCCAAGAAGTGCTTTTCAAAGAAAAGTCAGATAGTCTTACATATCAGTCTTAAACTCACAGATTATTGTTTCCGGATTCAGTCCAATGCAGGGTTTCCCAAACATGGGGTTATAAAAAACTAATAATTCATTAAATTATAACAATGAAAAACTTAAATATTTTTAAATACATATAATCACTAAACCACACACACAAAAATTGCATTTTTATTTTATTTTTATATATACAAATAAGGTTGTGAATCCCTAGTCTAATGACTCAATTGGTCACTGAATCTTTCAAAAAACATGTCTAAATTAATGTATGACTTGTCCGACCTAAAACAACAACAACAACAACTGTGTTTTGTCTACCTTTAAAATCTATTTTAAAATAATAATTAGTAAGAAACACTGACTGGCTGTTAATATGACAGCATATAGTATAATATTGCATATAGTATAATATATGCTTTTGTTATTCAACTTTTTTGATAAATAAATAAAATGAATGAATGCATTTATATATTTCTCATGACCATTTTGACTGAAAAGTTGATGTTAAAATATTTTCAAATACTTTTGTAGATGAATATAAACTGCCTATAGGTATATAAGTCTACTTAAAAACTCATTTTATTTTAAAACAATGTAAATAAAAACAAACAATGAATGGGACAGATCTGAGTGGACAGTGAGCTGCCAATAAGTGTTAAACATACGTTTGAATCTCTTCGATAATGTTAAATGTTAAAAAGGTGTCCCAGGATGCACCTCATGACGTCCAGAGTGATAATCAGTCTAGACCAAAGTTTTCAACTTTCAAGAAGCTCAAACATAAGATTTTAAGAACATTTTTTGCTACCACATAATTGCCATATGTGTTATTTCACAGTTTTGACTGACTTCACTATTATTCTAAATAAAGAATGAACCGCTGTGGCTGAACCTTTGTGTCTGCAGACAGGTGACCTAAAAGCATGAGGCGTTTGTAGAACTCAAGATGTCTCAAACTTATTAAGAGTAGGTTTCCTCTGTCTGACACATGACTGTGTCTGTCGAGGGAACAGGGTATAACTCTGACGCTCCTTTTTTCGGAAGCACTCGAGTCTGTCAGCGAACTAATAATAACAACAACACCCATGCACCCACATAGACATACAGAAAAATGCCACATGCACTGTATGCACAGTAAGCCAAGGAAATAGGCAAACTGCTCCTTTAAGAAAGAGAAAGTGAAGGGGGAACTGGGAGGGAGAGCATGCAATCGCAACACTGGAACGTCAAATCGCCGCGCTACGCTTGTTCTTCAGAACTCCCAGTGTGCGGTTACATTGTCACAGGAGCCTACCTCACACACAGCTGCAGGGGAGGCAGGTGGCAGTTTGTCCCCTTCTGTCCTGCGGCGGAGACCCCAAACCAGCGAGCCGCAGGACCAACTTCTGTCCTGATATCTGTCTTCCTGCACCCTGTTGCACTGCGGTCACCGCATCGCTGTGAAGTTTGTCAAACTTTCAAGTGACTGTCAACACAGAAGTGAGCGCGAGAGAGGCTGGACGGAAAGTTTTAAAAGAGACGAGTGAAAAAAAAAAGTTCGAACTGAAGCGTTTCAATTTCCTGAACTACCTTGCGCTCTCTCTCTCTCTCTCTCTCTCTCTCTACTCGAGTTGTACCAGAGGCAGTGAGCTGGCTGAATTGGGACGGCAAGAGCCATCTGTTAAAACACGCCTGCCTATTTTGCTTTACTCACATTCTCCCTCAATCACCGAGCGACCGAGGAGGAGGGGGGAGGCAAAGAAAGAGAGATACTGAAAAAGAGAGGCTGTGCTGCCTGCTGGTACCCAATCTGAGCACACAAACACTCACATAGGGCAGCACAGGCGGAGCTTGTGGACTGAGTGAGTGAAAGGGGAAAGCTTGGCTTCGGTGTGCATGTATTCATGGTTATTCATGTGGCTTCTACCTTCTGGGCTTAATAGTGTCAGAAGCAGCTTCAAGCACACACTTATAAGTCCTACAACTTATATTAGTACAGACAGATGTGTCACGTACATTCAAATGGGCTTCCATTCATTTTTAAGCCAGGTGGATTTTGAATTCAACTTCCAATTCTGAATGCAAGAAAATATTTTTAACTTTGATAATAAAAATTATAATTAAGAAACTTTTGAATTAACTAGTTTTATTCATTTATTTTTATTAAAACATGTTTTGACATGATTTGATTATTTACAACTAAACTAATATATCTTACACTTAAGTAACAAACCAATGTCATTAAATAACCTTTGAGCGAATATTATATAGCAAAAAAAAAAAAAAAATGAAATAAAAGAAAATAAACCTTTTTTTTTCTTTGGTCATGTCTTATGTAAGAAAAGAAGTTAGTCAGAGATATATATTACCATTCAAAAGTATTTTTTTTATTTTTTATTATTTGATCAAAAATAGAGTAATGCTGAAAATATTACCACCATTGTTTAAAAGAGCAGGATTTATTTGAATCTTTTGTAACATAATAATGTCACAAATGTCTTTACTGTCACTTTTGATCAATTTAATGCTGAATAAAAGTTTATATGTCTTTAAAAAATTACTGACCCCAAACTTTTAAACAGTAATATCGACTGTGTCCTAATAGGTATGACACCCCTGAGTAAGAAATCTCTGAGCTAGTGCAAGTCAATGATGTTTTGTGTTTTATGCCTGTGTCGATTTTTCCATTCCTCCGCCTTCTATTCCTGAGAACAGAGAGGCGAGAGAGAATGTTCTGTGAGAATGATATAAATGGTACATGGTGAACCCATAAGGTTATCCACCGCCTCCAAGGCCTCATGTAACAGATTTAACTAAGACCGGAATAGAACTCAAGGATTTCAGTTATCAAGGGAAACGGGAGAGAGAAAGTAGATTTCTGCATTTACTGAAGAAAATACAAGTGCTTGCCCCTGCAAAACTAGCCAACACAATGTTAGGGGCTTCTGAGTGGTTGCCAGGTTGTTGAAATATGGTTGCTAAGGTGTTCAGGTGGTTGCTAGGTGATTACATACTGGCCTAGGAGGATGACAATGATATTCTGGTCTCTAAATATAGCTCAGGTCCCTCCTTCAATGTAAGGATTTTTCTGCCTGTTTTGTATTTTTAACATATAGCAGGTGCAGCCACTTGTAACTTGAATGTGAAAGGTTCCAGTGTGATTTACAGTAATTTGAGCTGAACAAAAACAGTTCTGCTTTATATTGCAAACTGGTATTTTTTATCAGATTGTTTTAATTTAATATCATAATCATAAATGCACTGGTTTGTAGCACGGATACTGCACGTTATTATTCTTCTAGTTATTTACCTACAGAGCCTAATGAATAGAAGTCTCAAATATTTACAGAAAATTATGGTGGTCCAGTAGTGCACAACACAACAAAATCCACAAATTGTTAATTTCGTTGTTTTGTGGTTTGTTTCTGTTGTGTTGTGCTAATTTTGTTGTGTTGCAGCCTGTTGTTTCTAATTTTGTTGTGTTGTGACTTGTTTCCTTTGTGTTGTATTAATTTTGTTGTTTTGTGGCTTGTTTCTGTTGTGTTGTGCTAATTTTGTTGTGTTGCAGCCTGTTGTTTCTATTGTGTTGTGGTAATTTTGTTGTGTTGCAGCCTGTTGTTTCTATTGTGTTGTGGTAATATTGTTGTGTTGCAGCCTGTTGTTTCTATTGTGTTGTGCTAATGTCATTGTGTTGTGGCTTGATTCCTTTGTGTTGTGTTAATTTCGTTGTTTTGCGGCTTGTTTCTGTTGTGTTGTGTTGTGTTAATTTTGTTGTGTTGTGGCTTGTTTCCGTTGTGTTGTGCTAATTTCGTTGTGTTGTGGACTAATGAGCCACCATAGAAAATAGCTAACTTTTGCAATGCAAAATAAGGTGAAAATCATACAGTAACCGTGCGTTCACACCGCCGCCGGCAAGAGGGTCAAAGTGGCCAGAAGTAATTCATTTTCAATATGAGTCAGTGGTGAGTTCCAGCGAGTAGCGGCATGTCTTGGAGAGTTGAAGTCAGGTCAACTTTATGGTAATGAGCTATGACACGGTTCGGCGGCAACCAATCGGAATGTAGAAGTCCTCCGCATGAGAGGATTCCAGAAAACGCAGTCCTGTAAACTTTGGTTCCGACCACATTGGTTCCCAAGCATTTTCATGCTAGAACGCTTGTTTTTCAGCAGGAATGCAATTCATTTGATCAAAACAACACCGATTTGACCAATTACATTTAGGCCACACTTCAACCAGGACAGTTTGTATAGTAGGCTGCACACAAATTAACGTGTTAATGTTAATTAAAGATCAAGGCTAGTAAACATCTCCTATAAACTTGTTGAAATGTTGAAATTAGACTAGCACTTGATCATGAACACAAACATTTCTTACTTTCACACTTAAAATATTTCACAGAGGTTAACTTATACTCTACTTGTCTACAGTCTGCACAAGATCAATAGGCTTGATTCCTTTGCATCTCCTTTAAATACAAGACCAAGCGTTTGATCATCAGAGCGTCAATGAATCTTTCTACAGCGTTGTTGGCAGGGTGGCCAGAGCGAATTTTGACGCTCTCGCCGACGGCAGTGTGAACCTGATTGCTTAGAGAAAAGTGAAAGCACATCTCTCCTCAAAACGTTGCACCACCAGATGTCAATTATGTTAGCAGCAAGAATGGAAATGTAGCTTGTTTGTGTGTGTGTGTGTGTAAATTTGCACCTTTCTGTAGGCTGGCCTACTGTAAGCCATTGGACAGGTGGAAAAGCAGCATCATAGAAACTTTAAAAATAACTTTCCTCTTCCTGGAAACTTCAAGGTTGGTATTTGAATGCCCTGTAATAGAAAAAAAACACTGTAAAGAAGAAAATAAGAGGACGATGAAGGGAGAATAGGACAGATGAAGGCAAATGAAAGCATAGAAGGAGGAAGAGTAGACAAATAGTTTCCATATCAAAGTAAAGTTGCCTCTCTCTCTTTCTCTGTTTATCCACAACCTCGTTTCCTCCCATTCTTTCTTGGTAATAGAGAAAAGTGCCAACCTTTTCTTTTCTGCTTGCTGAGGCATCAAAAGCTAAAGGTTGCATATATCTATCACTGTCTGAGTGGCAGGAACTTGACAAATGCCCTGGTGCTCACTTTCAAGAGTCATTCATTTGGAAAAGACACCACCTAGGCTTTCCCACAGAGCGCAGTTTAGTGAAAAGCACACAGCGGGAAGATTATATATAGAAGATCAGAGTTTGCTCCATAACCAATCCCACTCTCAATCTAATGGACAGGATGGATTAAATTTAATCTTTAGTCTTTTAAGGGAGGTCGCGTGAGAGCCGTTTATGCCATGGAAGGGGGACTGGATCGTGGCTTGAACTTTACTTGCTCCCACAAACTGAGCTCTCATAATCCAGATTAGATTAATTCGCATTATGGAGAGACATCTAATCTGGATCGCAGTATTCACGTGGTGTTCTGCAGTAACCTTGCAATAAAAACATATACACAAATGCACGAGGGCATATAAGTGCTTCTCATGATTTTTTGGGTGAACTATCCAAACACTGAGATGTTAAGTGCAAAAGAGCTCATGTCATATTCATGATTACACATCCTCCTGTAATGGGAGTTTTGTGTCAATATCTTCCTAACACTTCAGAATGAAACAAATTATTGCATTTAAAAATGCGAGATATAGCACTGAGAAATAGTAAAAAGCACAGCATACAATGCTCTACTATGACAAGTGCTGTGAAATAAAAATTTAAAGTCTAAACTGAGACTGATGAGTCATCATCTTTTGATAAGCCGTCATCATTTGACGTCATTTTTGTGCGAGACGTTGCACAAGATGCCCACACATTTATACAGAAAACAATTCAAAGGGGTGAGATGCAAAGAATGCATATACTGTATTTGTAAACCAGCCCTCAATCCATCTGCCAGTTCAGTTTAGCTAGACTGTGATAAAAACAAAAACATGTTGTTAAAAAAAATGAATTTTGTATTGGGTAACTTACATTATAAACACAATAATGCCAATTGGTATGTCCATTTTAGCTTTGCCAACGAAAATAGCTCCTAAAGAAACAGCAGAACCACTGAGCAACAGTACTGGTGACTCCTTCAAAAAAGATTCAGTGTTTTGAACGGATTAGTCGAATAAATGATCCAATGACTTCTTTATAAAGACACACTTGTTTTTTTGTTTTTTGTTGTTTGGTTCGAATTATTCAGTTGTATGTATGATTTAGTGACTGAATAAAGACACTTGATGCCACTTACCGGTGCAATAATGAGACCTGCAGATAGAGTCACTGAATCCCCACCACTAACATGCAGACTCATACCGCTTTTCCACCGGGCTGGGCCACACTTTTCCACCCAAGAAAATCCTGGTCCCGAACCGGCCCTGAAACCTCGCTGGTCTCGAACAAGGGAAACTATGACGTCAGTAGGTGGAGCTTCCATAAAGGAGCCATTAGGCTTGTTCGAGATGCATCAGCTCTGCGCAGACCGATCTGCAATGCATATGAAATCAAAGTATCACAACAGCAGTATCACAACAGCATATGACTCTTTATGCTTTTGAATTCCACTCGCAGTACTTTGATGTCATGCACCGACTGGTTTAAGCGGCACCGATGCACATCAAACAAGCGTATATTTAAAAGCCGTCGGAGTTCAGGTAAATTAACAACATTTACACAACAATTAAATATGTCAGTTCAGAAATGGTCGACAGAAGAGATCAACACTCTCCTTCCGCAAGAGATAACAAGCGATTGCGGTCACATGTTGGTGAAGTAGAGGGTTCTTCTCTCTTGAGCCGGTTCTGAATGAGTGCCATTTTTGGCCGAGCACCGGTTCCAGCTCTGGCACCAGCCCCAGTGGAAAAGCAGAATCAGTCTGTAAGGCTTTTTTCTACATTTTTTTAAAGTCAGCCATAACCATCTCTCTTCATGTTCATTCCCTCAATCGTTTGAATCTGCTAAAGCAGTGTTCTCAACCTTTTTGACTCCATGATCCCCCTTTGCCCTTTTGACAATATTTTATCTAAATTTGTTTTAAGACTTATAGGGGCCCCCGGGAGGTTTGCTGAGGCCCCATAGTGGGCCCTGGCCTCCTCGTTGAGAACCACTGCTCTTCTTATCACTCTTATTTATTTCTTACCTCTTTTTTTTCTTCTAGTGCAGTGCCTTTTGTAATAACTTGTTGAATGTGTCTGTTTGTGTCTTTAGGCAGCTCTGGACCAAAGGCAGGCTAATCTTAATATTCATTATTCGTTATCAGCGTTGACAAACAGAGCAGGTTCTGCCCCAATAGCTTCAGGCTTGAGCTCTGCCACTCCAATCAACTGCATCTACAAGGATGAATTATAATTATACAAAGTTCCATACAAATTACTGCCAAGTACTATATAATGCTGAACCCTCAGGTGAAACCTCAGCTAAAGAGACTTCAGAGGCCGCTGATTACAAGTGAAAGGGTTTCATTTGAGTGTGAGGGGGAGGGATAAATAGCAGGAGCTGAAAATGAAAATTAGATGTATTAACAAGAGGTATTAGCATATGGGGGAAAAATGACAAATTTGATCTCTAATTTCTTCATTGTGTGTCGAAATTTGGCAACATACCAATGCTTTTTTTAAATTTTTAAATTCTTATTTATTTTTTAATACTCATATTTACATGTAATATAGTAACAGTTTACATTAAGATCCCATTAGTTACAATTAGTTAATGCATTAACTAACAATGAGGAATACATTTGTTACAGGATTAATAAATTTTTCTTAACATTAGCTAATAAAAATACAACTATTCATTGTTATATCCATTAAATAATATTAACAATATTAACTTTTGATATTAATAATGTATTAGTCAATGCTGAAATTAACATACAATTATAACATAATTAAATGAACTAAGATTAATAAATGCTTATTTACACAAATATGATACCATTTTTTCCTGATGACTAAAGTATTTGAAGAATTTGCCCATAAACATGCCAAGACTCAGAGCAGAAATTTAATCCAAACAGCTGCCAGGATTAACCTAAAAATAATAAAGCATCTTCGGCACACCCTTAAGTCCCCTCCTGACATTCTCTGCCACAGGGGAGCAGTTTTGGCAGCTATACTATCGAACGTCACAAGAAATATAATCACCTGAATGCCTTTGAGATGTGACATTAAAATAACTGAAGGATAAGAAAACGTGTAAGCGAGAGACAGGAAAATGTAACTTCAAATGTGACCCCAAAGAACAAGAATTCTTCCTCAGGCAGGCACTGCAGAGAATTCGTGTCAGAGATATGCTGGGAACCTGCGCTGTGGTGAGCTTCTGAGAACAGCGTGGTTTGGTTTGGCAGAGATAAACTCAAGGTTTACTGTAAAACGCAAGTGAAGAAGGACAGCAATCTGCAACCGAACGGTGACAAACATCTCCCTGTGATCTGTCTGTACCTGTTGCAAAGGGGAAAACAACCGTTAACCAAGGCCAACTCTTGTCAGAAAACGAAAGAGAGTGTGTGTTGAATGACACACACCCTGCTCAGACTTGAGAAGGTTAATAGGGTGGAGCTGTCACAAAAAAATGCCTTTACCTTCTTCTTCACTGTCGTGTACCTGACATTGAGAAGGTTACCATGACCAAATCAGAGAAAAAGAAGAGACACTGAAGGGAGAGAGAAAATAATAAGGCAGATAGGTATGAAGACACGGCTGAGGTGAGATGATGGAATAGAGAGGACTGGAAAAGAGAAATGTGTGTGTATAAGTGAATCCCAGCACTCTACTATAGATGTACACTGAGTTCCAAACAAATGAATCCTCAGTTCCAGTCCCGTTCTCTCAAATAAGCATCCCAGACACAGAAAACGAGCCCACGCGTTCTCCTTCAATTATACGCGCTCAGAGAGCCTCAAACACATCTCAGACAGGAGGAAGTCGGTTTATTAGTCACGAAAGTCAAATGTGGAAATGTTTTGGTTGAAATCTGATGTGTTATTTGACTGAGAGACGAGGATAACGCTGCCACTGAGGCTGGAGCAGTATGAACACACAGTGCTGCTTTTCACAGTTCCAAAAACCGAGTGAACTGCCTACTTAGGCAACATTTTAAGGCATTAACAGTCTGTTCCAAAAAGTAGGCAACTCATTTACGCTGCCTCCTAAGGAGCCGTTCACACAGAAAGCGTTATTCCATTCCATTGCAATACTTTTCCATTGTTTTTCTATGTAAACATGCACTAGACGGATGTGTTTGACAGTTGCTCTCGTGTCTCCCAGATGACATGGCATTTCAAAAACTGCAGTGCTCAAGTTAAAATGAGTTCAACTTCTCAAGACCTTGAATTTGAGAAAAAACATCTCAAGACCTTGAATTTTTCCCCCATTCCACTGTCTACGTCTTGTGTTTTTCAAAGCAAAATCGCTCTCTGTCTGAATTGCACCTAAGATGCCTTCTTTTAGCCAAATTATTGGTCAACATCACATGCACTCCCATGATATAATGCAGCAAAATCAGAAAAAAAGGTTCAAAAGCGCAGATGAAACAAGGAATGTCGATTAAATGTTGAATGTAAATTCGTTAAATATTGAGAAGCATCAATGGAAATAGTTTGATGCAACTAAAAATGGATCTCTATTTTTATATTTATTATAAGTTGTGTCCCAAATTATACACTATGCACTTACACACCATGCACTCAACTCTGTAAAATAAGAATATTTTGTCAATCAGCACTAGAATCTTATAGACCCTTCCCCTTCACTATGTTGAGTGCAGTTGATCTGCGACAGTTGAGTGCATGAAGTGTCCAACATTCCACACTTTGTTTTTCAGTTATTTAAAGCAATATTTCAAAAATGCTTTTGACCACAGCTTCGGATTGAGTCCCAAAATACATTTTTAGCCAGTCATCAGTAAGGGCTGGGTCTAGTAATGATAAAGAGAGGATAGCGCTCAATTTGAGTGCACAGGACGGATATTAGCAGATTGACTATACACTCTAAAAAATGCTGGGTTAAATATGGACAAACCCAGCGATTGGGGATATCAAAATAGGGGTGAGGTCCTGTTGGGGTATGGGTGTGTTTGTTTTGGTGCTTTCAAATATCAACATCATTTGGAAAAATTCGCTTAGTGCAGCTTTAAGTGTATCATCCGGGTATTTAAAGTGCACTTGTTCTTTTCTGAATTTTCAGTGTGAACACACTACTCGCACTATTTATATTACAAAACAGCATAGAATGTACATAAGTTCAGGATTTGGGACGTACCTATAGTATCATACTATCAGCTTAGCAACATGCTAATTTCATACTCTGTTGTAGGCTGTCTCCTAAAGAATCTTGGAAAAATGGGTTATTTCTGACGGATCATTTCACAATATTACTGTTTTTACTGTATTTTTTGATCAAATAAATACAGCCTTAGTCTTTTTTCAAATTGTACTTCTGGAGAAGTCTGTCCCAGAATGCACTGTGGTATGTTCAATTGAATACTTTTATTTGCCAAGGATGCTTTAAATTGATTAAACGTGATAATAAAGACATTTGTAATGTTACAAAAGATTTGCATTTCAGATAACAGCTATTCTTCTGAACTTTCTATTCATCAAAGAAACCTGAAAAAATTCTACTCAGCTGTTTTCAAGACGATAATAATGAATGTTTTTTTTTTTTTTAAGAAGCAAATCAGAATATTAGAATGATTTCTGAAGGATCATGTGACTGGAGTATAATGCAAAAAAAAATCAGCTTTGAAATCACAGGAATAAATTACACTTTAAAATATATTCAAATAGAAAACACTTATTTTAAACAGTAAAAATATTTCAAAATTTTACTCTTTTTGCTACTTTGAATCAAATAAATGCAGGCTTGGTGAGCAGAAGAGACTTCTTAAAAAAAAAAAATTAAGCATTTTTGGTGCAGACAATGTGCATTGTTAAAGTCTGGTTATGATGTCAACTTAGAAGACAGCAGCCTATGTAGGCAGAACACAGCGAGGCAGCTTTCTAGGTGTAGGAACAGACCTACAGTCAAGGGATATGTACTGTACGTGTGTGTATGTGTGTAAGAATCAGTATCATGTGAACACAAAGGTAAGCAGGACTACAGTAATGCAGTAACACTGACTTACATTTCCCTGTTACATTATACACAAGCTCGCTCCCTGACATGTGTAGCTTACACTATGTAAACCAACACACTTTTCCTGGACCGCTTGCACCATCAATTATTCATAAATGTAAATGCACTCAAATACATTATCAAGCACTTAGGGAAAAGTTACAGCGGATCAAGCTTTCATCTGAGTTTTATCAGACGCTGGTCATCTCAATACCTGCTCTGCGTTTTCTTATGTAAGCGTATGTAAAGTTAGACTAAGAATAATGCAGCCCATTTATAGTTTCGTCATTGTCTTCTGTCCCTGTGAGCATTTGTGAGAACAGAAGTGAAGATATTTTACCATCACAATGTGGCTGGATGTCTCTCAGGATCTGATGTTCCACATTCATGCTCTAGAAGCTGATATGGGTTTGGAGGGAGGGAAAACTTTCCCACTATGCACTTTATTTAAAGATGAAGTTCCAGAAACAGGGGAAGGATTCAAGAAAAATTCTAATAAGTTTGTAAGAATGTTCCTAAGTATAATTCTCTAAGATTTCTTACAAACAACTTGAAAAACGTGGAAAATGACTGGCCATGGCTTGTGGAAAAACACCTCAAAGGCGTCTTTTGTGCACTGTCTGTAATAATCATAAGTCTGCACGCTAATTTCATTTCGACTGGCATGACTGGAGTTCAGTATTCAGCCAGTATCATATTTTTTTAATATGCTGTGTATTTTAAACACTCTTGTCTGTCTCAAGATGGTGCAATCTGTTGAATTCATTTGCAGTCTTTCTGTGCTCTTTGTGGAGTGAACATCCTGTGTATGGATGCTCTCATATGTGTTGTATGTTGCAATGTTTAATATTTGAAACAACCCAATAAATGTATTAAATATTTTAGTTTTGGGGATTTAAGACAAGTTGGAAGTTCCCCTAACTTTAAGATTTCTTGTCAAATTCTTCTTACTTGATTAGTTCACCCCAAAAAAAGACAATTTGCTGAAAATTTGTTCACTCTCAAGCCATCCAAGATATACTGTAGTTTGTTCAGAACAGATTTGGGGAAATGTATCATTGCATCATTTGCTCACCAATGGATCCTCTGCAGTGAATGGGTGCCGTCAGAATGAGAGTCAAAACAGCTGATAAAAACATCACAATAGTCCACAAGTAATCCACACCACTCCAATCCATCAGTTAACACTGTGTGTAAATATCTCCAGATATTAATATACAAAATGTATCAATTCTGTATGTTCTACTTGTCTCTGTATGTATGAATGACGCAGACGGGCGTTTTTTTTTACTACACATAGTGAAGCACATGCTCACGGTGATTTCAGTGACACAAATACAGTACATGAACAACATTACTATTTTTTTAGTAATAGTTACTATTGTGCAGTACTACTACTACTAGATTTCATAGGGGTTTTTATGAATATAAATAATTAGACATGATTAAACACAGAATTTGGAAACAACAAAGCAGAACGTGAGAAAAAATAAAACATTTCATTGGGATCTAAAAAATTTATATTTTAAAATATAAATAATTTATATATTAATAATTAACATTAATTTATACTTAAATTAATGTTAAATTGTGAAAGTTTCAGGATTTTAATTAATTGTAATTCAATTTAACAATTAAAAAGGAGTTCAGAAAAATTTAAATGGAAAAAAAATGGAATCCAGAAAACTTCAAACAAAGAAAACAGAATCTGGAAATAAACATATAAAGGAATTTGGGGAAAAAAATAAAATGGATTTTACAGGGCCCTAAATGTGTCGGTGGATTTTGATGTGAAATTACAACAGGGGATGTGTTTTTCACTGGATTAAGTGTTATTTTCAAAAGTTCTCTTGTCTGAATCTTAAAGTTAAATTTGTTAATTTTTTTAAAACACTGAACATTATAAAACATTAATGATGGATTTGATGATGGCTGGAAGGTGAGTAAATTTTCAGCAAACTGTTATTTTTGGGTGAACTATTTGTATAAGAAATGCTTTTGGGAATACAAAATATTCCTAGCATTATTCTTAATTTAGAAAATAAGAATAAACCAGCAGAAGAATTTTATTCTTAAGACTGTTTCGTCAATCATGTCCCAGAATTTTACAGACAGTCTGCTGGCCATTAGAAAGACAAGAGAAGCAGATCTGTGTTTATCTCCTGGGGTAACATTCTCTCTCCTTTTGTGCTTTCCTGATGCTTCTTTGTATTTCAACAAGCCCTGAATGAGCGATGGATATTCCTGGCACACAGGCAACCAGGAACCCTACAGATGCACCACACTCCCTCTCGCCGCTCTTTATCAAAGAGAAGCAGCGCTGTGCAAATTACACTGACCCCTATTCCTGACCCCTCACGGCCTGCCCCTCCTCACCTCCTTTCTGCTCCCTTTTCTCAACCCTCTCTTTCAGAGCTGTTCTTTTTGTGCTCGTGTCATGTAGCTGAAAGAGGAAGTTGCCATCCGTCAGACCACCCTTACGCTCGCAGACACCCACCGAGTCGCCATGGAAACCCTCTTCGGCCCCCAGAGAGAGGCATCTGCGGTCATCACCGGACAGAGCACAATGCAAATAAGGGCTAGACGGAGAGGGTGAAGATGTTGGAAGTGGGCGCAGGGGCGGATTAGTTGTCCTAATTTTGTCGAAACCAGTCCTCAGATAACTCTTTTAGAGAAGTTTTGAAGAGAGAAAGTAAAAGCAGATGTATCGTAATGAATAATGCACGGACAGCGCTCAGACTGTAAGCACTGGGTAGGGCCCTATGAAATCCGTTTTATTTTTTTCAAAATTCTTTTTTTTTCACTTTCATTTTTCTGGATTCCGTTTTTTTTTCTCCCCGTTTTAATTTTTCTAGACTCTGCTTCAATGGTTAAATTAAATTTTTATTAATCAAAAAGCATGTCTAATTAATTTTGCACAATTTAACAGCAATTTACTAAAAGTTTAACAAAAATTAGCATTTTTAAGGCTCTATGTTTTTTTCTCAAATTCAGTATTTATTTTTTTTTTTTTACCAAATACTTTGAATTCGTTGGATTGTAATAATCAAAAACATCTCTAATTAATTGACTATATATAATTTATTTTTTCCCCCACAAATATTGGGTTGTGTATTTAAATTTCTCTGCTAAATAAATTCTGGTAAATATTTTATTTCTGGTAAATATTCCTTAAAAATCATGTTTTAATAACAATTATTATTAGTAGTAATAATATTGTTACATTAATATATTTGTCACAGTTTCTTCAAGTTAACCGAACTTTTATTTTCAGGGGTTGCTGTGAAGACCGTTAGGTTTCTGTTTGTATATGATATGACGATAGTTAATCAAAAAAAATGGTAAAATGCTCATGAAGTGACTCAGAGCAGTTCTAGAGATCATGTTTATGTGTTCACGTACTCATATATTGAGGCGGCAGAGGCTGAAAACACAGTGAGTGTCACACGTGCTTCAATATGTGTGTAGTAAATGAAACCGTGTGTCTGTATCATTCATTCACTCACACAGAGGCACACAGAACATGCAGGATTCATATTTAAATGGTATTTTTGGTTACGCTTTATTTTGATAGTCCACTTTAGACATTCTACTAACTATAAGTAACTTTATAACTACATGTCAACTAATTCTCATTCATTTGCAACTACATGTCTACTAACTCTCAGTAGGGTAGGTTTAAGGTTAGTAGAATAAGTTGACATACTTGCAAAGTTTCTAATACTCAGTATGTTGTGGACCCATCAAAGTAAAGTGTTAGAAGATATTAAGCAGACAGTCTACTAATACGTTAATGACTGCTAGTTGACATGTAGTTGCAAAGTTACTTACTGTTAGTAGAAAGTCTAAAGTGGACTATCGAAATAAAGTGTTACCGTATTTTTGCTACCTAATAATCACAGTTCTGATTTAGCTGTACTGACCTACTTTTGATTTATCTGTCCAAAATTTGGCAAATTTCATGACATTCCGCGATTCCGTCTGTGTGTTCCGCATCACGGAAATCATAGGGTGTGCAAACTGTGCAAATCTCCGTGTGTCTGGTGATTGTGAAACAAAATAATGGAATGGCAGCAGAAGAATAGTGAACGTTCAGCAACGCCATCCACTACAGCTGGTCTGCATACTGCATACTAACACATGCTGTTCCAGGAATTACAGATCCCTGAGGGAAATCATAATGATTAATTATACAGCCACTGCACTTTTTAATGCTTACTTTCTGTCACAGGCATTTAGGCTGTATTGATGCCTTGTTTGGTCGCACATGTATTCACATATTTCTCCGGGCAGAGAAATGCAATCATTGGGGTTATTTTAATTAATAAATATTAATTGGGCCTGTTACCCTGAGGTGGCAAACACAGCAGGATAAGAACTTTAAGGGTAATTATTTATCCCACAGCTTGTTTGTTTTCGGTTCATTTATTATTTATATATCAATAACTGTTGATTTACTCTAAATGTCAATGTTTCCAGACTCTGTTTAAGAGAGAGAGTGAGGTTAACGACTGTTTACTGGGAATCATTCTCCAAGTTGTTCAGTAAATAGTTGCCTGAAGCTTCAGAGCTAATATCAGCAATAATAAAAAAAAATATATGATGTAATCTTAATGACATTGAAATTCACATTATTAATACATCTCAACTTACATTCACACTTGTAATAATGCATTTTTAGCATAACAATGAAGGCTGTCAAAGTTAAAGTGATTAAAGATGTTTATTCACACTTACTTAAATGGCTAGAGGTTGCTGTGCTGTTGGTTTTAAGTTGACGTTCATACCAAGTGTATCAAGCAGCAAATCACTATCTGTGCTCCCATTGGTAGTTACTATATCGTGTTGCTGCTTATTTGAATATACGTTAATTTATTTCACTAACTGTTGTGGTTGCTTTGGAAATTAACAACTTACGGAACAACTACATCGTTTACTTCCCTTTTCGTGGAACGCAAATCACGATATTTAAAAAAAATGACAGGTTTGAAATTATATGCGTCACGATGTGTCAGGCAGGAAATCGCAGGAGACTCAGGAATCTTCAATAGGAATATTTAATAGTCAAACTTAGAAACATGGAGAACGCGCACACACACTAAACATAACTGAGATCGGACAATGACTGCAATGAAACTGAATGCTTATAAAGAACAGGAAACAAAAGATGATTAATAAACACAGGTGAACTAAATGAATGAAGATTAACTAATGACAAGAACTGGAACAAAACCAAATATGGGCAAACAGGAACTAAACAAACCAACACGTGACAATATGGGGGTTAGATGACCACAGATTTTATTTTATTTTTATTTTTATTTTTTTGAGTGAACAATCCCTTTACATTCATAAAGTGTGGAAAAAGGTTGTTTTATTTGTAGATTTGCATTGAGTTCTGTGTTCATATTTCCAGTGCATTTTGACCATTTTTTTTTGTTATTGTGCGAGTGAGATGACTAAACGATTAAACAAAAGGCCTATTAATTTGTTTTCTTTCCTTGTCCATCTGCTCAAACACTGAATGTGTTAATGTGCCAACAGAGTTACTGGTAACTAAAAATGTAAAAAAAAATTAACTTAAATCAAGCTGAAATCAAATAAAATAGACTTACATGAAAACTAGAAATGTTGACAACTGAAATACAGTAAATTTAAGCTGACATATAACTAAAACTGAAAAATAAATTAAACTTTAATTTAATAAAAATATACAATTTTAAAAAGCTAATAAAAATATCAAAAGTGCATAAATTACTAAAACATTTTTTATCAAATAATCAAATTAATTCAAAATATTTATAAGTTCTATAATATTGTCTAAAAAATACTACTAAATGAATATTGTGTGCTTAAATTACATATTTGAATCCATTGACAATTCTGCTTTATATTCTTAACCTGTTGTTCATTTTAAGTTTTCCCTCCAAAGATGTCATTACAGTTAAACAGTTTCAAATTGTGTCATTTTGCCTTTGAACATGAGTTATCCTTCAACATAAATCAGTGAAGTTAGATTGGGAGCATATGCTAATTCTTGTGGCGTTTACTGAAATGAAATCAGAAGGCTTTGCTAAAGATCAAATTCATCTGACCGTGTTATGCTGATATGAAACCCTCAAAAGCATAAAATGTCCACTAATCGAGGGTTTTAAAACACTGCATTGAATAAAACATTCTGCCTCTTAACCGAGACAGGAATTTTATACAGGGATGTGATTGCTAATGGTTTGAGTGACTATGCTAAGTGGTTGTAACGTTAGATGGGAGCTAAAACTGATGGGCTCAGTGATGCAATCTGCCATGCCAACCAGCAGCCAACTTTGGCACCAGAAACCCGAAGCGACTGTCACCCAAATACTCGGCATTTCATTGCGCCAACGTTCATCGCCGCCAGACATGCAGGCAATGTGCACCCACTCTTCATCTCAGCTAAATGCACGCTATTGGCAGGCTTGGTGGACCATAATCACATTCCCTCCCATAGACACACACACACACACACACACGCACGCATACAAACACACTAATAACAAGGCCAGTTTGTGAGGCGGCTATTATGGAATCCATTGTACCACTGTATTTCCTCCCAACATTATTTGCGACAGAGCATAACAATGCATCCGTTCAGTCAAAAACCATATGTCTTCATTACTCGAGGGATGAATCATCTTCTTTCGAGGGCAATTTATCCAAATATTGCACAGTAAAAGCTCAGCTATTTTGCTGGCAGAAAACAGTATTATTAAATGGGTGTATCCTAGAAGGTAACAATTTTAAGCGTAACTGAATTGAAGTGGACATCTCAAGGACAAAACAACAAACTTTTTTGCTCATCCTCCATTCATTTGACTGCACTTTAAATGGATGGGAGGAAGAATGACAGATAAAAAAGAAAGTGCAGCAGTGTGAGTATAAGAGAGAATATTGAAAGTATGATGAAATTTGCGGGGAAGTGTCGTCAGATATTAAAGTCATAAAGTCAAGAGAGGCAGATTGATGCCAGCTTACTCGAGAATGTCAATCTAGTTGTCAGTTACACTATTAAACTTTTGACTTGGAAGTTGAAGTTTCAACTAAAGTCGAAAAATTTAACTTGATGCACTCAGAAAAGAAAACTACAGAACAAAATACAAGGAGAGGAAAGACTAACACTAAGTCTAATGGTGGTCTCATGGTACAAATACTCATACTGTGATTACCACGGTATTGGTACTCCAAAGTGCTTCAAAGAATGTCATGCTGTTTGTTAGTTGAATTCTATGAATAAATACTATAAGTCTTTCTAGTAGTATCTGCTCATATTTACTTGTAAGTTTGCATTTATGTTACGTTTATTTTACAGTATTTATTTTGTATGTAATTTGCTGCTGGGATTATTCACACTGGTGAATTAGTTATGTTCATCATGACAAATATAAACAGTTGCAAGTTTTTTTTATAGTTTTTTTTTTTTTTAATTTACAAATATATCTTAATTTGATTTCATCTTTTTCTTTAATCTTTTTCTTATTATTTTTCATGCATCAATAAATGAATGAACATTTTAATTAAAATTCCAGAGCCCCTAAGGATGATGGGAAAAATTATGAAATGGGAGGAAAAATAATATTTCAAAGCTTTTGCATTCTCTCACAAAAGTTTTGTGCTCCACTAAAAAACGGTGCGTTCTTTCACAGAACATTTGCTTTCTTTCACAAAACTATTGCATTTCACTGAGAAACTTTGCATTCACTTACAGAAGCACTGATAGCTTTTTTTTCCTTCCACCTATCATTTCTATCACAAAAGTTTCACTAAGAAAAGCAAAAGTTTAGAGTTTTGTAATAGTTTACAGTTAACTGTGTCCTCTCTTGACTGTCTGTGAATTTGGTTCGATTTTTGTCTGGTTAGTTTTCATTTCAAATAAGAACATTGATTTTGGGCTCATTTTTAAACTTGTGCAGTTTGAATTGAACTCATACTAATACATGGCTACATTGCAGCTTTCTTCATTCTGAGTTTGGCTTTATAAACCATATAAAGGCTTGTAAATTGCTGTGCTTTGTGCTGTCTGTCCGCCTTTTTCAGAATTGGTCTCTTTGTCTCTCATCTTCAAGCTTCTCCTCCCTCTGTGTGCCTCACTTTTCCTCTTTATTCTTTCAAAGTTCGCCATATGCGATAAAAGGTGAAATATCTGATGCAGCAGTAAGGCCTGTGACAGGGTTATGAGGATCGCTTCAAAAGTTCTTCAAACCGCTCGCCTCTCTCATCTCAATGTCGGCGAAAGTTATAAAATACTGGTGCTGGAAAAGACAAGCATAATGAAAACTGCTTTCTGTTTTATCCCTGTTGGTTTAGGTTAGAGGTTAGAGGAAAATGTTACTCGGTTCACTTTTATTGCCAACCTCAACACAGAGATTGGCACCTCTGCTGCACTAGACTAATTAGGGAATATGGAAGTTGAGGGCCTGTGAAATTTTAATTGGAATTTATGTCATGCTGAAGGCTCAGAGTAGAATTATAAATGGGTTTGTAAACAGATGAATAAACATAATGAAGAATTGAACAGTCTATGACACCCAGGAGACGGAAAATTACGCCGGGGAACACAAAATATAAGCCCAAATGTTCATAGTCGATAGCAGGATGAATTACTAAAGGGTGTACTTGAACATTCAGAGGAGGCACACTTTACCTTAATGAAAGTGATGCTGCTAAAATGATTCACTTCAGTCTAAAAACATAAACTTCTTGCAAAAATGAGATTTTGAGTAAACCATGTAGTATCTTTCATCAGCATTTAAGGTGGTCTGAAGGACTTAAAGAGAGTAAGACAGCTGTTGTGAGAAACATGTCGATTAACAACGATTTTTTAATTGCTCCTGGAAACAAGACAGTGCCTTTAATAACAATGGTCTCCAAACCAAACTAGACTGTTATAACAAAACACAAAAGCTCCATCTCTCCTCCACTGAACCACATCGAGTGGCTCCTAACATGAGAATGTAAATGTCTTTCTCAAGGTTTCAGGCCCAAAGGAAGAATATATTGATCCTGTGAAAAATAAATGGGATTGCTGTTAGTGTTCGAACGTGTTTGTCATTGTGCTGCTTTCAACAACACTGATTATGTGCATTTTGTTTTGTTTGTCAGTGTAAGCTGCGAATATATATTGTGAACACTATTACAGCGCAGAGCCGAATCCCATGTGGACAATATATATTCATGGAACACCGGCGCTCCCTAAATGGGGAGAAAAAATTAATGCAGCCTCAGCAAGGTCGAGAAGACAGTGTGTGCTATTGTTCAAAGAGCTGATTGGCTGTTTTCTTTCTCATGGTGATTCTGTAAAGTATACATGCATGGTGTAATCTTTGTGCAACCCAATGCAAGAACCCTAGACATAGATGACAATAGAAAGAACAGCGCAAAAGAGAATATGATTTTAGCATTGTTATACTCTCAGCCACTTGTGGGTGCATGTTATAGAATGTTTGCTGTGTGGTTGCGAGGATGCTCTGGGTGGTTGGTAGCTTTCTTATAATCTGCATGGGCAGATTTTCCATCATTTCACTATACTAGACTGCTGTGGTACTATTTACACTACTGTTCAAAAGTATTCAATACTTTTATTTATCAAGGATCCATTAAATTGATCAAAAGTGACAGTAAAGACATTTTGAATATCATGAAAAACAGCACAAATGGTTTCAACACTGAGAAAAAATAACGTTTCTTGAGCAGCAAATCAGCATATTAGAATGATTTCTGAAGGATCATGACACTGAAGACTGAAAATTCAGTTTGCATCATAGGAACAGAATGCATTTTAAAATATATTCAAATTGAAAAAAAAAACTTTAATAATATTTTACAGTTTTACTGATTTTATTGTATTTTTGATCAAATAAATTCAGTATTGGTGAGCATAAAAGACCTCTTTCAAAAAAAAAAAAAGTTATTGTATGTACGTACATTTTTTTGTATTGGTTTCATATTATTTTGGAATCATCTATTTAAAATAAAGATGGCATCTTCCCATCTAAACGAGCAGTTCTTGGCCAAAATAAGCTGTAAAGTGGATCAGACCTGATGTCAAATTTGTCAAAAGTTTAGACTAATCACAATCTAATCTCTCTTTCTGCGACTTGAGTCATTTACAGTAAGCATTCACTCTTGAGACAAGAAACCACAAGCCATCAAACCACACTGAATGTCGCCCGTCGGTTGTTTGCGTGTCCAAGAATTTTTCAGCATAAAGAAGTGTTTGTGTGTTGGGAAGACGAACACGCCAATGCCGAACTATAGCAGAGTTCAGATAGCCAGTTACACAAAGATGTCTTTCTCTGTCCATTGTCTCTTATAAGTGAGTGACTCAAAATAAGGTCCCTCTTAGGACAGAGATGATAATATTGTAAAGAACTGAGAGACAATGCTTTTGCTTTTTGTATGATATGATCAAAATCCGAAAATTACAGAGTTGAGGAGCTGAAATCATAAAGACTGGTTGAATGAATCAACACAAATGACGCATATATCCTTATGTTGGAGCATGAAAAATGCCTCCTGTTTATTGTAGTATGATTATGTGCATTAATTGGACCAGCTTTGAAAAATGCAGTGGTTTTAGCATTATTTGAGCAAAAGAAGCTACATTTATGATGTGACTGTTGTCAGATTTCATGCTCATTAAAAATGAGATTTTTTTTTCATCTTTTGCCGCAGAAGAGCAATTGCGAGTAAATATTCTGTCAACAACAGGAATGTAATATGAAGATTGTACAAAGGAACATTTGTCTTTATGAATATTACTAAAGTGAACAGCAGGCACAACAATGCCATACAAATATAGATACTGAACATATGAGTGCAATATGCATCACATGACTAAACCATCATTTTTAAATACCTCCCCTTTCACAAAAAAAGTGTTTTCAAATTTATCCACTTAAGAGAGCATCTTCAAAAAGCTCAGGTTTTGCAGAACAAAAACAGTGAGGAAAGGCAAAAACATAGGCTATGTCTACATTAATACAGATACTAAAATGGTGTTTTTGTTTCAACACACTCCATCCACAATAGTGTTTTCAAGAGTTTCTCATCCACACTCAAAATGCTAAGATCACCTTACTGTGCATGCGTAAAACCTCATAAAAGTTCACTGAGATGGAACAGAAAGATTTTACTAAGCAAAATAACTCACCATTCACTGATACAGGTCACACTAAATTTCCATTATATGTTTGGCCTAAAACGCAACTGTCCTCATGTTTTGCCTCAGGACAGCAATTGACACTTTACCGGGAGTTTGCTTGACAGGCGATTTGACCAATCATAATGCAGAATCTGCCATTTTGCCCGAAAAAAAAACAGACAAGAGAGTTGTTTACATTCATTCGACATACGTCGTGGAACTCTCCAAAATGGCAGGGAGAAGAATTGTTGAATAAATTATGTTATTTTTGTTTTCTTTGCACACAAAAAGTATTATAGTAGCTTCGAAAAATTGAAGTTGAGCCACTGATGTTACATGGACCGTTTTACCGATGTAAACATTTCAGTTGCATTGGTGTCTATGCAGGGACAGACGGCTCTCAGATTTAATCAAAAATATCTTAATTTGTGTTCTGAAGATGAACAAAGGTCTTACGGGTTTGGAACAACATTATGATGAGTAATTAATGACAGAATTTTCATTTTTGGGTGAACTAACCCTATAATGAGTTTATTTGCCCATATAATCATAGAGTGTAAACTTATTTGGCTTGCTGTCCACTGATGAGGGGTTTGATGAAGCAGGTTCGACTCGAGCTCTAATATACCCCCAAGGGACTTGCTATAGGATGATTACAAAGAGCAAGGTACCTAAAATGAAGGTGGAGATTGGGGAGGTGGAGGGATGCTGGAATAGCTGAGACTGGAGAGAGGTAAGCAGCTGCTTATATACTCTGGCTGATGATTGAAAGATTATGGCTCGCTCCTCCTTAACTTATGTTTAGGAACTTCATTTAAGGGTACCTCTGTACCTTATTTACCCCTAAATGGTGCATAGTAGTACCTTAAAAATACATACCTATTAACCGTATATATTAGTGCCCAAATGGCACATATTAGTAACTTTTGAAAGGGCTCCAGTTAGAGCTTTTGTACCTTTTTTTCCTGAGAGTGTAGATTAAACTGATGTGCCATTTCGGTCTTGCTTGTAGCAAAATAGTGGCTCTCCATTGCATGGCAATGGACAAGTCGGGAATGGCAAGGCGAACGGGAAGGACAGTTCAGGTCAAATGGATTTCGAATTAAGAGCAGTGGAAGAAGAAGGAAAAACAGATCAACAGATGAGGGATAAAGAATGAGCCCAAGAAGAGCGGTGGATAAACAACCCAGAGGAAGAGCCTTTGGCTTTATATTAAAGCTAGTCTGGACTCAACCATCCTCACTGGCATACACCCACATACACTTCCTGCACAGGCCTCTATCTCCACCACCACAATTAATACACCACGCACTGCTGAGGACGTCGCAAGAGACGTGTAGGAGAGACTGATGCAGATGAGGGTGGAAAAAGCCAATGTTTGTGATGGATGGAGATTTGACAGCTTGGAGAAGAAAAAGGACAGTGGGAGAGATTCTCGAGAGAGGAAAGAGAAACAAACGTGAGACGTGAACGGTCTCTGTTCTCATATGTCAGTGTTTGCAGTGCCACGCTGTTCCCGCCTCAGTTCTGCTTCCCAGCTCGTGCTGATAAAGATCTGTAAGCGGAGGAGGACGGCTGACCTTAAATCAGTGCCTCCCGGGGACCTCGATCAATGCGGACACGGCTGCAGAAAGCTACCGGGGTTCAGCGTGGGTCAGTGGCACGGGTACAGCTGTTTTCTGAAGCAGCCTGGCTGGGACGGGTTCATTGAGTTTATCCATTCGCTGTTGCGGCGAGCACACTTGAGACCTAGCTTTGGGTAAACGGGCTCTCGCTCGCTCTCTCCTGACAGTGCACAAGTGGAGTATACAGGGAGGGTTTTATTCGCCAAGCGCTCTTCAAGATGCCTTTGGTCTGCAGTGGCCCTGAACACCTCACGCCTTAGAAATGTATTATGGGTGAGGGCAATTGAAGGCAAGGAGAAGATGCAAATGCAGAGAAAGAGAGAGAACGCCAAGGGAAAAGGTTGAACAAGTTCATGGTCTTATCTATTAGCATCAGCTTCACCACAAGAAGGTACACTTGTAGCCTGGAGATCTTAGTTTGAATTTCTACGACACGCATCTTCGAGTGAAATTATGGATGCCCAAACAGAATCCTTTTGCCTCTGCCTCAAAAAGCATGATATAATTATCTTGCAAAACCTTGACAGTGGTCTGACTCAAAAACACAACTGCAAAAGTAACATCTTGGAATAGGAACTAAAACACCCTGAATCTACAAAAAGTCCATTTAAGATTTGGAAGTGAAGTTTTTTGGCTACAACAAGCTGATCTAATTTAGTTTGAAGCACACTAAGTATTTTTATTCAAACTAACCTCACTTTTTTTTTTTTGGACCTATTGGGAGTATTTTCCTTATTCAATTGGCAAATTGTTCTTATTTTAAACAAACCTCAAAAAACTGTTACATTTATTGCTTCAAACAGCTACAAAAAAACAAACAAAGAAAAGTCCATTAGGGTAAGAAGACATTTGCAAGTCTGCAAGGTAAATATCCAACTCATCCAGCATTCTTTTAGTTTTTTGTCTCACCTTAAATATCCTGTTACAATTTCATTGTGAGAAACCGCTGTAAACAACAACAAGTGTGTGAGTGAACGGTCAGAATGAATCTTATTTGTTGTGGTACTGTTGTGAATGCGAGTTGAAGTCTGACACGGAATAGAAGAAATTGTTGAATAAAGTTGTTATTTTTGTTTTCTTTGCGCACAAAAAGTATTCTTGTAGCTTCATAATATTACGGTTGAATCACTGATGTCACACGGACTATTTTAACAATGTTCTTACTAACTTTCTGGGCCTTGAACGTGGTAGTCATGTTGGTGTTTATGCAGGGTCAGAAAGCTCTCAAATTTCATCAAAAGTATCTTAATTTGTGTTCTGAAGATGAAAAAAGTTCTTACAGGTTTGAAACGACATGAGTGTGAGTAATTAATGACAGAATTTTCATTTTTAGGTGAGCTATCCCTTTAATTAAAGGTGTATTATGTAATATTGACAGCTAGCAGTTGAAATAGGTACTGCAGTCCAAATTCTAAATATTGGAGAGAGTTATTTCTCCCACTCCCTTCTCCTTGAGGACACGCAACAGACATTCCGACACATAAAGCACAATTCAAAGCAGAATAACTTACTGTAGCATTGTTTTTTGGAGAAACAAGAATGTGAACTTAGTATTTTTCTCCAAACATATTATGGTATTTTTATGTTATAGTACAATCAAAAATAAAAATAAAAATTACACACAGCACCTAAAAAAAATAATCAGTACTATTATCTTGTTTCGTTTTCAATCAAATACTTAGCATGCTTAAAAAAGGATAGCGTTACAATTTACTTCTGAAGCACCATTTCAATGTATATTAAAACCTCAATAAGTTTTTATAGACATATTCTTAAAACAACAACAAAAAACTTATGGGGTAAGAAAAGAATTAATTAGTAAATGTGTAATTTATAAAAGTAATTCATTAATTTAACTGAACAAAATCTCCATAGTAATTATTACACTTAAACCAATTCCAGTGCACTTTCTTTCTGTTTTTCATTTGCAGTGGTATTTTAAAAATTATTTAATTTAAGTCCTAATTAATTGTCTGGGTGTTATCTCATTTAAAAAAAAAAGACTTTCCAGCCAAACGCATGTCTTCAAATTAAACAGCAACACACTAAAATAAAAGAAATACCAACCAACTTTAACGATTACAAATAACAATTATTTTTACATTCCCAGAAGGCCAAAAAGACTTGCTTATGATTGAAATGTACAATCATGGGGACTTCTGGGTCACCCAGCCGCTCAGAAACCGAATCAATTAAAATGAAAATGATTAAAAGTACATTGTTTTTAATATACCTTGGAGTCACACAGCGCTCAGTCAACCACTTTAAAACTCCCTCTGCTTCCTCTGTTACCTTTATATGAGGCCAAAGGGGAATGATATTGAGACTATAACTCAAGGAGAAACTTTGTTCAAATCATTTCGTCCTTTAGAGAATGCGATACAGTATCTAAATCATTCGGCCATGAATTCTGGCAATTCATTCTGAAGGTTAGTTGCCCCTGGGAAAGAGCCGAATGACGTATATAGTTGTGAACGACTTCAACACAGTGCACGAAGACCAGAATGTGAGACGTTCCCTCTTCCCAACGAGAGCACCTTTTGTAACCGTTATTTATTTATTTACAGACTCCATGCTAATGGAAGAGCCTTGTTGTAGCAAAATAGGCCATGTCACAATGTTCCTCTTCTCGACGCAGCGCCGAGCTAAAGATAAATCCATTAGGATGGAGCAATACGAAGAGCGAGAGAGAGGCATGAAAGGGACAGTGCTCAGCAGTAGAGGAAGAAAAGGGCGAAAGAGCAAAGAAAGCAGGGAAGGAGCACATTCAAAATGAAGAAACTAGAGTAACATTTCCTGCCACTCAATTCTGTGTCTTTCTGCTCCGTCCTTTTCTTGCTCCTCGGCTGAATTGGAAAGAAAAGCGGGGCATTCATCTCCAGACTTCTATTTTTTTCCAGCCCACTGTGTTCGCTCCAGCCTGCTTTTGTGCCGGGCTATACTTTAGCCCTGACTGGCGGCTCTTGCACAAACCTGACTCCCATGCCCAATGGCTGGGAATTGTAGTCCAATGAGCAGGGGATGATGGGGGTCGTGGGCCAAACATGCTTTCCCACCGTGCTGAAAAGAAGTGCTTGACAGATCGGGTGGCCCGGTTGCCACGACGACCGATGAAGACAAGGTCATTCACTTTGACCTCCACCCTGCCCTCCTGGCGGGTGGTTAGATCACTAAGCTGTTGACTAATTAATGAGTGTGTTTGTAGTCATGCTGGTTAGGACGGCTTTGATGGGAGCTTGCTCTCTTTGTAAAAGGCTTCTCTGGTGATTTATTGGACGGTCTTTTGAGATCTGTTCAGACGGTTGTTTTCACTGGCTCGGTGAAAAGACACATGCATATATGCAGTGTAAACAAGGCCTGTGATGTGTTTATAATATAACATTAGCTCAATGCAGAGAAAGGACACACAAACGCACGGCTCTGGAAAAAATGAGCGTGTCCTGACGCACACACGCAAACAACAACCAGAGAACAATCGACACTGCTCTGGATTGAGATGTTTCCCTCCTGGGAGAAATAAAGATCAAGCATGGTACATGGAACATGGTAGCTGTTTTTTTGCTGGTCCAGCATGACCAAGATGGATTCAGTCGCTTTATAGCAGCTCAAACTCCTTAGTAGGTCAGAATTTTTCAAGCTTGAGGTCAAAACTCCTCATGGTCACCAAAGATGTCTTTTAGGGGATTTGTATTAACTGTATCTTATGGTATGTTTTTAAAATATATTAAAATAAAAAAAAATAAAAAATTATATATATATATATATATATATATATATATATATATATATATTAAGGGGATAGTTCACCCAAATATGAAAATTCTGTCATTAATTGCTCACCCTCATGTCTTTCTAAACCCGTAAGACCTTCTTTCAACTTCTGAACACAAATTAAGATATTTTTGATGAAATCCGAGAGCTTTCTGACCTTGCATAGACAGCAGCACAACTGACATGTTCAAGGCCCAGAAAGGTAGTAAGGACAACATTAAAATAGTCCATGTGACATCAGTGGTTCAACTGTAATGTTATAAAGTTGTGTTGTTGTCTGTGCAGGGTCAGAAAGCTCAGATTTCATCAAAAATATCTTAATTTGTGTTCTGAATATGAACAAAGGTCTTATGGGCACTTGAGGTCGACATGAGGGTGATTAATGTAATTCATGGCAAAACTTTTGTTTTTGGGTGAACTATCCCTTTAAATGTAACATTAATTTAGATTTTTTTTTATTTACATCTTATTACAATAGTTAACTGACATTACAGTAAAAGGTGTTATTATTTTTAATAACATAACTTGTATAGATCTTGAAATGTATATTTTAATTGTATGATGTGGGCTGCAAGAACTTTTGCCTTTAAAAATAAGTCACAGACCGAAAAAGTTAGTGAAAAATGTTTTAAGGTAAATCGATCCACTCTGTGATGAGCTACAAAGCATATAAAATCACCTACCAGCTGGTTTCAAGTGGACTTTCCAACAAGGAAATTTATTTCCACCAATTGCCATTAAAAATGGAGACACAGTCACTCATTTTAACACAGGCACCTTCCCCAATACACTCACACGTGGTGTTATAGTCTGCTGCGCTCATTCTTTCCAGACCTTTAATAATACACTCATCTTCTGTCTCTGACTGGAAAGCCTTGGCTGTCCGCACTGAGATTTATGTCTTACAGTCATACACACACAGAACTTTTTAATGCCTCCATTTCTGATAAGACACATCTGTCCTGCCAGGCCCTGATCCGTGAGTCAGATTCAGCAATAACGTCCTTTACTGGAACCCCAGAACAAACTGCCAAAGACTGTCGTCATCAGAGTAATTGTGTATATATCTGTGCAACTGTGTTTCTTCAGCCATGGGCACTTTTGGCCATGTGAACGTTTAGAAAAGAAACTCTCATAAATTGCAATTTGTTTTTAACACTCTCACCACTTTATATTGTACACTAACAATGTCCAACTGTAGACACACATGCATCGCAGGGCAAAAAAAATTACTTTTTTTTCTGAAAGAAATTTGAGTCAGTGTCATTTCCACCATATCTTAAAATATAATAGCATTCTGTGATGGAAAAAGCACTTTCAGTAATTGTGTAAAAATCAAAATAAATATATAAAAAAAAGCTTGCCTTGATATGGCAAATTTTACAGTTATTATTATGTACTTTCTAACTACTATAAAATAATTAAATTTAAATTAAATTAACAATTAAAAAAATTTAACTTTTTGCATAATTTGTCAGAATTACAGCTGGACTATACAAAAAAAGTACAATAAAAATATGAAAAAATTATTTTTACCTTCAGTTTTTTCCCCATGTCTCATATTTCATCTGTTGTCTCTTAAACGTACACATTTGCATTAATTTTTAAGATTATTAGGGGCACAGTTGTTGGATTTGAAAATTGTGCCACAAATGAAAGAGATTTGAGGGGAAAAGTATATTAATTTGATATAATAAATATCAAAATGGCTTTAAAATTTCAATCAATCTTAAGGTTATCTAGGTTTTAAAGATTCATATGGGACGAGAGTAAAACAATACATCTATACATAAAAGACATTTGACAATAAAAAAATTATTACAATTAAAATATTTGTAGGCCTTTTTGTCTCAGAATAGATTATAATTAATAATAAAAATGACTAATAACAATTGAATAATAATAATAATAAAATCTGCTTGGATGTTAAAGAGGTCATCGGATGCCCATTTTCCACAAGTTGATAGGATTCTTTAGGGTCTTAATGAAAAGTCTATAACATACTTTGGTTAAAATTTCTCAAAGGTAGTGTAAAGAACACCTTTTTACCCTGTCAAAATCAGCCCTGTTTTCAGCAAGCTGTTTTTAAATGCATGTTGCTTTAAATGCAAATGAGCTCTGCTCACCCCGCCCCTCTCTTCAGTGGAGTGACGAGCAGACTGTAAACTTCAGCCGCAAAACTGGCTAACTAGCACATGATTAGGAAAGGAGATTTGCAAAAATTCATTAAAAAACCTTATACTCACTTCTTCTGTAGGTGAGGCTGGATCACGAATTATTTGCGCGAACATAGACGCATTTAGGCAGATCGGGATCGGCGCATTCCCTTTTCAAAAACGAAAGTAGCTTTAATCCTCTGCCTCTTCAGCAGCTCAGATGTCGGGAGTAAATAATGACTGCTATATTCATTATTACATCCAACAACAAAACACCTTAATCGCTTAATCAGAGACATCTTGTTTTCCCCTGTACCGGAGTCGACACAGTGGTGGACAGCTCTCAGCTCACTCAGGGCGGGTCTAAGGTATAACGGTCTTGTCAATCAACTATAGCAGAACTACATCATTCTGACAGGAATCTCAGAACAGCCTGATTTGAGAAAGGAGATTTTAAAATAGGGATTTAAAAGAAAACACTGGGTGGATTTTTATCATTACAGGATGGATGTGTACACACACTTCCAACATACATTTATGTTCAAACAACTTGTAAAGTGAATGTTGCATGCAATGACCCTTTTAAAGTGCTTATAGTTGAAGAAACTATAAAAATCCCCAATAATTGGCATCACAGGACCCAGGGCAGGATGTCATCACCCTCTCAACTTCTGACCCCGTCCCTAATCACGGAGGGTCAAAAGAAGGCCCACAAGGTCACAATGCATGACTCACATAGAAAGACTCTTAAAACCCTTTCATAAATCCACTTCATCCCTAAAAAGTCAATAACTAGATAACAGACCACCACCAAGCTATCTGAATACAACCTTTATAAAACCATTATGAACATGCACATTTCATCAAACATTTTTCTCTTTATGCATGACAAAAGAATTCTGAGAATTGCACAAATAAGCATGAAAGATATGAATGCAGGTTTGACTCTGTTTTCAGGAATTCTTTTGATAATGCCACATTACTCATAATGCATTTGAGATTGTTTACTCATAAGCAACAAAAGCTCAGTCAAATTTAAAGTCCATTTGCTTTACAACTTGGTCTCTTTCTTTCTTGTTTAACATGTTTGTTAAGAATGAATCTACAGGAATATTCAGGGTTGTGTAACTTCCATTTTTTCTTTATGAAGAGAAACAAGAGACACATTTTTTTTGTTTAGTCAACATAATTCCACACATGCTGCTGATTGATGCACTGAAATATTGAAAACTATGATAAAATGAGCCAGGGTTTTCTGATAAACTACGTCATATTTATGTTCACTGGGCTTCTGTTCGGTCAAATGTGCACCATAATGAATGTCAAGCACTAACAACAGCTCTTCTCTGTGTTCATGTCTCAACCTTTACAAATATACCGTATAGAGTGCTGTTATTTATAGCACATAACCATCCTGTATGCTGTTCTAAACACATACAATCATACATGTCTTGTTTTGATACAGAAACCTCGTCTGTGTTTATCTGAAACATAAACATGGACAATTATAGAGAAAAGAAAGAGAGATGTATGTAGTGCATGATTAACTGCTCTAATGTTTTTGTATTATAGAATAACACAGCATTAATTCACTCACCACGTTTACAAAGCTCAATCCAAGACTTGTTTCTGTGGTTTGGGCACCACTGAGGATGGTGTCTAATTTTACACTCTGGCTCTAGTGGTGAGTGTGTGTATCTTAATGTGGAAATTATGATCAAGGGGTCATAATTCCCTTGCAAAAGTCATGAGTAAAGAGCCAGACTCACAGCAGAAGCTGCTCTGATCTGAATGTGGTTTGGGGAAAAAATCAAATCGACTGAACACAAAGAAAAAAGCACTACTGTTCAAAGATTTTTAAATATAAAAAAGTCTCTAATACTCACCAAGGCTGCATTTATTTGATTTAAAATCCAGTAAAAACATTAATATTGTGAAATATTATTACAATTTAAAATAACCTTTTTTCTATTCAAATATATTTTAAATGTAATTTATTTCTGTGATGCAAAGCAGAATTTTCTGTGTCATTACTCCAGTCTTCAGTGTCACATGATCCTTCAGAAATCATTAATGTCCTGATTGCCTGCTCAAGAAACATTTCATATTATTATCAATGTCGAAAACAGTTGTGCTGCTTAATATTTTTGTGGAAAGCATGATTTATTTATTTTTTTCGGGATGCTTTAATGACTAGAAAGTTCTAAAATCCAGTATTTATTTATAATAGATTTGTTTTTCTTTATATTTATGACCTTTAACTTTGAATGTATGTATAAACACACACACTGTCGTTCAAAAGATGGGATCAGTAAGATTTTTAATGTTTTTTTAAAGTTTTTAAAGTTTCTTATTTTCATTAAGGCTGCATCTTTTTGATGAAAAATACAGAAAAACTTTTTTAGTTTTGTATTTAATGTACTTTAAAATATAACTTATTCCTGTGAAGCAAAGCTGAATTTACAGCATCATTACTCCAGTCTTCACTGTCACATTATCATTCATAAATCATTCTAATATGATTTGCAATCAATGTTGGAAGCAGTTGTGCTGTTTAATATTTTTGGGACCTGTGATAGTTTTTTATTCAAAATAGAAATTTTGTGTTACAATATACAATACTATTCAAAAGTTTGGGGTCAGTACATTTTTTCTTTCTTTTTTCAAGAAATTAATACTTTTACTGCTCTAGCTCTTTTCTTAAAGACACTTCACTAATTTGTGAAGCTCAATTATTTTTTGCTGCACATCAGAAATATATTCTTTGTTTTTTCTCATTGTGATGGATGATTAAGGGAATTTGGACTTTGTTTTCCCTGCTATTTATATTTCTGTGCAACAGGAGGCCATGGCTGGATAATTTCATGTTCATAATCCCCCTGGAGTGCTATATGAATATGAATGGGAATATACTTCAGAATATACTTCAATATACTTAAAAGTAAATATACTTTTACTCATAAGAATTTCTAGGGGTGCCAATAATTGTGTCCAACGTGTATTTAAGAAAAAACATTTATTTCATGAGATTTTCCCCCATTTTCAATTGTTTTAGTTCAATAAAAGGTTAGTTTTTTGTTTTTTTAAATAAAATATCAAAAGTATAAGAAAGAAAGAAAACCTTTTTAATAAGACTTTATTAACATAGTTATACTTATTAAAAACTTTAATGAATAAAGTAAAAGACAGAGCTGTAGTAGTTGTATTATAAGCGTAAGAAGGGACTTTCTTTTCTGTAAGAGTAGGTGTAGAAAGGGATAGAAAGGCAATGAGAGTAAATTTGGCACCTCATACATTAATATTCTTTGTCTCCATGGAGACTGATCACAAAGCCTGAAATACACCACCTGTGGCCTCAGACGTGTAAACAATCGGACTCATAGATATGTTTCCATTTTTATTTCCCACATATACACACTTTGTCAAGCAGAAACATGGTAGTGGGAAACACAAATTATGAGCCATGGCTCAGCTGCCACGCATTCAACCACAATGACTTGTCATGAAATGATTTTCAACAGCGATCACGCTTGCAGATGTGGAACATTAAACGTTGGGAATTCAAGCAGCGCACTCCCTCCCCCTCTGTACGAAATGTCAGTTTCTCTTGTTACAACATGACAGTACACTCGCCCTGCGTGCAAACAGATGTATCAGACACAGGTCACAAACGGGTTGAGAAAGCACCGTCGAACAGCTCTTATACGAGACACTGACAGAAACCTGCGTGGGGGAAAATATTATGCTGACATCAAGGCTGATACATGATGAAGTCTTTCTCTAGAGATATTTTCTTTGACTATTATCTAACTATTATTTGAAAGAAAAATACAAAACAATGGTTTCAAATGATAGCAAAAAATGTTGTCCCATGTTATTTGATGCTAAAGAAAACAAGGTCACAATGGACAGTCAAGTCAGTTTGGGCAACAAAATGCTGAACATACACTGTATCGTTCAAAAATTTGAGGCTGGAGTGATTTTTGTAATGTTTTTGAAAGATATCTCTTACACTCTTAAAAATAAAGGTGCTTCAAAAGGTTCTTCACAGCAATGCCACAGAAGAACCATTTTTGGTTCCACAAAGAACCATTCAGTAAAAGGTTCTTTAAAGAACCATCTCTTTTTTCCTTTTTATAATCTGAAGAACCTTCTTTCACCACAAATAATCTTTTGTGAAACTTAAAGGTTCTTTATGGAACCATTTAGACAAAAAGGTTCTTCTATAGCATCGTGAAGCACCTTTATTTTTAAGAGTGTATGCTCACTAAGACTTTTATTTGTTAAAAAATACAGTAAAAACAGTTAATACTGTGAAATAATATTAATTATTTAAAATATTTAAGTATTTTATTTTTAAAGAAATATTGTAAATTAAATTTCAATTAAAATATTAAAAGTAAGAGAAATCATTATTACAGATAGAGGACTTGTTTACTAGCCAGAAGCATTAGCTTGAAGTATTTTGTCTCACAAGATGTTTGTCCTTATTTGGTTGGTTTCCTGCCATTAGTTAATCATCGTTTATTCCATTCACCTGTCTTGTATTAATCATCTTATTTCCTCATTAGTTTGTGTTCTTTATAAGCCTTGAGTTTAGTAATCTTCTTCGTCGTGTCTTAAAGTTATGTTTACGCTGTTTATCCTGTTGTTGAATACGTTTACTCCATTAAAGAACCTGATTATTCTGAATCCCTCGTCTTCCTGCCTTCCTAGATCAGCATCTCGTAACAGAAGACACGACCTAACCGACAAATAAGGAGGCTGCGATTAGTTCCCCGCAAGGTTGGCCCAGGGAACATCGGTCAACCGCCGCCCACAGCGATGATTGTGCCGCCGAAGTCCTTGCCACCGCCGTCCATGGAGAAACCAAGCCCGCCGCCAGAGAGTAAGGCAAGGTCGCACACGGATGCTCACGTGCCATTGGGGGTACTCATAATTTATGAGGGGATGTCTTGGACTCCTGTGCCCGCTTCTCGACAGCGCCCTCCTGTGCCCGCTCTTCGTCAGCATTCCCCAGTGCCCGCTTCTCCAGGGCCAGTCCCTCCAGTGCCCACTTCTCTAGGGCCAGTCCCTCCAGTGCCCGCTTCTCCAGGGCCAGTCCCTCCAGTGCCCGCTTCTCCAGGGCCAGTCTCTCCAGTGCCCGCTTCTCCAGGGCCAGTCCCTCCTATGAAACTGCTGACAGAACGCCTCCAGGAATCTGCGCTGCCTGAGCGACCCCAAGTGCCTGCTCGTCGCAAGTGCCCTCCAGTGCCTGCGCCTCACAAGTGCCCTCCTTCGTCTCCACTGGTCCTGTCCAGCCCTCCTTCGTCTGCACTGATCTCGTCCAGCCCTCCTGCGTCTCCTACGTCTCGTCCAGCTCCGTGCTGCCTGAGCACCCCCAAATGTCCGCGCTGCCCGAGCACCCCCAAGTGTCTGCGCTTCCAGAGTGCCCTCCTATGTCTCCACTGGTCCCGTCCAGCTCCGCGCTGCCCGAGCGCCCCCAAGAGCCCACCTCTCCTAAATTATTCCCAAAGGGGAACCTCTCCAAGAACATTTTTTTGGGGGGCCATATAGTCACGGCCACAGAGCTCCCTGATCCGCCATGGCCTCCTGAAAAAATAATATGGCCATGGCTCCCCGAGTCTCCTGTCCCACCATGGCCGCCTGAGTCTCCTGTCCCGCTATGGCCTCCCGAGTCTCCTGATCCGCCCTGGAGGCTTCCTTTGTCTCTTCCCTGACCTGGTCCTGCTCCAGCCTCCCCGAATTGACTGTTACGGTGCGGGATGCACCTTCCGGGAGGTGGGCGATATCTGTCACGGTTTGGTTTCTGTTTAGTTCCTGTTTGTCCTTATTTGGTCGGTTTCCTGTCATTAGTTAATCATCGTTTATTCCATTCACCTGTCTTGTATTAATCATCTTGTTTCCTCATTAGTTTGTGTTCTTTATAAGCCTTGAGTTCAGTAATCTTCTTCGTCGTGCCTTAAAGTTATGTTCACGCTGTTTATCCTGTTGTTGAATACGGTTACTCCATTAAAGAACCTGATTTCTCTAAATCTGTTCCCATGAAGAAACAAACTCATCTACATCTTGGATGGCCTGAGGGTAAGTAAATGTTCAGCAAATTGTATTTTTTTGGGTGAACTATTCCTTTAAAACCTTTGGATTCACCTTCAGCATCTTTGAAACACAGAGCCAAAGCTATTCCATCTGCAGGTCATGTGATCGTTCTTCTTTCAAGATGGGAGGTTGAAGGACAGAGGTCTATTTCCCTTAAAGAAGACACTTAAGGACATCCATCAGAGGCCAGATAACTTCCAAAAGTGCATAATATATATCAAACCACACACATAAGTAACAAAAGAAGAATATGTGACCAAATCCACATGCTCCTCCCTGCTCCGATATTTCCTTTCACAGAAATGCAATCAAAGCATGAACTAGTGCCAAGACTTCCAACTGCCATATTTACCCTTGATGGGCCCTAAAAGAAATGCATGATGCCGGTTCCCTCATCAAAGAGAGAGATTACTGTAAATCTCATTTGCCTGTTCACTGCCAGTCAACCATTTGTGTTGCTTGAACTCTAGACTATATGGCAGCTAAATAATGTTTAAACAAACACAATCTTCACATACCAGTCATTGCCAGGTTCATCCAATGACCTGAAGAGGGTGAATGAACCTTCTGTTCATGATACAAATAGAAGATGGCGGGAGGCTTTATCTCAAAAAAGGCAATAAATCTATCTCTCAGCAGACGCTGTTGTCTTTGGCAAAGCGTGCAATTGGAAACTAGATTTCCAGAGGGAAATACCCGTGCTTGTAAGGAAGCAAACAAATAGCACTGAAGTTTTAGGGCTAGATGACTTTCAGTGGCTTACATACAATAATCAACACTCGTGTCAGTGTGCTAATAAATGGTCAAATGGTTCAACGTTTGTGGTCAGTGATTTTTTTCTTGAAAGAGATAATGCTTTTATTCAGTAAGGATGCATTAAATTGATCAAAGGTAACAGTGAAGACAGTTATAATATTAAACATTTATATTTAAAAGAAATGCTGTTCTTTTGAACTTTCTATTCATCAAAAAATCCTGAAAAATATATCATAGTTTCCACAAAGAATATTAAGCAGCATAACTATAATTCATGTTTCATAAGCATCAAATCAGCATATCAGAATGATTTCAGGAAAATAACATTTTAAAATATATTAAAATACACTCTTAAAAAAAGGATGCCATAGAAGAACCTTTTTGTCTAAATGGTTCAATAAGGAACCATTAACATCTGAAGAACCTTTCCGTTTCACAAAAGGTTCTTTGTGGTGAAAGAAGGTTCTTCAGATTATAAAAAGGTAAGACAGAGATGGTTCTTTAAAGAACCTTAGACTGAATGGTTCTTTGTGGAACCAAAAATGGTTCTTCTATGGCATCGCTGAGAAGAACCTTTTAAGCACCTTTATTTTTAATAGTAAGAAACAGTTATTCTAAATTTTACTGATATTTATTATATTTTATTAATATATTAAGTGTATTCACATTTATTCATATTTTTACTCTATTTTTGATCAAATGAACACAATTTAAGCTAATCCGCCACTACTCCTCATGCCTTAGCCTCAGCACCGGCTCTCCCCAGGGCTGTGTGCTGAGACCCCTTCTTTACACCCACTACACCCATGACTGCACCCCCACCCACTCCAGCAACACCATCATCAAGTTTGCTGATGATAACATCGTGGTGGGGCTCATCTCTGGGGGAGATGAGTCCGCATACCGGGATGATGTGGAGCAGTTGTCAGTGTGGTGTATAGAAAACAACCTGGCTCTGAACATTACCAAGATCAAGGAACTGATTATTGACTACAGGAGAAAGAAAACGGACATTCAGCCCCTGTTCATCAATGGGGACTGTGTGGAGAGGACCTCTAACTTCCGATTCTTGGGCGTTCACCTTGATGATGACCTGACCTGGAGCACCAACACCACTGCTACCATCAAGAAGGCACATCAGAGACTGTACTTTCTGAGAATTCTTGGGAACAATCAACTTGCACAGAAACTGTTGGTGTCCTTCTACCACTGCTCCATAGAGCGCATCCTCACATACTGCATCTGTGTGTGGTTTTCCAGTTGCACAGTCGCAGAGAGGAAGGTGCTCCAGAGGGTCGTCAACACGGCCCAAAAGATTATCGGAATGCCCCCTCCCCTCCCTGGAAGACCGGTATAGTTGTCTCAGGAAGGCAAATAATATTCTCAGAGCTCCATCTCACCCCGGACACATTCACTTTGAGCTTCTGCCCTCAGGCAGACGTTACAGATTAATAAAAACTCGGACTAATAGACTAAAAAACAGTTTCTACCCCAGAGCCATAACTGCACTGAACACAACAAAGATTTAAACATTTAGTAATTATCTACTGTACACTTGCTGTGCAATAAGATGTGCAATGACCGGCAGGAATGTGAATGTAAATTGTGAATTATTTATTTATTTATTTAAAAAAAATTCCACCTTAAAGGTTTGCTTTTCTTCAATTTCGTTGTACTTGTACAATGACAATAAAGATATTAATTCATTCATTCATTCATTTGACCAACTCCAACATTTTGAACAGTATAGACAAGGAAGACAAATCTTATAACAAAAAGGCCAATTGCATTTCTTTATGGAAATATAGCTTGAAAAATAAAGTATGGTTTCCAAAAAAAAACATACACTGAAACTGTACAAAAAGTAAAGGTTGGAAAGAGTCTGTACAGTAAGTGGGTTCCTGCTAAATTAATAGCAGAAGCTTAAAACAGGGTAGGTGATCTGGTTCAAAAACATTTTTTGTTATGCTGGTTGAAAGTCTCTTCACATCCCGATAGCAATCACTAAGTAAAGTGGACTATTTATTAATGGTGTAGGACCATAAAATCTTCGTTCAATCATATCCCTTGGTCCGAGGTCTACGATAGGCTGTCCTGCCTGCCTGTCAACGTATGTATTTGCATACATGTAGTATTATGCACTTTGTACTTATCAGCGATGAAAGAGACAGGTAATCTGACAGCGCTGCATTCAAATCTCCACCAAAGGCATCTCTCATCGTGTCGCTGGTTAGCCTCTGCTCTGTCGGAGCGCGTTTGTGTGTTTTGGAGGAGGCGTGGCTTTGGAGAATGATTTGCAGGGAAGGTAGGATCTTATGCTTTAAAAGCTAGCTTGCTATAGCTACCCTCTCCAAAATCACCTACCCTACCTTTAAGAAATCCTATGCTGTGGCTGGTAAACTCTGCAGTATTCTGTATCTCTCTCACTCTTAGTAATAAGGTCTGTAGATGCCCATAGCAGTTATATTTGATTAGAGAGTGTCATGTTGCACAAATTGGAATGTAATATATGGCTTTGTTTGGGTGAATATGTGCTTGGCTGTAAGTGAGAGTGTAATTCTGTGTTGTTCTTAGTTTGTCTGTCTCAGAGTTGGGAAACTGATTAAGCCCAGGCACGCACACACATTTATATACACTACTTGCGGTTTACAAGTTATAATGAAAGATGTCAGAGGGGCTTGGAGGAGATGAAACCTGCTGAACATTAAAATCCCTTCTAATTAAAGAGCAAGAGTATTAGTTTGTGTGCATGTGTGTCAAACAGTGAAGATAATGGAGGACCCGTTGATGAAGTGTTTCACATTCCTACAGAGGTAATGAGGCGGCACAGATGATACACACACACACACGCGCGCACCCCCCTCAAAACCAACATGCTGCTAAAGTGGAAGGAACTGAAGGTCAATATGTCTAAAGCAACACAGCACAACTAATGTAAGGCAGACTATAAAATGTGAAAGGTGTTTGCTGTAATAACCTTTCATATTTACAGAGAAACTGCTTAATGGTACTTATTATCATGTATGTTTTGACACACCTGACTGCAGTGAAACTACGTTCTTGAAAATGAGTACAAGGGGCATTTGCTATTAGAAATTAGTCATGTTGTGCAGACAAATAAAAATAGTACAAAGTCGTGACCTAATGGATAGAGAGTTGGACTTGTAACCCGAAGGTTGTGGGTTCGAGTCTCAGGTCCAGCAGGGATTGTTGGTGGGGGAGTGAATAACT
Source organism: Barbus barbus (assembly GCF_936440315.1). Lineage (NCBI taxonomy): Eukaryota > Metazoa > Chordata > Actinopteri > Cypriniformes > Cyprinidae > Barbus > Barbus barbus. The sequence continues at coordinate 8,159,217 of NC_136718.1, forward strand.
AGCTCTCTCTCTGCACCTTCGATACCATGACTGAGGTGAGACCCTTGAGCAAGGCATCGAACCCCCAACTGCTCCCCAGGTGCCACAGCATTGGCTGCCCACTGCTCCGTGTGTGTGTTCACTACTGTGTGTGTGCACTTGGATGCGTTAAATGCAGAGCACAAATTCTGAGTATGGGTCACCGTACTTGGCCACATGTCACTTCACTTAAAGGATAATTCATCCAAAAATGAAAATTTTGCCATCATTTACTCACCACAAGTTGTTCCAAAATTATATGCATTTCGTTCTTCTGTTGAACACAAAATAAGATATTTTGAAAAATGTTGGTAACAGTTTCTGGTTCTCATTGACTTTCATAGAATACAAAAAAAATGGAACTGGAAGTCAAAGGGAACCAAAGAAAGAAACTCAAGAAACTTTTTTTTTTTACTTTTATAACATTACTCTAACATCAAAATTCACAGATATATTTGTTTAAGTAAGTGTTTTGGCCTGTTTTCGCTTGTAAATGGTGTTTGATCTGCATATTTCTCAGACAAGAGGACTTCACAGAAGAAAGCTATATTATGGATACAACACTTATATTTTAGCTGTTGTTTTTTTTTCTTCTTCTTTTAACAAAACACAGCTTTTCTCTTCACAAGACATTAATTGATGTACTGTAGTCATGTGGATTATTGTGATGTTTTAATCAGCAGTTTGGACTCTCATTCTGACGGCACCCATTCAGTGCAATGGATCCACTGCTGAGAAAGTGATGTAATGCTTAATTTCTCCAAATCTGTTCCAAAACAAAATCATCTACATCTTGAATGGCCTGAGGGTGAGTACATTTTCAGCATTTGTGAATGAACTATTCCTTTAAACGTCACCACAACATCCAGCAAGTTATCAAAAGCTTTTCAAATACCTGTTTGTCTACTTGAACACTAAAAAATGTACATCTACAGTCACCAAAAAAAAAAAAAGTGAGGTAGAGACTTTTTTATTTATTCACTAAATTGTTTATTTATATTAGATTTAAGTTTGTCAGATTAAGTTTCAACATGAAGCTAAGGTGATTTTTTTTCCCCTTGGTGTGATGTGAAATCATGTTCACTGCAAATGCATTGGTTTCCAGTAGCTGGTCCCTTTGAGATACATGTGTCTTGCTCGAATGACAGTACTTGGAACAAATGGGCAGTTTAGGCACTGAAGTGATGTTTTACACTGACAGGTTCTCTTGAAACAGCACAACTGATGAAGGCTAGTTTGAGTTTGTAACCTTATATCAGTCCGATCCATTTATTTAAAAAAAAAGAAATCGATTCTCAAAAAAAAAAAAAAAAAAAAATGCTGGTTTGTGCAAAACAACATGCCACTCAATATAAACAGAATAATATATATTTTAAAAGAAACAATTTCAAAAGGGATATCTTTGCATGAAAGAAAGGTTTGAAAGGGGAATAAGAGAGACAAGCCAAAGGCTGCGTCATTCATTTATATTCACCATGTTTCTCGTTTCACGGCCCCATTCGCCCTCAATCAAAAAGTGAAAAGCACTTGAGTGCTGTGGTGAATTAAAGCTTAGGCCCCTGCGACTGGCCCCTGTTGCTTCATCAGCCTGTGAGTACAGCAAAGCCCACAGCAGCAGCGATGCACTGCATGAGAATCCGTCCTATGCTGCCACACACTGTGAAGCAAGCTTTGAGGAGCAGAAAGTAAGCTGTGTGTTAATCACCACAGAAAGAGCCAGAAACAGTCTGCAGTAGAGCTTGGCTTGGATGCCACAGAGTGTGTTTGTTTCACAACCTACTGGAGTTCAAAGATCAAGTCTGCAAGCTGTTAGTGCAAATTTTAGCCTATATATTAAATGGGCATCTTGCCTGAAGCATTCATTTTTTCTTTTCTTCATTAATTGATCAAAAATACTGTAAAAACAGTAATATCGTAAAATATTACAATTTAAAATAAGTTTTCTTTTGTAAAATATATTAAAATGTATTCCTGTAATGCAAAGCTGAATTTTCAGCATCATTACTCCAGTCTTCAGTATCACATGATCCTTCAAAAATATGCTGATTTGCTGCTCAAGAAACAATTATTATTTTTATCCATGTTGGAAACAGCTATGCTGTTTAATGTTTTTGTGAAAACCATGACACAAATTTTCAGGTTTGAATCGAAAGCATTTATTTGAAATACAAATATTTGTAGCAATGTGAAAGCCTTTACTGTCACTTTTGAGCAATTTAATGCATTCTTTCTGAATAAAAGTATAAATTTCTGTAAAAATCTTCTATTTGTTATTATTGTTCCAAACCTGTATGACTTTCTCTCTTATGTTGAACGTAAAAGAAGATATTCTGAAAAATGCTGGTCCCATTGATGGTCCCATTGACTTCCATAGTATTTCTTTCCCTACTATGGAAGTCAGTGGGGACCAACAACTGTTTGGTTCTTCAGAATTCTTCAAAATATCTTCTTTTGTGTTCAACATAAGAGAGAAACTTATACAGGTTTGGAATGACATGATGGTGAGTAAATAATGACAAAATTTTCATTTTTGGGTGAACTATTCCTTTAAAGGTGCTGTATGTAAGTTTTTGACTCAACTAAAGCATAAAAATACCATAATATGTTTGCAGATATTTAAGAAACATGCTAAGTTAACATACTTGTTTATCTGAAAAACAATGCTACAGTCAGTTATCCTCCGTTGAAAATGTGCATTTCGGCCCGGAATATCGGTCTGTGTTTTGGTTTGTGAAACCCGCACACTGCCAGTTTACCCAATTGTATTTCGGCAACCTGGGTTGCCAGATGGTGGAAAACGTACCAGGTTACGTATGTAACCCAGGTTCCCTGAAGGGAACGAGAGCTACGTCCGAAGACGCTATGGGAACGCTATCAGCGTAACCGGCGCTCTGAATATTTTATACAACAGTCTAATGGATGGGCGAGGCGTCACGGGCAGGGATGCCGGAAGTGTGGCTCGGGACGTAGCTCTCGTTCCCTTCAGGGAACCTGGGTTACATACGTAACCTGGTACGTTCCCTTCCAGGAACTTCGAGCTACGTCCGAAGATGCTATGGGAATGCAATACCAACGCCGCCAGACTGACAAGTCCCTGCCTAGTGTCAGGCTGAAAGGACGGAGGAGCCTGGAGTGGCTCTGATGTCGAGGTTGTAAAACCTGGCGAATGTCAGGGGCGTGGACCACCCAGCAGCGTTGCAGATGTCTTGCATGGAGACACCTGCCCAGAAGGCCTTGGAGGCCGCCACACCTCGGGTCGAGTGCGCTCTGACTCCCAGCGGCGGGGGAAGGTCAGAGGTCTCGTACGCCAGATTGATGGCATCCACTATCCACCTGCTAAGAGTGGGCTTCGAAGCTGGAAGACCCCTCTTAGGCGGACCAAAGCACACGAGCAATTGGTCCGTCTTTCTCCACAGGGCAGCTCTGTGGATGTATGCGTCCAGTGCTCGCACTGGACACACACAGTTGTGCCTTTCCTGGTCGGGCTCCCTGAAGGGAGGAGGACAGAAGGCCTGGAGTACGACCGGCTGTGGTACGACCGTCAGAACCTTCGGTATGTACCCCGCACGGGGGTAGAGGAAGACTTTCGCCGAACCGGGCGCAAAGTCGATATGCGAAGGGGCCACAGATAGGGCCTGGAGGTCACTCACCCTCCTCAGAGAGGTGATAGCCAGCAGGAAGACGGTCTTGATCGTGAGGAGTCTATCAGTTATCTCCCCGAGAGGCTCAAAGGGTGCTCTGCCCATAGCCTCTAGTACCACCGCCAGGTCCCACGTGGGGACACGGGGCCGTACAGGCGGCCTCAGCCTCAGCGCACCGCGGAGGAAACGTGTAACCAGGGGGTGTCTGCCCACTGACTGGCCACTGATAAGGGCGTGGTACGACGAGATAGCTGCCACGTAGACCTTAATAGTGGAGTGGGTTAACCCTGCGGAGAAGCGGGCCTGCAGGAACTCCAGAACTGCGCGGATCGGGCAGTTGACTGGGTCGAGCTGGCGGTCTCCGCACCATGAAGTGAAGAGTTTCCACTTCAAGGCGTACAGTTTCCTCGTAGAGGGAGCTCTGGATTGGAGAATGGTCTCGACAACCTCGGTTGACAGACCGGAAGCTATGAGTTGTGCCCCCTCAGGGGCCACACCCACAGCCTCCAGCACTCCGGACGGGGGTGCACAAGGGTGCCCCCGGCCTGTGAGAGGAGATCGCTCCTGATCGGTACCGGCCACGGGGTGCCGTCGAGGAGGGAAATCAGATCCGAGAACCATACTCGGCCCGGCCAGAACGGCGCTACTAACAGTAGGCTTACCGCGTCCCGGCGCACTCTCGCCAAAACTCCCGGGAGCAGAGCGATCGGGGGGAAGGCGTACAGACGAAGCCTCGGCCAGGTCTGTACCATAGCATCCAGTCCCAGAGGCGCTGGAGGAGCTAGAGAGAACCAAAGGGGACATTGCGCAGACTCTCGAGTCGCAAAGAGGTCCACCTGTGCTTGGCCAAAGACCTTCCAAATCTGCTTCACCACCTGGGGGTGAAGCATCCATTCCCCGGGCCTCGGCCCCTGTCTCGACAGGACGTCTGCTCCGACGTTGAGATACCCAGGAATGTGCAGAGCTCTCAATGATAGGAGCTTGCCCTGGGACCACACAAGGATCTGGTGTGCCAGCTTGTACAAGGGGCGCGACCGCAGACCTCCTTGGTGGTTGATGTAAGAGACCACTGCCGTGCTGTCGGTGCGGACCAGCACGTGGCGATCTCTCAAGTCTGGGAGGAAGTGCTTGAGAGCACGGAACACAGCTAGGATCTCTAGCCAGTTGATATGCCACGTCAGGTGGCGACCACTCCACAGACCGCGGGCAGGGTGGCCACTCATGACCGCACCCCAACCGGTGAGGGAGGCGTCCGTCGCTAGCGAGACGCGGCGACAAGGAGCTCCCAGCGCCGGGCCCTGGGACAAGAACCAGGGTTTCCTCCACATGTCTAAGGCACGGATACAGCGCCGTGATACCTTGACAGCGCGGAGCGAGTTTCCCCTCAGGGAGACCCCCCTGGTCTTGAGCCACCACTGTAGGGGCCTCATGTACAGCAGGCCAGAAGGAATCACGCTGGACGCAACTGCCATGAGCCCAAGCAGCCTCTGAAACTGCTTGACAGTGAATGGCTGGCCTTCTCGCACTCTCCTGACTGCCGTGAGGATCGACTCGATCCGAGCAGGGGTCAAACGAGCCTGCATCGTGGTCGAATCCCACACCACGCCTAGATAAGTGGTTCTCTGAGCTGGAGAAAGCACACTCTTCTTGGCGTTTAGTCTTAACCCCAAATCTTTCATGTGGGCAAGAACGACATCTCGATGCCGAACTGCCAACTGCTCTGATTGAGCAAGAATCAACCAATCGTCGATATAATTTAGTATGCGGATGCCTTGCAGTCGCAACGGGACCAGTGCCGCATCCACACACTTGGTGAAAGTGCGGGGTGAGAGTGCTAGGCCGAAGGGAAGAACCCGATACTGGTACGCTTTGCCCCCGAAAGCGAACCTCAGGAACTTCCTGTGAGAGGGAATGATGGACACATGGAAATAGGCGTCTTTGAGGTCTATCGTGACAAACCAGTCCTCGGACCTGATTTGGGACACGATCTGCTTGACCGTCAGCATCTTGAACTTCAGCGGTCTGACTGAGAGGTTCAAGAGACGCAAGTCCAGTATGGGCCTGAGCCCTCCATCCCTCTTCGGAACAATGAAGTACCGGCTGTAGAAGCCGGTGTGCACTTCGTGAAGTGGAACCAACTCTATGGCTTCCTTTTTCAGCAAAGTGTTGACTTCCTGTTCCAGGACCAGAGCCTGCTCGGGGCGGACCGTAGTCACGCAGACCCCGTTGAACCGCGGGGGCGGCCCATCGAACTGGATGGAATAGCCAGCCTCTACCGTGCACAGGACCCAGAGAGACACGTTCGGCAGCCGTTGCCAGGCCGCCAAACGATCTACTAAGGGAATCAGTCTCTCGAGACTGACCTCTGGTGTTAGAGAAGCGGCCAGACCGCTGTCTTGCTGGAGCGTACCGGCAGGGGACGCGTAGTCTGGCGGCTGGGGCGAGTCTCTCAGGCCCGCTGAGATCACAGGCGGTAGAACCTGAGGATAGTACTCGCTGGGACCTGCTGTGCCCTGGAACTGCAGGGTTGGCAGACAGATCCCCGGAGGGCACCGAGGGGAGACGGTCACCGTGAGCTGCGGTGTGAGTCGCTCCACCCCAGTAGGGGTCACCCTCCGAAGTCCTGGGACTTGCCCATCAGGACTTCCTTGCCGCGGACCTCTTGGCCGCCAAGACATCCCTCAGGTCTGTCTTGGGTTTTGAGGCCCCCGGCGCGGAGCGCCGCTGCCCTCGGCTCCGCCTCGGGGGAGCACGAGAGGCGACGCTCTCCTTCTGCGCAGCCCTGTGCGAGGAACTAGTATGCGGAGGAGGCTGCTCCCGCCCAGCAGCCTCCAGAGTTAGAGAGCGGCGGGGGAGGAACCGCCGAAACGCCTCCGCTTGCCTACGGGCCTCCTGAAACCTGTCGACGACGGTACCCACGGCGTCGCCGAACAGGCCAGAAGGCTGAAGCGGGGCGTCCAGGAGGCAGACCCTGTCCTTCTCCTTAATGTCGGACAGGGTCAGCCACAAATGCCTCTCCGTTGCCACCATAGCTGCCATGGAGCGGCCGATAGCACGGGCCGACTCCTTGGTGGCGCGGAGAGCCAAATCGGCGGTTCTCCTGAGCTCTGAGATATCCTCAGCTCTGACATCCCCCAGCTCATCTAAATCCTTCAGCAGTTCGGCCTGGTACGCCTGCAACACCGCCATCGTGTGCAGACACGCACCAGCCTGTCCTGCTGCCGCATACCCCTTGCCCACCAGGGATGATGTGGTGCGCAGAGGCCTGGTGGGCAGGGTAGGAGCCTTCAAGGACGATGCTGTGGAAGGAGACAGATAGCCCGCCAGCGTCTGCTCAATCCGGGGCATCGCCCTATATCCACGCCCGTCCAATTCCCGTACATTACCGTAGTAATCTGACGCGGGAATGAAAGGGCGGGATGTATATGGTTTCACCCACGATCTCGACACCTCGGTGTGGAGATCGGGGAAAAACGGAAGGCTCCTGCGAGGAGGTGGCGGCCGCGAGCGCAGGAAACGCTCGTCCAGCAGGCTGGACCGCGGCACAGTTGTTCTCTCGGGGGGCCAACTGATGTCAAGCTTGGCCACTGCCCGAGTTGCCACCTCCAAAAGCTCCTCGTATTGGGGCGAGAGAGGCGGCGTAACCTCTTCAACGCTCGTCACATCAATCTCCTCGGAGGAAGATAGACGAAGCGCTGAGTCCTCATCTCGGGGGGAAGTAGCCGCTTCCCCGAGAGACGGGACACCAGATCTGGCGGATACGGGAGGAGATAGAGACATGCCCGTCTCACTCCCGCCAGCCAGATCAGCCTGCGAGCCCCACGAGTGTAGCAGCCGCTCTGCCTCGGCAGCAGCGGGGCCAGCACCGCGTGGGAGGCTCGCGAAGGCTCCCTTCTCGAAGAGAGCCTTCCGGGTGCGGAGTGTGCGCAGCGGGAGCCGCTCACAGTGCAGGCAACCAGCTCCCTCGAGAGCTGATGCCGCATGCTCCGCACCCAAACAGACCACGCACAGGCTGTGTGTGTCTCCACTCGTGATGTAACGAGGGCAGGGACTGACACACAACCTGAAACGCGATCTGGGATCGCCCCTAGTCTTTGCCTTAGCTTTAGGCATTTTTACCTGGCTTTCCAAGACAGACAACACCAAATAAGACTCACAAGACAAAGAATCAGACTGACAATACACAGAGCGCTTGCTGAATGACAGAAAGCTGATGCCGGCTCCGCCGCATGTGCTTATATAACTTCCTGGTCGTGACGTCACCCCGCCCGTGACGCCTCGCCCATCCATTAGACTGTTGTATAAAATATTCAGAGCGCCGGTTACGCTGATAGCGTTCCCATAGCGTCTTCGGACGTAGCTCGAAGTTCCTGGAAGGGAACACAGCATATTTCATGTCATTCATCATCATGTGTGCTAGTCGGTGACGTTAATCTGGCAACCTGCGTGTGCGTCAAGTCTGAGGAGGAGGGGCCGGGTGAAAAAAAACCCTCTCCAATATTTTGAATTTGGACAGCAATACCTAGTTCAACCGCTAGGTTAATTCTACATACAGCACCTTTAAGTATTTGTTTGGTTATCATCAACATTCTTTGAATACTGAATATCAAAGATATTTTCTTTTGTGTTCCGCAGAAAAAGGAAGTCATACAGGTTTAGAACAACTTGAGGGTGAGTAAATGATGACAGAATCTTCATTTTTGGGTGAACTGTTCCTTTAAGATCATTGTCATTGTCACAAAACAATGTCAATGTCAATGCAGTCAAAATAAATATGCAGTTAAAGGTTTAAGCTGTTGATGTTCAAAAACTTTCAGCCCTAATGTTTGTTTTGGAGCTTGAGGATCGTCCAGCGTGTCTTTCTGCTTACTTCTCTCGCCGTCACTGAATTATTCTACTGCAAACAGACCAAATACATTTATAAACCCTGATGATCCACAGTGTCACCACCTGGCTTATGCTGTTTAATACAAACTTTTGTCCAATCTTTGAGAAAGGAGGATGGGATTATGCAACACATTACTCATATTAGGAGCGTTTCTCTTTGCTAGTGTTTGCCAGCATCAGACATTCACTGCAGGTTAATAGAGGTCTCTGCATTACAGCTTTGATTCTGAATATGTTATATGCGACTGAATATAGCTACACTGCATTATAATAATATCTGTCTTCACAGGCCGGCTATATATCCCTCCCAATCCCTGTAGATAATTCCTCATATCGCATCTTTTAGAGACACATACAGGTTTACTGTAACCTCCAGGTGATTATGTATCAGATATGATTGACAGGTTTATGACTTCCTGCTGGTAAAGAGGAAATAAGTTTCTCCTCATTTCAGAGACGTATCAAGGTCTGCTGTTAGAGAAGAGAAATGCCAGACATCATGTTGACTTAATAATAATCTCAATAATATAACCTTCTTTTTTTGCGGTAGATATTGCAATAGCGGTTTTATCACCAAAGCTCCATTGTAAAACAATTTAATGAAATCTGAGGGTGCTGTGCAATGAACCTGATATCAAAAACAGAGAATGAGGTTTATTTTATAAGGCGTTAAAATTATTGGTGCTTATGACTGAGACATACTCATAATGCTGAGGCTCTATAGAGGAAACATGCATTCTGATACATACATATAAACAAAATATACTGTAAGTTTATGATCTGTTTATGATGGCAATAATGTAGAAAAAAAAAGTAGAATCTAGTAAGATACTTCCTTTTAGAGCAATTGCATACAAAAGTCCCCTGTGGTATCCTACTGTACTTTAAATATATATGCACACACATACATATACATACATATATAGATATATATATATATATATATATATATTAACATTAATAAAAATGTTAACATATTAACATTAATACGAAGAAATGGTTATTTGAGCACCAAATCAGCACATTAGAAAGATTTCTGAAGGATCATGTGACACTGAAGACTGGAGTAATGGCCATCACAGGAATAAATTACTTTTAAAATATATTACAACCAGCTATTCTAAATTGTAATAATATTTCACAATATAAATGATTTTACTGTATTTTTGTTCAAATAAATGCAGCCTTGGTGAGCATAGAAGCACAGAAAAGTCTTACCAACCGTAACTTTTGAACAGAATATTTTGAAATGCTGAAATTTGTTTGCATTTATCTAACTACATTTACAACAGTCATTTATCAACAATCATAATGTTTTAATTAGTGCTGTCAAATGATTAATCACGATTAATCGCATCCTAAATAAAAGTTTTTGTTTACATAATATATGTGTGTGTACTGTGTATAGTTATTATGTATATATAAAGACACAAACATACAGCATATATTTTGAAAATATGTACATGTATTTGCATGTATATATTTATATTCATATAAATTATATCATATATAAATATATTTTATATATAAACGCATATATATATATATATATATATATGCATGTGTGTGTATTTATATATACCTAATAAATAAACACAGCACACACACATATATTATATAAACAAAAACTTTTATTTTGAATGTGATTAATTGCGATTAATCATTTGCCAGCACTATTTTTTTAATGCAATTAATAAACAATGGTTATTATATTGTTCATTTTTAGTTCATACTGCATTAGCTAATGTTACTTATTTAGTTATTGTTTGTTTGTACTTTGTTGAAATTAAAATGAACCAAGATTAATAAATGCTCTGCTTCTGAGCTGTTATGTGGAGGCTGGTGATGCGTGGAAGCGTATGTATACACCTGCCATATCAGTGTCAGGATGTCATTATTGACGGACACGGCAGCTGAAAGCACTCATCCTGAAAGCTCTTTCTCATGTGTTGACTTTCAATGTTCTTTAATGTGACATGCAGCTTCAGTCCACAATAATTATGCCATCAACACTTTGACCTTAACTCCAGAATTGCAGTACTCACACACTCATGAATTTAGGAGAACTGTCATCCAAGTCCCATTAACCACTGAAAAAGCCTTTACGCTTCTTCACCTTCAAACAGAGAAAAATAAGTGAGGTGCTGAGTTCAAACGAGTGATGAAAATGGTGCAGAAATCATGATGGAATAAAAGAAACAAAGCTAGAAATACAACTTGCAGCCCTGAAATGTGATTATGGCTACATATTCCAAGTTTTAAATGAAATGACTAATTTTAATGAAATGCACCACAAATCACATTAGACTCACTGCCTTCCTCATGAACATTTTCTTTCCATGTATAGGTTAAAGTTATTATTTGGGGGAAAGAGCAGGAGCATGTAAGAGGTACGGCGTATTTATCTCAATGATCAATGCTATGCTCAATTACATGACTAATGGAACCTTTACACAAGCATGCCAAGGTCTATGTGGTCTGAACCAAACAAATTACCCATAATGCACCTGCCCATTATGGATAATACCCACCCACTTTGGGCAAACATACAGCTCAGCACATGTGTGACAGAATCGCTGAGAAGTACAATACTTTTGAGCTCTCTGCAGTGCAAGTCCAGTTCTACCAGTGGAAATAAAGGAAAGAACATGCCTACTAAGCTTCACAAATCCAATGTTTTACCACTGTAGTTTAATACATCTACATATTATCAGCTCTGAGATTAACCATCAGTGTTTGGGAGTAACTTGTTACTTATAAATGTTCACTTATAAAGTCACTTGTTTAATTTCAGAAATTATCAGTGTGTTTTAAACAAATAATTTGTGTGAATGATTCAATGAGCCATTATGTGGAGAACTCTGCTAATATTATTTGCATGATGATGCATTTTAAAGTTAATGGCCAAACGGATGTTTATAAAAGTCCACGTTGTTGCAGACGAAATATGACACAGATAACCTTTAATAAATATTTTTACTTCGTTAAATGTTGATTATTAGTAACTCAAACCCCTTTATCTAAACCTCCGTTGGTCGCACACATCTGCCATGTTTGCAGTTTTTAACGCTTTTTATTCGTGTTTGTAGTTCTGAACTGAATCCTTCGCCAAAGCGCAATGGATTGTGGGCAATATTATCCATTAGTGTGCACGGATCCACGCTTCAAAACTCGACCTGAAATAGTAGACCATTTGGGGACTTTTGGGATACTCTTTTCAACATACTATGCTTTGGGACACACTTGTTTTAATCATACTATTTAGGACGGATAGTATGAACAGTGGAACGCAGGGAGTGACTTGTTTAATTTCTGAACGAATCAGAGTTTTGAATGAATCATTTGAATGAATGATTCAATGACTCACTCAAAAACATTCTCTTGCTTAATTTATGAATGAATCAACATTTTGAAACAAATCATTTGAACGAATGACTCAATCACACACTAATAAAAACGGTCATTTGTTTCATTTCTGAATAAACCAGTGTATTATGAATCATTTCAGTGACTCACTCATAAAGACAGTCAGTTTTGTTTATTAATGAATCTGCATTTTTGAATGAATTGGTTGAATGAATGACTCAATGACTCTGACTTATAAAGACGTTCACTTGTTCGATTTATAAATGAATCAATGCTTTAAAACAAATCGTTTGAACAATCTCATAAAGACAATCATGTTTAATTTCTGAATGAATTTCAGAAGTATTTTTTGAACACAGGGTTTGAGTGAATGATTCGATGATTCACTTATATAGACATTTCTTTTGTTTCCTAATGAATCTGCAAACTTTTCGAACAAATCAACTAGTCGCAACGAGGTAAACTGCAGGAACTTGCTACTAGTCGGCACTCTTCTAAGAAAATGACATTATTTCTTCTGTTATTCTCTCAGACATCAGCTTCATTGATTTTTCTATCCATCACCTCCTTTTCTCCGCTACTCTTCAATATCTCTGCAATGATTCATTTAACAGATGTGAAACTCTCTATTTTGTCTCTCAGTCTCGAAGCTTTAAAACCAGAAGCTCCTCTCAGTTGCACCCCATTTAAACAGAACAATCATCTTCAACTGCAGTCTCACATGTAGAGAGACCTTTAACTGAACTAAACGTGGTCTCATCTTTTGACTCACACCCTATATCTTATAGTAAAACCATTTTTCCCAACCAAGTTGAGTGCATAGAGGGTTTTTTTTTAAAGTCCTTCAGGACTTCAAGTGGTGCAACAACATCCAATCTGCAGTGGCCTTTCATTCAAAATCATTACAAATCTTGAATACTGCCAGAGGAACGAGCGTGGGAACATGTTATAAAAATCAGGGTCAAGGTTTGTTAGTAACCCTGAGTGTGGGACAGTTGGAGGTGAAGTTACTGTGTTCTGGCTCAGTTCCTTTGAGACAGGTCTGAAAGTAAAAGCAGCCTCTCTCTGAGGATACGTTCCTTCGCTTCACTGTGTAATAGAGCTGAAAGGCCCTCCACCGAACATCTCCAGAGACTGAGACAGATCGAGAGACAGGAGCATAATTGGCCACAGGAATAAGCAGGGATCTGAATTGTGTGGAATTTGTTAGTTTCTCATGGGCAAACTCACAAAAGTTTCTGCTTGAGCATCTTTCTCTTAGCATTCTGACTATGTATCTATATTAAGGAGTTGTTTTTGGAAGCAGAGCATAATCAAAAGGAATGTGTCTAAACTGCTTCTACCTCTCAGAGATATTCCGGTAATTAAACTCAATATTTCCTCTAAATATAAACTTTTTGTTTGGAATGGATTTGGAGTCTCTCTTTTCCCCAATCCACATCTCTATCCTTCATTCCTCTGATCATTTTTTCATTTTCGCTCCACATCCCAAGCAAAATATTCCAATCCAATTACAGTCCAATTGGGAGTTGTATTAGAATGGATTAGTTTTAGCTATGCTTTAAGACTTTCAAAGTCCAGTGACAGACCACAGAAGATGAATTTTGCCTACATGGAGTCCAAGTGAAAAAAGAGAAGATTCAGTATAATGTGAAACTTATCCCATGAAATTGGATATGATGAAGTGTATATATAAAAAATATGACATCACAAGCAACTATTAAAAACATATGGAAGCACACAACATTCGTTCTGCAGTCTAACTGAAACAATGGTTGAAACTAAAGTCTATAAATGGGTAGCTGATATACCTTTACGAAGATGTTCACACACACATACACGAGCATATATATAAAAATATTTTTTTATATATTTTTCATATTTGGAGACTAGATAGAAGGCTTGTACTGTTAAAATGAATTTGTCACACCGCACAGTCCATGGACATGTTGTGCTCCATCTACCCAAACTTTATGCCATAACATTGACTCGCTACTGCAAAAATTACCATAGTTATGCAACATGATAATTAGTTTTATATATTTATTTATTTTACCTTGCCCTTTTGAATTGAATAAACTTTAAGGGCTACAGCTTGGGGCTTTTGTCTTCAGAATGCTTCTAATTTTCCTTCAGCCAGGGTTGCATGGGTAGATGTGACCGGTTTGTTCAACAGCATATTTGTTATTAGCGGAGATGCTAATCAGATCGTTCCCTGAGGAGATTATCGGGAAAAGAGCAGACGGAATCGCATGTGTTTTAAAAAACAAAAACAAAAGTTAAATGATCCAGACGAGTTAAACAGGGTGTGTGTGTGTGTGTGTGTGTGTGTGTGTGTGTGAGTGAACCTTCATCTAACCTCACTTCATCTACTCATTAAGATGAACAAATGGCTCTGCCTTGCGGCATTTTACTCAGTGGCTGTTTTGGGAAACATTCAGTGTAGGAACACGACATGTGCTTAAATTGCTAAGTAGATTTTTAAACTGCCTAAAAGGTATTCAGTTGGCAGATATAGTGTGTGAAATACCTTCGTTTCCCATTTTCTGGAATGTATGTTCAAATATAAAGACCTATAACAGGATCAAAATGCTTTCTGGAATGTATGTTCAAATATAAAGACCTATAACAGGATCAAAATGCTTAATGCTGAAAAGACCAGATTTCACCAGCATGAAGGCTGATTTATGCTGGTTTTGTGCTGTGCTATCTGGTGGAACATAGCCATGCATTTTACTTCAGAAGGATCGTCTCTGTTGTAAAGCTATAATCGGGATTAGTTCATCAATTACATTTGAGCTTCCACTTAATACATTTAATGTGCTTTATTTATGTGGAGTAATCACTGTTTATATGTGAATAAAAACCTAAAATAAATCTGTTCATTTAAAATGATCATGTCTCTTCGGAAGACTTGGATTAAACTATTAAATTCATGTGAATTTCTTTTACCACATCTTTACGAATTTTTAAAAGGGTCAACATTTTGGATGAATGGCCTTTCGATGTAAGGACAGGAATCTCAAAGGTTTTAGATCTTAATTAGAGTTTCAAAGTTTAACCAAAGTCTTATGGGATAGGAATGACTCGAGAGTCTTTGAATGACTTGATTTGCATCATCTATTACTTTAAAAAATGTAAACTTTGCAAAACTTTTAGATAGTTTGATTATGACATAAAGTGAACATACTGTACCATGAACCTGTTTATCTGAAAAGCATGATGATTTAGTATTTCTGTCTGTATTAAACACAACAGGTTTTATTTTCTTTCTCACATTTGTTTGATTTCTCACATAGGTTAAGTGCCTTCGTTTCTAGAGGAGAAGAAATGTAGGATGTCAGAGAGAATTAACCAATTAGCAGCATGAGTCACATTCAAATGAACTGTAAACATGATTATCAGCACTGCAGCTTTACTCTATTTTAGCACACTGTTTGCTCTAATAAACTTCATGCAGAAGCTTAATGATGTGCATAAATGCCTCCGCTAAATATTTCGAATATTATCTTTACAGCTCTTTGCCACACAGCAGGAAAGAAAATTATGTTTTGCTGCTGCAAATACACTAAGAAACATCATCTTAATGTTCTACGTATGACGGAAACTTTTCGTTTTCTGTGTAAGACTATAAGTTCTCAGACATTAAATAAGTTGCACTATAAATTAAGCAGAATGGATTTTCATATGAAACCTTAAATGTGGAAATTTTGTTAGCATGGTTCTGCTTAAGCATGTCAACCTTTATTTTGGTTTAATTAGACTCAAACCCTAGGCTTACTACTGGCGTAAAAAAAAGCCCCAGACTGTAACTAGCTATATTCATCTTCTCCATACTTCATCTGTCCACAACAGCTGGTGGCTTCACACACACTCCGACTGTCATGCCTCAACTAATCACTGCCGTACAACAGAAACACAGCTTTTGCCAAAATTAATGGCCCACTTATAGATAAAATATGGGAGGGAGGGGGGGAGGGGGGTTCGGTAAACACACCATTTTTGACAAGGACAGAAATGTTGGGAAATGAGTTTAATACATATTCAGCACCATTTCACTTTTTAAATTGCAATTTCAAATGGATTTGCAAAAATCTGAGACATATGAACACTGTTTTCAAGGACTGCTTTTGAAAGGTTTCTTCCTCTTCACTGTTGCTGTGATAGGCTGCAACAGGGAGCCGTATCTATACAAGAAGAATGAACAATTTTGTATTCTGATGACCAAAACGATTTCTTCTGCAACTGGACCTCTGAAAATAAATCACAGAACCATGGGAGACTGCTTATGTATGTCTTGAACAATACGCATTTGTCCATGCCAAAATGTGTCAGGGGAGCAGGGTTAACTAGACAGTCCAAAAATCTGATTTGTGTTTGCACGTTCCCTAAATTAGTGCATTTGTTGCCTCTTTGAAACCATTGTGTCTCCAACACATCTGTCTCCAATGCAAATTATATTTTTAATCCACACCACTAATAGGAGAAAAAGACTGAAGTTCAGGTCCTGCACATCCTCCACAATGCTGCGTTACTGATCAAAGAGCTTCACCCTCATTAGCTCTTAGGCCCATTTTACACCTGCTGTTAACATCTGTCTCTAGTGATCCAGTCACATGTGGACAGTGTTAAATACATGTGTAAACAAGCTCCAAAATGTTCTGTCATCCGATCACTCCTACATTTAAAGGTCGTCACAAACATCCCACATAGCAAGCGATCTTGGCCCAAACGTGGCCTCAAACTGGCACTGCTGGCATCACAATGGCATGTACCCTTTCAGCCAGAGCTGGGCCATGTGTGGCAATGATGGCACAGCGTGCATCATATCAAACAATATGAGGGCCGATTGTTGGTGGGAGGAGTGTGGCCCAAACAAGTCCAGTGATCATGTGGCAATATTGCATGATGTTAGGTGCGTTCGACTTGAAGCACGGCTACAGACGGTGGTCAACGAGAGTAGCCGCTTGCAGTCAGGGGCGGAGTTGAAAACGGAGTCATCATGTCGGACACTTCGGGGCTCTCGTAGTTTGCTGCATCTACCTCAGTCATGGCAGATCACGTGGCGTTTGCTTGCTTTATTGCAGACGAACTGGAAGCTATAGAAATGCCGTTATTGTTGTATGAAATTGAGCACAATGAGCAACGAAAGTGAGTAAAGGTTCAATGTAATAAGTATTATTTTTATATATCCAAAGGGACATGGGACCATACCCAACACCAGTGTGACTCGTTATTTCTAATACTAACCAATCAATGCAATTATACTTAACAATTTTCATTAGAAGTGATTCTTTTTTTATTACTATGTTGGTTTATGTTTTAATAAACCTTTAAGATGTATGTAATATTTTGAAAGGGTGTCATCACGACAGAAACGAGTTTTAAGTAAATAAATAGAACATATTGAAAATTTGACTTGTGCAGTATGATTCATTATGTGTGTTTTTGCTACTGCAACTTAATAAAAATAATCTATGAAGATAATAATTGTATGTACTAAATGTAAAAGGTTTTCATTACAGATAAAAGAATTAGGATGTTACATATTTGTTTACTTATTTTACTATTTCTCCAGTTAGGTAAGCACATTTTAGTAAGACAAAACACCATGAACATACGTGAACACCATGAACAGGCCTACGGATAAGCCCAATTTATTTGCCTTTCTATTATGATTTATACCATCTTATGAAAGTGATCTGAATGTTGTATTAAGTTGACATCCAGCCAGAGTTGTTGGTAGTAATCACATGCAAGTGAAGATGGATGAACCCAGCAACTAGACAATTAGTATCAATCAGAATCCATGATGACCACATTATATTAAAAGTCTGTAAGATTGACACTTGATTTATTCCATAAAAAAATTATCTAAATAGGTTATGCAGCTTAATACTGTAAAGGGTCTGTATGAAAAAGGTCCAAAATAAACCAATGCACAAAACCTATATAAACGAATTAACAAAAAAGTGATTGCAGTAAAAATAATTGTAATCTTTTAATAAACATGATTTACGAGATGAAGATGACATGAAAAGTTAATTTATTTTTATTTTTTTGAAAGTCCGTATATGAGCATTAGTGGGACTGAAGTTGTCAGAATAAACCCGAAATACACGTCCTTGTTGTCATGTGGTGAATTTGGCCAATCGTGAAACAGCTGTGTCGTCATCAGCGCTCCCGCAGTCGCTCTGGAGAAATTGCGCCGGCTGAGTCAGCCGGCTGCTCTCGAAACGCTATCGCGGTACTTTGATGCCACACGTGACAGTGACGTGTGGTCGGCGCCGGTTCAAGTCGGACTAAATTTCTAACCGGCATGCACTGCTTCAAGTCAGCCGCCGATCGGTCTGCTAAGTGCTGCATGAAGTCGAACGCACCTAATGGTTCTTATGGAGTGCGCTTCTTTAACTCCCTCTTCGGGCCATCAGAGGGCTTCATCACCGTAGTACTAATCTCCCCTTTTCACTACATTCCCCATCAGTCCCGTACCTGGCACTGATTATCATTCCCCACCTGTTTCCAATTATCTGGACTATTTAATGAACTGTGCCACCCAGGCCCTTTGTGAAGTCTTGTTTTGCACCGGTGAACATTACTGAGCGTTTCGCCTGTTTTTTTCTTCGGACTACCTTGTGTCTATACCTTGCCTGCTTACCGTTCTCTCGTTGGATTGCTGCCTGCCCTGATCCACGCCAGTCTAAGTTTCTGTCCCGATCTCAGGTCTGCTCAATGTTTACCACTCTGCCCACACTATTCTGCCTACTACTATTCTCCCTTATCTGTGTCCTGACCTCTGCTTGTTTGATTCAGTTCCAAATAAAGCTGCAAATGGATCCCAGTCTGAGTGATGAATCATTACAATGGTTAAATGATCACAGAAATTTTAATGAAGTGTAGTATTGCTTAAATTTAATCTTTGAAATGGCAAGTCAAAACATTATCATTTCAAAATTAAGCAAATCAATAAATCAGTCAACTGAATTAAACTGCACTTAATTATAACTGTTTTATATTTTATATTATTACATATTATTTTCAGTACAAATAATGTTAAGAAGTTTTACAATAAGTTTTAACGGCAGCGATATCAAACTCTCATTGACTCTCGCCGATTTCATCATAGATTGCGACATGCCGTGTTTCTGGTGATGCGTGTTTTGAACGAGAAATACATGCATTCACTGAGTGAATCGGGATAGTACTTTAAACAACTTTAAATTATGCCCTGCTCCTCACACTAAGGCTGATTTTCTATTCAGTGAAATAATATCAAATATTAAGATTCTGTATTGGGTCTGGGCTATATAAGGCTCAGATGTGACTCAGATTGGGGGATTCTGGTTTACTTAAGGCTGAGAATCGGTACCAATGCTAAAACTCATTCAGGCCCAGTGAACGGCCACTTGTGCTATTAATTGGCTGAGACTCGGGCCAGTTATGGCCCATGTGTGGCCCTTGTCTTTAATCTAGATCTGGGCCGCTCCAGGGCCGTCATTCTTTGTGATATGTGGGCCGAGGGAAAAGGGGCTGTGTGAACTGGAGCTGGGCCAGAAAAAAAATGCTATGTGGGATTTTGTGGTGCGAACACTAAAGGGCTACACATTCAGCATTTAATTATTGCACTAAAATTAGGCTTTTAAACTTATAGATTAGATATGTCTCATCATAACATTTGAAAAAGCCCAGATATATGAATGCATAAAAGTTCATATTCATCATATTTTGGATGGATATAGATGGATGTATATGAATGCATATGGATGGATGAATGTATGATGGATGAATGAATATGGACAGATGGATGGATGTATACTGAGGGATATAAATATGGATGGATGGAAGGATGGAGATGTATGGCTGTATGTATGGATGGATGCATATTGATAGATGGATTTATACACTGAACAAAATTATAAACGCAACACTTTTGTTTTTGCCCCCATTTTTCATGAGCTGAACTCAAAGATCTAAGACTTTTTCTATGTACAAAAAAGGCCTATTTCGCTCAAATATTGTTCACAAATCTGTCTAAATCTGTGTTAGTGAGCACTTCTCCTTTACCGAGATAATATATGGCATATCAAGATGCTGATTAGACAAAATTATTATTGCACAGGTGTACCTTAGCCTGGCCACAATAAAAGGCCACTCTAAAATGTGCAGTTTTACTGTATTGGGGGGGGGGGGGGGGGGTCCTCCAAAAACCAGTCAGTATCTGGTGTGACCACCATTTTCCTCACGCAGTGCAACACATCTCCTTCGCATAGAGTTGATCAGGTTGTCCACTCCTCTTCAATGGCTGTGCGAAGTTGCTGGATATTGGCAAGAACTGGAACACGCTGTCGTATACGCTGATCCAGAGCATCCCAAACATTCAAAATGCCATCAGTAAAATGCACCTGTGTTCGTTGTCCATAATATACGCCTGCCCATACCATAACCCCACCACCACCATGGGCCACTCGATCCACAACTTTGACATCAGCAAACCACTCACCACACGACGCCATGTCTGCCATCTGCCCTGTACAGTAGAAAACCGGGATTCATCTGTGAAGAGAACACCTCTCCAAAGTGCCAGATGCCATCGAATGTGAGCATTTGCCCACTCAAGTTGGTTACGACAACGAATTGCAGTCAGGTCAAGACCCCGATGAGGACGACGAGCATGCAGATGAGCTTCCCTGAGACGGTTTGTGCAGAAATTCTTTGGTTATGCAAACCGATTGTTGCAGCAGCTGTCCGGGTGGCTGGTCTCAGATGATCTTGGAGGTGAAGATGCTGGATGTGGAGGTCCTGGGCTGGTGTGGTTACACGTGGTCTGCAGTTGTGAGGCCGGTTGGATGTACTGCCAAATTCTCTGAAACGCCTTTGGAGATGGCTTATGGTAGAGAAATTAACATTCAATTCAAGGGCAACAGCTCTGGTGGACATTCCTGCAGTCAGTATGCCAATTGCACGCTCCCTCAAAACTTGCGACATCTGTGGCATTGTGCTGAGTGATAAAACTGCACATTTTAGAGTGTCCTTTTGTTGTGGCCAGCCTAAGGCACACCTGTGCAATAATCATGCTGTCTAATCAGCATCTTGATATGCACACCTGTGAGGTGGATGGATTATCTGCATAATCTGTATGTTTGAAAGTATTGATGGATGGATGGAAATTTGTTTATTTAATTCATCATATCTAAAAAAGAACCAAGGTGGAAGAACATTTCATTTTCCAGAAAATGTGTCAAATTGTTATCAGCCAAATCCTGACACACACTTTCTCTTGGTGCACCAAGGTTAGTAAAGTATTATTTTCTATACATTTACATCACACTTACTCACATACTTTTGCTATCATTTGAAAATCGGGCCAAAATTTAGCACATTCAGCGTTATTGACAAATGAATAAATACCAACACAAAAATGACCCTGATGCATTCAAGGAATGTTCAGAGTTCAATACATGTTAATAAATCAATAGCATACAAGTCAATTTATCCATCAGTTAATAGCAATAGTTGTGGTTACAGTACAATCATTAACCTAATTAACTCGTCTGTGTAAATTGCACTCTCGGGAATTCCATCTGCAATGCAATGAAGTGGTCACATTCATCCACCTCAACAAATATTCCTAGCACAAAAAGAATGATTTAAATGACTTTACAGATCAAATAATAAACAGGGGTTTTCTGAATAATTAATGTAAGTGCTTTAACAAAAACACAAGCTTCACATTTCTGCTCTTAAACCCTACGGGAACGCTGCTGCTGTTTACATCTGTACTTCCAACACACGAATGTGTGTTACTGTTAACTGTTACATAAATTAACATTATGTCACAAATGCTGTCAATAGAGCTAGACCCGGAATATTCCTTCAAGATTCGCTGATTAAATCAATACAGGAAGCTTCAGCAATTACATATGAATGATCATTGATGACCTTCTGTCTATAATCACTGATCACTTGACCCTGACCAGACAGGAGATGGATGGTACAACTGCACCTAAAAATCCTCCTATTCAGTAAATGTCTTAAGATTCCTCTGACATTTTTCGACGGACAGTTTAGCCTGAAATGTCACTGTAATTAATAGACAGTTGGTCAAGGGTATCAGGAAATGTCAAGCTGTAGAAGGGGAAGGAAATGGCAGCGTGTAACCTTTCAGTACGCCAGTAACCTATAAACACCAACACAACACCATTTGCACAACCTGCCTTTTGGGCCGTGTCCTTTCCGACTTGGATTAAACTCTGGCTCTTTTCTTTTTTCCCATTTTGCTATTCCTCTATCAGTATTCTTTGTGTAAATGTTAGCTTTTGAATTTCCCATCTACTCATACTCTGAAACATGACTTGAAGCGCAAACTGCGGGAACAGGAGTCTTTTGGGAGAAGACAACAGCAGAACTTGGACTGTTAGAGACTCAGAACTGATTGCAGAACCGGGAGATTGGGGAGTGATTAATGGAAACCGACACCAAAGATGGATCACCACGGAATACACTTATCAGTGGGATCTTCTCCTACCAAGATCAACAGCGTGTTTTTTGTTTTTAATTTGCAAATGAGTCTCCAGTTCTCCAAGAGGAAACAAACTTTTCCCAAAGCTCTTCTGGGTTGGAGGTCAGCCTTTGAGTTTTACAAAGAATGTGACATATCAAAAGACAAGAACAGAGAACAAGTCAACACTAAACCTTCCAGAAAAATACAGCCCAACTGGGTAATGTGTTACTCCTAGTCATACATCATTCCCACAACACTTCAGATGGTGGAGTGGAGTGAACATGCATAAAAAACAACCTGTTCTGTTTGAAAAGAGGAGGCCCTCCGAGAGGTCTATCTCTTCACCAAATTCAAAATGCAAAACAAAAATAGACCGCTCTTATTATAATCACCAAATCTGTCACATCAAGAGCCTCAAGCGTCATTAAATGATGGACATGAAAAAAAAATGTTAAAACTTTGCCATCAATTTATTCCGTGCAAGACACCGAATTGTACATTATTACTGTACTCAGTCCATCTTAAGCTTTAATATATGAACAACTTTATGTGTTCTGAATTTTACAAATCCTTTTAGAGTCACAGAATATTAAAAACATTGAATTAACTCGACATTAATGTACTTGCATTCAAAGTTTTGGGTCAGTCATATTTTTTTAAGAAATTAATTATGTTATTGAGCAAGGATGCATTACATTGATAAAATGTTGCAGTAAAGACATTTATAATGTTACAAAAGATTTCTATTTCTAATAAATGCTGTTCTTTTAAACTTAAAAAAAATATGATAAAAAATATTAAGCAGCACCAGTAACTGTTTTTAACATTGATAATATAAATAAACGTTTATTATTGTTATATTAGAATGATTTCTGAAGTATCATGTTACACTGAACACTAGAGTAAAGATGCTAAAAATTCAGCTTTGGAATAAATAACATTTTTATATATGTTTAAATAGAAACAATTGTTATTGAAACTGTAAAACTATTTCAAAATATTTTACTGTATTTTCGACCAAATAAATTCCACCTTGGTGAGCATGAGAGACTTCTTTCAAAAACATAAAAAAAAAAATACTGATCACAAACATTTGAACAGTAGTGTATTTTCTAACTTTTAACACATTTACCTAATTTGACATTATAAAAAAATATCAATATAAGAGTAAAATGTAATTACACAAATACATTAAATGTAAATACAACATAATGGATTGATTAATACAAATGCTTAAGTTTTATATACTGTCAATATGTCCATTCTGCACAAAAGCATATATTCAAACATACCAAAATGTATTTGTGCAAACTCCACTAATATCAAATACTAATATCTGAGTAAAAAGGAAGTGTGTATTTCCTTAGAAAAGTCACTTGTGCATTCCTGTTTAGTTGACTTAATATAATCACAAGGGCATAAAAAATGTGTCAATGATCAACCAATTATTATTTTAAAGATCATTTAACAATTTCTGATGACTTATCCACACATGGATGGAGGAGAGGCCAAAAGCAGCACTCTCAAGTGTTATCTTTGGATTTTGCGGTTAATGGGGAGAGACGGACCATTGAAAGGAAGTTTCCTTCAGTAAAGAAAACACATCCAACCACACACAGTCGCCCCCCCCCCCCCCCAAAAGAAAATCTTTTAGAGCTTATGATTTGTTTAAAAAATAAAACATATTACACATTAATGAATAAATCAGTATATATAAAATTATTTAATTTACAAGTGTCATGTTTGTGTTTTTTCATGCAAGCTGTAGCTTCTGACCTTTAAATCAAAACATACTCATTATTTTATGACATCAATTACTGCTTTATTTAATCAGAAACACATAAATGTTATTTGTGTAGGCTATTTTACTTTTAATTTAATTAGAAGTAGGCTAACAGCGCCCCCTACAGATTAAAACTCCTTACCGAACGGCATTAAGACCCGGGGAGGCTGCCGCTACACTTGCTATTACTGTTTACTCTATCACACACCGTACATGCTTTCACAGAATAAAGCATGCTATCCAAAAGAGTGAATCTAATCATCATTCAGACCAAACTTTGCTTCAAGAATGAGCCACACTGATGACGTGATCTAATCACTAGCACACCCTGAGCACATGTGAGTTAATGTATTCCTCTTATCGGCAAGACATATCGGCATAAATTTTCATATCGGACCGATGCCGATATTTACATTTAAAACAATTATCGGACGATTCCGATATTGGTCCGATAATATTGTGCATCCTTAATTGGAGCAAAACCAAAAAATATTTTTGTTGTAGCTTCCCACTATACTATACCACTATAGAAGTTCACCTACTTCTGCTTCTAAGAACCCCGGAAATGTGAAACGGGTTCATGGTTTGAAGACTCTATTTCCCCTTGAGGTTTGTTACAACCACAACTACACAAGAACGCACGCTAAGTATGTACAGCTGTCTATTTGAATTGTGTCGGCCAAGTATTTGTGTCTGTGTACTTGTGTTTTTATGGCATAAGAGTGTGTGAGGAAAGCGCTACGGGGACTGACAGGATTTATTAGTGTCTCAAACTGTGACAGAATGCAATATAAAAGATGTCACTCTCCTGAAATGAATAACTCACTTCTGGGCAACTCAAAGATGTTTTCTCCAAATAGCTTCTGTAATGTCCTTAAATTGGTTACAGTAAAGAATTTAACCTTACCTGTCGGCTATTGACAAAATATTTTTGCCATAATCCCTCATTCGCTCTCCCTCTTTTTTGATATCTCTTTTTTCATTTGTTTTTAGTCCAGTGTAAACTGTGGTTTTGTAAAGAGCAAGACATTTCCTGTTGGAGAAAAAAGACACACAAAAAAAACATTCTTGAGCCCTAAAGCACACAAATTCTTTATATCTTTAGGCATTATTGCACACATGAAGGCATAAAAAGTTTGAGCATTACCTTGCTGAACTTTGCTCGCCCTTTCACTCTTGTGCCTAACATCCGTCATGCACACTTCTTCATGCATTCACGACTCATCCATAACGCAGAGCTGTTTTCTTTGGCTACCCTGAGGACCCTCTTCCTCCAGTTTATTATTCTGAGCTGAGAGTGTTCGGCTCAAATGACCCTGCGATCTTCTCCCTGAGAGAGAGAACGTATCTACACAGACAAATAGGACAGGCGATATGTCATCAAGATACTCCTTAAAATGAACCTTAGAACTTCTCCTTGAAGATCAGAAAATCTTGAAACTCCTGATGTTAGGATACTACACAAAAGATATGCAACTGTATTAAACACTTTACTCAGTGCTTTAACATATATTCTAGGGTTCTTTGCAAATCTGATCTCAATAAATCCAATTGACTTTGATAAAATCCCAATCATCACGTGACTATATTTTGCCTATCCGGGATAGTAAGTTAGTCTGTGCTATAAGTGTTGTCTAAAGTTGCTTTGGTTAAACACCTGTGCTAAATAATTTATTTTAATTAATTTATTCTTTTGCTCAAATAAGGTATACATTAAACACCATTTTTGCCATGGTGTCTGTGTCCTGCTGTGACTCCATGAAGACACTGTAAGATCCACAGACTGTTGCTTATTAGCTTTCTTAAGAAACAGAGTATTCTACATTTACATTTAATCACTTGACAGACTTAACAGAATTATTTATCTAAAGTGACTTACAAATGAGGGAAAACACAAGAAATTTAATGGATGGGAGCCAACAATAGACCACAGTGACCACACTGTATAAGCTATAGTCCAAAAGCTAGAACACAAAACTTTAGAAATGTAAAAACACAAAATACAGGTAGCTCATCAAGAGAAAAGACAGAGGGGGATACTTTTTTAAAAGCGAGAGAAACTATTTTTTTTCCCCAAAATATCAACTTGATATATAATCTAAATGTGACATTGATTTTATACAATAACAGTTCAATAAACAAGAAGTTAGCATTACGTGACTTCCATTTTAGAAATAACATTGTCAGTATTGTCCAAATTTTCTATACTTTGCCAAGGAAAACAAAGCCACTACAGAATGTTTCCACGTTGTTGAAAGTGCGTTTTTGAACAAATCAGTTGAATGAAAGAATCAATTAATCGTTTATTAAAAGAGTTTATTAAAAGAGTGATTTGCCACCACCTACTCGTGGTTTAAGTTTCATCTTTACAGTTTTTTTCAACTGCTTACATTTTCAAAACTTTGCCTCCTTTTTCAAAACTTTACACATAAATCCAAGCATTGCACACACAAAATGCAAAATTCCTCACATCTCCTGCAAAATGAAGCACTGCATTCAAAATATCACAAACACATCTCTAAAGCAAACATTTGCAAACACCTTTACCATAATGTTCATTCCTGTTAGATTTTTGTGTGTTACATGGAGAATGTAAAAAAAAAAGAGTGTTTTATGAAATTGAAACAAAGGCTGAGAATTAGTATGGTTTTGCGTATTTGGTGTGTGCGTCTAGTGTTTGAGTGTCAGGTTTCAGAAATTGTGTGATAAGTAAAGATTTTTTTTTTTTTTTTCATCATTTAAATTTCATCTATGCAATTGTAATTACATAGTGTAAATGTCACCTCTGAGCTGCATTAAACAGTGTAAACATATCTAAATGCCATTTCAGGTGCAGCTTCTTTGCCATTTCTAGAGTGCAAAAATGGATATGTGTTGATATTGATTCATGTTAATAGCTGCAGTCCTAGATTTAAGAATTGGTATAAAAGATTACACATGGAAGATTGTGTGTGTGTGTATGTGTGTGTGTGTGTGTGTGTGTGTGTCTGTGTGTGTCTGTGTGTGTGTGTGTGTGTGTGTGTGTGTGTGTGTGTGTGTGTGTGTGTGTGTGTGTGTGTTTAAAATAAATTTAAGAGGGCAAATATCACCCCTTAATGGAAAAGCTTAGTTCCATTCAAAAACTTTTTGTTTTTGGGTAAATTAAATTAGATGTATTCCAAGCATGTACCAAATTATGTCCCATTCACACTCACGGAGCACAAAATCTCTCACCTCACATTCCGCATTACTTTACTCTAGATTCATTTAATAGTATCTTTTATTTTTAATTTTGTCTTTTCTTATTTAAACTGTGCCTCTACAGTATGACCCAGTTGCACTTTTGATTATGACTCATAATAGCTGTGAAAGTGCTACAGTAAGATTGAGCTATTAAATATTGCTAAATAATTAGCTACACATTCATAGATAAGCAGATTTGGAAATGGAAGGGAGCAAAAAAAAAATATTTTTACAACCATGTTTTAAAGCTACTTTCTTATAAATCATTCCAATAGGCAACTAGTTTATCAACATGCTGTGGATGAATTCCCAATAAACCTGAACTTGCTGATAAGGCAAGCAGTTTCTAAATCGACAAATCATGTCGACAAATCATCAACAAATCAAGTTAGCTTTATTGATTGTACTTCTAATTAATTAACTTAACTGTGCCAAGCACACATTGCACGTGCAAACTCACACTCTCCCACACACACAGACACAAACATACATCACATTGTGTGAGATTTGGACCCAAAGACTATTAATGTTCTGCCAGGTCCAACTGATTCAAAGCAAGCAGCAGTTCCCATGATTGTGAATACAATATGGACTTTTCCCTTTAAGTCTTTAACAGAGGCAGAGTTTCTCTTTAAAGCAAGCTGAGTTGGCGGACAGCCACATGCGATTATACAATTATACCGACTGTAATTAGTTTGCCTCTAGTTTCTTATGTGCATGGTTCCCGGCCGTGCTCTTTCTCCTCATTCTGCAGAACCTGTCAGTTTGAAGGTTAGTGAATGAAGCACTGGAAAGAGTATAAACAAATACATAGTCTAACACTCACAGAGAAATTTTCAATAATTAATTCCTTTAATGAGCGGAGCTTGCCAATAGCTGCAAAGTGTGGCACAAGCAAGAAGATGAAATGATGTAAACTTATAGAGATATAGATACTTTGCATAGACAGGCAGATAGATAGATAGATAGATAGATAGATAGATAGATAGATAGATAGATAGATAGATAGATAGATAGATAGATAGATAGATAGATAGATAGATAGATAGATAGATAGATAGATAGATAGATAGATAGATAGATAGATAGATAGCTTGTGATAGATTTGTCTTTAGGATTTCTGCAACAGTTCTGCTGTTCTAAAGAACAATTGCTGCCTTTGTTGAAGCAGATTCTTTTCAATCCATATTCAATTTAAATTATGGATAAGCTGTGAGAAATGCACCTTGCCTTTGAAGCAAGTGAGTAATGATCTGCCTGCAAACCTCTCTGCTAGCACTGACATTCATACCTTTTCTCATATCTACATCTTGTTTTATTCTTTCATGGAGTTCTCATCCCCAAAGCTGTGAGCTCGTTGTTGATTACATATTTTTCTTTAAACATGAATTGCAGGAAGTTTCTTTCCAAATCTTGGTGCTTTCTAAATAAATTGTTCATTGGATGACATTCGGACTCAGCCCATTTAAGACAAATTTTATTACATGAACATATACACACAAAATTTTCAAGGAAATATTTGTATGTATGTATTGTGAATGCTTTGATGTCAGTTTTTTTTGTTTTTTTCATTATGGATGAGCCAAAACCCATCTGTGTAGCATTTTGCCTTTGCACATCATTTCTGTTTTATTACATTTCATAGAAGATATTACATATTTTAGATGTAAACTTTGACCAGTAAGACATTGAAAGTTGTTTTGCGAGTGATTCATAAGATGGGTGAAACATCCCTCCTTATAGTTAACTAAAACTAAAACCACTGTTTGAAATAAAATAAAATAAAAATTACTACTAAAATAATTTAAACTAAAATGAAAATTAATTAGTAAAAATGAATAAACGACTACAATGCATATTTAAATTAATGAATAAATAAATACATCTAGAATTTTAGCTAAAATTAAAATAAAAGCAGAAAATATAAAAATAAAAACGAATTGAAAATATTTATAAAAAACTATAATAGTGTCTGAGTGATATTAACAGGGCATCCCTCTTGATCCATCCATCGTGGTCAATCAATCGTTCATGCGAAGTCAAATATATTCCTTGAAGCACAGTATTTGACCATTTTCTTTCTTTAAAAGGAAAATTATTTTCTGCTTAAGACTACAGTTAATGTCCCTCACTTCGTTAAAATTTTAAAAAAGTAAAGTCGTGACCCATACTCGAAATTGGTGCTCTGCGTTTAACCCATCCACACGCACACGCACACGCACACACACACACGCGCACGCACACACACACACACACACACGGAGCAGTGGGCAGCCATTTATGCTGCGGCGCCCGGGGAGCAGTTGGGGGTTCGGTGCTCAAGGGCACCTCAGTCGTGGTATTGAGGGTGGAGAGAGCGCTGTACATTCATTCCCCCCACCTACAATCCCTGCCGGCCGGGGACTCGAACCCACAATCTTTCAATTACGAGTCCGACTCTCTAACCATTAGGCCACGACTTCCCCCGTGCATAAAGAGATTGAAAAGCAGTCCTACATGCCCTACATGTTCCATTCATTACGTTAATAAATTCCAGACTTTTACATTTATGTTCTTTGGCTTTTCCACAGCAGTGCCTCTTGATATCATCTCTAATTTCCACATGCATAATCAGTCCATAATCATGTACGTGGAAAGTGCAGATTATATCAGGATATATAGCGTTTTGAATCCGCTTGTGGAGTAGCAGACGCAGGTAAGCCAATGAAGATTGAGTTGCTGGTTTGAAAACTGTTCAGGTGGAAGGTTTTCAACAAATTACAGCTAAAATATTATTATAATATCTGTTTTCCTAAACGTTTTCCTATGTTTTCAGACACATGGACCACTTCTAAATGCTTTTATGTAATTTGTGGAAACTTTTAGACAGTTTTTCTGAGTTGCCAAAAAAGTTTTGGACACTTTCATTGTATAGAACAAATTAAGCAACAAGACCTTACTTTGTGTTCCACAAAATAAAAGAATATGAGTTTGGAATGACATGAGGGAGAGTAAATTATTTATTAGAGGTGAAGTGAAGGAGAAAAAAAATGGGGGGGGGGGGGGGTACAAAACTACTGACAGCCAATAAAGACCAGGTGCAAAATGATTCTGCATGCACATGCAAGTCCATATCACTAACAAGATCAATATCATCTTCCTGTCTGTTCCTCTCTTTTCTCTAAAGGAAGGGCTCAGAGTCTCTGAGTACAACTCAACAAAAGTCATGGATGAAGGACATTAAAGGTATACCAGTTCATTTTAAAGTAATAACTACCATTAATATTCTTCCCGAGATTCTGACCAGATGAAATGGCGAAGAGAGAAAAAAGAGAGGTGTTAGCAGATGGCCAAGTAAAATCAGTACAGAGCCAATTATTCCATATCAATCATTCTTCACCCCTCTTCCTACCTTCCTCTCTCCAACTTAATATCCACCTAGGAGAATCCATCATTAAATATAGATATGCATGTGTGCTTATCAAAAAGCCTATTCTCAGCCTCAGAAACATCCACTCACAGTTCATTGGCTGTCTGATGCATATTGCACAAAAAACTCTAAACTTTCTTGATTTGGCAAGCTCCAATCTGATTGGCTGACTTTATGGAACTGCACTTTCATCAGTCCACCTGGAAGCAAAATATCAGGCTGATACTACAAACACGTTTGAGGATGAAATATTTACTGGGTTTGCCAATGTTTCCAAGGTTATACAATATATAATACTTTGTTTTAGTCTAAGGGTATGTTTACACAGCAAAGATGTACTAAAAACAGAAAAGTTTTTTGATTTTGGAAAAGTGTTGTGTACAGATGACAACATTGTCAAAAAGAACAAGAATTGTCTGTCTCTAGTACATTTCCATGTCTGAGCAAGAGCACAAGTCAGCATTTACAGCGCTTTAGCGCTTACATGAGCTTAAACCACCTTTTCACAGTCAAAATACTGTAAAAAAGGTGGAAAGTTTTCCAGCACTTCAGTCAAATTATATTTCAGAAAGCAAACAGTTGCATTGCTGTATAAGTCAGACTGGTGTCTATGTTTAAGTTGGCTGTGGAAGGCAGACTAGCACATGCTGGCTTGTTAAGCTTGCAGCCTCCTCTATATTCGCATCAATGCTCATAAGTGTGTCTTTCTGATGATTGCGGTACCAGAAAGATGGAGAGATAGGCAGAAAGAGTCTGGCATGTTTCCACACATGACAAATGTCTTCAGTGTGATAATGTAATGTGATGCCAACATGCATCCCAGAATCCAAACACACAGCAATGGTGTAATTGTACCTGCTCCTGTCTCGTGGTAGAGTAGAGCTTGAAAGGCCAAATTCAGAACAGATCAATTGGTGGTAATGGAGCATGTGTGAGGATGTGTCTTTTTATATGAATTATTAGGTTTATGAGAGGAAGCGAGTGAGACTTTGTGTCTCAAACTGGATGCAATCTGGGATATGTAATTTTTAAATAGTGTAATAAGGCACAGTGAGGCCGTCATTATCATAAAATTGTCTAGCTGGTTTAAGCTTGCTTGGTCTTTTAGCAGGTCTCCCAGCTTGACCAGCTAAGACCAGCCTGATCAGCTAAAAAGTGGCGAAAAACCACTTTAAAACCAGCCTGGCAGCCAATGAGCTAAGACTGGTTTCATCAGTTTTATCAGTAGGGAGTTGTTAAGCTTTGCTATAGCAAGAGACCGTTTAAATAAGTCTCATTGTACAAAAGTTTTCACCCCCCCCCCAATGAAAGTCTATGGAATTTTTGGTGGATTTCATAGTCTGGTTTACCAAAACCGTAAATTGGATTAGTTAGAAAAAGATATAGCACATCAAGTCAGACCAGTCTGAAGCTATGCCCCAAGTTTGATGGTTGTGAAAGCTCTAGGAGGAGTTAAGTGTTAAATTTTGGCTCAGAAGAAGAAGCTTAAATAGTAGATCAGTAAGACGTCCACATAGTTACTTCCCAAATAAATAAATAAATACAGACATGAGTTAAAATTAGTTTGTGGTCTTATTTGCATATTATAGTATTTTCCAAAAAATGGAAATTTGCTGTTAATTTATTCACCCTTATGCCATACAAGATCTAGGTGACTTTTTTCTTCAGTAGAAGAATAAAGAAGATTTTTAGCTAAAACCGTGGTTCTCAGTGATTCAACACAATGCAAGTCAATGACTACCATCACACAAGAGTCAAAAAGTATATACAAGCAACACAAAATTAATACCCGTTGCTCCTGACAATATACTGAAGTCTTATGAAGCAAAAGGCTTGGTCAGTGCAAGAAACTGAACATTGTTTACAACTTTATTACCTGTAATGCATAGCCTCAGGCAAACGGGGAAGTCCAATTCTTTTCCATATACTGATTCTTTTAGACACATTATTTCAACGAACTGGTCCAAAAACCGATAAATAAAAGAGAAATAAAAATAATGACAAAACAAACACTGCAATTATGTTACAGTAATATTAATGCTAATGTCCTCTGAGGTCATTTTCATTACATCTATAACAGTGATGCAAGATTAGGTTCGGTCACAGATTAGGTCACAACAAGTCTGCATGGGGAACTTTTTCGTTGTCATGCAAAACCCCCCATCGCAGCCATACAAGAGACAAGAAAGTACCATATGTTTCATTGTTTACTGTATTTGCTCAGCGAAATCCACTCATTTCAATAGCAATCCAACTGATCTGAATTTCACATGAAAGTGAATGATTTACCAGCGCAAATTTCGCAATGGGTTCAGTCAAGCATGCAAATCTGCCACGATAATCAACAGAAAACTGTTTGATTTGAAAGTGAGTTGTGTTTAAAGGATATGAAATTTCGCTAATTCATGTTTAGCTTTCTATGGCGAAATTCCACAGGCTGTACACAGTCATTTCTATATGAAATCATTTAATCTGGAATTTTGCCTGACATACACATGAAGTGACAAATTTCTCCGCAAAATTTCACATCAGATTAAAGTTTGTTAAACTTTTAACACACAAATTGCCATATTTACTCATTTAAAGTTAAGGAATATAAAGTTAAATAAAAAGTTAGCAGTACTTCATGTATACTACTGACAGTGGACTATGGATCAACTTTGTCCTGAAGTTTCAATAATGTGAACATGCTTTTAATATACGGTGTTTCTACAGATAACAGTGAATATTGGGAAATATCAGACAGCTGGATGCTGCGACGGACCCATAAGAAACAAGCATTCCAGAATGCTGTATAATAAGTGTGCCATCTACAAACACCTCAGCATATACTAAAAAACACTCGCTAAACACAAATCTTACATTAATATAAGGTCAACACACACAAGCTTTTGAAAACATGCTCGGGGAATTCCTAACAGCCGATCTAGACATTGAAAATAAAGTCAGAAAAGCTCTATTTAATCTACAATTTATTTTTAAAGATATAATAAAAAAGTGAATTTTGAGGACTTCAGTTCTGCAGAAATGGACAATTTGAAACCCTAACACCCAAAACCAACAAAGCATATAAAGACATGCACATTACAGAAGAAAATCTGGACAGACAGGACGAAGTGAGTCCAAAAGGTGAAAAGACAAGGACGAACAGAGGGCCAGTCAGAGAACATGTGCTAGTGTTTGGTTAGAGACAGGCCTGTGATGTGCCTCCATCTGTCACACACACACACTATCATGTATTCTGCATCTAGACACAGGATGCTGTGGGACTAATGCATGTCTCTCAAGGGAAAATCCGTCTTTCTCTTGAACACCCAAAACAATAAGTGGTCTCTCGTCCTTTGAACAGCAGCTTTGAGTTTTAATTACTGACCATTAGGCCCTGCCTGAATGTACCAACACGCCTCTCTGGCTATTTTACATAATCCCTTTATGAATAAACATTTCACCGTGGTCCCCTGGCCACTCAGAACGCTACTTGTTCAGGTGGTGATAAATATTCATTTGGCCCCACAATGTTTGCTTGTTCTTGATGTTCTCTTTGACCTTCTGAGCATGATGAAACTTCAGCAAATTAGGAGCTGAGCCCAAATTATTTGACAACAATATATAAGATATATGAACATTACTAGGATAATAATAATAATACAATATATTTATAAATACATCATTTTATATTTTTACTTTATTTAATTTATTTTATAATTAATGATATTTTTACTTCCAGTAATGACTATTTTGTATAGCCTACTGTAGTTTTAGTTAAAGGGTTAGTTTAAAAATGAATAATCTGTCATCATTTACTCACCCTCAAGTTGTTCCAAACCTGTATGAGCTTCTTTCCTCTGTTGAGCACAAAGGAAGATACGATAGCCATTGACTCCATAGTATGGAACGGCAACCGTCAATTGTTTGGTTACCCACAATTTTCTGAATATCTTTTTTTGTGTTCAGCAGAAGACAGAAATTCATACAGGTTTGGAATTACATGAGGGTGAACAAATGACCACATCATTTTTGGATGAATGATTCCTTTAGTGATAATAACCCTGGTGTGGATTTCTACAATGTAATAGTCATTATACCACAGAAGAGTGTTCAGCTACACGCATATTAACAAAAGCATACTTCATTAAGACACACATAAACAGAGACATCAACATGCGTACAGACATCTGTACAGATAAACTGCACAGGCAATGCCGACAGCAGCACACGGGATGAGGGGGGTCTCAGCAGGGCAGGTGTTCATCCACGCCCCTCACTGCAAGAGCAGCTGTCTCACATGTCTTACCTCAAACAGCCCAGGAGGAGAACCGCAGCGCTCAGACAGGTGTGACGGTAATTATCAGCTTTATGGTGTGTGTGTGTGTGTGCGATTACAACGTAGCAGCCTGGATATCCACCCTTTTCGTTGTTACTGTAATTATACCCACATCAGTCCCAACTCCATCCTTCCTGCGCTCCGAGTCTGACAGTTAAACACCCAGACCCCCCTCTCCTCACATTACTGTCTCCATGACTTTCACATCTGAGCAGACACACATTCACTTTATTCCTTTATTTCTCAACGGTGATCCATCAGCCTAGCACATTCCCACTACTTTGTTCAGGCAGCTTTAAATATGTAAACAAACTAGCAGGAGTTCATGCTCGACTAGACTTGCTTTGATAATATTCAAGGTTAATGTATTGGGACAAGAAGCAAGAGAATTTCAAATATTAAAGACGTTTAAGAGATTTGTATCGTATTTTTTGCTTCATGAAGTAGAAAACAGTTTAATATGGATTAGAAACACAGTCTTGTGTTTTCAGAATTTAAAAAAAAAAAGTTTTTTATCAAACAGTGACTAAAATAAATAACACTCAAAAACATACAATTCCTTATAAATGTAATAATGGAGTGTACAAATCAGATTTCTCGCACTTTCTTTTTGCTTATTTGAGTTCTGAACTGTCTTGGAAGAATATTTTACATCATCTTGTTTAATTAACTAATCGATTAGTTACACTGAGGACTAATCTTATCACTGAATTATCTTTTTCAATAGTCTCATTACATGCTTTTATGAAACCAAATTAAATCAATCATTCAATCTGCAAAAGTCACAACTGCAAACTTTTAAGTTCAAAAGGGTTACTTGAAGTCATATCCATTTAGTCCCAATGTGAAAGAATGTTTTACTTCCTATATGCAATATTTCTACTCCCAAAAAGCATTGGTCAGGGAAGCTGATTTAAAAGGAAGAACATTTGAAGAACATTTCTTTCCCTATTTATTGAGGTTGATAACACTCTATGTGTCCTTGAAGTGCTTGTGATCCAAAAAAACGGTAAAAACTAGTGACACTTGTATTATAAATGTAATGTTGATGGCACTGAAGATCTACAGCTCTTCTCAAGTGACCGGTTCTCCTCTGGAGATGCAACTGTACTGAAGGAATAAAGGCAATTTCTGACAAATGTGACATTAGGACTGAATGAGAAAGTGAAAGACCATTGAAATCCACATCAGGGTTGTTTCAGTATATACCGTTGTACATTCAGGATCATTTCCATTCATCACATGCGGTAATTTATCCAGCATGAAATGGCCTGATTAATGTCAGGAAATTAGAGCACAAAGGTCCAACCAAAAGGTGACCTTTTACAGCACATTTTCAATGTGACATTTGGGAAGAATTTTAGGAAACCTGACACATTGCCCTGAATATATGAGTTTCAGCATCGTGCCATTTTCTGTATGTGCCAAAAAACAGCAGATGTTTTGAGTATTAGGCTCTCAATAGAGGCTCATTTCTAACAATGGAGTTTCTTTGATGACTGCCATTACAACACAATGGAAGGTAATTTTCCTTCATAAGGTCATCGAGATAGATTACAGTGAAATCAAGACACCAGAAACACCTCTTATCTTTTACTCTCTTTGATTTGATGACCTGTATTAAGCTTGAATTCAATGATTACTACAAACGTAATGTAGCGCAGAGAACTCTTAAGGAATTTCAAAACATTCTGCTTTTTTAAAGAAAATGTGTGTTATTTCTGCATCGTAACCAGAGTTTACTTTTTCTCTGGAGGAAATCAACCAAAATAATCGCATATTTGAATTATTTGGCATTAAAGTATGTCATTTGTGTGGCATGAATTTAATGGAGGAAACAGTAAAACACAAGAGAAAAATTATGTTGTATCATGATATTTCTTGCAAGCTCACTGGGCAATAAGAAGATCTTTTGGATCATGTGCATGCAAGCACTTATGCTTCTAGCGGTTTTGTTTCTTTTTGATTGCAATTAGACAATTGCTCCACTAAGTCTCTCAAGATGTCACTCTGGATGTGAGGAGCTAAGTAGATTAGAAGAGATCAGCCGGGTCTTTCAATGATACAAATAGAGAAAACTATTGTCTGAGAACTTCAAGAGTGACACGTCTGAGAGGATATTGTGATGGAATTCATGTTGGGAAATATGAACAATATCAATGACACTTATCCGACACCCGACATGCTTGCTTTCCTCATTGTCATCTCACTAGTGCTCACAGCTTCTCTGTGTGATTAGGATCTTTACATTTCGTCTGCCTTTTTCTTTTTAGTGTTGGGGGAAACGCATTGCAAGTTATGCTAGTTATGTGTGTAATATAAGTTATTGTTTTCCTATTTATTCACTGACACATCTCCTGTCTGTGTTGAGACACTTCCTTCAGCCTGAGACTTATTAATTTTACTTTTAGTGTGAAAAGGCCTTTACAGTTGCCAAAAATATAACTTTGCATTTTTTGTTATTAAAAAACAAATAAGCAAGCCCAGCCCAGATGACAAAAAACTAACGCAAAAGTAACGTAATGCATTACTTTCCATAAAAAGTAACTAAGTATTGCATTTAGTTACTTTTTAATGGAGTAACGCAATATTGTAATGCATTACTTTTAAAAGTAACTTTCCCCTACACTGTTTCTTTTCTTTCTCATTTTGTTACCTTTTGCATCATCTGGATATTTTTTTCAACATTAAGTGTGTTTATTGCACTTTTCTTGTTATGAAACATGTATCAGGACATCTGGGCTAGGTAATTGCACTGGGTAATTGCCTTCAAATTACTTTTATTATGTGGCCCATCAAGCTCTGAACACAAATATAATGAAAGTAAGGTACATTTAATCCTACGAGATATGATGGCCATTCAGCTGCCTGAACTAAATCAGTGGGCCTGTCCTTTAATGCCTAGCCAAAGTACGTGAGAGGAAAAGTTATGAATCTAATGGCCGCAGTGACTTCAACTCTGCTATATGCTGATCTTTGACCAGTGGATTGGGGCATCATTTTCAAGCCGTCACAGTTATTTGAAAGCTAAATGATGCAGTGACCCAGTATTGCCTAACCATACGCAATAG
Source organism: Barbus barbus (assembly GCF_936440315.1). Taxonomy (NCBI): domain Eukaryota; kingdom Metazoa; phylum Chordata; class Actinopteri; order Cypriniformes; family Cyprinidae; genus Barbus; species Barbus barbus. The sequence goes on from NC_136718.1 coordinate 8,197,439, forward strand.
CTCTTCTGTTTGCTATTAAAGCCCCTACATGCCTTAAAGAAAACTGAAAACAGATCTGCCAACAGAAGAAAATAAAAGAAAAGAAAAGAAAAGAAAAGAAAAGAAAAGAAAAGAAAAGAAAAGAAAAGAAAAGAAAAGAAAAGAAAAGAAAAGAAAAGAAAAAAGAAAACAGGAAGTAAGAAAGAAAAAGGATGGATGGATGGATGGATGAAAGTAATCAAGGACAATCAGACAGAATGGATGAAAAGAAAAAAAGAGAAGAATGGGTGAATGGATGAATGGAATGGTGGAAGGAAGACAAGTAGGGCAGACAGAGGGTAGGATAGGAAGGAAGGAAGAAAAGTAGGAAGGGAAGATGATAGGATGGATGGATGGAAGGAAGGAAAGCAGGACAGACAAATGATAGGAAAGATGGATGGATGGAAAGAAGGAAGGAAGGACTGATAGATGATATTGATGGGCGGATGAATGGATGGCTGGAAGGATGGATGGATGGATGAAAGTAATCAAGGACAATCAGACAGAATGGATGGGAAGAAGAAAAGAGAAGAAAGGGTGAATGGATGAATGGAAGGAAATAAAGTAGGGCAGACAGTATGGAAAGAAGGAAGGAAGGACTGATAGATGTTATTGATGGATGGATGGATGGATGGATGGATGGATGGATGGAGAGGAAGAAGGAAGGAAGGAAAGTAGGACAGACAGATGGTAGGAAAGATGGATGGATGGAAGGAAGGAAGGATGGTAGGAATGAAGGATGGAAGTATGGAAGGAAGGAATGAAGAAAGTATGGATGGATGGAAGGAATGAAGGAAGGAAGGAAGGAAGAAAGAATGAAGGATGGATGGATATTTAAATCACTTCATATGCTGAGCTCAAACATCTTGGCAACCTCTCTTATAGTATAGTGCAATGACTGTAAGTGAGGTGATTTCAAACACAGTCCTCCGATCCCCTCAGAGGCCATTAGGGATGATCCGTATCCCTCTTTATCTGCTGCCTGTGGGGATTCACCAACCTAATAAACATTAGCTTCACTCACAGTCAGACGAGTAGCTCTGCCAGGCCATGCGATGCAATCAGGACCCTGAATGTTCTGCTAGCTCATTTGTTGTGGTGAAATTTATTATCTCTTGTCTTCACACTGATCGTGCCGCCCCGAAGGCATTTTTTTGGACTGCGATCGATAGTGAGAAAAGTAGAAAAGGCTCATGTGGCCTGAAGAAAACGAAAACAAGCTCTTCTAAAGTTAACTGCTCAGAGGGACAGAACTTTGTGGAAAAGAAGTACCGAGCAATGAATACGTCACGCAAACAGGTTGAAGATGATCAATCAGACCTGGATACCACGAGAGAAAGAGTGCTCTTAAAGGGTTAATCAATAAATCTTTGCCATAATCTATTGCTATATCTTTAAATTAGTGTTACGGCCTGCCATTTTATATGGTGCTGCTATATTGTGCAACCTTAATTTTTTTATTAGTAGTGCAAAGTAGTTTTCTTGAGCTTTGTGATATTCAGAGAAAGTATCTAGATCTATGGAGTTATGTTGTTTATGAGTCTCTAATTTGTCAAGTCTCAAGTCAATGGCCTAGCACATTTGCTGTGACTTTTGAGTTTCCATCTCTAGCTGTTATTAAACCAGAATTGCAGTGGGAGCATTGTTTGCACTGACAAAAGAGAGAGCCACCGAGAATGACACTTATATGGGTGCTTTAGCAGTAGATGAGATAACTACGGAAAAGGACGGCTCTAAGTAGAAGAAATAAGTGGACGGATAAGGGCCTCTTCAGAGGACATAATTACAACCAACTTGCTGAGGTGGATGGAAATGTACCTGAGAAATCATCCAGTAGAGGGTGTTTCATGTTTGGAGCAGGGCTTCTGAAGGAGGCTTTGTCTCACTGCTTCAGTCAATGCTTCACTTTCACTTTTCCACATCAGTAAAGCAATGAGATGAATCAGAAGGGTCTCACTGGGGAGGAAATGTCTCTGTGAACGGCTGTTCAGAGGAGCGTTAAGAAGCAAGACAGGACTAGAAATGAGAAATGCACCTCAAATGGGTGAAGTTGGACAAGTTGCGGAATTTGCAGCATGCAGAATGTTACATTCATGTTGATAATTTGGTCTACATTTTGTGTATACGGTCTAAAAATATTTGTTTCCCTAGAGAAATTACAGTTTTATGATGTACATTATAGTTCCAGTCCTTAAATTCTGTCAAGCAGTTCTTTATTGTATCACTGAAGCATTGCGAGTCCCAGAAGTAATCTCATTTTGCATTCACATGAAAACTATAACAATAACGTTTAAATAATGATTCTAATTCTAATAGTACACTCCACACCACAGCTATAATGATATGTTTTCTCATGAACGACAAAAACATTGAAAGCCAATCAAATTCCAGAAAGTACCCTGCTTTAAAGAACATGACCATTTAGCAACTGTAGATTATAGTATATACTGTAGATATGCTTGGTAAAGTGATGGGAATTGTCCAGTGACTCGTTCCACAAGTTGCATTTTTCACCAGTAGGTGGCGACAAGTGAATTTCTTTGTGATTATTAATTTGAGTCACTCACTCAACTGATGTGTTTAAACACTAATTCATTCAGGAACGAAACAAAGTTATGGATTGCTGCTCGTGCTCAACAGATTTTGACTTTGTTTGGAACTATTTATGCTGTCGGAGCAAAAATACATAACTGATGATACTGTGTATAAAATGTAAGTTAATAATTATTATAGTCTTATTGAACTGTTGTATATCACAATATTGCTTATATATTTTATTCTCATATAGATATTAAATATGGGTATGAAATTGTCCTGTGTTTTACTTGGCCCATCTATAACTATTATGGCATTCATATTGTGTGTATTTTTACCAGTGGATTCTTTTCAATGGAAAGTAAGAAGTCTAAAGAAAAAGAGAACGTTAACAGATGACAGCACTATAATCAGTCATTGCGAGCGCGGATGCCTCACAAAGACCTCTGACATTTGTCATAATTGCTTTATATTGATCTACTGTTTTGCAGTCACATTTCTCCTCTCAAGATATTAAGCTCTCCCATTCAACTCACATCCAAACTGCCAGAAGAAGAACAAAGTCTGACAAGAACCAGAACTTTAAAACAATAAAAAGAATAGTTTAAACCTCAAATTCAAACTCATTTTTAGAATAAACCCCTGTTTTTTCTCTCTGTCTTTCTCTCTCAAAAACAAAACGAAAGTTTGAGCAATGGCACACTGGATAGTGCATGTACTAATGACAAAAAGATATGAAATAAACCTTTCTTCTTCTTTATTTAATTTCTTCCAACTTGATAGTAAATGAGATTAAATATATATTTAAATAAAAACGCATGAAAACAGCTTTAACATATTAGCAGTAGCGTTATGATATTAAATCAAATTGTTCATTTAATGAAACTCAAAACAGATTTAGCAAAAATCAAAACTGTGTTTGACTGTGGGGTCACATTTAAAGAAACATTCTGGGGCCTTTATTTATGATTTAATGAATGTAATTAGTTGAATGCTGCATTTCCGTCTGAGACTTTACAATGCAGCATCAGTGATCAAGACAGAGAAGTCATGCTGAATTAATTTTCCTAAATTGTCTATTTAATCAGTTGAGGACGTGGGGTACGACCATGATTGCAGCAGAGGAAATGAAGCAAAACTAGTTACCAATTCATATCAAATCTAACAAGGACTTTTGTGACACATAACATATTATAAAAATGTGTTAATAATATGTTATGTGACAAAAAAATACATATTTTGTATTTGACATGAAATACTAATACGAATGACCTAAACCTAACCCCACTCCTAAACCTACCCGTCACTGGGGTCTAGAGAAATCATTCAAAATCGTACGCGTGATTGGATTTTCTATCCAGCGTTTTTTATGCGATATTCAAAAATAGGTGGAATGAACAATAGCTATATTTCCATCCACCTATTTTTACGTTACAACGTTGTCATCTGTTTTTAGTACATCATTGTCATGTAAAAGTACTCTAAATGAAGTCTCTGCTGCAGATCATTCAAACTTTACGAAGAAAAATTTAAAATGTTGTAACAAACAATTGTTTTTTATTGACAGGGGACCTGCGTGGCTCTCAAAGCTCAGTGCTGACCTGTAACTCCAGCTTCATTGAGCCTCCGTCATCCGTCGCTATTCTTAGCGGACTGAGTGATGACCACTGTGTTATTCTAACTGGGCTGAAAACTAGGCTAACTCCAAGACGACTTCCTCAACCCCCCTGGAGGCTCACAGCAAGATCATTTCTGACCTCTTCACAGTGAGTTAAGATAACATGCAGACGACACATCCTCAACAAAGGCTGGAAAAAGAACAAAAACTATCAAACATAGGAAGAAAAAAGCTAATTTTTATCAGTTAAAGCAGTTATGACTGCTTGCAAAGGGTTTCACGTTGCTACTACAAGAATTTACTCCTATTTTAAGATATGCAAATGAAATCTGGAGCTTAGTGAAAGGGTGAAATGTGTTGTACCAAAATTCTCTGTGGGACAAACCTGAGTCCTCTTATTCTCTTACTAAACATTTATCTCTTTTACATCCACTCGCCAAAACCATCCCAGCGACCAGACTTTAACATGTGCGCTGAATTATTCAAAGCTCACGCTCAATTATTTATCAGTCTGGTATATTTGGATCGTTTGTTAAGAGTCTGCTGGATGGAATAGTGGGCCATCTATGAACACTATGCAGAAGATACAAGTCCGTAGCTCTTTTGACAACATTGTCCACGAAACTGTTCATTAAAGCAGGCAAACGGAATCTGCTGACACAGGACTTTCTAGAAAGCTGTGCTATCATTAACAAAGTGATAGCTTTAGCTTCCAATAAGCTAAATCTCGGCTCGGCTCAATCTATTCTGCAGATTTTTCCCACAAAGCAATGGGAAAAAAGAGCCTGCAGATTCCATCTGCAAGCAAACCGAGTGTAATACCACTGTCGGTTTTGGCAGCGAGTCAGACTGAGCTGTGACAGTGCATATCCATTAGCAATAATGCAAGTTTTCACCTCTTCAATGCAACTGTCCATGTGTGATGAATCCATTAATGGAGTCCTCATAAATAAGTAAAGCTTGATGAAATTAACTGAAGTAGCTAATGGAAATAATGCTAAAGATCCCCAGTTAGAGACCCGTTGTAAACACTAGAGTTTCTCTGGTACTGTCCACATATTTACTGAGCAGAAATCTCTTGTTATAGGTTCCTGTTCTCCCCGAGGACTGAGTATGTCCACAAAAGAGAAGGATTCCTTAGGTCAACAAGGTCTCTCTGCTCTCCACTGCCAATTACTTCCTGTAAATATCAGTTCAAAGAACAAAACCACTGAATACTAATAAGGCTACATGCACTGTTTTCAAATTCCCACACTGTAAATACATAAAAACACACCTGAGTCTTCTACTTATTATGTTAACTTTAGTATTACAAGTCAAAAGTTTTGTAGAAATTATGTTGGTTTAAATTCACGCCTTAAAATCTGGATTTACAGCATATTCTATCTCCATGCATTCCTACACATTACCCTGTGGCTATTTTCATAGTATGAATTCCATATTTCCATATAGAGTTGGCAGTATGTATACTGTACAATTTCTCCATGCATACTCATACTCATATGGCCTATGAACTGTCTCAGTTTAGAACGGCATATTAGCATACTACTCTTAATATCTCTTGTATAGAAAAACATAGAGTAGTATCATTATTGTTACTGTTTCATTTTTAAACTGTAAAATAGAATTCCATTGAAAAACAAATCATGTCCAGCAGAAAATCTTTTTCCGTTAATTTTAAGGACATTTCCTTTAACCCTAAAACATGCAATGCAACGTGTAATTCAAAATATAGGTAAAAAAAATCTTATGCCTTATCTTAAGCTAATAGTTTAGCTTATGCTTATCTATAAATATAATAAAAATTACAAAAATACAGAACAAAATTAATTCAACTAAAATTAATTCAACTTAAAAACGTCAACTAAAAAATAAAGGCTAATACAAAAAATATAATGTATATAAATAATACTAAACAGATCCATCTAATAATACTAAAAATATTCGTCACATCCGGATCTTGACTTATCAGCCCTAAAAATACTGTCTTGCTAGGCAGCTCACTAGTTTTTGAAACAGAGCTTATGTACTGTGTTGTAGGCAATAAGTATTCCAGTCGATCCCTTTGACTGTTTTTGTGGACTCAACAGGGGTATGATTCATGTCCCTTCCTTGAAAGGCTGGACAAAAGGCCTGACGATTTAATTTATCACACCAAACACAACAGGCCAACCCCACGGCCCTTCTGCAGGCATTTCTACTCACTCACCGTAATTATTTAACTTATCATTTCAAAAGACTGCTTCTAGCCTCCATCGCCATTCATACCACAGCAGAGCCGACCACCATTAACTGCTGTGATTCAGCCTCAGATTCATTTAAAACTCCATTTAAAAAGCAGTGAGTGGAATTCTGAAGAACCGATAGTGACTAGAAAAAAAGAGAAAGCTTTTCAATGCAAAAAAAAAAACTCTTTCAGTAAAACCATTCTGCACTGTTTGCAGACCCGACCCAAAATGCACCTGTAAAGACCACCATTTTAAATACCATCTTTGCTTATTGAAAGCCTATTGCTAAATAAAAGTGAAATAATAAAGAAAAAACATGTTGGTTCAATCGCTTGTGAACTCTGTGCATGAAGATTTCAATAAACCGCTCTGAGAAGCCAAACATTATAAACTGAGAAAATCTGTTTTTTCTCAAGAGTTTTGATTTAAGCTAAAAGTCAAGAGACAAACATTACCTTTGTAAAAGAGAGAGAGTGAGATCAGACCAAAAGCTCATTAGTCACCTTCAGACAAATACACTAGTGACCTCTTGTGGCTGTACTGAGTCATGCAAAGACCAATACTAGACCCTAAAACCCAGATTAAGAGCAAAACAGGAGCCTAAAGACAATTTAAGGACCGGACTATCAATTTTAAGAAAATTCTAGTCATTTTACATCGGTCCCTTCACCCAGACCAAGGTCACATTTTATGATTTAAAATTATATAGTATATATTCAACTGAGCCTTAAAGAGCAAGGCATGTGATTCAGATTTTTGGAACACAATAATAATCAGATTATGATGATGTTTGGGGTCAGTACGATTTTTTAGTTTTTTTCTTAAAACATTTACTCAACAAAGACGTATTAAACTGATTATAGTAGTGATTTTTACATTGTTACAAGAAAATCTATTTCAAATAAATGCTGCTGTTTTCAACATAATGTTAATAATAATAATAACGATGCTGAAAATTCAGTTTTGCATCACAGGAATAAACTACATTATACAATTTATTCAAATAGAAAACATTTTAAATTGGAAAAATATTTCACAATAGCTTATGTTTTTACTGTATTTTTATCATTATCAAATAAATGCAGCCTTGGTGAGAATAAGAGGCTTTCAAAAACAAACAAACAAACCTAAAATATAACGTACTCCAAATGTTTGAACAATGCAAATCCATATATCTGAAGTATAATATTTACAGTATAAACATTTCTCTTTCAGAGTTAATATTCTGTCACCACTTGGCTTCTTCTAGTTTATTTGACAGATGTTTTTATATTCTCTCTCCAGTACTAGAACCTCAAGTTCATTAAAACACTACATCTATATAAACCACCACCTATCTCGGTCCATCCCGGAACTCTGTTTGCATCCTTTATCTGACGACCTGTTTCCGCTGTACTCATGCCCAGAGGGCACAGTAAAGCTCAGAATCAAATCTTAGCTCAAGGCTCTTCCTTGCAGACAGCAACCAGACCTGTCTGTCTCTTCCATATCTCTCTTATGCATTAAATATCCATGTGAACTAATGAAATTGTGAAACTAATATCTGAATACATTTTCTTCTCCTCAGAGACAATAAAAACATTTAATTTATGAATTTATGAATATTTGATTTATTCATCACAGGTTTCAGCTGCAAGGGTCTGAAAGGAGATAAATGGTGCTTTGGATCAATTAGCCTTCCACCAATGCTCAGTTATAAACTATACAAAACTTCAGCAGTTTATTTTCTTTGGACATCATCATTATTATTCTGGCCAAAGAGCAGTTTTCCATTTGGATTTCTTTCAACTGCACACCACAAACAAACAAACACACACACACACACACCTCAGCAATACCAGCTACATTCATTTAATAGATGCCGTGCATATATCAAGACAGACATCCATGCAACATGTGTGCCGGTCTTCTAGTAAAAGTGAATATACAGTGCAACCAGTCAAAATGTAATTTCAGTCTTTCATTATTTCCTTCAGTCCATCAAGCTCCAGTTGGTTCGAGTGTATATTTCAAGCACACGGGGGGAACAGACTGAGCATGCCCAGATGAGAGGGGCATGTAAGCTGGGACGGGGCTTGAGGTAACTTTGAGATTCAGATTCATTTGCCAGATTTTTGAGCTTTCTGGGCAGATTTGGTCACTTTCCCGCTGCCGCCGATCTTCTTGTCCACGCTTTTGATGACACCGACTGCAACAGTCTGTCTCATATCTCTGACAGCAAAGCGTCCTGGGAAAACAGAAACACACATTTCTTTTAACATGAAAATTGCTTCATAAAGACCTAGTGTTTTTTTCTGGCGTGTTTGTGACCCGACTAAAGACTTAAACTCAACCACAGTCATCTGTCAGAACTGTGCCTAACACAAGATTTTCTTTGTGAACACTGGTTTTAATGGAGATTTTAAGGGGAAAAAAATAATGAGAACAAGATGCAATAAAAATTATATGTCGCAGTGAAACAGTGGGTCAAAAGACATGAGACTGTATAATGAAACAGGCCTAATCATCAGTTTTATTGGAGTTGCATATCTGAGGAAATGTAATCCAGAGACAGAAACGTGAAAATCATGAACTCATGTTTTCAAAGGGATGATGTGGAGTCTCACATCACTGATGAGTCAAACCTTTAACCTGATAACGACTGCAGTGAATCTCATTAATCATGAGACTGAGTGACCAGCAGTGAGTTGTGCTAAAAATATCAAGGCGCTAATTAGCAGAGCCTTGCACAAGGTTTTGTTATATTTTATACTGATTATGTGTGTTTGACACAAATTGTTGAGTGATTTTTTTTCGATGTTAAAATTATTTCTACTATCCCTTTTTAATGTTTAGTAATTCTGCAGATGCTTTTATCCAAAGCCACTTAGAATTGGGGAACACAAAGCGATTCTTAAAGAGGCCAACAGACACAGGAAGTGCTCGTAATACCAAGTTTCGGGCATTGTTCAAGCTAGAAAGGGAAGGAATAAATAAAGAGAAAGACAAAGTTTTTTTATATATATATAAATTTAGGATGAAGTCAAGTAGCATCGAAAGATATATATATATATATGGTTGTAAGATGCCTTTAGGTAAATTTCTGTAAATATTTTCCACCCCATCTTTGTTACCATGAAAATGCAGCCAAAAGAAACTTTCATATTGCTAGAAATGCTGAAAAAAATAATAAAATAAATAAGCAAGCAATGCAAAACAAAAAGGAAAACTATGAAAAACAAAACAAAATAAAGCAAAGCCAAACTAAATAAAAGAAAACAAAAGCAAAGCAAATCAAAACATAAAATAAAGCAAACCCAAACAATAGGAAAGAAAAACAAAATTTAAAGCAAAAAAAAAACACAAAAGAAATCAGAATAAAAAAACAAAAATAAAGCAAAACAAAAAAAGAATCAAAACAAACCATAAAAGAAAACAAAACAAAACAAAGCCAAACAAAAAATTGCTGAAATCTAAAATTGCTTCATTGATTCATAATCCATTTTATGTAAGGTTGGGAAGCAGACACATACCCAGTGGAGGGTACTGAGAGAAACTCTCTACACACATTGGTTTTCCTGGGATCATGTCCACAATGGCAGCATCTCCAGACTTCAGGCTTTTGGGGTTGTCTTCCAGCTTCTTGCCTGAACGGCGATCAATCTTCTCCTTAAGCTCAGCAAACTTACAGGCAATGTGAGCTGTGTGGCAGTCTATGACAGGAGAGTAACCTGCACTGATCTGTCCTGGGTGATTCAAAATGATGACCTGATAAAAAAAGAGAGAAGAATAGAAATCCAGATACAGATAAAGAAAGATATCAAGACAAACAAACAAATTGACAAATACTGTTGTCCCACCTGTGCTGTAAACCCTGATGCTTCCTGAGGTGGGTCTGACTTGCTGTCTCCACAAACGTTACCTCTTCTTATGTCTTTTACAGACACATTCTTCACATTAAAGCCCACGTTGTCTCCTGGCAGAGCTTCGTTCAGAGACTCGTGATGCATCTCCACCGACTTCACCTCTGTAGTGATGTTGACTGGGGCAAAGGTCACCACCATACTGGGCCGCAGGATACCGGTCTCCACCCTGCCCACCGGCACAGTGCCTATACCTGAGGAGCAAGACATGGCATCTCTGAATAAGCATGTTCTGTACACATAGTGATGAAGCAAAGCTTTCTGAACTCAAAATATAATTACAAGTTGATCTTAAAAATTACATCATCCTATAAAATGTGTGGGTTAATCCAACCTCCAATCTTGTAGACGTCTTGTAGGGGCAGACGCAAGGGTTTGTTAGTAGGGCGTGTTGGAGGCATGATGGTATCCAGAGCTTCCAGTAGAGTAACGCCACTGGCATGCTGCTCCTTTCTGTCCAGCTTCCAGCCTTTAAACCACGGCATCTGCACAGCACAAATGAGATGATTTTATTAATCAAATCACTAGCATTCTGCCAACAGTTTAATTGGAAACTGCAAAACGGTATGAGGTCGCTGCTGAAAGCGAACACAAACACACGCATGCCAAGGAGACTCACATTAGAAGACGGTTCCAGCATGTTGTCGCCGTGCCAACCTGAAATTGGGACGAAGGGCACCGAGGCAGGGCTATATCCGATCTTTTTGATGTAGGCGCTCACTTCTTTAACAATCTCATCATAGCGTTTCTCACTGTAGGATGGCTCCGTGGAGTCCATCTTGTTTACGGCTACAATCAGCTGCTTGACGCCCAGCGTGTAGGCCAACAGGGCGTGTTCCCTTGTTTGCCCATTTTTAGAGATGCCCGCCTCAAATTCACCCACTCCAGCTGCCACAATTAGAACAGCACAATCCGCCTGGAAGAGAGAGCCACATTGTTTAAAGATGAATATACTAATGTTTTGCATGGGTCACTCAATCTACAGGCTCATAGGGATCTTCTCGCCAAGCATCGATATGCCACTAATTCTTGTAAAATACCTGAGACGTCCCAGTGATCATGTTCTTGATGAAGTCTCTGTGTCCTGGAGCATCTATTATTGTTATGTAGTACTTGGCGGTCTCAAACTTCCAGAGTGAGATGTCTATGGTAATTCCTCTCTCCCTCTCGGCCTTCAGCTTGTCCAGAACCCAGGCATATTTAAAGGAACCTTTTCCCATCTGCCAAAACATGTGTATGTGAGCATACAGAGGGGTAAATGCCTTCACTGAGGAAAAAGTTAAGTTGTGTGGACACACAAAAGCAATCGTATTCAAAGATTATGACAGTCACAGTACATATGTTATTTGACCAAAAACCAACACCTATATAGTAATGAATTCTCAAACACTGATATTTTGCTTGGATTGTATAGTGGTGTTCCAGAGGTAGAATCCTGAATACCAGTATAAAGCTCATTTTTACCCAGGGTAATGAATCTCTGCTTTTGTAGGGTTAACTCTGCACAGTGCCAAATGTGAAAACTACAAATGCAGTGTTAAAGACTTTAGGTTCAAATACCATGCCTTAACATTTTGCCCTTGAGCTTGGCTCCAGAGAACTATCCCTAGAACTATTAATAAATCAAGTAAAAATTTTCACCATGGAGGGTTGTAGGTTTTAATCATGTAAGGAATACACTATGCCTTAACATTGTGCCAATGAGTTAAACCACTTACCACAGCTGACTGTCTTTGTAATAAGTCTCTTAACAAGTTTCACAAATGGAAGTTGTAGGTTCGTATCGCACAAGGGTCCATACACTATGCCTCAACATTGTGCCAATGAGTTAAACCACTTATCACAGCTGACTGTATTTGCAATAAGTCTCTTTGACAGTTTTCACAGATGGAGGGTTGTGAGTTCATATCCCCCAAGGGTCCACATACTGTGCCTCAAAGTTGTTGCATTGAGTTAAACCACTTGCCACAGCTGACTGTTTTTGTAATAAGTCTCTTTGACAGTTTTCACAGATGAAAGGTTGTGGTTTCATATCCTACAAGGGTCCACACACTATGCCTCAACGTTGTTGCATTGAGTTAAATCACTTACCACAGCTCTGTCTTTGCAATAAGTCTCTTTGACAGTTTTCACAGATGGAAGGTTGTAAGTTCATATCCGCACTCTATGCCACAACATTGTTCCACTGAGTTAAATCACTTATTGACTGAGGTTATAAGAAGTCTAATGACAAATTTCACAACTGGAGTGTTATAGGTTCAAGTCCTAGAAGTGCCCATCTTGTGCCCTTGAGCAAGGCAGTTGCTCTAGACAACTCTCACTCTTATAAACTGCTTAACAATTTTCACAATGATCCAACAAAGTCCTGCTTGGATAAAGAAGCTTGTAGGTCAGGGATGGGCAGCTGCGGCCCTTGAGGGCTACTGTACATAAATTTAGTTTCATCCCTAATCAAACACACCATTTTCAAGCAATCATGAAGACAAAAGTTAATTTTTTTCAGGTTTGTTTGATTAGGATTGGAACTAAACCCTGCAGGTCAACGACTGTCCAGGACTGGAGTTGCCCATCCCTGATCCCTGTTGTAGGTACCGATAACGTTCAGTCAAGCTTACCAATGTACCTAATATTTAGTAAATCTATAACACAAATCCAACAGGCTTTGTTGTGCACACAGAGTTTTACTACCATACATTTTATTACTTGAAGAACAAGTTACCCTCAAAGACAGAGGTGAGGTGTAAGACCCTCTGGGATTGCCCCCATTTACTTGGGTCTCATTCTCGCAGTCTAATGTGCGTCAGGAAGACAGAAGTGCAGGGCCTGACTAATGGTTCTGCCTGCTCCAGAAATCCATTTTTCTTTTCCTTTCATCTCCAATGGCGTCTTCCAAAGAGTAAATGTCTCAATGGAATTACACAGCAATTCTCCCTCTGCTCTCCAGTGCACGAAAGGAGAGGAAGGCATAGTGTGATTCATGATGAGATTCTTGCATAATTACCCTACACAGTAAGTGGGTTGGAGTTACCCATCATTCAGCACAGACCACAATTCTCACAACGCATCAGGGATTTGGCTCTGCCGATAAGGTCACTTAAATTTAAATGAAAGGTGCAACTGAACTCGTTTTCCTTTGACCAATGTTTATTACTTTACCAACTTAAAATTATTCAGAATCTGGCTTCAAATGCAGTTATTTCACTCCACTTGAACACCAAATTGTTTGAGATCCCGTTTGCCTACCTCAGCAGCCTCTTTTTCAAACTTCTCGATGGTTCTTTTATCAATTCCTCCACATTTATAGATGAGATGCCCAGTAGTGGTGGATTTCCCAGAATCAACATGGCCGATGACCACAATGTTGATGTGGATCTTTTCTTTCCCCATGATGGCACAAGACAGGAGTAAAGGATGGGAAGGGATGGAGCTTTCTTCTGTCTACAGCCGTCGCAGACAAAGAACATTTGTACACATAGACACAACATGTACTTTCATTCTAAGATCACAATTCAGTAAACGATCTTCAGAGCACAGCAGAACTAAGCTAATCAAGGCCATTTCTGAATATAAAATGGGAGATAAATATTTCAGATAAAATTCACAACATAAATTATACAATTATAAAACATTATATACTATATAAAATATTGAACAGTTGTCATGACCAATACATGAATAAGATAACTATTTGACCTCATTAATCATTTTGCCAGTTTACCAAAAGGCTTGCAAAATTGCAATCTCAAAACATATTATTATTAATATTATTCAGACCAAACAATCATAAAACATTAATGTACATACATTTTCAAAACTCATTCCTTACAAGTTTACAGACCCCTTGCAGAATCGACTTTTTAGTTAGTACTACCCCGAAGACGTTGCATAATATGATATTTGAATTTATGAAACAAAAAAATTATAAATTACACCAATCAAAAAATGGACAAACCCTTGGCTTTCAAGATATATGTTGCCTCACTGAGCATGTTATTGTTTTAACCATAGTCAAATGAGTTCCTCAATTGATTGTTAAAGCTGGGTGGTAAAATCATACCTCCACCGTGGGAAGAACTCAAATATGCAGAATATGCAAAGAACTTACAGTACCTGGAGGCTTTTTGTCAAAAACAGTGGGTAGCTTCATTGCTCGGGACAAACCAGTGACTCATGCACAACCATCACAAACAGTATTTGATGCAGGAGGAAACAACATGAACAGGATGTGTAAATTCTGCTATTAATTTGTCTTCAAATAACAAGTAAATATTTTGTTGAATAGCTTCAAAGCAGTACTAAATAAAAACACAGAACAGAAAAAAGCTGAGTAGTTAAAGTCTATCAGCAGGAGGATGATTGTGGCCTCTTACCTGCAGCTGACAGGCAGACCCTGTTCTCCCCTCAACAAACAAGACACTCTGTGCTCCTGCAAAGGTACGTACACAGTCCAAGTCTGTGTACGTAATGAACTCACCCCACTTTGATACAGCAATGCGGCACTCAAAGTGGGGGGAGGCTGGTGGTGAGGGACTGCAGTGAGACCGCTGCAACAGCAGCAGAAACGAGCTGAGAGGAAAAGTACGAGAGATGGAGGAAGAACACACTGGAATAGAGCAGTGTTCAGTGACTCAGCATCTTATCCTCAATTAACTCCTGCTGGACAAGAATCGGATTGGCTCCCTGGGTGGGTCTGAAATATGACACCGACAGATTCCTAATATACATGTATTATTATTATTAAGAATGTTTATTACCAGGATATTCTAGTTGTAACTTTCTTTCTGTAGTTAGTATTTTAGTACAGCAGAAATTGTATGTTTATTATAAGGGTCTGTTCTTTGAAAATACATCAATAAATTACATGTTGACACCCATTCCTCTGCTAATTTGATATAGATGCTTCCATTTAATGTGTATTTTGTAGAGCACATCAGAAGATCAGGTGATCAGGTCTCTCAGGCATTTCTTTTTTTTTCTGCCTCCTATACAGACCAAAAGACTTCTTTTAGTAGTTGTAAAAAAAAAAAAATATATATATACACATATTTTATTGCTGGTCTTCAATGATAATGTCAAGTTACTTTAATGTATTTGCACCAAAAAATTATTTATGCTGATATCGTCCAAAACCACAATTTGCCAGGGGTGTTTCCAAACTTTTGGAGGGCAGTGTATATATATATATATATATTTTTTTTTTTTTTTTAGTTCAAAATAATTTATTTGAAATAGAAATCGAATGTCTGTCACTTTAAGTCACAGTAAATATCCAACTGAACCCAATCTTTTGAAAAGCAGTGTAAGTATCACCCGCTGACAGAGTAAAAAAGTGTTAGTGTGCCAGTGTTCTTCCAATCATTGCAAGATATTTGGTTTCTAAAAAGACCTAAAATTCTAAGATTCTCCTGTGGCGTCATTGGAAGTTAAACCATTTTAAATTCCTATTGGATCATTTGTGTTTACCAGAATACCGTAAAGAAGGGAGGCTAACATATTAAATATTATTCATTGTCAAATTAGGAATTAAGTCAAATCAGACCAACATGGTTCACTACCATTTTTTAATCAGGGACATACTCCTGATGTGTTTAACACACATTCGGTCAAAAATTTCAAATCAAACATGACTCAGAAACAGTGCAATTATCAACTATTTCCTAAGCATTTGATCAATGACCGTCTAATTGGCTAATAGAATCAAGTTATTTCATACAGTTAATAACATGTCTAGCTCAGCTTATTTGCAGTGTAAGTTCTAATAAATCACACAACAAACTAGTTGATTCTCTGGTCCGTCTCAAGAACGTCAGCTCTGATGAAAATAAAATAAAGCTACCACTTAAAATTCCCACAAATCTTTTTTCAAATTTGCCGTTTTGTTTCCAAACTCAGCAGAGGAAAGCTTATTTGTTTATCATAGACTTTCCCCATCAGTCTAGTCAGATCCTACACAACCACCAAAGACTTTCCTTCGTCTGCATTTCCTCCATCTGTCAGTGAACAGCTCAGAACGCTTAAAGCACAGGAACGCCTCTCGCAGTGAACCTCTGGACTGCAGATAACGCACACGAACATCACACATCCCCTGCATGCCATGTCATTTCACTTTCACATTGGCTCTAACATGACCAATATTAGCTACACCTTTCTCCGTCAGTTCTTTTCAAATGTCTGATGTCCCAAGTCGTCCTGCTGCAAGCTGCGGCTACGTCCTGCGGCGCTTGGCTCCTCCAGGGCTGGAGGGGTTGCTGGAGTTCATCACCTTCTCCACGGCTCGACTCCTCTTCCTCTTTTCCCCGGCTGATTCTTTCAACCCGCTGCCCGTCTCACCTGAGCCCCCCCTCTCTGCCCGCTCTCTCTCTTTCTCGCGCCCGCTGCCCGACCTCTCCGGCATCTTCACGGAGGAATTGCTGCCTGACGAACGGAAAAGGGAGGGAGGAAATGGGGAAAAAAGGGTGGGATATGGGAACACAAAGAACAAACCATATTAAAAACACCATTAAAAACAAAAAACGTATTTACACCTAAACTAATTATTTCTATCATAATTAAAAAGTGGTGTGCAATTTCTGCACTAAATGAAGCCTGACATTAGCATAACCAATTGTCAAAGTTAGTGGCGGAAAGACCTGTTTGTCCAAACAATGGTAGAAAATTAAGCAGACATTTTTGCAATTCAGTTTGGTGATGCTAGTGTCACAGAAACTACACACTTCACCTTTAACTGCATGTCTATAAAATTGTCATTTATAGATTACGTTTTAGAAAAAAAAAAAAGTTTCCTTAATTAGTGCTAAGAGAAAAGTCAACCACATTTAAATAATCAGCTTTACATAACAGCATAATTTGCCTTCTTAATAATTCAAGTATTTCTTCTAAAGCTCAAGCACTAATAATGTGCTGACTTCCAAAAAATGGTTTTGCCATTACAAATACCCACATCCCCCAAACAAGCTATTTCTGTTGTTTCTGCTATATTTATGACAAAGCTTCTGGTTTTTAAACTTTTTTAATTAACAGAAACTGGGAATATAATATATGATTGATATAATATACTCCCAAAATATAAATATGCACAATATATGCATAACTGCATGTTCCTCAGTAAAAATACTAGGTATTGAGGAAAAATAAAAAGAAATACAGTTTCAGATCACATCTTATGTTTTATTTTAATTGAGATATTTTAAGAATTATTTATCAATTTAAATTTATGGAATCCTCCAGACCCTTCAAATTATTCGCTGAGGCCCCCTTGTGGGCCCCGGCCCCCTGGATGAACGAGAAATAATCTCTGGTACTAATAAAATATTATTTTCGCCATTTTCCACATTAATAAAGTCACTTCTTCAATTTTTATAAATGTGTTTATGAGCAACTGAAAGGCAAATAGCTAAGTCATACACATGACTACTACTTAAAATGTAACAGTTTAAAGGGATAGTTCACGCGGAAATGAAAACTGTCATCATTTACTCACCCTCCTGTCATTCCAAACCTGTATGAGTTTCTCTCTCATGCTGAACATAAAAGAAGATATTTTGAAGAATGTTGGTAATCAAACAGCTGATGGTCCCCATTGACTTCCATAGCATTTCTTTCCCTAATATGGAAGTCAATGGAGACCAACAACTGTTTGCTTCTTCAAAATTCTTCAAGATACCTTCTTTTGTGTTCAACATAAGAAAGAAACTTTGGTTTGGAACAACATGAGGATGAGTAAATCATAACAAAAATGTTAATTTAAGCCTTCATTCACAAGTAGTTCACCAATAATCCAAAATCTATCCATTAAGTTACTTCAAGTAGCAGGTACTAGACTGGCCCTCTGTTCCAAACCCTACATTTTAGCTGAATATTAAGACAGCATTGTGGAAAAGGAATCCCCTAATGCACTACAATGTGCAGTGCAAAATCTTAGATGGGCAAAGCAAGAGAAATGGTAATGGTTTTAATTGCCATTCTGTATTTGAACCTATATTTGTGTACCCTGTATATTGTTGTGTTCACAGCATGTTGTAGATACTGCAGTTCTTCTCAGAGCCATTCACGTCCTCAGACTCAGAATCTCGGCAATTCGTGTCATCAATAGACAAAACCACAATATCTTCTTACTAGTTGCGTGCTTGTGTATGATGTTGAGCAGGTTGTACAAATTTGAGCTCTCAGAAAATTCCAAGTTTACAAGTCATTGAAGACATGAATGATTTTTCAAGTCATAAACTATAATTATGATCATTCTGAAAAAATGTGAACACACCTTATGCTTATTAGCTTATTGTATCGTAGGCAACATGCTAACACAACATTCTACTCAAAATACGCTTTGAGTGCATGTGTGCTATTTGTATGCCCACTTAATGTTGTGTTTTGACATGACAGCACAAATTGCCTTCTTAAGAATTCAAGTATATGATAAAGATTCTGAAATGAAAGCTGCAAGAATGGGCTGACATAAAATCGATTCAAGAAAATAAATGTCTAATAATTATGATAATTCTGACTGAACACACCTTATGCTTATTGGTTTATCGTGTTATCATGCAAACACAACACTGACTCCACAGATGTTTTGAGTGTGCTTGTGCTATTTGCACACCACTGCCTATGTAGAGGGTTCAAAATCAGTAATTTATAAAGTTGATATGCCATGTAGGCAATAAGTATAGGGCAAAACACCAGGTTTTGGAACAGAACTTGTATCTCTGATGCTTTTCAAGCCTAGAATTATATGTTTGAGATTTTAATAACCAAATTTTACTGTCTGTAAAATTGAAAGCTGAACCAGTGTATATTATTGCTTCAACCTTGTGACTGGAAAAACCGGTGAACTTGCAAGGGATCTTATTATCATATAAAGCTACTGCTGCTGTTCAACAAACCTGTCCAAGCAAACCCTCAACATGCCATGCTTCATACACACAGAGAATAACAACAAGCTAGGGTGCACAGAACACAAAAAAAAAGACAAAAGAGAAAGAAGGACAGCGAAAGAAAAACGGAGAGAAAGACGCACATGGTCAGAGGTCTCTGAAGGCTGTCTACAGAGGCCTCTGGTAATGAGCTGGTCTGTACTGAGCTCAAGCTGGAGTTTTGGAACAGAGCGAAACGTTTTCTTCTGTCCATACCTCGCAAAATCCTGGCCAGCCATACTGGGACCCAGACCTTTGAAAACGAGACACAAATGACCAGTGTGAGCCACGCTGAGCTTCACGCCAACGGGAGAACGATCCAGAAAAAAAAGTGATGCAATGACGCAGGTTTTAACAGACGCTTTCGTCAAAAGAGAAAAAGAGAGAGAGAGGGAAAGGTAAAAGAAAGGGGTGAGTAGATGAGATAAAAAAAGAGAGTGAAGGAGAAGAGAACCTTCTTCATGGGTTGCAGGTGGGTCACTTTCTTCTTTGAACTCCTCCTTCACGTCATCTTCAGATCCCACTTTACCTGCGCATAGAGCTTTTAAGTAAATCAGTAAAAACAAATGGATCAACTGTAAATCACAACACAAACTAAGAGCGGCTCACCTTCCTTGACATCCTGTATGATCTCTTCAGGCAGCACAAAGCTCTTCTCTGAGTTTGGAAACGGGAGTATTTCTGATTCGTGCTGCAGCAACAAACAGTAATTTAATGATTAGATTTGAGAGGGATTGTAGAAATCGACTTTCTTTTATCCCTGTTGGAAATTACAGCAATAAAAGAGGAGTCGTCAGCAGATTGTTTTTGATAATTATTAATTTTATAATAATTAAATGACAACTTCTGATAATAAATGTAATTAAATATAGTTAACTCTATACAATATCTATTTTTAACACTCTCAAAAGACTTAGAGTAGAACATTTATAGTAAATGCTTCGGAAACTATAGTTATCAATTAATTGTCCTGACATACACTCACCTAAAGGATTATTAGGAACACCTGTTCAATTTCTCATTAATGCAATTATCTAATCAACCAATCACATGGCAGTTGCTTCAATGCATTTAGGGGTGTGGTCCTGGTCAAGACAATCTCCTGAACTCCAAACTGAATGTCAGAATGGGAAAGAAAGGTGATTTAAGCAATTTTGAGCGTGGCGTGGTTGTTGGTGCCAGACGGGCCGGTCTGAGTATTTCACAATCTTCTCAGTTACTGGGATTTTCATGCACAACCATTTCTAGGGTTTACAAAGAATGGTGTGAAAAGGGAAAAACATCCAGTATGCGGCAGTCCTGTGGGCGAAAATGCCTTGTTGATGCTAGAGGTCAGAGGAGAATGGGCCAACTGATTCAAGCTGATAGAAGAGCAACTTTGACTGAAATAACCACTCGTTACAACCGAGGTATGCAGCAAAGCATTTGTGAAGCCACAACACGCACAACCTTGAGGCGGATGGGCTACAACAGCAGAAGACCCCACCGGGTACCACTCATCTCCACTACAAATAGGAAAAAGAGGCTACAATTTGCACGAGCTCACCAAAATTGGACGGTTGAAGACTGGAAAAATGTTGCCTGGTCTGATGAGTCTCGATTTCTGTTGAGACATTCAGATGGTAGAGTCAGAATTTGGCGTAAACAGAATGAGAACATGGATCCATCATGCCTTGTTACCACTGTGCAGGCTGGTGTTGGTGGTGTAATGGTGTGGGGGATGTTTTCTTCTTACACTTTAGGCCCCTTAGTGCCAATTGGGCATCGTTTAAATGCCACGGCCTACCTGAGCATTGTTTCTGACCATGTCCATCCCTTTATGACCACCATGTACCCATCCTCTGATGGCTACTTCCAGCAGGATAATGCACCATGTCACAAAGCTCGAATCATTTCAAATTGGTTTCTTGAACATGACAATGAGTTCACTGTACTAAAATGGCCCCCACAGTCACCAGATCTCAACCCAATAGAGCATCTTTGGGATGTGGTGGAACGGGAGCTTCGTGCCCTGGATGTGCATCCCACAAATCTCCATCAACTGCAAGATGCTATCCTATCAATATGGGCCAACATTTCTAAAGAATGCTTTCAGCACCTTGTTGAATCAATGCCACGTAGAATTAAGGCAGTTCTGAAGGCGAAAGGGGGTCAAACACAGTATTAGTATGGTGTTCCTAATAATCCTTTAGGTGAGTGTATATTGGTCCATATATTGATACTATAATGGATTTTTATTAATATTTTGAATTCGCTTATCTTTATATTCTCAGTGTATATATACACATACACACATATATATATATATATATATATATATATATATATATATATATAGGGTGAAGTCAGTTTAAAATGGGCCACATTTTGGTAAATGACTTACAATACCATCAAATAAGCTATGCATGAGATCTAATGATACTCTTATAAATTAGCATGGGTCTCTTAAATATATTTATTTTTCAAATGTGCAAAAATTAAATTATGAGAGTTTCTTTCTTGAGCCATGGCACAACACTCAGGTAAAATGGGCCAGCTGTTCAGTTAAATTGGGCCAATTTAAAAGAGAACAACAGGTAATTTCAGCTTAAATCATTTTATTTTTAACAGTAAATTGACTCTACTGTCTTGTGCCATAGCAACACCATAAATGTATTTCATTAAATAGTCATTTGAATGAATATTTAATTAAAAAATGCAATTAAAAATGAACTGATCATGATGTATAGGAGTGTTTCTGTGCATTAGTGTCTTTTGTGTGCATGTGTGTGTGTATGCTTGTTTTTTCTTGCTTTTATATCAAAAAATAAAAATAAATTATATATTTTCTTAATTCTTTTTTGGTTATTTTAATGTTTTATTTAGCATTTTTCTCACTAGTTTTTTATTATTATTATATTATTTGCATAACAATGAGAAGTTGAACTGAAAAAGTAGATTTTCAATCTAGAGTTTTGAATCCCACATATAATACATTATTGTGATGTACAATGCATGCAGTGAATGCAAATCATAAAATAAATCTCAAAACCCAAGAAAGCAGGAGTGGAGTTGTCTTACCAGCGCCTGCATGTCATACATGGTGCTCAGGTGATCCCAGATGACTTTAGATGACACCTGCCTGCCGATGTTCTGACTGAACTTATCACGAATACAGATCATGTGGAAATGTCGATTCACTCCTGAAGATATGAGACAGTTTCACAGAAACGCTCTCCTTGCAGCACACAAAACACCTTTGTGTTGCTGGAAATTAGCCTAGCCACGATGCTATCATGCTAGTTAGCATCCGCGCTAATGTTTGCTAACGTCAACACACATTCACTGTTATATTCCCATCCATAAACACAATATTAGTGCTTTAAAAAATTAAACGATAGTCTACAATATATCTCAAAACTGTATCAAAGCCTTGCATGCGATCACTATATTCAATTTTATTTTAACAATTAGCGAGTCGATAAAGCTCAATAAAGAATCACTGAAAACCCTTCAAATTAACTCTACAACGCTTTATTAGTATTTTAAAATCGTATTGGTATGATTAAGTAATTGTATTATTAATTAATCGGAGCATATGGTCTTATAATGTTATAAGCTATTGTTTAACGTGTGGAGTTCAGGGCCTGTTATTCACATAA
Source organism: Barbus barbus (assembly GCF_936440315.1). NCBI lineage: Eukaryota > Metazoa > Chordata > Actinopteri > Cypriniformes > Cyprinidae > Barbus > Barbus barbus. Next base: position 8,220,293 of record NC_136718.1, read on the forward strand.
ATCAAGAATGAATTCGTCTTACCTACGGGTTTATGACCCAGCATTGCGTGAAAAAGACACACTTCTACTTCTTGACTCCATACAATCGATTCCTCGGCGGTACAGATGCCGGTTTCTGCTTGTTTTTCGTCGGACGGCACAATCTCCGCTTCCCCCATGTTTCTGCAGAGACACAGACACACTGCTGCAGGTCTAGTTCATCAACACCACGATCACAGATTAATAACAGACACACTAATTATGATAGATGCATTGTGTGGTTTCATCAAGTGTTTACTGATTGGCTATTTGAAAAAAAAAAAAAAAGGTTTTAAGGTTTGCTTTTTATTTCTTTGGAATAGTTCTAGTTATTTATTTATGCTATTGTCAGTATTGCTTTTATTATTTAATAATGCATGCAACATATTATTATTTATATAATCATAATTCTAAGGTTTGCCCTTTTTTTTTTACACACTCAATTCACACTTTTTTATTTGCAGGAGTTTGTTACTAATTGTCTGTTCACATTCATTTAAAGCAATTTATATTATTATTTCATAATTTCAAGGTTTGTCCTTTTATTTAATCTGAATATTTTAATTTCACAACAGAATTTCCTTACAGGGGTTTGTTATTAATGTATTTTTCTGTTTAAAATTGTTTAATAGATGAAGAAATAGATACTAATGATAAATCAGACAATATTTGCCCATTTTGAGATTGGCCAATTAACAGTGTTTAGCTAAATCTGCCAATGCACAATTTGATTTTATAAACATTAATTAATTAATTTCTAGTGCATAGTGTACAAAAAAAAAGTTAATTTCATTAATAAGTGTACATCACCTATATTATACTGTATGATCCACGCCTAATCATATCAAGAGACAAATGTCCAGCAACAAGCAATTTGTTCACACTGAAAACACAATCACAATCACGTCATAACATATTTGATGTTTAATGTGCAGTTATGTGAAGCAGAGTTTGGACCAATGGGGTTGCATGGTGTGCGGCACAACTCTTCAATGTACAATGCCTCAGAAACAGATACCAAGTGAAGCACAAAAGGTAATTCTACTTGTCCTTAATATGAGTCGTTAACACAGATTTACATTTAAAATGATTCTTTTATCACTTGATTTTATTGCTTTGTTGTGTTATGCTGGTTAGAAAACCAAACGTTCCCTGTTTGCTCAGTCCTGTCCTCTGCCCTGTCATGGAAAAATTCTTCTAAATCAGTTAATAAATGTGAAACTGAGAATGAAAAACCAGTCAAAGATTTTGTCTTTGTCTTTTAATTTCTGCAGAAATGGCCAGTTCACATACATAGAAAGCTCACGCATGCATTTATACTGATAAATTTGTCCAAACAGGGTGGCCTTGACACAAAACAGTATCTTCTTGAGATTAACTGTGGGCTAAAGATTGGTTGTACCCCTCACTAAATTGCAGTTTGCCACATACACACAGAATATAAAAAGGATGCATCGTATGAATATTGAGTAGATGATATACAAATTAAAAGATAAATAAAAAAAATCTACTTTGTCATATTTCCCCCTTTTGATTATTATTTGATTACAGTATTTACATTCCCCTATATTTACTTCAAGTGTGCTAATATACTAAGATTCAAAACACACCGTCACTCTCATAGGGCAAGAATGAGCATTTTGCTTTTTTTGCGGAACATAGAAATTCCTATCACATGTAGCTAGCTTGGGGGGAGTTAAACCTTTCAGCATTTAGACAATAAAAAAACACCTTGTTTTTCCATTTAAATTCTTGTCTCATACCACAGACAATGACCTGCTTTAAACCCTTTTCCTGTTTCACAATCATCATCTGATCATGCTCATCACACAAGGCCACAAACATAGCAAAAACAGTATCACAGCCAGTATTAACCATCAACCCAATATATTCAGCTTTCTGCAACATTCCCTTTATCCAGTTCCAGGGCCGTTCCACCTCTTGGACTTTCAATGTTTCCTCCTCAAATCCTTGACCACCACAAAATCTCCAGGCTTGATATTGTGCAAAACTCCTTCAGCTGGCACTGGCAAGCCATCCTTGACCGTTTTTTTTTTTTTTTTTTATGGCTTCTTCTAATTTTGAAATACATTCATTCAATCAAGCAAGCAAGCCTTCATTGCTGCTGTTAGCAGAAAGGTTAGTAAGTGAATCAGTGTCGGCAAGTTTCTGCAGGGCTTTCAGCAGTCACTTCCTCTACTCCGGCCCCCCTCTCTCCTCTCAGTCTGCCTTGGCTTTAGTCACTCCAGTTGCTGTCCGATTGCTAGGGCAATTGTTTTCCAGTGTCCCTTCTCGCCGCAAAAAAAGCAGGTGTCTGGATCGACTTTTGACAGTCTTGGTCCTCGCCCTCGTTTGCTTTCAATTCTGATTTTTAGTTGATCTGTTTTCCCCTGCAGAGTCACATGCGTAGTGCGGGCTGCCAGGAGCAATTCTTTCTCACTCCTTTCCTTTTTCTTCTTTTCTTTGCCCTCGTGTTGTTTTTCTGCATGGATTGCATGATCTCTGACTGTATCCAGTCTAGCCTTTTCCCATCCGATGCAGCTCTGTTTGATTGCTGTGCTCAGTTCAGGTCTCAGTCCATTTAGAAACCTGCTCCGCATGAATGATTCCCAAATACCAGGTTGATCACCTCTGTCTGGCGGTTCTGTTATTCCGCTGTGTTTGTTGAAGGTCTCATACAGTCGCACATAATAGTCCTGCACAGCCTCATCCTTGCGCTGTATGCAAGAGTCAATCTTCGCAATATCCACCCGGACCAGGAATGCAGTTTTAACATGCTGACACAGAAGCTCCACTGCTCTTCGATACGGTGTGTTGTCAGCATGATTCCATTCCACGTGGGTTCTGGCGGTGTTTGCTGTTGGAAAGTGTTTTCCAACTTTATGCCAGTCCGTTGCACCCAGTTTGAGCATAAGAAGGCGTTTGAGTTCCTGCAAGGTGGGGCTGAATTCTTCACAGAAGATCTGTAACTCATCAGCGAACTTGATTCCGGAGTCTCTGGGGTGAGGGAGATGAGTCATGGCTTCTCTTAAGCCTTTCTCTGACCACGGTTGAAACACCAAGTTTGTTTCATTGGGTCCAGCCACCTGGGCCTCCACCCCATCCTCCGGACCTTCCTCATTTGGATCATCCGATTCAGTCTTTGGTCGTTCAGACCTGGTTCTCATTCCATGTCTTTCATGGGTTATCACAGCTCCTTTTTTGTTTCTGAGTGGCGTGGATGACGATGTGGATGCTGTTGCTGTTTCTTGAGCTTGGGTTCGGTTGAATGGCGATGCTGATGCACTGTGCGATGGCGGTGGTTGGCGGTGTGGCCAGGAGTTGAAGTCGTGATCCACCTTGCACGGCAGTTCTCTAGAAGGATTCAGAGAAGATTTTGGAGCAGTATCACCTCTTCTCTTGTCTTCAAATGGCATTTCATTTGAAGCTCGTTTTTTATCTTCTTCTTCCAAACAGAAACTCATGACCTTTTTGTGTGTAAGAAACTTGGCTTTCTGTTTATTTTTCAGTTTCCCTTCATGTCTTAATTTACTTTCACATTCTTCCAAACTGTCTTTCACTCTGTTTAAAGTTGTCACAGTAAACGTGACTCCAAATCCATGATTTCCAATCCATTCTAGTTCCACATCCATAATTTTCTCCCCATATGCCTTTTTCATTTCTTTATAAATTGTACTGTCCAGGACTTCTAGGTCAACCCTGAATTTGCTACTTCCAGACCCCATACTTTAGTAATAATCCAAGACTTTCTTTTAACCCCTCACGCCGTCATTGCGTGGCTCCGCACTGCCTTGCATGAAGTCTTGTTTGTACCTCCAGTACACTAATGCCCCTCCCACAACCTTGTCCCGCTAACTTGCAGGACTTTCTCACGACCTTGTAAGACCTGTTCCACTATCTTGTGGAATGAGTGGGAGGCTTGGACTTGCTTTCTCAAACCCTTTTATTCAATCCTTTAAATTATTTTTAAAATGAAAATTGGAATTTCAAAATCAGTTTCACTGTTTTGCACGTTTCTTTAATTCAATGAGATCCCTGTGGTGAAGGCCTTCTAATACTCTTTTTTTGGATTAGGGTGATCAGTCACCGACATTTTCAGGTCCAGGCGAATCACACTAGGGATCCCATCTTTGTCTGTATGGTTGTTGTGGAAAAATTCTAAATCAATTAATAATGTGAAACTGAGAATGAAAAACCTGTCAAAGATTTTGTCTATTTTGTTTCATTTCTGCAGAAATGGTACAGAGAAAGCTCTGTCTGTGAGGTTCTCACACCCGCCTTTATACTGATAAAGTTGTCCAAACAGGTTGGCCTTCACACGAAACAGTATCTTTTTGAGATTAGCTGTGGCCTAAAGATTGTTTTTTCCCCTCACTGAAGAACACTTACCCAAGATCTCAGTCAAAGGTCTAACTGCAGTTTGCCACAAGAGATACATCATATGAAAGAATGTTGCGTTCATATAAAAATGAAAAAATAATGAATATACTGAACATTAAACAAGAAAACCTACAAATATACCACCAGAAAGATTAGAACGGTGTCTCAAAGTGTGAATTCCCCATTGAGTTTTCCAAATTGTTGGTGTCTGATTTACAACAATGACTTTCTTGAACAACGATGAATTTACATTATAAAAATAAGGCTTTCCTTTTCATATGACCTCTTAAACTTCTAACTATAAAAGGAAAACTTTTTAAAACAAATAACAAATGTAAATGTAGTGCAAGAAACAGCAGCTGAACTGGTGACTTTGGCTTAAAGAAGTTGGCTTCTCTAGCACCTTGAATATGGAAGCATATGGGTAGCAAAATTCAATTTGAAATGTAATATGCAAAATGGAAATGCAATATGTAAAATGGCAAGGTATTTCTGTATTTAAATTTACATTTCCATACATATGTGCAACATTTAAATTTGCCATTTTCTTATTCTAAATATGCCTGTCAAGATTTTTGGAATATGATATTTTAGTGGGAGTACTCTGTAAACTGTATGATAGTCATTATTTTTAGTTCAGAAAAAAATTAATTAACTGCGCAGCAGACTGCGACTGTGCATTCTGACACCTTTCTATCATGGCCAGCATCAAGTTTTTCAGCAATTTGAGCTGTAGTGGCTCTTCTGTTTGATTGGACCAGATAGTCTAGCTTTTACTCTCCACATTCAGCAGTGAGCCTGGGGCGCCCATGACCTTGACACCGTTTCACCGGTTATTCTTCCTTGCACCACTTCGGGTAAATACCACTGCGGACCAGGAACATCGGAGATAGATCACTATTTGCCTCTTCTCAAAGTCACTCAGATCTTTTTGCTTGCCCGTTTTCTTCTTTTTTGTCGTTAACCCTAAAAAGGGCAAGACCATAAAGAGAAATCAGAAAATTTATTTATTGCTATTTTCTATCTCTTTAGGGCACACATAATACAATTTCATGATTTATTTTTTTAAAACATGACTTTTATTTTTCATTTTCATGTTTGTATCCCCCAGGATACATCACCCCTTTAAATTAACTGAAAAATAATGCTTATTTGGCAAAGCGTATTAAAACATTTTAGCCAAATTTTTAGAACATTTATGCTCTCATAATTTAAACATTCTTTGTAAAATTCTGTTGAACAATAAGTATATTTATGAAAATAGCCTGTAAACTGTATCATATTTAATATACAAATTTCTAGAGCCTATTACAGGCCAAATCTTTACTGAAAAACACAATCTTGTTGTACACAATCTACTTCATGCCTTCTTTCTTCTGATTGATAGTTTATACTTTGTCTTTTTTTTTTTTTAATTATTAATCTTTTTATCATATTTGCAAATGTCTTGACTCCACAGCCAACAGAGCAATTTTGTCTTCACTGTTCCAATACTTATGGATGGCACTGTATGTATGTATGTATGGTGGCCGAAAGAACTCAACGCGCTGCAACTTCAGAAAACACATGCAAATAGAAAAAGCACCAGCAAATTAAGAAAACATCTTCATCAGTTTGACAGCACATGTGCTGCTTGCAACACAACCAAATACAAAACGTGCTGCAAATCCTCACATCACAAACAAAGAAACGCGCTACAAAAACAGAAACGTGCTGCAAATACAACACAAACAAATACAGAAATGTGAAAGTAGCACAGACCACAATAATATTACCTCAACAAAATGAAAATTAACCATGTTTTTTTTTATATATATATTTGGTGCATCGATTAACATTTTGTAACCACAATTGTACAAATACCATGGTTAAACTATGGTTACTGTAGTAATTCCATGGTTAATTTGTGCATGGTTACCACGGTTTATATAGTAACCATTTTTTGTTTTTATTTATTTTTAATATAATAAATGTATTTATTTATTTATTTTAATACATCGACTATGGTCAATTTTTGTAAGGGGAGTTGTACCAGTTGTGCCAGCTTACATAACCTTTCACAGTTGTTACTGTGTATTTCTTCAGCTTATTTAGGCTAATAATATCCAAAAGCAAAGAAGCTAAGGAATCATGTTTGTCTGTTCCCTTAAACATGGTCTGTGCCCATTTACATGCATATATATTTTTTTTTTTTGAGTATCATATTTCATACACACACTGTCATTTTATTGTCATCTCAGTATACCTGTTGCCATACTGATTGTGCATATGTTCTTATGAGTACTTTAGCTTCTGCTTAATGGGACTTGTAGATCTACTTGCTTTACACTTAAGAGTTTGTTTAGCCAAAATATCCACGTTCTCATTTCCCTCCACACCAAATGAGCAGAAACCCAAATGAAATGTGTAGATATACCTGCCCACAACTTTTATAGGCCTATTGTACTTCATACGGAATATATCATTGATAATATCCATCCTAAATGATGACTTGCCAGATCTTATACTTTCAAGTGATGCGTAGCTATCGGATTCAATGACAGTTTTATTTATTTTCTTCTCCTTTATCCACTGCAGGGCCAATAATATTGCCAGTAATTCTGTTGCATATACTGAAAAATGATTGGTTACTCTAAATTACTCATTAGGATATATACTGCTGCACCTGCATATCCTGTTTCGGGATCTTTGGATAAAAATACTGATAAGGTGTGTTGTTATGACAAGGAGCGGAGTGTCTAAAACCCCTTAGCTGTACTAAATTCAGTGTAAACTATGGCTTCACTGGGTTTTATTGCTTGTATAAAAGGGTTAGCATGCTCTTAGCCCACCCATTAAGAAAAAATTCACAACAAAATCCGACAAAAATGTAGAATAATTTACAATGGCTCAACCAATGATAATCAATGTTTTATAAATACTATTATAGTTTTTTTTGTATTAAGAAATATATTATTTTCATATTTCATTTTAATTTAAGTTTTAATAATTTAGTTATGTGCTTTTGTCCTTTTCATTAGTTTCTTATTTACTTGCCAACATTTCTAAGTTTTGTTTTTAGTTTTTCATCTAATTTATTTCAGCTTTATTTCAATTAACAAATAGTTTTTAATAGTTGTTGTTTTAATTTTAATTATAAAAACACACCCAATTCCAATTGAACTATTATTTTGCTACACAATATTTATTATTCAGGAAAAAGGTGAAATATTCAGGATATCTGAATGTACCCATTTTCAACAGTACCTGTAATAGTATTACCAGCATATGCAGGTAAATCTCACTTTTATAAAAGTAAATCTCATCAAAGTACTATTAGTTGAGCCACTGGCACAGCTGACCAATTTGCGGGAAATGCTTCCTATAATAATTTGCTTATTTTATATTATTAATTATTTTATTCATTATCAAGTCACCAGACCTGTATACATTTGCTTGGACATAAAATTAATATTACAAGTTATGCAGAAAATGTACTTTGACTTACAAAAAAATAAAAATTCTAATAATCAATTTCATGTACATCTTTTTACATTTCCTAGATTAAAGGGGCAACACAGCTTACCTAACAAAATCTGCTAAGGGTTAAATAAATGTAAGAAAAAATGTAAAAAATGTGTAATCTTTTATTGGAAAATTTTATTGGCAGGTAGTTCCCTCTACGCTCCCTTTCCTGGACCCACGAGGACACCAGCGTGCATACACGAGGGAGAGACCGGTCTCCCGAGGAGAGGCGCGCTCGGCGTTTAAACGGCGGCGGTGATGAGGCTCTACTCACGTCAGGTGCGCCTCATCACACGCCGCCAGCCCTGGCTGTTTCAGCGCTCCTCTCTCTCTCACACACCCACTCCTGTCGGGAGCCTGGTGAAGGGCGGCGAATATGGGACGGGGTGGTGATGATGGACAGGGGGGAGGCAGCCGACTCGTCACAATATGGATCAAACTACTTTTTATAAAAATAACCCATCAATTTCAGTTGAAACCTATTTATAAAAAATAATTAAAAATGGAACAAAAAGTCTGAGATAAATAACCAAGAAAAAAAAAACCTTGGTAAAAACTGTAAAGGATCACTACAGTGAATCAATACGCTGATATTAAGCAGCACTGAGAGCTCTAGCAGCTTCCTCACTTAAGTTACCCAAGTTATAGAGAAGACTCAATGCCTGAAACACCTCTTGATTCTGGTGCTTCCCATCTCTGCAGATCTCCAGCAACCAGCTCAAGCATTCCTGCAGGTGAGTGTCATTGATGCGCGGATCGAAATACTGAAGTTGCTGCCCGCAGAGTCTGTAGGAGGCGTAGAGAAGGAAACGCACGCTTTTCTCCAGCACGGCTACACAGTCCGGCCCCGACACACGCTGGATAATCATGTCCTGTCGAACGCTACGCAGACGGTCAAACACAAAACTGTAGACCTGTGGGTCGTAAAATGGCCATCATATTACAGATAAAGGAATGACAAAATGCCATTTTCATACCTCCGTCCACGGCTGAAAAGTAGAAGAAGCTGCAATGTCATCTACTAAGTAACACACAGTCTTTAAAAGCACAGATGGTGGTCGAAGGTCGCTGGCTCTCGTGGAGTCTTTCCCCGCGGCAGGTCTCGAATACTCTTTGACCGCACGTGAGACATCAGCACATGGCAAACGATCCCCACCATCTCAAACCTGTGCAGTCGATTCTGCTGGCATAATTCATAGGCAGGACACATAGTTATACAGGTGCCATGGGGCACCGAGTCTTCAGCTTTCTGATCCACCACACGTTTCCTATTCGCTCGACCCTGCTCCTTATGCCTGTGTCCTCGGCCCCTCCTCGACTGATGCCACCTGAACATGAGACAAGACAGAAGACATAAATAAATGTATAATGTATGACAAACTGACAGCAGCTGCTAATGATTGCTGCAGGCGATTCAGAATTATCTGACACCCAATAATTATTAGACCATATTGCTGAATATATAGAATAGAAAATAAAAAAAATATTCTGTTTATTAAAATAGAAAACTTTGATATATGTGACCCTGGGGCACAAAACCAGTCAAGTAGCAACAGCCAACAATACACTGTAAATATATTCCTACCATAAATATATCAAAACTTCATTTTCGATTAGTAATATGCATTACTAAGAACTTCATTTGGACAACTTTAAAGGCGATTTTATTTATATTTTTTCAATATTTTGATTTTTTTGGCACCCTCAGATTCCAGATTTTCAAATAGTTGTATTTCGGCCAAATATTGTACTAACAAACCATACATCAATGGAAAACTTATTTATTCAGCTTTCAGATTATGCATAAATCTCAATTAAAAAAAAATTTACACTTATGACTGGTTTTGTGGTCCAGGGTCACATTAGTTTCAAGTATTGCAGAAAGGTCTGGAAGATGTTCACTGCGGCCTTTTTGAATATTTTTTTATCTTTACTGAGATAAATGTATCTCGTTTATGATTGAAAACGGATTATTTCTAAACTACATGTCATGCAATTATAACAATCTGACATATGCATGCTGTAACCTGCTAGTTGCCTGTTCTGCTTTATATATAAATAAAAACAAGTTTTTGGGAGACTCACCTGATGCTCATGGCTGTTTTGTTTATTGGTCTTTTCACTTGCCATAAAGACAGCTCCGATTGGTCGCCGGGTTTCATGCAATTGTACGTCATATCCGACTACGTATTTATTTGTTATGAAAACCAAACCAAATCTTAGAATCTACTTTCTTATCCTTGTGGGAAATTTTTTTTTACACAAAGGTTTCTTAAGAAAATAAATCTGTAAGAGTAGGTATTATGTGAAAAATGAAAAATTTTAAAATCAAATCACTACAAAAAAAAAAAAAAAAAAAAAAAAAAAAAAAAAAAAACTATTTGAAGAAATATGATGAGACCTTTCTTGTACCATGATTGATAACCGTTTTGCTCTGCAGCAATGTATGAAATAAATACCTACAATTAATTGATTATTAACATGCGTTATTTATTTAATTGTAAACAGATGTGATAATGTATCACAGCGTGGAGGGACAGAAGAGAGTCTGGGCTGTGCTCGATCCGATCTCTTCTTCCTCCAACGACTGCTCGATTAAAACGGTCTCTCTGCTTACAAGTGAGGACACCTCCAGAAGGTCAGAAAAAGTCCTAAAATGAAAATAAATCCAAAGACAGAATCAGTTTAAATAAAGAATGGCACAGAGAAAATCTCAAGGTCTGTAAGGTGCGAGTCTTTCTTGTATGGAGACTGAAGCAGTCCTACCTTGTCACCTGTTGGCTGATTTCATTAGCTGTATCGTCGATCTCTCCAAGACACTGTTTTGAATCCTCACAATCAGTGGGAATATCCTTAGTGTAATGTTGCAAGACACGCTCACTCTGATTCAGAGATTCAACAGCTTTGTCTGTGCAAGAGAAATATTATTCAATAAACTGGGTTAGAATCACTATAAAATCACACATCATCAATTGAATTGACAAAACATTTTCAGATAGAAAGTACATCAAATTATAAAATAGTATCGACTACAAAGTTTTTTTTCCTTCAGGTCAAGCAAATCTCACCTAAAAACTGGTCGGCGTCCTCTCCAATGTCCACGTTCTTCACGGGAAGACTGTGTCGTGTGGCATCAATGGCAGTGGCAAATGACTTGTAGTCCTCTGCAAATGTGTTTACTGAAGCAGCAACAGGACCTAAAGCCTCGATCTGCATAAAAGAGGAGGGACTCAAATGTGAGATGCGTCAACATGGAGATTTAAGCAACAGTGTTAAATGTGTGAAGATGACCTGTAAGTCCAGTAAACTGTTCAGCCGTTTCTGCTTTTCCATCAGCAGATACTGTCGTTTCTTGCGATTAACTTGAGCGGATAACTGCTGCTCTTTCTCCATCACAGCCAGAATATTCCTCTCAGCCTCCTCTCTAAATTTTCGGGTATTATGCTCAATCTAGACAGAGAAACAAAAACCTTATCAAACGAGGGCTTTAAATACATATTTCAAACACTAAATATAACATTAAGACAAACAAAGCCATAAAACATGTACATGTAAAATATTTACGCATACAAATATTTTGGATTAATGTTCATAATTTGCATATCACACATGCATTAGTAGCCATTTCTTTTTGTTTGGTGTTGCTAGCTCTCTTTATTTCAATACAGGGGAGATATGGAACGCATTTTTAAATTTTTATTAGTTCATGTTTTAGTCATTTTTTTATTCGTTTTTTAATACACTTCCATATAGCTTTTATTAATTTTATTTCAGTTATGTTTGTACATCATCAAGTTAAACAGTTAAAATGAGAAATGTTGCCTTGGCAACTAGCTGAAAGTATTTTACATTTTATTTTAGGTAATGTTTGTTATTTCAGGTAATGCTTTTTTTATGCTTTTAATTTTAGTTTCTATTTTTATTTGTTAACTATAATAACGCTGGATGCAAAAATCACTGATTTTGCTGGATTTTTGTAAAAAAAAATTTTTTTTTTATAAATATCTGACAATGTTGGGACACAATTGTGAATCCTTATATTTTACTATCTCTAATAGTAGTTAAAAAGACAAATTTTTAAATAGTTTTTCTTAAGATATTATAAAATATAAATAGAATTAGTAATAAAAAAAAGAATAAGTTAATTTAATTTATAACCTTAATTTTTACATAATTGATCTAAATCAAGTATTGAGGTCTGAGGATAGGTATCATCAGGAGGAGTACTAAAGTCATGTCACCATAATTTTGATAAATAAAAAATAAAATGGTATATTTATGTGAGGCACATTCTAGTAACCATCTTTGATTCAATTTAAAGAGAAACAGTTGCCATTTAAAAAAACAAAAACAAATCAAAGGTAAATTTGTGAGGCACTTTCAGTAGATTATATTAACTTGACCTCAGACCTTAGCAGTGAGGAAGGCCAAAATAAATGTCTCCATCGCTATGTCCCTTTCCTCATTATCAGCATCCACTGAGTTTGGCTGTGCAATTTTATCTGGAAAACACAATCAACATATTAAGCAAACAGGTCTGGTGAAAGAAAAAACTAAATTAAATAAATTATATTACTCTAGACTTTACCACACCGTTAATGACAGAGACATCAAAATCTGGACGAATGCAGTGACCATCCAAAACAGTCGACTGAAAGACATTTCCTCCCACATTTGAGGATTCCAGAATGCTAGCGACCACTGCGGGAAAACATTACATGCTCAATATCACATTCACCAGTTATCCTGTACGGACATTAACTTATCTAGTAAAACAAAGCTTATTCTGCAACCTAGATCCAATGAATGCAAAGTGAATATTTCATTTGACACATCTATAATCTAGCCAAACACTCACAGGTAGAGTCACTGTCTGCCAGACAGCTCATTGTACGTCTCGACAGTACGCCTTCCCTTGGCTTTCGTGAGATGCTTAATCTGGGAGAGGACGGTCTGGGTGGCATCAGCACTGATTGCTGCTGTACACTGCCCTACAGAACACACCAGCCCGCATATTAATATGAAATGATACAGAGAAATGAGACACAGCAGCACATATGTTGAAGGATAACATTACTATGGAGACATAACATACAGTTTCTTCCCATTATGTTACCTTTGAATGAGCCTTTGTTTCAGTTTGCATGTATCGAGGCTTCACAATCGTGCCCGATGCTAAAAAGCAATAAGATCAGAAGAAATTGTCAGGATGAGTTATGACACTGAATAAACGGTGGGTGCTCTTACCTTTGGTTTTCCTCCTTGCACCGCTGTTATTTCCGCCGCTGGCTTCATTTTCAGTGGATAAACTAAAAAAAGAGAGGCTGTCTGAATCTCTGCATCCAAGAAACTGATTAATAAGAGTGAATTCATACAGAAAACGACAACCAGATACGGTTTTGTGATGTATACATGAAACTCATCTAGATATCACAAAACAGTATCTGGTTGAACTCATTAAGTTTAATTTGGACTTTGATACAGAGACAGTTCATGACTTTTCGTTGTTATTAGACCAAACGCCATTTTCTGCATACATTACTTTCATTTTATTCGGGTTTAATTTTTAAATCAAGTTGGTTTATTCACTGCCATTTTCGAACTATGTCGCCTGGATCACGGTGAGAAAATACTTTTAACATGTAAACCGTATAAAAACAAGTGAGCCAGATTGATGTTTACATTATTCAAGCACCAAGCTAACATTATATAATGAACTTAATAAAACAACTGAAGACTAAAATACCAAATCTTACTTTTTGGGGTCACTTGAAGCGATCTTCTCTACTTTACGTATATTTAACGGTTTTTTGGATGCCATTATGTTACACAAACCAAAACCAACGCGAGAACTGTTGTTATGATTTTTTTCTCAACGCGCGTTTTATTGGTTTTCTTCCTTTGTGTTTGAAGCGCTAAGGTGAGCTGCGCTCAGCGCCACCTGTTGGACTGGAGTGCAATTGAACGAAATAAAGTAACCCCACCTGCGAATATTTTCACAATTTTCCTGTAAATTGCAAAATGATGCAAAGTTTTTTTTCATTGTAATTAATTATTATAGTGAGAGTAAGTGAACTGAATTCCTGTGTTAAAGACAATTTATAATAAAAAGCCGTATTTTAGTTGTAGCTTTAATATATAAGACTCATATATTCATATGCTCTTAGTAAAATGTTACTTGACATATGTATGACAGATGAATTATACAATAAAAAAAAAAAACTTTTTTATTGAATGTATTTAAAATGTTTTCTCCTGTCAGTCAGTGTCCGCCCTCTTCTAAGTAAGCGGTCAGTGAAGAACTCCCAGGCATGTAAACACCGCTCCGTCTCTTTATTTGCAGATGAAAATGATTTAAGCAGCACCATGAAGGGCTGATCGTATGTAGTTTAGAGGTCTGTAACTCGGGTAAGTGCAGATATCCACGCGTTTCAGATCACAGTCTGTGTTTTATATGTGTTTGTTCATCCCTTTGGAGTTGAAATGTTAGGATTAAGTTAGCCATAGTTAGCAAGAAAAGTTAGCACAAACTCTGCGTCTGGCAACTTTTTAGTGCTGCTTACCAGATATTTGACGGATTCGAGAGATCAATTTATTTAATTATGGTAAAATTTCTTATAATTTGTGAAAGCTCTGCTGATTCAGCACAATGTTATTATTAGCACGTAGCAAGCTAGGAGACGCTCCCACTTTTTCTGGATGTTTTCAAAAGTTTCTCCATGAGCAAATAATGAATGCTGATGCATATAGTTTGGTTTTGGTAATTATTGGGAGAGAAGTTCAAATATGAACCTGAAATGTGCTGTATGTTCAGTGTTTATGTACCAAATACTTCTGGCATCTGCTTTTACTCAGATTTCTTCCATTGAAATGACAGCAATCCAATGCTGTTGTGTGGCTCTTTTCACCAAACCCCTCAATAAATAATACATATGTATGTGACAGATCAGTTTCACAGCTCAATGAAAGTTCGTGAGAGGTTTGAAGTTTCAGTGTTTCCATTACTGACTCAGTCTGTAGGCTTGTTTGATGCTTTTGCTAGTCTGTAGCTTTACAGGATTTTAAAGGATCTGCCCATAACTAATGTCATGATTTGAACGCATATTATTGTATTCAGGAATGCTTCTCAAGGTCGTGGTGGGATCATGTATCTTTTGTGCTCTTCAGGATTGGAGAAAAGCTGGAATGGCCTCTAAACTATTCGACAGACTTCGCCGTACGCTGTTCAAAGAAGGGGAGCTTCCTTCAGAGACGGGCGGTCAGGGAGCAGATGACTTTCCAGAAAGTTCTGAGCTTGAGGATGACACAGACTGCGTGTCGGCCAGACTCGGAGGAACCCTGTGCTTCGAGGGTGATGGGGTCCTGGACTCGGAGGATGCAGGAGACGCGTCGGGGCCAGACAGCGACTCTGACTTTTTTGGAGAGTCCATAGATAATGCATGTAGCAGCACAGGTAGTCATCAATAACACACGTGTTTTACAAAGCTGAAATTGTTAAGTATATTTTGCATAAAAGAATTTATATAATGGGTGAATTGAAGTCCAGGATACATATACAGAAGCTGTTAAAAATTCAGTCATTTACTCAATCTTGTGTTGCTTTAAAACATACAATATTGTTCAAAAGTTTGGGGTTAGTCATTTATGCTTTCCAAGACTACATTTATATGTTTAAAATACAGTAAAAACATTAAAATTGTGAAATATTATTACAATTTAAAATAACCGTTTTTTTATGTTAATATATTTGAAAATGTAATTTATTTCTGTGAAGTAAAGCTGAATTTTCAGCATCATTACTCCAGTCTTCAGTGTCTCATAATATTTCAGAAATCATTCTAATATACTGATGTGCTGCTCAAGAAAGATATATTTAGGGCCCAAGCCAGTAAGGCGCAGGGCCCTATTGTTCTTCTAAGGATTATTATTATTTTTTTTTTTTTTTTTTTTTTTTTTTTTTTTTTATTTCAATCATCCGGGCACTTTTGGGGGCCTTAACGTGCCCGAAAACTCTCGAAAATTGGCACGCACATTGGAACCTGCGGCCATTAGGACGCCGCTGAGGCTGGGACCCGGGCGTGGCACAGGGGCTCTACGGCGCCCCCTGGAAAATTGTCAGAAAACTTGATGTATAGCTCACACATACTTGCACGTATTCATATGAAACTCGGTACACATATAGAACTCATTGAGCTGAACAACTTTCACGCAGCATGTCTTAGGCTCCGCCCAACAGGAAGTCGGCTATTCAGGGCTGTTTAAAAAGCGCATGCTCTGGAATTTGATATACTCCTCTGAGGATTTCCATACGATTGCCACCAAACTCGGTGAACATGATCTCAGGACATTGGGGACGCTAAATTGCGAAGATATTTTTGATATGTCGAACGGTTTGCCCGTGGCGAGGCGATGAAGTTATGGCGAAAAATGAGACCCAGGAAATGCCTAATAACGTCCACACACATTGTATGATGTAGATCAAACTTCAGTGATTTGTTCGTTGTATGATGCCGATCGGATAGATGTGACTATTATGACTGAAAGTTATAGCGCCACCAACTGGCTGCAGGAAGTGTGTCGTTTTCAAAATGCTTTGAATTCAGCATCTTATTTTTACTCGATTTGCTTCAAACTTCACCAGAATAATGTCAAAACACGGCCGATGTAAAACTGTGAAGGGAATATTGATATCTAAAATTATGTTGCCATGGCAACGTGTCAAAGTTGAAAATTCGTTTCTGGTGATTTTGAGGCAGATAACATGTTTAGAATGTCATGAAACTCAACACACATATGAGTATTAATGATAGTTAGACACTGGAAAAAGCTCATAAACGGGCGTGGAAGAGGCACTCTATAGCGCCACCTTTTGTCAAAAATGAGGGGGTTAGTTTTAGCTACAGACCCCAAACTCGGTACATAAATTGTTCTAATTAATCCGGACAACTTTCTAATTTACAGTCATTAGCTACGACCAACAGGAAGTCGGCTATATTTATTTTAATGTGGGTTTTTTTTAAAAACGGGCTGTAAACAAATTAATACTCCTCCAAGCAGAAACACGGAAATCACACCAAACATTTTTTATCATGATGCCAAAATACTGAAGATGCTAAATTGCGGACGGATTTAGGATATCTTGAACGATGATTTAATGGCAATTTATTAAAGTTACAGTAAAAAAGATCATTTTTTTTTTTTTTTAATCTTTTAAGAGCAGCTTCCAAACACTTCATAAAAAATTACATACACAGAACAATACAGTCTGAGGATATGTGATTAATTTCATGAATTTACAATACACTATGCAGAGGAGAAAATTTGAAAACTATCAGAGAGTTAGACTTAGACTGCTTCTGAGTGAGAGATCCCTGTCAGCCTGCAGCTGAGTGAGGGGTGGGGGTGGGGTGGGGTGTGAGTGACTGTGTGAGTGACTGTGTGGATTGAGGCAGTGGGTGAGAGAGAGAAAGAGAGAGAGAGGGTCTGTTTTTTAAAATCTTTAAAAAATGCTTATAAATCATTAAAGATTTTGATAACACTTTATAATAAGGTCTCAATTCTTAACATTAGGAAATGCATTAATTAACGTGAACTAACAATGAAAAATATATTTTTTACAGCATGTTAATTCTTCATTGATAGTATGAACTTACAATGAACTAACAATGAACAAAATATTTTTAATATTAGAAAAATAGTCATGTTCAAAAGATAAAACTTTAAAATGTAATAATATATTAACACATTTTGGAATTGATTTTGATCAACATTAAATGGTATATATTTATTAATGATGTTAACTAACAACAGTTAAATAATGTTGTTTTTTAACATTGGTTAATTCACAAATAACATTAAATATTAACAATATATTTTTTACTTTATTCATTTGTGTTAGAAAAAATTATTCATGTTAGTTAATGGAAAAATAAATCATTAAAAAATGCTTATAAATCATTAAAACCTTTGGTAACTATAATAATTTCTCATTTGTTAGCATTAGTAAATGCATTAACTAACATCAACTACCAATGAAAAATATATTTTCACAGAATTTAAAGTTTTATATGTTGTTCTGTGTGTGTGTGTTTCACAGAGTTGATGGTTTGGATTAACCCTTTAATTGCCGTATCCCTTAAAATCAAACTGCCAGAGGGTTACTGTGATGCTTGTGCTCGCTGGGCACCGTTTTATCGATGCCACCGGGGTGGCGTATGCTGACGGCTTGGGCCCGTCATCGCTGCTCGCAGCTATATTATTATTATTATTATCATAAATATTTAAATGTCATTCTGCTTAATATTTTTGTGGACTTTTTTTTCAGGATTCTTTGATAAATAGAAAGTAAAGCAAAAACAGTATTTATTTAAAATATAAATTTTCTGTAACATCTTTACTCTTTTGATGAGTTTAATGCTTCCCTGCTGAATAAAACTATTGATTTTTATTTAATCTTACTGACCCCAAACTTTTAGTTTTACAGTAGTGTGTGCTATTATTATTGTTCGGAGTCCAAATAAACAAAACAACAACATAAAATTAGTCCATTTGACTTCTACTGCATATAGCAAATGCTCTGAACTCATATGATCAAGAATAGACTAGATTCAAATTTGGGTCAGACTTCACTGAAAATGATCTGAACACTTGCGAATCACATTCTTTATTCTGTGTATTCAAACTGATGTGTCACCAAACAAACTGGAAAGCAGTGGTTTTTGGTGTCAATGATGTAAAATCTGTCAGCTGTGGTCATTATGAACTGCCATTGTATGGAAAAGAGCTTTTGTAACAAGCTCTTCCTTTAAGCTTGAACCCGTTTAATATGGTTCTTGTGAATTTACAATAATCTGTTTGTAGGCAGATTTCACTTCTTCTTTTTTAGTTCACTTTTAGTTCACTTGGTGCTTCACAGTTAATTTTGTCTTTGGTTTATAGAAACCAGCCCAATAGGTCCTTCCCCAAAAACCTCAAACATGATCACCAGACAACTACAAGAAAACCTGCGGAGCTCAAAAACTCGTTGCATTCCTGAAAAACTCATTTTTGAGGTGACTGACGCCAGTGTTGTGCATGAGACAAATTCCAAATATGTGGTAAGTACACCAGCTGTGAACCATTTCAGTCAAGTTTCAAGAACCATTTTTCAGTCTGTCAAATTTTTTTTAATGTCACCAAAGCAGTTTTTATACCAACATTCATCACCAAGCATTTTAAATTTGGGAAAAAGACAAATTAGACTGTTCACACCAAAGAAAAGGAGAATACTTGTAAAAATGTAGTTTAAAACACATGCACGTTCTTAGAAATGTACAGAAATGTACTCTTTGTATACATTTTGGTTTGAAAATGTCTCCATAAAAACTGTTGGTCACACAACATAACTTCAATTTGGTGGGCAAATACTTTGTAGTTCTGTCAAACGATTAATCACATCCAAAATAAAAGTTTTTGTTGACATAATATATGTGTGTGTATTGTGTGTATATATATATATATATATATATATATATATATATATATATATATATATATATAAACAGACACATATTCATGTATATATTTAAGACAAAAGTTACGTTTATATATTAAATATATTAGATAGATTATATGAATCTAAATATATACATGTAAATACTTTCAAAATATATGCTGTATGTGTGTGTTTATATACACACATGTACTATGTATACAAAAACTTTTATTTTGGATGTGATTAATTGCAATTAATCATTTGACAGCACTAATATATATATATTTTTTTTATAGAAATAATAAAAAAAAGTGATAAGATTTTTCTTTATTATCATTTGAGGACAGTTGTACCGTATCACCCTGAGAATTTAGGTTTCATACCCCAAAAAAGATCAAAATTAATTTTAATTCAGAAATTTAAAATGTTCTCATCACAAAAAAGTATTCTTTATGTATTTTGTTGTGCTGTCAATCAATTAAAAAAAATTTAAACTATTAAATCTAATTATTTGCACATTTTTCTATAATCACATATTACTTTAATAAATTGATATTGTCATAATGCAAGTCAAAGGATGACAGGAAAAAAAATGGATGGACATTAATTGCCTAAAAAAATGCCTTAGTCTTTTTCTATTTTTTAAATGTCACGTCATTGACGCATTTATCAGCTGCAGGTTTTGTTTTTCTGATTTCACATGAAATCAAATACACTTGTGGTCTTTCTCATCAGCTCTACACAATTCACATCATCCATTCTGGGACGTTTGACAAAACTCCCGCGGTCATCACGCGGCGCTACACTGACTTCGAGCGTCTACACAGCCGCTTGCGCCGCCGCCGCCACGGAGACGAGATGGATGGCGTGTTCTTCCCTCGCAAGAAGCTGCGCAAGAACTTCGCCGCTGAGACCATTGCCAAGCGCAGCCGGGCGTTCGAGCAGTACCTGACCCACCTTCACTCCCTTCCTGAACTACGGAGCACACCTACGTTTCTTGAGTTCTTCTACCTGGGTGATCTGCGCGCGGGCCAGATGCTGATGCGAGTGGGCCGGTACCAAGACGCCCTGGGTTCTCTTCTCAATGCTCTGCGACTCCAGGAGAAGTTAGGATGCCATCAGCTCCTGCAGTTCAACCAGCTCCAGAGGGTTCATTGGTTCTTCACGCTCTCCGCCTTGGTCACCTGCTTTCAAGAACTAGAACAGCTCAGTGAGGCTCAGGAACACTGCGACCGAGCCCTGCAGGACCTAGCGCCTTCCCAGGAGGCTTTGCAGCAGCACCAGTTGCACCCTCTGCTTATCCCACTCCTCCAATCCAACGTCAGGCTGTCCTGGAAGATCTCGAAGGACAAGAGGCGCTGGGAAGCTCTTCTGCAGGACATCCAGGAGCAGGGGATTGATATCGGGAGTCAGCCCAACCTAAAGGAGTGTCTAATTAAAGAGAGCATCGAGGACAGTGAGGTCAGGGCTAAGAGCAAAAGTGAAGATGTCTCGTAAGCATTCAGGATTTTTTTTATTTTTTTTTATACGAGTATTAGAAGTTATGAGGGATGATTCTAATAGCAATATGTATGATAGTTTACTAAGGAAACCTGTGGCATTAATACTAACTTATATAATGCACAACATGCAAAATACACTTACATTTCATGGGCACATTTCAGTAGCATTTATTATAGATTTATTCTTTATTTGGCAACTCTTTACTATATGATTCAACTTGTTAACATTACTTAAAGGAATAGTTGACCAAAAATGAAAATGTGCTTAAAATTTACTCACCCTCAGGCCATTCAAGATGTAGATGAGTTTGTTTCTTCATCAGAACAGATTTGGAGAAATGTAGCATTATATCACTTGCTCACCAATGGATCCTCTGCAGTGAATGGGTGCCGTCAGAATGAGAGTCAAAACAGCTGATAAAAACCATCACAATAATCCACAAGAAAACCACATGACTCAAATCCGTCAGATAATGTTGTGTGAAGTGAAAACCAGCTTAATGTAAAAAAAGTGAAGACATTTTTAACATTAAGCTCTCGATTCTGGTCAAAATACTCTATGCTTCCTCTAGTGACATCCCCTGTTGTCCTCTCACATCAAAATCCACCAACATATTACAGTATTTTGGACTGTTTTTACTTATAAATGGTGCTTGATCTCTGCATATTTCTCTCCTGATTCAGATGAGATGAGACGACTTTTTCACTGAAGAAAGTAATATTATGAAACTCGTATTTTAGCCGGTTTGACGTTAAAACATCTTAGTGACGGACTGGTTTAATATAAACGACTCTTTTCTCTTTGCAAGTTATTAATTGATGGACTGGAGTCGTGTGGATTACTTATGAATTATTGCAATGTTTTTATCAGCTGTTTGGACCCATTCACTGATTAAAAAATATAACATTTCTCCAAATCTTGGGTGGCCTAATGGTGAATAAATGTTCAGCAAATTTTCATTTTTGGGTAAACTATTGCTCTAATTCATTTGGCATTATAAACTAATAATACTTTTGCAGAATTCAATAATTTAGATGGAGTTTAATTTCTATACTAAATATGAGTTTAAATTAACAGTAAAGTTAAATTAATATTAGTTAATAATAAAGTCAACAGTAAATCATTTATAAATTAATATTCACATGCATGTTTATATATATATTAGTGCTGTCAAATGATTAATCGCATCCAAAATAAGTTTTTGTTTGCATATTATATGTGTGTGCTGTGTATATTTATTATGTATATGTAAATACAAACACATGCATGTATATATTTAAGAAAAATTTTATGTTTATATATTAAATATTTATATATAATATGAAATATAAGAATATAAATGTATATGCATGTAAATGTTTCCAAAATATATGCAGTATGTGAGTGTGTATATACAAAATAAATATGCACAGTACACACACACACTTATGTAAACAAAAACTTTTATTTTGTATGCGATTAATCGCGATTAATTGTTTGACAGCACTAAATGTATATAAATATTATTATTATTATTATTTATTGTAGTTCTGTTGCTTTAACTGGTGTTAACGAATTGAACTTGTAAATTATTACCATTTATACTACGGGGCCGTTGAATGCTTGAATCTGATTGGCTGACGAACGTTCTGAGGTGTGCAATTATTTTCAGGGAAACGCACGGCGAACGTAGTTCCAGGCAGCTTTCTTGACCGCATTACAGTTCCATATCACTTCGCATCGTTGTCGGTGCTGCCCTGACGATTTTATCAGTTAGCCTAGTGTAGCAACTTAAAGGCTACACATGACATTTCTCACTAGCGAGGTAATAACAGCGCTGCATCTTAAAGCAGACTTACAGTTTAGAGACGGTGCTTCAGAACACTGTTGAGGGACACACAGAGGTAGCCTAATTCATACAAGCTCTCTCTCTCTCTCTCTCTCTCTCTCTCTCTCTCTCTCTCTCTCTATCTCTCTCTCTGTTTCTCTTTCTCTGTCTCTCTCGCTCTCTTTCTAATAACTTAATTATTAACTGCATTAGTCTGCTATCAACGGCTCAAGCCTCCATTGCCAGCTTTAAAATGACGTTTTGGAACTAGCAAAAGAGTCGTTGGATGAGATGCGGAAGAAATAATCCTACTCACAATAGCGATTTAAGTAGAAACACCGGACGAATCCCTTGAAATATATAATCTGATCGATGTCTTGAGGTGTGGCAACCGTAGTATAAGCGGAATAATTGACTCCGGACCGTTGAATTATTAGAAAAATAATGCACACCCGAGGTGTAACGGACCTCGGGTGTGCATTATTTTTCTAATAATTCAACGGCCCGTCGTCAATTATTCCTTACTTATTTTTGTATCTTATAATATCCTCACCTGGGAACCGTGTTTTGGTGTGACACACAGAACTTTTGAAAGACTTCATTCCTTATTTTCAGCTGTCATGAGTTGTTTTGTGTCTTATATTTAGTAGCCTTGAGCTACACAAACTATCAGCCTTCATTTGAGCACCTCTAGCACACATTATTTAGAGTGGACTTTGGAAAGAATTAAACGAGGCTGTCTACTCTAAATTCTGCTGTTTACATTAAGCTGCCTTGTTCTGGTTTGCCTTTTTGGTGAAGAATGCAGTATGAATTGTTAAAGTAAAGGGAATTTCCTCTTTCTGTGTAAATTGTGAATGCAATTGTCAGATACTGCTACAACAGCTTTTGGTGCTGTGAACTACAATTTAAATCTATGTTTTGTTATTGAGCTCAGACGGCTTTTAAAACTTCAGGTTATATATAACTTTAAATAACACTAAACATGGCTTTTTTAGGACTTTTTTTTGTCAAATAATATGATTGATGCATTAATATATCAGACAGAGCCTTTTTATTGAATGAGTATGCTCAAAAATTAACGTTTTAATATCTGAGCCCATTCTTTTTTTTAATGTAATCTTACAAATTGTTGTCCCTTGCACACAATTTTGGATATTTTTGTATACTGGTTAAACAGATGTTATCTGTTTAACCTATGTTACCTACTAAATTTGAACTTATATTTATTTATATATTTATTTATTGTTTTTTGGGTATAGTTGAATCAATAAAGTAATATACTCTTCACAAAGCTTTTTTACAAGTTTTCACACATTTTTGGTAATTTTGTTTTGGCATACTAAAAAGCCTTTGCAATAACTAAATGCTTCCAAGTTTTTATTCAAATGTAGTTTTTCAAATGATTTTAGGAACTAAATTGTTCAAGGAAAATTTCAGTCAATAAACTATTTGCATCGCTCTCAGATGTATTGAATTTGCACTGTTCTTTGTTATTGGAAAAGTATCATTTGTGTGTTATTCTCCTCTTCTTTTTCAGGTTCCTCGGTAAGTTTGGGTGAGAGGGTAGACTGTGAATTTTAGTTTTTTTTAGTAAATGATTTAGTCATTTTGTCTTTTGTATCTTATTTATCTCATATTTAAAGGCAATTTCAGCCTCCGGGGGACAATTGCATGAACTGCTTAAACTAGTCTTACAAGTTAGTCATTACATATTTTTTTCTTTAAGACTGGTCATCACTTGTACAAGTCAGTTACATAAAAAAACAGGTCTAATTTGAATTCAAAAGGAAAGGATGATTACTAGTTGGCTTGACTAGTTTTTAAGTCATAGGTGACTGTTTATGCAACCGGCCCCATTTCTCGAATCTTAAACCTATGGCCTTTTAACTTTGTTGTTTTTTGTAAATTTATTAATTGCAAAATTCAGTTTTGAGGGTCCCTTACACATACTGTTCTCTAAAAGCACCAAATGTGGGTTTCTTTAAAGCATTATACAGCACTGACAACACAAACACCTACAGCTCATTTTTAAGCACCTGTCATCTGCCATCTAGTGGTCACACAAAAATGTCTAGCATTCCACTAAATGCACATTAATGTGTCAATGCACAATCTGTTCCAAAGCGATGCATACAGTCTATTCTATACAAAGGGCTCTATTCACTTGAAATCATATTGCAATATGGCACCGCTAACATGCATGACTGCTGCCAAATATATTTCTATGTGCCTCATCCGTAGAGGAAATGTCAAAAATCCATGGGGGGAAAAAAAGCTGTGCACTGCAACTGCTTCCATGCAGAAATTGAGCGGTTTCACTCCTGTGGAAATTGTCCAGTGTGTAAGAGATTAGTTTCAGATCAGCTCACACACTGCCATAAAAGACTTAAAAGTCTGGTATAATTGTGTTGTTCAAAATCAAACTATTATGTGGCAAAATAAAGTATCATACTTCATTCAAACTTACACTGTAAATAAAGATTGCTGGAGTATGACTTAAAAGAAAATACAACTTCAATCTTTCTATTTCCAATTCTCATGTTTAATTGCCGTTTGTTTGTACTAGCAAGTTCTGAGTGAAAAGTGTTTCTACACCATTTTTTTTTTCTTCAGTGTATTATGAAAAAAAAAAACGTTTTGCAAACAACATACACTGCAGTCAAGTGGCCTTTACAGATCAAGTGATTAAAAAAATACACATATTTCTGGAACTGAGTAGGCTACCCATGAAATAAAAAAGGCATAAAGCATATATACACCACCTTGGCTCTTTAAAACACTCAAAGGTGTCCAGTACCCACATGTTTTATTGTTTGCCAGAACAAATCATCCCGCCCCCAACTCACCCGATTGGTTGAGAGCGGGCTTCAAGTGTTCTGATTGGCTGACTGGCGCGGCCCGCAGTCTGGAGAAAACTGATTTCTTTGGACAACCTTTTAGAAATATTTGACGACCCGTGGGGGGTGCGTGTATGCACACTATTTAAAACATCGTTTTAAAAACGCAAACAAAATCAACTTGAAGCATGAGTATGTGCTGTTCCCTTTTTACAGATAGGATGGTAAAACTGTTCTAAACTAATAAGCAGAAGCGCATGTTCAGTAGATTGTGTTGTTTTTCGCGCAAGAACCTAGAAGCTCTCCTCTCCTCCTGACTCTGACTCGCAGTTCAGTGTGTGACCGCAGCTCGAGAGGATGACGGCTCGAGTGTGTTGTCTGATGAGTGTGTTTTTATTGTGTCTGTCTGGATGCTTGAGCACAGCAGACGCGGCTTCAGGACCAAACTGCACAGGTGAGAAGATCCATGCTCTTTTATCTTCATCACGCAGCCCGAAGAAATGCATTATTGTGCTTTACAAACAGAGCTGGGTAGTAACTGATCACATGTCATCTGGATTAGATAATCAGAAAAGTACCTGTAATTAGACTAAAGTACATATTAAAATACTCGTAATAAGACTACAGTTACTTTTTATGGATTACATGATGATTACATATTATTTACACATTAACAATTTATTCATAATTTATTGATTCTCCATAATTCCTCTTATGTTTCTAACTCATCATTCTAACTAACTCAACTTTTAGCTTATATAAGTCTTCCAGTTTTGTGGACATTCACACACAGATCAGTCATTAGTCACAGCATTCAACCACTGGATTTACAAACATAACTTCAGGTTTATGAAGTGTTTCAACATTGCATCAACTACTGATGAACACAATCATTTTTATTTGAATTATGACTCAAACACATGGACACATTAAAATGCATAAATTCACCAACTTTTTTTCCATCTGATTCTTATATATTTAACTTGAAGTACCCCTGAGATTTTAAAATAAATATTTGTGACCTTGGACCACAAAACCAGTCATAAGTGTCAATATTTCAAAACTACAGCGTATTAAAGCTGAATAAATAAGCTGTCCATTGATGTATGGTTTGTTATGATAGAACAATATTTGGCTGAGATACAACTATTTGAAAATCTGCAATCTGAGGGTGCAATAAACTCAAAATACTGAGAAAATTGCCTTTAAAGTTGTTCAAATTAAGTCCTTAGCAATGCATATACTAATCAGAAATTAAGTTTTGATATATTTACGGTAGAAAATTTACAAAACATCTTCATGGAACATGATCTTTATTTAATATCCTAATGATTTTTGGCAAAAAAGAAAAATTGTTATCATTTTGACCCATATAATGTATTTTTGGCTATTTATACAAATATACCCCAGTGACTTAAGACTGGTTTGTGGTCCGGGGTCACATATTGGAAAACCACTGACTAACAGATGCTGAGTCAAACTCTTACATCAGTCCCTGGTCTCTCCTGTAATGCTGCTCTTCTGTAGTGGTGGCTCACTGTCCGGCGAGGCTGACGGTCGAGCCGTCCAGTCGGGGATGTGTTTCTGATAAAGACTGCTCTGGAGGACACAAATGCTGTGTCTTTGACTGCGGGGCTGTGTGTGTGCCGCCTGCTTTCAGTAAGAAACACACCAAAGAACTCCACATTAAATAGAAATACTGAAACAGTATTTTTGTCCATTGATCTTTATTTTAGTTGCAACTTCAGAAAGAACTTTATACAGTAATGCATTCAGCATGCATATAGTGTCTCTGTCATGTGTCTGTATTACAGCAAAGCCAGGAGTGTGTCCACGCAGAACATTTGGAGCAGGAATGTGTGCCGAGTTCTGTGTCAATGACAGTGACTGTCCAAACAATGACAAATGCTGCAGCAATGGATGTGGACATGAATGTATAGCTCCATATACAGGTATGAATATTATATTATATTATATATGCTTAGGTCAGCTTTCTTTCTGCCTCTCAGTTTGTGTCCTATTTTGCAATAAGTATTATTCAATGTTATGTTGTTATACAGGTATGAATATTATTTTATTTAATGTTTGGGTTTGCCTTTCAGTTTATATCTTTTTTATTTAATAATTATTATATATAATATAGTACTGTTCCAGGCACAGGGTGGCTTTACAAAATGAAAACCAAAAACAAATTAATATCTATAGTACAATTCATTCTGTAATGAAATTGATGTTGCTTTGAGTGTTCTGTGCAGTATATCTGAGACTGAATGCTGCTGATTGGACAAACTGTTTGTCTGTGTCCATGCAGTGAAGCCTGGTCGATGTGCCCTACCGAAGGGGACTCCAATGTGTGCAGAATACTGTTACCATGATGGCCAGTGTCCTGCTGAACAGAAATGTTGCCCAACCACCTGCGGTCATGCATGCAGTGCACCATGCTGATTTACCCATTGGAAGAAAGTCAATGGAAGATTGATTTTGCATAATAATACGTACTTGAGGTTTTTTTTTGTACCATTTAATGCTTTATTCATATATTTCCCCTGTTTATAACCACCTAATAAACCTCATAGTTTCAGTAAACCTTCTTTCAGTGGTTGAGTTTTTTGCCCACAAAATAACAAAAGAAAATTGCTTCATTGAAGAGTTGGTATTTTTGGTATGCCAGTGTTCGTTTGGCTGTTCTTTTCTCACATAACAGCTCATTGGCATCAGTGCTTAGGAATGTACAAGTTCCCCTCCCCGAGACCCAAACACGTGCAAAACGTCTTGTAATGAAAGAGACCTCTGTTTCCATCCTCTCCAGGAGCTTGGCAGCAAAAGGGTCAAAACATTTGTCAGCAAAAACATGACAGTGATGGAAAAGCCTTGAACTAAATTACTAAATTACCAGAAATGAAACAAAGAAGGCTGGGTAACAATACCGCACTTTTGGCAATTTAGTCACGTAAAGAGAGAAGATGAAAGTGCAAAAATGAATAAAATTTGTGCTAAACTGCGGTTAGTGTGCATCAGCTTCCAGGAATGTGAACAGATTGTAAATTCTGTCTGGAGGGAAACAGAGCAAAGTAAGAAACGCAACATTTGATTATTCAATATTTTTTATATAGACACTACAATTCAAAAGTTTGGGGTTAATAGGATTTAAAAAAAACCTTTTAATCAGCAGGGACACATTGATTTGATCGAAAGGTCTATAAACTGTAGATGTTTATAATAAATGTTGTTCTTTTGAACTTTCAGAAATATTTCTTGAGCAGCAAATCATCATATTAGAATGATTTCTGAAGGATCATGTGACACTGAAGAATGGGAAAAAAAGCTGATTAAAATTCAGCTTTGCATCACAGAAATAAATTACATTTTAACATATTAAAAGAGAAAAGAGTTATTGTAAATTGTTATAAAATTTCACAATATTACTTTTTTTACTGTATTTTTAATCAAATAAAAGTGGCCTAGGTGAGAGTAAGATTAACAATATATACATATATTTGAGGTTATTAAAACAAAATACTTGACACCTTTAGAATTATTTAGAAAATTGATATTCCATTTCTATCCACTCCAAATCCCACTAGTCCAAAATCTCTTTCATAACTATACGTTACACGTCAAATCTCTTCTGATTGGCTGGGATTGTATCATGTTGCACAGAAGTTTCACATTCATTGTTGACATTCAGATTGCTTGTCTCTGGAAATTTGTTTTGTATTGTGCCTTGTTAGGACACATTATAGCCAACATACTTGAGTCAGCAGTGCCGGGCAAAAATAGGTATGCTGATGACGTGGTGCTCGGACACTCTGATTTGATCAGTGATACTTTTTAGTTTAACAACCAGTAAGTTAATGTAAATCTGTAAATCTACATTTAAGTGCATATATATATATATATTTTAAAACTCCAAGTCAAATAACAGACAACAGAAAGATTTACAGTCAGCCAATGCAGAGGCTCTTTCACATACAGTAATTCAAGCAGAATGGCACTGCTGAGTGGGATGCTAAATAGTTTCCTAAACCCTCCAAAAAAACAGTACATTCTTCCCGCAAAATCCCTTGAGGCACGAACAAAAAATGTTGCACTAAAGAGTCGAACTGTTCTTAACACATGGGTTTCTAGTCAGTTTATTATGGGAAAGTAAACCAGTGTTAAGTCTTCAAAATTTTAATTCAATAACACCCAATCTGGAGGTCATTATGTGGTCAGTCCACAGGCAAAAGCACAGAATAAAAACCAAACACTAAAAAATACACAGTCCAATTCTTCAAAACAACACATATTTAAATATCAGTGCATTACAGAACATGGAAAATATTTGCCACATTCTTAGACATCCATTTTCAGTAGTTGGATTGTAGTCTGTGTTTCTATGAGGCTCAGTCACGCTCTCAAAAAGGGTGGAGTAAACTGAGACGACTTAACATCACTCTTCCACATATATTTCTCCCAGATGCCCGAACCTAGCTATCATTTTCCGAAACAACATTGAAAAAATGCTTATGTGATTCACAAAACAAACGAAAAACAAAACAAAAGTGGCTAATCTTTGCTTATGTGACTCAGAAAACAAACAAAACCAAAAGCAAAAGGTGGCTAATCTTTGCCTATGTGACTCAGAACAACAAAAAACTAAGCAAAACAAAACATAAAAAGGTGGCTAATCTTTGTTTATGCGACTCAAAAAACAAACCCAAACAAAAAACAAAAGGTGGCTAATCTTTGTTTATGCGACTCAAAAAACAAAACAAAACATTAAAAGGAGGCTAATCAATCTTGGTAGCTCATTTGTTCAACAGAAGTTCAGAACAGTCACTTGGCATCGAATCTTTCCAGGCTGAAAAGCATCTTAAAACTTCAGCAGCTGCCATTTAAGCATCATGATACTCTCTGCTGCCTAATATGGACATTTCAGACATCAGACCTGCTCTCGGCAGTTTAGGTCAGCAGTGGCACTCCTCTTATGCGGCGGATGAGGTTGGCCAATCGCTTCGCCAGCGACAGGCTCGGTTCATCCACCTGGAAGGTTCGGGTCAGCAAGTTGTAAAAAGAGCCGTAGCCCACCGCGACCACCGTGCAGGTGAGGCAGATGACGTTGTAGGGCATGCTGAAGTCAGGCGTGGGTAGATTTACCAGCAGTGGTTCGGTGTACACTCGCACAAAGTAGCTTGATTCTTCTTTGACTGGGACGCTGGAAGTCAAAGGTGAAATGTTAAAAAGAAAGAAAACATAAGGTACACTTTCTTACTGTTAAAGGTGTAGTTTACACAAAAATGGAAATCCACAGAATATTTACTCACCCTCAGGCCATACAAGATGTAGATGAGTTTATTTTTTGATAAAAACAGATTTGGAGAAATTTAGCATTACATCACTTGATCACCAATGGATCCTCTGCAGTGAATGGGTGCCGTCAGAATGAGAGTCCAAACAGCTGATAAAAACATCACAATAATCCACAAATAATCCACATATCTCCAGTCCATCAATTAATGTCTTGAAAAGTAAAAAGCTGGATATTTGTAAGGAACTAATCCATCATTAAGATTGTTTCTCAAATCGTCGCTTCTGGCCAAAATACGAGTCCATAATCTATAACGCTTCATCCTCTGACATCAAAATCCAATTGCCGTTGTGTTGTGACTTATTTCCATTGTGTGTAATAACCCTTGCATATTAGGTATCAAAATGACTGTCTTCTGATTCCCAGATTAATGGTGTATATTATGTCACCATAACTTGCACCATACTCGTTTTACCATACTTTGACTTAATATTGGACAAATCCTCCAGACCACCATAAACCATGCAAATAAGGTGTTGAGTGAGACAAAGGAACCTCTCCCGCTCAAGATTCACACCTCTACATTGGTCAATCTGCCAAAGATGGGTGTGACCAGGGACCATTAAAAGGCCCCAACCCAAACCCATCATTGCTCATTCCCTTTGAGACACACATTCCAAGACTCATCACCCTTGAGTCGGACCTTCTGGCAGTTTTTATCCTCAAGTAACTTCGTCAATTCGCTGTGGACTCTACGATCTTCAGAAGAACCCTACGAAAGCTTCCAGCTCGCTCCTACTGAACTCATCAAGATCCTCTGTTGTCTACCGCATCCGGACTCTTGTTCAGCAACAAAGCCATTGCAAGTAACCGTTTCAAACTAGTTAGATCCGGGTCTAAGTTTGGGCCCCTTTGTTAAGTTGATTTTTGATTCTCTGATGATGCTCACTAGGTTGTGGTTGATTGACGCTAAACACTACCATTCTTTGTTTCTTCTCTCTCTCTCTTTCCTTACTTTCCTTCATTCTGTAGATATGTGTTTTGCTTAGTCTAGTTGTATGTTAGCTGTAGTTTCATTTATTCAATTCATTATATTCACAATTGATTGCCTCTGTGTGCTGCTCACAATTCGGAGTCACTGAATGTTGATCTTTCTACGTGCTAAGTTAATGCTTGCACTGTATGAAGTAGGAAAGTTATTCTTTCTTGGCCAGGAAAATAATCTTTCCTAGAATTGATAAATGATTATACTGTCGGTGGACGAACAGATTAAATCATTGTAATATTGATTCTGCTAAAGTTAATTCTAAGAGCTGATCTAAATATTCATAATTAAATATAACCAGTTATTATTAATTATAAATATTTCCCTTTTGAGCTAATTTGCTACAGGACTCTCATTCTGACGGCACCCATTCACTGCAGAGGATCCATTAGTGTATGTAATGATTACTTTCTACAAATCTGTTCTTATGAAGAAACAAACACATCTACATCTTGAATGGCCCGAGGGCGAGTGTATTTTCAGTTTTGGGGGGAGCTATTCTTTTACAACCAAGGCCAATTCATACTTACAAACTGCTAAACAACGGTTGATCTTGTGTGAAGTTGGTGTTCATTGCAACCATACTTGGCACAAGGGCGCTGACCACAGAGGACCTGCAATAACATATTTATAGTACTTCAATCAGATATAGCGAGTGGCACACAGGATAAAATCTATACAACAATTATATTTAGTCAATGATCGCTAGAGAAGACAAAATCCTATCTTCCAAAAGAAGCTGGAGGTTTTCTAGACAGGTAAGATCTTTCAAGATACTTTATAAGCAAGCATCTTACCCAACGTAGAAGCCGTGGTTAGGATCAGGTGTGTACTCAGTCCATTTGAGCAGGGCCCTTTCAAACTGTACAGTGACCTCTGTCATAGAGTGAGGGGGTAACTGGATCAGCATTTCCAGTAGATGAGGACGATGGCGGTCTTTAGCAGGCTGGTAGTGAATGTAACCTACAGGAGAACGCACAAGGTCTATAAAGGCTGTATTCTCTGTGTTCACAAGCATGGGTCTTGTTCTGTCCACTAAGGAAAAGTATGTAAAAGCTTTAAACGTACTGTTTACTGTGACTTTTAAATGTATACTTCCTCATTTTGAAGAGTGTTGAAACATTTGCCAAGAATTCTCTATTTTGGGCTTTTTCTCTACCCAGACGTTTTAACTTCCCCACTACAGCTAAATAACAATTAAAAATTGTAAAAAAAAAAAAAAAAAAGAAAATTCTGCTTAATACATTTGATATTTCAGTGTACAAAACTTTGAAAATATGTATTCAATACATATATATTAGTAAGAATAAGAATAAAGTAACCTTTATTCAGCAAGGATGCATTCAACTAAACAAAAATGAGAGTAAAGCCATTTGTAATGTTACACAAGATTTCTATATCAAATAAATGGCCTTCTTTTGAACTCTCGATTCATAAAGGTATCAAGAAAAAAATGTGTAATGTTTCCACAAAAATATTAAGCACCAAATAACCATAATCAACATTTTAATTGAACTGTAATCATTTTTCACAATACTACTGTTTTACTGTTTTTCTGATTTCTTAAATGCAGCCTTGGTGTGCATAAGAGACATGTATTCAAAATGTTCAAAAATCTTAGAGACCCCAAACTTTTGAAAGGTAAGGTACAGTAATAGTCTAATAATGTCAGTAATAAGCAAATAATAATGCCATTACATCAGGCCACTGATATATACAGATCAGTGCATCAGACCAAGCATTTTAAAGAAATTATATTATTTTTTCCCAACAAATAAAAAAACGAACAAAAAGAAACGAATGAATGAAATGAAATCTTAAGATGCCAATGAAAAATGAAAAGGCCAGAACGGCAGCATGGACATTTGAATTTATATTATAGTATATATATACAGTATATATATATACTTATATCAATTTATATTATAATAAATATAGCATTTTTCATGATTAAAGTACTGGAAGTCAAAAGAGGCCTTAATTGGAAAATTGCCCTAAAACCAGTGATAAATATATAGAGTATATTATATTTTTTGCACAGATACTACTACTGTGGGCATGTTATCTACTCACTGGGCTTGTTATCACGGGACTTGCTGGTGACTGTCAGGGTGTGAATGTACAGTTGCAGGTACCAGGGCACTGAATCCATCAGCAGCACAGGAAAAGCCCGATATGGGTGGTTATTATAGATGACAGTGTGGATTTCCCCTGTCTGCAGCCCAAAACCAGCCACGTAGCGCTCTGCATGCAGCAGAGGACGAAGCATATCGCCTAAAGCACAAGGTGAAAGAACCACAGAATCAAGTTGGCATGACTGATCTATTAACACAGATGAATATAAAAAATGAGAATGTTCCAAAGTACAGATTCTCCCTTTGTAACAACAACAAAAATAGTTAATTGAAACAAAAATGATGCAAAAAACAGACTCCACCTATCAAATGCATTCATACCACTGTCTCCTTTCCAGCGCAGAAGGAGATTGAGTGAACGTAACTGGCCAAACGTCTCAGCTCTGGTCAGGTCAAACACTGAATATGTCCTGCGATCCCCCAGCACCACAGCTTGGCTGAGCAGAGGAGTCGCAGGACTCAACTCAAACAGCTCTCCCTGTTGGACAAACCGCACAACACTCAAACTGACTGAAAACAGCAGTCAGCTACAGTGGAAAACTATAAAACGCAATTTAGAATTTAAAAACACTTCTTAGCCAGTTCTATTTCCCATTTAGAGAAACATTAAAGCATCAAAAAGCAGAAAGAAAGTATTTTGTTATTTAAGTTTCACCTCAGGGTTGTCTGTGATGTCCACATAGACTTTACTAGAGGTAGCAAGAGGACAAGCCTCTGTCAAAGTTCGAGAAAACATCTTGAACAAAGACCATTCTGTGAAAAGATGAAGATAGTAATTAATACACAGATGGACTGAGCACAGTATTGCTTCTGTCATTAGAAACATCACACCGAATTGCAAAATTAAGGTGCAACACAGCTTTTGCAAAGTCAAGGCCATTTATTCTTATTAATTTAGATTTCACAATTGTTTTTTTTAATTGTCTTTAAAAATATTTAGGTTTCTCATAGTGAGCGATGTTTGAAAAGCATCACAGTTTTTCCACACTTGAGGTAAATCAGTTTACGAATGGCTATTTGGCACACTGAAATAAGGAAAAAATCTTCTAACATCAAACGTTCATTTATTACTCACCCTTTTTGCCTTGGCCTGAAGTGTAGAGATCAAACACAACATTGAGAGTTTGTCTCAGCTCCCACGCTTTACTTGTGCATTGCTCATCCTAAAAGAGAAAATGCGGAGGGTCATCAGGAAGCAAGGAATTTTCCAGACAATGTACAACCTGAGCCAGAATATAATTTCAGAATTTTTTTTTATCTATTTTTTGTTAAAGAAAGGTTTGAAAAGAAGCTTACCTGACAGACGGGTCTGATGTGAACAGCCTGGGAATGGAAACTGCTGTGAAACAGCTTCTCTGACTTCAGGAGAACTGCCAGACCTGCCTGGAGAAAAGAAAAAGCAAATGCATGAATGCATGGCTTCTTTAGAATTACCAGTTATTAAAATCACAAGCAATGATCTTGAACCTTAGAACCGCAAGGGAGAAGCTTCTTCCAGGGTGTGAGATTCTCAGTGCAGACGATTTCACGTGGTAATGTTGCATAACGTAAAAAACTGTGATCTGTAGCTGTGTGGAGAGAAAGAATCTGTCGTTTCAAGGTCAAAAAAATCAAATTAAAAAAATTAAACATGCATGGTTGAATCGTTTATAATAATTTCATTTGAATCAGTGCAGGTTGGCAAGAATGAATGAGCTTCCGTTCCTTCATCACTGCAAATCACTGTCAGTTTGAACGCTGCTTTATAATTCACAGAAAGGGCCGTACCATTTCCCAGACCCAGCGGTTTAAAAGAAGCACTGGGCTGCACGGTGTTGGTCAGATCAATGAAGTTCAGAGATGCACAGAAGATTCCAGAAAGGACGTTGGTAAGTTCCTTCCAGTTTCCATCCACACTGAGAATTGAACAAAAGTTACATTTTTGCAGAATAAAACAAATGCACTTATAAATCAGGGATTCTTCGATTTCCAGTTAATTTAAGCACATATAGGTACTCACTCGCTGACTGTGTCATGGAACCACACCCACAGCTCTGCTCCAGGTGGAGAGGGGATGAAGGGCTGCCCCCACTGCATGGTCCTCCAGAAGCCCTGGGTGAAGGAGATGTGCAGCTCTCGCACCGAAAACTTGGAGAGCACTTGACCGAGGGATTTGGGGAACAGCCGGTAATGAGAAACTGTAAGACAAATCGTGAAAACAAATGTTAGGACTTGAGGTGATACTTGGTAAAAATTGCCGGGCAAGGATCAGCTCTTCAAGCAAACTTCTGTGGCAAACATAGCATAATCAGAATAGAGTATAGACCGAAATCTATTAATTTTATTCATATTTTAAACACTAAACCATAATCAATTTTACTAACTAAAGTCTAATTATTTTTTTCAGAATTTAAATACTGTACCATATTTAATTTTATTCACCAAGTCATAAACAATACACCATAATTATTAATTAAATCTATTCATTTTATTCATATTTTAAATACTACACCATATTTAATTTATTCTTTAGGCCTATTAATTTGTATACTATATTGAATTTTATTATTTACGTCTATTAATTTTATCGCTATAAAACACTACATTATACTTTATTTGATTAGTTTTGACTACAAAGAATTACACTTGAGTAAAATGAATGAGACTGTCATTAAATGGTTTTTAAAATATGAAAATAGAAGAATAGACCCAGCAAACAGGCTTATGTTTAAATGTGTGAAACTTTTTAATTTGTCTACACATGATTCATTTATTTTTAATGGATAAACTGGACCAGACAGTGAAATAAATGCAGCTAATAATGGAAATGTGAACTCCTTTATGCAGGCATCCCATGATGCACATTATGAAGTGTGCAGAGTTATGGGAGCTACATTAAATTTTTAACATTGAAACGTATATACCTCCATCTGTGATGTTTCATAATTCTGGGACAGAACTACAGCGATGATAACTCACCCTTCTGTTGCTCTTGCAGGAAGTCAATGTCCCACAGTGTGCGGAACTGGAAGCTGGCATAAATGTCTCCGGAGTGCAGGGGCCGGATGACCAGCTCCTCCTGAAACTGATCTCTGGCTGCTGCTGTAAAAGACTCGCTGTCTTTGGTGACATCGCTTCTGTCCGCCTCAACATCAGTCGACTGCCATTGCCTTTCATTCAAATGCTCTGCGGCCATACTGCCGTCGCTATCCACCTCTCGTGTCGTGTCTAAAACGCTCTGTTTTTCTCCTGTATTATCGTTTGCTTTTTCAAGCGTGTCACAACTACTGCGGTGTGCTAAACTAGAGAGAATCAAAATGAATATTAGAGCCAAACCGCACCTGTGCGCTGCCATTTTTGCCACCGCTTCCCTTGCTGCACACACTTCCTGGATGTCGTTGACCAATCAGAGAAGAGAATGTCGAAATATGACCAATGGGAGACGAGAATCTCAACATTTATCAGCGCAGCAGAATAAATAATAAATAAAATACAATTTATGTTAGATAACACATGCTAGATTAACTTTATTCAGAATAAGTTTATATAAGCTAATTAATTCCAATCAGACTGTTGAATGGTATTATTACAAGGGTTCTGATGTTATAATAATTTAGTTATTAATAATGCAAGTTATTAGGATTAATTCTTACAAGAACGCTGCTAAAAATACATTAGTTAATTTCACTGTCGCTTGCTTTAAACGATTCATATTCATTCAGTGGCCTATTCTGCAGAGTTAAACCAGCAGTTTGTAACAAGTAAATGTGTGTGATGGATAATAAATGAGCTATTAATAAGAATTAAGAACAAGTAATTCAAATCATTTTAATAAGAAATCTGCACGATATAACTACACGACTCTGTCTGACTGATCCAGTGATTCGAATCATTTGAATTATTTTGCTTTGATTCGTTAAGCTTTGTTCAGTGGCCAAGGTTTTAATTATGATTTCAGTTTTTTTTTCCAGATTTTAATTCAAAATCCATTTTAATGAGTAACGGCAGACGACAAAACGCGTTAATAGTTTTATATATATATATATATATATATATATAGGCCTATATATATATATATATTTTTTTTTTAATTTATGTATGGTCACCAGATGTAATTCTTCTGCACTCTTTCCCTTAAACGAACAAATTTTGAAAGTAATTATTAATTCAGTAATTACTATTAATTACTGAAAGTTCACTCGGTTCGTTCCCGAATGAGAAATCCGATTGGATCCGAATCTCTTCGAGAACTCACGAGAGACTTCAGCGCGCTATGATGCTTCACTTTTTAAAAGATTCATTCCTTTCAAAGACACCGATTCGTTCCAAACGAAACACCGCTACTGTATGAGCCCAAATGAATAAGAAGGCACTGTAAAAGCCTCATTCGCCAGCATCCTGTGATTCAGAGCGGATGCTCGCTTGTCAGTGGGTCATTGTGAAGCGGATGAAGGTGGCATCTGCGCGCGCGCGTACACACACACAAATACCCCATCTTTCATGACAGACACACTCGGTCTCGCTCCCTCATGCACACACACACACATACACACACACACTCACACACACACACACAGTCACTGTAAAGGGTTTTAATGCAGCATGCCTGCTGCTGGATGCTCTTAGACCGAGACGCATCCGCCTCACCGTCGGGTTTGACTGCCTCTGAAAGGGATTTCAATATTTTATTCATAGCTCCTCATGGCTTCATCGGACGGCATAGACAAATGTCTTCTGCACAGAGGCAGATCTCAAAGTGACCCGAACATCCTCAGCGAGTCTGGCATTGATCTCTCGCACAGCGCAGGTAAGATGATGCATTTATTGTCTGGAGATGCCAGTAGAATAAGCGCTTTTCATTTCCACGCGCTATGGAGGTGAAAGTGGCTCCATAATCTGCGTTAATAGCCTCACTTTCATTTCAGTGTTGATTGAGATCAAACAAATTAAGCCGCATTTGATGCTCTGTCTGTATCCCGATGAAATGCATGATCTGGCTCCCATAGTAATATTTCCCTATGGATCTGTGTTATGGTAGCTATAACAGAAAACAGAATAGCAGACATTCTAGAGATTATGTGCCAACTGTGGTTTATGCTACCGTTCAAAATGTGCAGACAAAAAGATTTAGATCCTATTTTTCACTGAGGGAGGATCCTCGTTGTCTTTTGTCTCGTGTGCACATCCTTCCTTGTGCATCTCTGTGATCGTTTAATACAGGTTTGCTCTTGAGGACCTGATGAAATGAGATGCATTTTTTGCTGCTTTGGCAACATTGGCTGGTGTGTCTGATACCTTCGTTCCGCACTGAGACTGCGCATTCACTGCTCCTGCCTATTCAACAGTGAGGGTCAATGGTGTCTCCTGGAGAAACTGATGTAGTGAGGTTTCTAGATGCTGCTGTACAGACGGCAGCTTTTCTTGATGGTGGACAAAAAAGCACATCTGTCATGGAGTCTGTGATTTGGAGTGTTTGGTGTGGTCTGAAATTGCTGGTTTTGTCATTATAGAATGGGCGAATCTCATCAAACCTAGCCTGGCAAGAATGTCCGGGTCATATTACACCCCAAATTCAGAGGAAAGAAATACAAGACTGTGCTATAATAAGAAACCAGAAGGAGATAGAAAACTAGTTTTTTTTGCATTGTGACTTTATTTCCAGAACAGTTAAGCACATTTCTGCGCTCAGTTCTGCAGTACTGTGATGTGAAAAAATATTTTTTAGTTACTTTGTATGCATCATTATAATGTTGTGTTGCTTGAATCATGCTGAACGTTTAATATATTATTTAATATATTAATCTATATATTATCTTAATTTTTAATTTAATGTTTTACTGTAAATCACCATAAAGAAACTATTTTTTAAAAGTCCTATGTGTTACATTTAATGAGAATTTTTGGGTGAAATGTGCTGATTGTCAATGCAACATTATTAATAACTGCTTTATTACTGTATGTGTATATATAGAGCCTTCATATACTAAAAATTCATTTAAAATGGATTAATAATTACTTTATTATTACTGTATGTGTGTGGATACTGTATATAATCATGTACTGTATATATACTGTATACTGTATGGCCTGGTTTCACAGACAGGGCTTAGACTAAACCAGGATTAGGCCATTGTTCAATTAGGAAATTTAAGTAATTTTTATTAACATGCCTTAGAAAAAAAACATTACTGGTGTGCATCTTGAGACAAAACAAAGGCACTGATATATTTTAAGATCAATAATCATTGCCGGTTTCTTTCAGTTGAAAGACTTACACTTTAGTCTGGGGTTAAGCCTTGCCTGTGAAACCAGGGGAAAATACCATCTCTCTCTCTATAAATATAATATATTACACACACACACACACACACACACAATATAAAATATATACACACACAACATTGCAACACATTTAGAAATTTCACTTTGTAATTGTATTGCTATATTGTGTCAAGAAAATAAGAATATATTATGACAAAGTGAAATGTCCAAATGTGTTGGAACTTGCAATATTTGTGGGTAAATTATGTGCTTAATTGTTATTAAAATAATGTAAATACTAAATGTAATTTACTGTGAAATATGACTTGCACGTGTTTTAATGAGATGTACTGTCAGTCACCAGGAGCGCTTTGCTTTGAACGTGAGGTCCAGTGTATAAGTGGAGTGGAAATAATGCACAATGACCAAGCAATCTGTCTTGCGAAAGAATAAGAGTTGATCTTTTTCAATCTGAACATAAAATCTATTGCGATAAAGATGACTTTGTTGAATCCCCCGCAGTGTCATCTTTAGCTTTATTGGTTAATTCTGTAGGGACCACTATTTCATCATGGCTGTGCTAGCAGTCAATGAGGCCAAGAGTCATGTTAACCTTTTCTCTTTTTAGTGATGAAAAAATCAGATGTAACATGTCATCCGCAGGTACTTTCATTCTACTCTGGCAGTGTGGGAGCAGCACAATTTTACAAGAGACTGTTCACTGTTGAGTGCAGGTATTTTTAGGCCTTTAAATACAGAGGAAATACATTTCTAGATTAATCTTGGGCAGATGCTCAACAGAAAAAGAGCTGATTTGAGTGGCACTTTAATGTTTTTCTTAAAAATAATGCATTAAAAGAATTACTTTTGCATTAAAATGCACAGGGAAAAACCGATGGAGTTAAGAAAGATATATGAGCTGAGAGAGAGACAGTGAGACAGTCTGGTGTGCTTTACTAGTGCTTTCTGTTACTCATCAACTGGTAGATGCTGTGGGTGATGCATCATTCTCTTCTCGACCTCAACGTTCATGAATTAAATGTCTGAACGATATGTGGCTGTTCTCTGTAATGCACATCACACCAGGAGAAGACTGCCGCATCACGATTTAACAATGAAGTTCACACCACTCACAGATGCCTGTTAACACTTCAGCTTGTCATGATGCTGTTTTAGCGCTTTCCTTCTTCATAAGAATATCTGTCATTGCGTCAACATCCTACTCTCAACTTTAATGGAAATATCAAAATGATGCATCAATTATTACATCACAAAGGAGAAGATGTGTTAGTCCTGTGTAATTATAATATATTTTAATTTGTAATATTTTTACTAATATGTTATTGTATTCCATTTCAAAACTGTGGGGTCAGTATATGATGTTTTATGTGTTTTTCAACTGGTTTTTGCAATCTCTTATGCTCACAAAGGCCAAGTTTATTTGATCAAAAATATTGCGAAATACCATTATAATGAAAAATATCAAATCATACAAAATCATACGAGTGAGGTTGTACGAATTCGTACGAATTAGCCACCTCATAAAATACGTACGAATTGGTCGTGAGATAACGTTGACATAACATATAATTCTCTTGCTCATAGCTCTCAGAGGTGCGTTAACCTTTTAAACTCTGCCCAATAGTAAAAAACAAAAATGCTTCAAAGGTTGAACAGGAAGACAGAGAGACATCCTGATTGAGATCTGAGTCGTATCAGTAGATTTGAGGCATCGTCCCATAAGATTATCAACAAGTTCATTAAAAGAGTTTTAACTTTAGATTCTATGATGCACCATATGCCCTGCTCACTTCACACCTCTTTACACATTAAAAGTGTCTTCACAGTTTGCTGAACCTTGTGCCCCAGAAAAATGAGATGAAAAAAAGCATTTTTGTCATTTGTAACCAGAGGCGGACAGTAGTGGAGTACATTTACTTGAGTATTGTACTTAAGTACACTTTTTGAGTATCTTTACTTTACTTGAGTATTTTTTTTTTCTGGAAACTTGTGACTTTAACTTCACTATATTTTTCACTCCACTACATTTCTATCAAGGTCCTCGAAGTAGAAAGTCGTTATGCAGCAGCTTTGAAAGTCAGTGAGTGATTTTTTTATTTTCGAAAATGTGATTTTTTGACAGCATATCAGTAATCACTCTTGTCGGGTTACATAAAGTGATTTTCCCAGCATTGTTTTTAACACTGACCAGTTGCAAATATGATATGTTTTTGCAACGATTCAATATTAAGAAGTTTATATTGTGGTATGTATTAGACACGATATTGTCTGATTTTGCAAAATTGTGTAAATGAAAATATTACCTATAAAACAAAAGAACAACTGTTGTGCATCTCCTAACAAAACACAATAGGTGTTTGACTTGAAGCAGCTGCACAGATGTTCTGTGTGTGACATCAACGTACCGCAAGAGAGATGATGTCAAATACATCTGGCTGTTTTGTTTTTTTCTTAAAGCAGTGTTGCTGTTGTAAAGTTATTCAGCTACAGTTGTGTTGCTGAGTTTTAAAGCAGGTTTTTTTTTTTTTTTTTGATCAGTCTGTATTTACAGCATTTTCACGGTCCACTCGGTTCAAATGTAGATGAATGGCTACACGTAGATGTGTGTACACACTGCCAGAGCTGTGAGAGATCACTACCATCCTGCTTTTGTTGGGGTGGGCAGGGGTGTTAATTATTTTTTTTTCAACTCACTTGTTTTATTTCTATAAGTTTTTAACATTCTAAAAGCTCTTTATTCCAAAGATACTACAACTTAGTCGGTGTGTTCAGTAGGTGTAATGCATTGTAAGTTGCTTCAGAGGTATTGCAAGTATTACATACAACAAAAATAAAACATTGACATTTACAAGCATTGACATAAAAAAGGAAATTTACTTTTGGTACTTGAGTACTTTTAAATGCAACTTCTTCTGTACTTTTACTTAAGTA
Organism: Barbus barbus; assembly: GCF_936440315.1. Classification (NCBI taxonomy): domain Eukaryota; kingdom Metazoa; phylum Chordata; class Actinopteri; order Cypriniformes; family Cyprinidae; genus Barbus; species Barbus barbus. The sequence continues at coordinate 8,263,480 of NC_136718.1, forward strand.
AAAACTGTCTTTATAACTTTCACTTGTAATGGAGTAATATTTGACCAGCACTATCTGTACTTTCACTCAAGTAATAGAGTTGTGTACTTTGTCCGCCTCTGTTTGTAACTAAGATAAAGTGAACATTTTGAGGTATTCAAGACACTATAAAGATACTAAAAACTGATTTGAGGACCTTAACTATATGTGACCCTGGAGCACAAAACCAGTCTTAAGTCCCTGGGGTATATTTGTAGCAATAGCCAAAAATACATTGTATGGGTCAAAATGATTGAGTTTGCTTTTATGCCAAAAATCATTAGGAAATTAAATAAAGATCATGATCTATGAAGATATTTTGTAAATTTCCTACTGTAAATATATCAAAACTTATTTTTTGATTTGTAATATGCATTGATAAGAACTTAATTTGGAGAATTTTAAAGGTGATTTTCTCAATATTTAGATTTCTTTGCACCCTCAGATTCCAGATTTTTAAATAGTTGTATCTCAGCCAATATCGTCCTATCCTAACAAACCAAACATCAACGGAAAGCTTATTTATTCAGCTTTCCGATGATGTATAAATCTCAATTTCAAAAAATGTACACTTATGACTGGTTTTGTGGTCAAGGATCACATATATGCATCTTCACTTCTTAGATCTTCTTTTTCAGTTTTTGTTTATGTCCTGTGCACAAGGCAATATGTACTGAATATTTTATTAGGAAAATAAGAGAAATCAACCTTAATAATTATGCACACTTTCAAAATCTCAGTCTCTCTCTCTTACTTGGCTATATGTAAGCATGTTTGAAAGTTTCTTGTAAATAACACATAACCTTACATTGGGGTTGGTGCAAAGGCCGGTGTTCTGAGGTGCGCTATGACTCATCAGCTTCCCTCGTGCTTCTTCACCAGGGTGTGTGTGTAGCGTCTGACGAAAAGGTCTAGCCCAGAAAGTCCTTGATATTTCTTTTCATGCATCTTTCGCTTCTTTGGATTTGCGTAAAACAGCATTGTTTTAGACTGACTGTGATTGTGTTCTTAAGAAGATGGTGGAATTCTCCTGTGTTTGGTTTTGCAGTGGCTTGAAAGGCAGTATCAGTGTTTCACTAAAGCTACTTTCATTTGTGCTGCTGTCATTAGTAAGCGCCCTCAGTATGAAGTTCTGGTGAATGTTAGGTACAAGGCAAACACAAGCTCAGAGTTTAGCCTAGCTGACAGATCTTGATCATGGCTGCTTGTATGTATTTGACTTATCTGGCATCCACACAAGACATTGATATTAGTTGTGTGATATTATATCTTGACAGTGCACTATTTCTTGATAGGCAGCATCATGCTGTAGATCAGCACAGAAATACATCTAATGTGATGATGAATTTTGATAGGACAATGTTATCCTTCCCTTAAGTACATCTTTTCAAATTTGCTAACAATCTATTCCACCAGGATTTTACAGGAAGTTTTTCAATTATTATTATTTTAATTTTTTTTTTGTGGTCTAAAATAAATAAATTCACTGCAGCTTGCAACAATATTTATAACAGCAACAATGCAATAAGATTTGTGGCTTTTTTGTGTGTTGTTTTGCAGTAAAAGCCCAGCAATAATCATGATGTTCTTGTGCAGTTTGTCTTAGTGATGCTAAGAGAACAGTTATCTGTAAATACTGAAAGTACAGTATTGTGTTAGACAATATCTTGCTTTTAAATATCTTATTATATTTTATTTAACAATTGTATCATGGTCTCTTCTTATAATTGTATGCAATGCAAAATGCAAAAACATAATTTTTTATTATGTGTAATAATATATATGTGTAATAATATATATATATATATATATATATATTGTGTGTATATATATATATATATATATATACACACACACACACACACACAAATTGAAATTGATTATCTTATTTGGCCCCCCCAGTGTAATTTTTTTTTTTTCATTTGGAAAAATTGTAGAAAAAAGTAAAAAATGCAAAATGTTGTGGAGTTGATTGCAAAAATCACAAATTCCTGGATGGACTGTACAAAGAATGAGAAATCTAGATGTTTCCATTTTCTGAAAACACAAGTCGTGTTTGTGCTTGTGCAAAAGTTGGTGGTTGCCAGGGTGTTGCTAGGGTGTTCTGGAAACCAAAAAGCCAACCGCTTTATGATATTCTGGTTTCTCCGTTTGGGTGCCACCCTCAGTGCAAGTATGTGAAAAATAATATTATACCTTTCCACAACAAACCACATAATGAGGTGTCAGTTGCTGAAATGTGTGAGACTGTTATGTGCTGAAGTTCAGGACTTGTGTGTGTTCAAACCCATAACCCTAAGTATGAACAGCAGTGGTTCTAACCATTTCAAAGATGCTAATAAGTAATAACAACATTGTTGCTATACTTTTCTCATGCAGTGGCTTCTGCTTTTAAAAATCCTTAGGTGTCGTTCCAGCTTGGGATTGTCTTTCCTTAATGCAGACTAAGGTATATGCACTGCATAGTGTACAAGAGGAGACAAGACCTGACCTTGTCAAGCACAGTTCAGCGGCTCCCAGCTCTCCTCAGGCGTGAAAACTGAACACAACAACAAGCTCAGCGACCTCCCCAGAGATACAACGCTGAGCAGATAAGGCGTATGACAGGCTGTCTTTTCAGTTGTGTATATATCTGAAGCAAAAAGTGTAGTTTTTTGAGGTTGTATGTGTGACAGTGAAAGAGAAAGGGAGGATTCAGAACTGAGTTTGTAGAAAACAGTGACGTTTCAGTCATACAGTTTGATTACTGGAGCTCTCAAATGAGAAATTAGCCTCACTGATTGACTGTCACGAGTATTAACATTTTCCAGGATGATGGAAACAGGCAGAGACCCCAGAGCATTATAACAACAGTATTAAGAAATCACTGTATAGTTTATCTACAATAAAATTACATTTATATTCCATTTAATGATCTATTTTGTCTCAAATGTTTCTAATAAAACAATAGTAACAACAATAACAACAAAAATACTAAATAAAATGTAAAATAACCCTTTCAAAGCACAGGAGACAGTTATGTGCCAATTTAGTTTCAAATGTTCTCCTAAAACAATAGCAAAAAAAAAAAAACACATAAGACAATTATTGACGTATGACTATTAAGATATAATAATGGATGGCATAGCTCAGATTAATTAGTCTCAGAAGGATTTTATGAAAAGTTTGGGATCATATTTTTTTCTTTCAAACCTTTTATTCATTAAAGAATCCAGAAAAAAATCAGTTTTATAGTTTGCACAAAAATATGAAGCAGCACAACTTTTTGATAACAACATTGATAATAATAATAAATGTTCTTGAGCAGCAAATCAGCATATCAGAATGATTTCTGAAGAATCATGTGACACTGAAGACTGGAGTAATGATGCTGAAAATTCAGCTTTGCATCACAGCAATAAATTAGATTTTACATATTCAGATAGAAAACAATCATTTTAAAGTGTAATAATATTTCACAATATTGCTGTTTTACTGTATTTGACTTTTTTCCTACTCTATCCATCAAAAACATTAATAAAAAACATTACCAACTCCAAAATGTTGAATGAAAAGAGATTCCTCTTTCCTATGGGAGGCCATTAGAGTGAATAATATGGGTCCAAATTGTAATCACAGTTCTGCACAGTCAACAGATCTGAGTATCTTGGCTCTCTGCTTTTGCTGAGCGATTGAGCGAGGAAATGTAGTTAATATTGAATGCAATGCTGTTGGAAAGAGCAGGTCTCACTCTTGGCATACCTGAACCATCTAAAATATTTCATACGCTCATTTCTCATTCATAAGCTGGAGCGGAGCTGCCTTGGATGGATGGCGTAGCTCAGCTGAGCCTGAGTTTATTGTGCTGTTCGTGATTCAATGAATTTCAGCGCTGCCCGATGAGACAAAGTTACCTAAGTGTCTGTTTGTGTTAAACGGTAAGTGAAACCATGACTGTAATGCAGTTTAAAGGCAAGAGGATGGAGTCAGGGGAAGGATAGAGAAAGAGAGAGAGACTGAGTGGGTGTGAGCGAAGGGGAAACGGGGGAGGGGAGGTGGGGGGAAAAAAACAATGAAGAGACACAGAAGGATGAAAATGACTTCAAGTGACTCACCAGAGAGTCAATGTGGATCTTTAAAGAGCAAATATACACATTTGGCAATACAGCGAACATTAATGCATATTTCTATTCTGAACCATCACACGCCCACATCAGAGTCAGAAGTGCTTTTCAAGACGTGTTTGTGATGTGCTTATCAGTGTGTCATTCTGTGATTAGCTTGACGTATGCAATCATTTTCAGCATATATGACTGTCTTACACCTTTTACATTGAAAGTTGAATGCGTTGCAGAAGCTAGATGTGCATTGTGGGTAATGTGGGCCGATGGCAGGCTGGTTCTGAATGGCAGGGTAAGCAGGGCTTCAGCACCATAGAGAGCGACCCGGGACAGATTACTACCACAAATACTGCGCTCACAGAGGCTCTGCAGCCGTGGCAGATAATTCACTCTCAACAATGACCATCCAGCACAGAGAGCCCTTGCTTCACTCTTGTGGCTTCTGTCCCCTTAATGTCTTTAGTTGCCATTCTTTTCTGTGTTTGAATGCAAAGGTTTGCAAAGGTTTTTGTTGTAACACATGCAAAACATAAATCAAGTGAATCTGAGTTTTATTTGTATTTGCTGTGCAGTCTCTGGCAGTGTCTTCATTCATTATGTTTATAAATAGAATTATGTTTGGTATGAGACATTTGATTTTAGTTAAAAATGTGCAACAAGAAAAGAGAATGAAAAGATTTAAAGGGACAGTTCACCCAAAAATGAAAATCTTGTCATTAATTTCTCATCCTCATGTCGTTCCAAACCCATAAAACCTTCGTTCATCTTCAGAACACAAATTAGGATTTTTTGATGAAATCTGGGAGCTCTCTGACCTTGCATAGACAGCAACATAACTGACATGTTCAAGGCCAAGAAAGGTAGTAAGGACATCATTAAAATAGTCCATGTGACATCAGTGGTTCAACCTTAATATAATGAAGCTATATGAGAATAATTTTTGTGAGCAAAGAAAACAAAAATTACAACTTTATTCAACAATTTCTTCAGTCTTCAAAGCGCGTTCACAAGAGTAGTGTGCACAAAAATGATTCTTGTATCTTCATAAAATTACAGTTGGACCACTGTCAGATGAACTATTTTACTACCTTTCTGGGCCTTGAACGTGTCAGTTGTGTTGCTGTCTATGCAGGGTCAGAGAGCTCTCGGATTTCATCAAATTTCATCTTACGGGTTTGGAACGACAGTAATTAATGACAGAATTTTCATTTTTGGGTGAACTATTCCTTTAAAATATCTTAAATATAAATCTACACCAATACCTAATTTAATATATACAGCACGGCCCCAGAAATACATAAATTAGTCCCCACCTCCACACAATCACACCATCTCGGAACTGCTCCACTTTCACTCAGTTAACTGAAGTAGTATTTTTGAGACTGTCTTTGTTGCACTGCAGTTTTTAAGGAGAATGCTCAGCATATATTTACTATGTAAAGCCACTTGGTATATAGTAATTTTACACAATATATTATCCAGATGTATACCTGATTGTAGCGGGAAATTATCTGGAAAGACTGAATTTTACAGATGAAAGATTTTCTTGATAAGCTTATAATGATGGTGGGCACCAAAGGTCATTATATGAATATAAATGGATTATGAATATAAATGGAAATTCTCAAAACATTAACCTGTCTGATGTTGTAAAGGCTTGCTTGAAGCTTATGGAGTTTCCAAGTAAGACTTCATCAAAAATTCAGTGATATAAGCCACAGTGAGCTGGGTGACCTGAACTTGACCTAATACTGTGACGCATAAATCATATATTTATCGTAAGCTCTTAAAAATATGAAATGGACGTTTTCCTTGTTTGCCATTTGCCCATGAGGTCTTGAAATGTTTGTATTTCTTAGGATAGCTCTTTGAGCAAATTTAACACCTTCAGCTCTATCTTACAGTGGGAAAATGACAAATGAAAGTCCACACAACTGATTCCTGTTCAGAGGACAGTGTCCATGGTCATTCCCAGCATACATTGTTTTGGTATTTTCAGATTCTTTACCGCTCAGTGTTTTTTCTTTCTCTTCTATGACTTGTCTCAACACAGAGACTGCATCATCACAGCTTGGTCTTGTAAGTCGGTGTCAAGCCCTAGATGTCAGAGAACAGAGAGGTCTGCTTGATGTCAGAAGCTACTGTTGCTTTTCCTAAGTAACACTGGGCAAAGCTTGGAGCTGTCTCGAGTCCCTTTAAGCCACGTCAGAGACTTGTTATTTAGTCTGTTCCACTTATAGCATCTTGAGGAGGCTACACCGCAGGCAGTTGTCTTCTGACAGATGGCTGCACAGTTGTTGAGCCAGGGGGTAAACTATGGGGTATCTTTTGTTGGAGGACAGGAACTGTTCATTTCTCACACTAAACTACCTGCTCTTATGATTTCTGAAAACCGACTGCTTGTATTTTCAAATTGATAATATAGACTAATATGTGTCTGGTTATGTGCCTGTCGTTTAATGAAAATGTACACAAACATCTTTTATAATGTTGAATTCTTTGTGAGTATACATGAGTCTTAAATGCTTTTATTGGTCTGTTTGGTTGATCAAAAGCATATTATGTTACCATGTGCCTCTCTCTGACCAACTGACTGAACCATTATAAATGATATTTTTCTTTCTCTTTGATCTGTTAAAAGCAGGACCAACTGAAATGTACCTCCTCTACCACTTCCTCTTTTCTGAAAGTTGATCTGCCTGTGTTGGTGTATGCAGTAATTTTGAATTCTTCTTTTTTTTCTAATGTAATATTCTTTTTTTCTAGAGAATACACAGTACGTGCAATATTTAATTTTATACCCAATTATCTGAATCTCTGCTCCACTTTGTACTTTGATTGTAGAGTAACAATTGAGCTATTTTTATTTTGAGAGCATATAAATAATAAATGATTAAAAAACAAAAGTATTGTTCAAAAGCTTTAAGGCAGTAAGATTGTAAGAAATTAATACACTGTAACAAAAAAAAATTATTTGTTACCCCGCTGACTTAAAATTTTTAGTTTAGTCAACTTGAAATTTTAAGATAGTCAATGTTAATTTAAGGCACATCTGCAATATTTGATTTGACTTGGAATATTTTAGTATTTGGTTGAGTTTGCGTGCTGCATGATGACACACAATATTTCATAAATAGGCTTCTTATCACTGTAAAACATTGATAATAATAAGAGATGTTTCGTGAGCATATTAGAATGATTTCTGAAGGATTATGCTGAGAATTCTGCTTTAGTAATAAATGACATTTTAAAATATATTAAAATAGAAAACAGTTATATTTAATTGTAATAATATTTCACAGTATTACTGTTCTAACTTTGATCAAATGAATGCAGCTTCGGTGAGCAAAATAGCGTTCTTTCAAAATCATTTGAAAAGATTTACCGACCCAAATCTTTTCAACAAAATAGTGTGTTTATATAAATAGCATAAGCCAAAGAAAATGGCCCTGCACACAGATCAAAGACCTAATTCTCATAATTAAAGAACAAGAACATTCAGATCTGATTTCTGATATAGGGCCTCTTTATGCAACAGAATGTTTTGTCTGTTTACACTGGCTATAAAAAAGCAAAACTTTTCAGATCAGCCCTAAATAGCACAAGTTAAATGGAGGCCCCCCCGGCCCAACCACTTACAATGAGGCCCACGTTCATGTATCAGCTATGATTGCATCTTTAGTCTGCAGTCATTGATGAATTGAATAATATTCTCAATCTCTCACTTTCAGCCCTGGGGTGATATTACAATAACAAGCTCTTAGTATCTATCTACTGCAGACAAATGGGATTTGCCCACTGCCTGTTTATATGGTCAGCATCTCCACAACAAACCTCAGAGGACAGACCGTAAGCAACTCCATTATATTTACATACATTTACTTAAAGCCTCTCCCAATGCCAAAGAGCTTTATTAAATAAGGCATCCATCACATCTGAGTGGATATAGAGGTTAAAACTGATATTCTCCTGAGTGTTTTGCCTGAGCTGGAGATGTATGAGTTGAGATGCATATATTAAAACCGTATTGATGTTTTTTTTATGCATAATTCCTCTTATAAATATATATTTAATCAAGAATGGCACTGATACACAGTATGTTGCTATCAAGGCTTCTAAGGGGTAATTAAATGTAACAAATTGTGTGAAAATTAATCATCTTTTATTGGAAAACAACATTATATCAAACTTTTATAATTGCCTTAATCTTTTAAACAGCTGAGAAGATACTACATTTTATAAAAACTGGTCAATTTCAACGAGTGAAGAACAAATTTATACTCATGTGCATTATGTATGTTATCGTCTTTGACAGACAGCATGTTGAAGCTGCTCAGTCCGCCATTTTTTCTGCTCAGTCCGCCATTTTTGCGTACTTCATTATACTTATTTTACTGTGAAAATGAATAGGAATCAAGCAAGTTTATCGTAAGCACATATTAGTGTCAGGTGTAAAGGGGGCCGCAGACCAAAGCTGTGTAGATTTGCTGACAAAGCTATAAGCCGTATTTGCCAATCTGCAGTGTTAAAAAGGTACTGTACTGTCTCTCAGTCTCTTTGTTGTCTGGGTTTGTTAATCAAACAGATATCCACCTCTTTAAAACCATGTTTGAAGTGTTTTGTAATGAGCTGTGACAGAGATAAACGCCTTTGATAAAAAGGATATGAACTTCTAAAGCAGCCCAAATCAAACCAGGCAGGATTACTTAACATGATCTCCCTTTTATTTTTAACTTTTTTTGTATTATCATCTTTCATGTACTGGGATGCGTTCTTCCGCAATGGTAGAGCCTGGATCTAAGACTGCTTCAACACTAAAGTCTTAAAAAAAAAATATATATATATATATATATATATATATATAATATATATACACCAGCGTTATTTTAGTATTGCTGATTTACTATTATAGTTTTTGTCAATATTTTTGGAATTAGATTTTTTCAAATAATTTTTTAGTACATTTTTTAAATTAAAATTATTTTATTAAACTTATTTTTTTATTATTTTTTTATTTAGTTTTATTTATTAGTTATCAGTTCTTTTATGTTTTATATATATATATATATATAGTGTGTATATATATATACTGTATATATATACATATATGTATATATACAGCACTGTATCAAGATTACTGTTAGAATAAAAGTGGGTATGTTCTGCTCTTTATTGTATTGTACTATACAATCTATATAGTCTATCCTGTATTGTATTATAATGCTTATAGTATTAATACACCCTGTATGCAAGATATATATGTCCATTCGGTCAACGGGAGTCTTATATCAGCAGTTTTGGCAGGTGTTTTTGAGATATTGGTAACGTGGACATCTGTGGCACACAACCAGCAGGCAGGCCTATGTGCTGACTGGCTCTCTGTTCATAAAACGCTGTGCTTTGCTCTTCTGTCGCTTACTTCATGAATAACGGCACAGATATTCATTCAAATATTGTCAGATGTACTGGATTATATTTACTACTGTCCTGCTTTCATAACCGTGCTCCTTAATAACTTGCATGGTGTAACTGATCAACATCCGCTGTTACTGCACCCACCAATATGTTAATATTAGCTTCTGATATTCCATAAATTAATAATTTCAATTTCAACAGATTGTCCTGCGCGACACCAGACCCTTGTAACGCACCTCCCTGCATTTAAGAAAGGGCTAGTGTGCTTGATATTATATGTTATGAAAGGCCGGGCCCTGATTGGCTGCTTGAGGTCTTCTGCAAGCACTTCCGTATAGCAACAGACCCCCGTTCCCCCCTCCCCTGCCCGTTTCCCCATCCTCCCTTCCGTAAGACAGTGGCAGCCCCTCATACGGCGCTCAGATTCTGCCTCCGAGGGGGCTTTGCTCTGCTGCCGCTGCATCTGGAGGAGCAGTAACCATAGTAACAACTAGGCTTTGCTGACCCTGGCTTTGCTGACTCGACGCGCCACACAGTTTTTAGGCTTGACCTGGATTCCATATACCGCTGGTTACTTGGGCAGAGATGCTCAGTCGATTGACCCACTTCTTTTCTTGTATGGTCAATGATCAGAAGACCTCTGTGCATGCGGCGCGGTGTGGCGCCTCTGGGTTTGTGACGGCACTCTCTCAATGCCCCTGCCCACACTACACTATTTCAGTAACAGAATGTTTTGCAGAGAGTTGACTCATTTGCTCTATGAATGGAGCTTTTCCTGCATTTGAATATTTAAAAGGATTAGGTCTAGCCTGCCGAAGGATATGATGCTGCTGTGGGTGTTGTAGAGGCTTTGTATGGTAAAATATGCAATTGTTCTTTCACGATAAACCGCCGCTGACTTATTCTCAGCTGCATGGTTGTGCGTGTTCATGTAGGCAGATGTATTTGGGATAACATCTGCTTTAGCTCAAAACTAAAAGACTATAACAGGAAATTTGCGTAGAAAAATAATAGAAAGGTTCTAAGAGGCACATGCTTTGTAATTGCCTTCATTTGAGTAGGAAATTATGTCATTTATGTATTATGACAGTATGTCACTATTTAAAATTATGTTAATAATGTTGTAATTTCCTAATGTTGTAATAAAATATGACCAACCTGCACTTAATAAAATGCCCACAATGTAACCATAAAATAAAATAAACAATAATAATAATAATAATGATAATAAAAACAGTTTCTGAGAATGAGGGAAAAAATCTGCAATCTAATCTGAAAATCTGCAGACTTGATCCTGTGACAACAAAGAGCAGTAAGTGTCAAAATAAAATCAAATAATAACATAAAATTAATTTTTTAAGTATTTAAAGTGCTTCTAAAATGAGTAGGAATTTCATAAATCCAGAGTTGATCCTGTGACAACATACAACAGTTGTGTCTGTCTCAATGAACCTCCCATAAATATAAAATAAAATGGTCACACTTTATTTTAAGGTCCAATTCTCACCATTAACAAACCATTAACTACGACTTTTGCCTCAATAAACTCCTGTTTATTAATAGTTAGTAAGGTAGTTATTAAGTTTAGGTATTATTAGGGATGTAGAATACGGTCATGCACAATATGTGCTTTATAAGCTCTAATAAACAGCCAATATGTTAATAATAGGCATGTTAATAAGCAACTTGTTAATAGTGAGTATTGGTCCCTATACAAAGGTGTTACCAATAAAATAAAATTCTTAAAGTATTAACAAGTATTTAAAGTGCTTCTAAAGATGATTAAAAAAAACTAAACATTCAAATTTGATTCAGTGGGGTCTTTAAAGTTCATCTGACTTTCTCCATAGGTTGATTAGCGTGTCACCATCTGTTTTATAATCTGCTCTGTAGTTTTAAAAGAGCAGAATGGGCTTTAGACTATTAAATCCACTGAAACATGGCCCCAATCAGATTAGGTGCTTTTCTAAATGAAGCAGCCAGTTGCAGTCTCATGGACCTACCCCGAGTCTCTGTATAAATGTTCGAAATCAGTATCATCTGTCGCACCAATGGATGTCACTACTAGATGCTGATGGTTCCTGTCTCTCTTGTGTGTTACAGATGTGATGGAGCAGCAGAAGGTGCTGTGCTCCAGCTGTTTGGTGAGTGGAGTCCACACCCCTCCCATCCGGCGCCACAGCAAGCTGGCCACGCTGGGGCGTATTTTCAGGCCGTGGAAATGGAGGAAAAAGAAAAATGAGAAGCTGAAGCAGAGCTCTACAGGTAAGACAAGCTGGTCTTTGTTGGCCTTTTATTTTAATTTAATCATTTCTTGAGGGTTGAGTAATGTAAAAGTACCTTTTGTAAAAAAGGTAATAAAATTATAGCTTTCTTTCAAATCAAATCAAATTCAAATTTTATTTGTCACATACACAGTCATACACAGTACGATATGCAGTGAAATGCTTGTACGGCAGCCAGTGACCTTAAAAAATATTAATAAGAAGAAATACAAAAGAAAATAAATTTAACTAGTAAATAAACTGTACAAATAAGGGCATAATAAAAAAAAAAAAAAAAAAAAAAAAAAATGTCATTTCCAATGCATAACATAGATTTATAAACAGGGAAATATTGCAAGACATTATTCAATGATGAGAGGTGTCACAAAATAGTGTAATATAAGTGGAAAACAAACAAAAAAAATTACAAGGCTGTGGGTATATAAATATATGGGTGGCTTTGAGTGATCTTTAATAGCTAATTTTAATTTAATTACACTGTTGAATGTTCTTTAACAAACCTCAAAAATAATATCCATTTTCATGCACATTATAAAGTTGTGATGCCTAAATTCACTTGCGCTTTTTAAAATGACTTATTTCAGTTTCTAGGTTTTTCATTTGATTTTATTTAGACAATAATGTATTGAATTTTAATATCAACCATTTATCGGTTATTGGCCATAACATGAAAATAATTATTGGCTTATCAATATTGGTCAGAATTTTAATATCAGTGCACCCTTAACAAGCACTTAACTAATATCTGTAGAGACATTAACTTAGCCTTGGCTAAAAGAAAGAGGACCTAAAACAGAACCCTGGGGGACATCGCAGATAACAGGAGTGCTAGAGGATGGAGAAACTTCTTTTTGTCATTGAAGAACCGAACCAGAGGAGAGTTTTCAGTGTCAGTGATGCCAACATCTAAATGACAGAATCCAATAAAGACTTCAGGTCCAGAAGGAGTTGAATATTAAGCACCCCTGATTCAGCAGAAAGGAGGAGGTCAATTATGGCCCTGCAGAGAGCCATCCCTGCTACTGTATATAAATGACAATATTCTGCCTGGTAAGGCTTGTACAGAACGTAAGACACTTGGTGTGGTAGTTGAGAGGCAACAGCTCTGTTCAGCAGAGGTTTGTGATGGGTCTGTAATTATTTAACACAGAGGGACCTAGACAAAGTTTCCTGAGAATTAAGGTGTCAGCAGCAGTTTTTAGTTCTAATGGAACAGTGCCAGAGGCAAGAGATCTGTTAATCAAGTGTGAAATGAGTGTACTGATAGCAGACAGCTTTAGAAACAGTTTAGTTACATAATGAGACAATATCATCATCATCCAGTCGAGGTTAGCAGAGGAAGTGATACACAAATGATAGTAGATGCATGCAAAGAATGAGGAAGGATTGCTAGACATCTGATGGTGTTAAGATTGGGAATGAGCAGGCAAAGTCAATCCTGCGACGACAAACAGCAGAGGTGTCACCATTTTTAGAGAGGTAAACCAGTGGCTTTCCACTACTTCATTCTTCTTTCAAAGTGATAGTTCTCCCAAAAATTACAGTTATGTCATCATTTAAGGCCTGTTCACACCAAGGACGATAACTATAAAGATAATGATGAATATATAGTTCTAAATTGTTCTTAAAGGTGCCATAGAATGCATTGATACAATATTTTAAATTGTTTTCTGATATCTACATAGAAGGTATGTGGCTTAGGTAATGGCAAAAAGTCTCCAGAAACAGTTTTACATGTGCATTTACAACCCTAAGATTTCTCCCTAGAATGAAATGGTCTGTTATTACCTTATTTGGAAGTGTCATGAATAATAATGTTGAACTCTGCTCTGATTGGCTGTTTCACAGTGCGGCTCATTTCAGTAGCTCACACAGTAGGAATGAAACACAGGGAAAATATATATTTCAATACTTTCTCATGCAGTTATATCGTTGGGTAATTACACTGTAAATAAAATGTGGGCATCAGGGAGCTGCTATTAATATGCTGGGAGCTGAAACTGTTTTCGAACGCTTTTTAGTAATTTTTTACGCTTTTTTACTCTGTTTATACTATGGAGTGGCAGTACTTACCACACATTTTGTAAGATCAGATGCTTGTAAGTGGGGCTCAGTTTATGTGGTAAGTGAAATCTTATGTACTGCAAAGTAACAGGCTACCGCTAGCAAGGAGCTAACCATGTCCCTTTAGTGGCTTGCGTTATTTTATTAGAACACGTTATTTTCTTTCCGTGGCGTGCCTTATTGAATACAGACACCAACCCATCCCTGCACTTCACATCCCCTGCACAGACTGGAACATAGCATTTATTTCCATGATCTGCCATTTTTGCTGTTGTCCTCGCTTGTTTCTTCACAATACCTGCAGAACTTCTGGCGGCTGGCCTAGAACATGGGCGGGTAGACGTTATGCAAATGTTGGGGGCGTAACTATTAGTGATCCCGACTGTAACGTCACAGTCGGTGTTATTGTAACGGACTCACCAGCTACACCATCCACCTGCATCCGTTCGCAATCACCCGATTTCTAATCACCCACACCTGATTCCAATTCCCACACACTATAAAGAGCTACTCACCATGCTCCTCTAGCGTCTGGTCTTGAGGTTACTACCTCGTCGTTTGTGTTGTCACTTACCGGCTGGATCCCCGTGGCTCTGTGGATGTCTTCCTCCCGTCAGTTCTCTTCGAGGGAAAGATAAGAAAGTTTCATTCCTCACTGAGCTTCGTTGAAGTTTTGAGTTTTGGCACTTACCTGTTGAGGTCTCCATCCGTTTATTGAATAAAGAAGCTCTTGCTACATCATCCTTCTCTGTCTCTCCATCCCTTGCGTGACAGTTATGGTCTGATTCGCCTATTTTTCAGTGGTCTTTTGCATGCACAAGATTTACATAAGGAGGAAACAATGGTGTTTGAGGCTCATGGTATGTCATTTCCATGTACATAACTGTTATTATTCAACGATGCCAAGGTAAATACAGTTTTCCATTCTATGGCACCTTTAATATTAAAGAATAGCAGAGTCCACACCACAGCTATAACGATCCAGCTGATGAATGATAAAAACATTGACACCCAATCAGAATCAATCCTGCTATAACGAGCTCACGAATTTAAAGCGGCAAACTTAGAATAAACAGACTATATCGTCCGCTGATGTGGATGCTTGCATAGTTATCTTTATTAGTTGTCTTTATAGTATACGTTATGGTGAACAGGCCTTTACTCACCCTCAAGTCATTCCAAACCTGTACTTTATGACTTTGTTTCTCCTGTGGAACATAAAACATGCTATTGTGGAGGAGAACTGTTTTTTGGCCATACAATGAAAGCCAATGGGGTCCAGTGTTGTTCCAGACCCCACTGGACTCTCATTTATGAATTTTTTTTTAGAATATTTTCTTTTGTCATACAGAAAGTCATAAAGTTTTAGAATGATAGGATGAGTAAACACTCAGATTAAGATGTGATGTTACAATGTTACATTTCTAATTTGACATCTATGGGGACACAGGTTCAAATCTAACAATCCGAAATGCAAAGGAATTCATCAACATCCATTTTTGTTGTATTAAATAAAGCATCTTTGGCATTTTGTTCAATTGGGAATAATGGCAGGTGTTTCTAGATCTGTTATTGGACCATTTCATTTATAGTAAAGCTGCAACTACACTCAAAAATATTTATGTATGACTGATATACATATGAATCACTTTAGTTTATGTTAAAACTATGTAATCCAAATGGATGGAGATGTTACAGTACATGTCATTCAAATACATAAATCATATTAAATAAATATTTAGTCCTGTGTAAACTTTAACCTGGCTCTAAACTCTGACAGGGCATTTTCCCTGTCTGCATAACGCTTCAGCCAACAGCAGCCATACATGAACCCCTGGCATTTAATTAGAGATAATTTGGAGTTAACAACCAGAAACAAAGAGCCAGAGGTTTAAAATCATCAGAATGATAGCTCTTCACTTTCTAGCACCCCCATGGAGATCTCAGATAACATCCCCAAATGACCAAGTCACAAACACCTACCCACATCGTGTCAGCCGGAAGATGGCACAGATGGAGTGTGTGTGAAGGAGGCTTATGTTGATGAATGTTTATGAGTAGCGCAATCTAATGCATTGTTCCTCTGTGTGCAGATGTGGCCTTGGCCTGTGGACTTCACTCTCCAGACCCCGGCTCTCCCATCCAGGGCATCTCCGATGCTGAGATCCGGCTGCCTGGCTCTCAGGGGCCCATTCTCAGCATCAGTAGCATGGAGTACCTCAGCTCAGAGCAAGACAGTCTCCCTACCGGTGAGTGTTTTTTTTTTATCATTTTTATATATAATTAATTATATATATATTGTACATATTAAATATGTGTGTGTGTGTGTGTGTGTATATATATATATATATATATATATATATATATATACACACTACTGGTCAAAATAATTTTTAATCTTTTTCAAATTAAGTGCCTTATGCTTAACAAGGCTGTATTCATTTGATCAAAAATTCAGTAAAACAGTAATATTGTGAAATATTATTACAAATATTTAAAATAACTATCATTCGAGTAGCCTATTTTTCAAAATGTAATTTATTTTTTGATGGCAAATCTGAATTTTCAGCAGCCATGTTGAAATCATTCTAATATGCTGATTTGCTGCACAAGAAACATTTCTTATCATTATCAATGTTAAAAACATTTATTTATGTTTGATATTTTTTATGGAAACCATGATGCTCCACCATTCAAAAGTTTGGTGTATATAAGTATTTAAAAAAAAGTTAATATATAAAAAATAATAACACTTGTGTTCAACAAGGACACATTAAATTGATCAAAAGTGTCAGTAAAAACATTTATAATGTTACAAAAGGTTTCTATTTCAAATAAATGCTGTTCTTTTGAACTGTCTATTCATATTCAACAATCATAGTTTCCACAATAATAATAAGCAGCAAAAATGTTTTTTTAGCATTGATAATAAGAAGAATTATTAACAATTGAATGGGGAATTGATTAGAATGATTTCTGAAGGATCAAGTGACACTGAAGCCTGGAGTAATGATGCTGAAAATTCAGCTTTGATCACAGAAATAAATTACATTTATAAAACATATTCAAATAGAAAACAGTTGTTTTAAAGTGTACTTTGTTTTTGATCAAATAAATGCAGCCTTGGTGAGCATATAAGACGTAATAAAAAAACAACAACAACGTAATTTATTCAAAACGTTTGAGTTTGGGGTGGGCCTAACTGTTAGACCGAATAATAGACTATAAGGGGAGTGGTCAGGAAACCTGTCTGGAATCATTCATTATTTTTTCCAAAAATAATCCTTTAAAAATAAACAGCATTACTGATCCTTTAATTCCGTTCCTAATCATTTAAACTATGATTTTTTCGTTTCCTATCGGTGGTAGATTCTGTACAGGACAATGAGCCAACGGAAGAGCCAAATTCAAATGAGGAAGAGGAGGAGGACGAGGAGGCGGTTCTCTCTGCTAATGAGAATGAAGATGTTGAGGATGAAGATGAAGAAGACAGAGAGGAAGATGAGGAGGATGAACTGCAGGAACAGTCTCCTCCAAGCGGCCATGGCAATGCGGAGGAAGGTATGCTCATTTTCACATAATGAAACTCAGATAAAATGATTAGCTAATATTGCAGTATATGAATGCATTTTCTTGTTTCCGCAGACCCAGGTAAAGTCGTCATCGCATCAGTGCCTCATTCAAACTCTTTTCTCCAAAAAGAACTGCCTAGAGTCCCTGACGGCCCCAGTCCTGTGGTTTTAAGAGGGCCTTTTTCTAATTCCGTGGGGTCGCCGCATATAGGTAGCATACACCCGCCATTACCCCCTAGCTGTATAATAGAAGAACTGCACCGAGCACTGGCAACAAAGCTCAGGCAGGAGAGGTGAGGGTGTTAGACCTATTTTTATTGCTCAATTTCAAAAGTATTTTCTGTAAAGTTATTACTAATGTATCACATTACAGTGTGTCTCATTCCTTTTCTTTCTTTAGCATTGAACGAGAGCCAAGTGGAGATGGTGAGAGCAGAAAGGAAGCAGAGGAAAACAAGGAAAATGTTCGACAGGACAACTGCTTCACTGACGCTTCAGGAATTATCTACGATATTGACGGCTGGAACGAGTCTGTCATTTCTGGTGGGTTTACCGCATCACTTTTAATACTTGTCATTATTTACACCTAAGTTGTGATTAGATAAAGCAATGATTTGTTATAGCTAGAAGATCAGCTAAAATGTGCATGTTTGCCATTATATTGTCATTGTATCATTGTGTTTTTTTCTAGTGCTGTCAAATGATTAATCACGATTAATCGCATCTAAAATAAAAGTTTTGTTTACACAATATATGTGTATTTATTTTGTATATATAAAGACACACACATACAGTATATATTTTGAAAATATATATTTATATTAATATAATTTATATTATGTAAATATATTTAATATATAAATATAACATATTTTTCTTAAATATATTCATGCATGTGTTTGTATTTATATATACATAATAACTATACACAGTACACACACATATAATATAAAAACGTTTATTTTGGATGCGATTAATCGTGATTAATCATTTGACAGCACTAGTTTTTTCATGTTGCAACATAAAAGTAGCAAGAGAGATCTATCATTGGTCATTTTTGTCTGGAAATCTGGAGTACTTTAGGTTGTTCTGTCAGTAAATTATGAATTATATGGCAAACGTGTGCAGGCACATTGCCAAAGAGGATGAGGAAGGAGCTGCTGGCTGTGAAGCTTCGGAATCGTCCCAGCAAACAGGAGCTGGAGGACAGGAACATTTTTCCTGCACGAAGCGACCAGGAGAGACAGGAGATCCGTCAACAGATTGAAATGAAGCTTGCCAAGTAAGTAATATATGTTGACTGTACTGTATATGTAGGTTTATCAAATATTACACTGCCCTCTTCAGGACTTTTTTGGAAATACAAGAAAATGTCACATTCAGGAGACTGCTTAATACTTTTTTGCCAAACAAATCTGTTTTAATCAACTGTCAACCTTAATTCTAATATTCATTTAGCTACTAATTTTTATCCATTAATTGCACAGGGAAGCTTAGCGCTTGAGTTGAGTCATATGCTCAATGTCTTCTGTTATGGACAGCGAATCTGTTTACCTATATCACATAAAGATTATATGGACAAGTGAATCTGATGTAAGGTACATAGCAGAAACTGGGATTACAGTTGATTGAGGATTGGAGTTAATCTGAGTGAATAAATCCACTACAGCTTTCATTCGATTATATTTGATTACATCACCTGCCTTTGACTTCAGAAGTTCAGTTCAGTACGTGGTGCACTGCTTATATTTGTGGCTTAGAAACTTCTACAGGCTTCAACAGTTATACACTAATATGTTTTCGTTTGTTTGTTTTGCTCTGCTGAATTATGTTGTGTTGCTTTGTTTTATTTTGCTTTGTGTTCTTTGTTAAACTTGGTTTTATTTTGTTTTGTTGTGCTTGGCTTTGTGTTTTGTTTGTTTAACTTTGTTGTTTTGTGTTTTGCTTTTTATTTTGATTCGTTTTTTTTTTTATCTTTGCTGTGTTTCTTGTAGTTTGATTTTGCTTTGCATTGTTTGTTTTGCTTTGTGTTGTTTGCTGTTTGGTTTTGCTGAGTTGTTGTTGTTTTCTTTTGTTTAGCTTTGAATTTGTTTTGTTTTACTTCATGTTTTGTGGTTGTGTTTGGTTTTTCTTTGCATTGTTTGATTTCTTTTGTGGTTTGTTTTGCTTTGCTGTGTTGTGTTTTTGCTTTGCATTGTTTGTTTTGCTTTGTGTTTTGTGGTTTATTTTGTGTTGTGCTGTCTGGTTTTGTTACATTTTGTTTGATTTGTGGTTTGTTTTGCTGTGTTGTCTTTTGCTTTGTGTTTTGTTTTTTTTAATGCATCTTTACATTTTCAGAATGGCATTTCAAATCTCAGCCGTTAGATCCTCAGCAAACATAAACTGTGACATCTACTACTTCAGCCTTCTGATAGAAGCAATGTAGTGTCTGATCTTTACAACCAGGTGCAAGGGGAAAAACAGCTGAGGAAGGCCAGCAGTGCCTCATGCAATTACAGATCTTGTCAGGATAAGTCTTATGTAATCAGCTGTGGTGTTTGTCACCTCTGACACAGCCCTTTTAGAAGAAACGCTGATTATGTCTAGGTTAATTCAGGCGATAAGAGAGCTTTGCTGAGGTCACAGTGACAGACACGAGGTGCTAAAATGTTATGAGCAACGATGCTAAATGGCCATCCTAAGTTATGTAATGTGAGAACCATGATTTGTTTGTAACAAAGATATGATTCAGATAAGGATTTAAGGAGAAAGCAGACAGGTGTTTACATTTGATTAACTTCAGGCACAGCAACACGTTCTACAGATTCATACATGCACACTGAATAAACAACTTTTAAGTGTGGAAGAGTTCTGAATGCTTAAATTATAGACTATTTGCATTCAGGGACTAAATAAACCAAAATAATAATTGTACTTTTAAGGATTTTGGAGTCACACAATAACTGGATGTGTTAGATGCTTAACACATATTTCCCATGAGAGTGAGGTCCTGTTAGAACTTCTAATTGGAGTCATGGGGTTCACTGTGTGTGTTATACTCTTTAAATGGCTACACTTAGTGTTGGAAGTTTGGTTAAATTTGGCAAAGCTGAAAATACAGCCATTCTTTGTTTTCCCTAGAAACAATGTTGATTATTTTACATAACACACAGAATTCATAAAGTGTATTGATATTAAATATGTATTGATTTGTCAAAATCCCATTTTAATTTGAAGATATCACCTGTAAAAAATAAATAAAAAATAGGGGGTGCTTATAATTGTTATGAAAAATTCTATTCATTTTCTTCATGAGGGCAATACATTTTTTACATCTAATTTGATCATTTCCAAATCATTTAGATTTTAAACTTCAAAGACAAAGCTTGATAATCAATTGTTGAACCCATGTCTTTGGATTAACTGAACTTATTTGTAAAATAATCATGTTTAATAGCGGAATTTGTGGTGAAAAAAAACTATTCTTTCCCTTACTGAAGCCATTACACAGTCTTGTACATTTGTCCTTTTGTCCAATGTTTAAATACTTTTGTGATTCTCCTCAGCTAACTGGTTCAGTTCATGACTTATAATGCTTTATCAAACAATTTTTTTTAAATCCCTATGGACAAATTAATGGAAAAAATACTTCCAGAACCAAAAGCACTACTGCACTCTGTTGTATTAAATGTGTAAATCTTAAAACTGTAAAATAATATTAATAAAATAAATTTGTTCACTTTTAAATTCAACACACTTTTAAAAGTGCATGTCAAAACAAAAAATATATTTTAAATCATGTTTTAATCATATTTTTTCATGCTTTAAAGAATTACACTTATTTTGATGTGTTGACTAACATATTAAAGTGCATGTAAAACAACAGATCATAATTTTAACTGAAGTGTATTATTTAATATTACATTTTAAGTGAATATATTTTAAATGTACTAAATTGCAACGTTTATAATTTCTAATATATTTTAATGCATAGCATACAAGTTTCATTAGAACTGACATAAATGATTGTCAGTAAATATACTTGCACTTTAACTATATTTCAAGGACAATAGACATAATTATGAAATCATATTTAAAGATGTACTTAAATCCTACATAAATGGTTCAGAAAGCATGTACAGTATTAAGACAGGTTCAAGTCTGACAGTGATATTCAGCGTAAATGGGTGCCGTCCACTTGATCTATGCCAGCGGTGAAGTGTGACGGTCAATGCACCTGCAGGACAATTGAATCTGAGCTAAACACACAAGGACACTTTGCTGCAGCAGCATGTCACGACCTTCCTATCTTTGGCTTGCCGTGCCCTACTCCACCACCGAAGAAACTCACGGCTGGAGCTATTTTTAGAGCTCAGACTGGTGAATAATGGATGCTAGTGCATTTTCCCCTCCTCCATCTCTACCTCCACCCTGCATGCCATAGTGAATACCAAATACGGCCACGCTTTACTGTAGCACTCATAGCAGCTTCTCCTAATTGATGGAAAGATGTTTGGATAAAGTGCACTCCCATCCGTCCATTAATTAAACCGGTCTCATTAATGACCGGTGCATAATGCAGACCAATGGCTCGAGCTTCCAGCGTTGCTCGGTAGATTTCTTTGTTTCAGTATTCACGAGGAAGCTACTGTTGCTAGGCAACTCGTGATACAGGTCAATAATATCCAGGCAGCTTCCAAAGGGGCTTTGGGAGTAGTTCTCCATTTCAGTTCATGAAATATTAACACCGCCACATCTGCTGGAATCCCGTCTTACTCAGCTTATACGAGTGACAGCAGCGTTGCAACGGCTGGAATGCAAAATAATGTTGTTAAATGCCTTATAATTAATCAGATCTCAATATATAGCTTTGCATGGCAAAGTATTTCAAATTAATAGTGCATTTGGAAAAGGCCGTACAGCAATTTTCCATGAAACCACATGAAATGTTATGCAATTTTTACAGTCTACTGCAAATCATAACTTAGCTGAGTCATTCCAGTTATATATGTGACCCTGGACCACATTTGTTGCAATAACCAAAAATACATTGTATGGGTCAAAATTATCAATTTTTCTTTTATGCCAAAAATCATTAGGATATTAAGTAAAGATCATGTTCTATGAAGATATTTTGTAAATTTCCTACCGTAAGTATAACAAAACATATTTTTGGATTAGTAATATGCATTGCTAAGAACTTCATTTGAACAACTTTAAAGGTGATTTTCTCAATATTTAGATTTTTTTGCACCCTCAGATTCCAGATTTTCAAATAGTTGTATCTCAGCCAAATATTGTCCGATCCTAACAAACCATACATCAATGGAAAGGTGACATGGTCACATATTATATATTATAAAATACCAAAATTAATATTTCCTTAAATTACAACACAAACGTTATTCATTTATTTAAATATAGCAGACCTTTACTTACGCTCTGGTTTGAAGTGGTATTATTTTACTAATATTTTATATCGAAAAGAATAATGTTTTAGTGAGACAAAGCAATAGTGTAGTGGTAATTATAATTTGTCATAAATATAATAATTATAATTTATAATAAATAACTTAGCAATTAATTAAGTAATGACACAAAACATCACATAATTAAATTAACTTCTTATAATTTGTGCCATTGCTTTCGAAAAATTAAGTCTCTTCCTGGAAGATTGGCTTTTAATTAGGGATATTAAATAGATTAAGAGAATAAAAAGTAAGATTAGTGACAGGAGGGGAAAAAAAGTGTAAATTGATTGCCAATTAAAATGATATTCCCAGTGGAACATGTTGGTTAGAGAAAGGGAAAAATAAGCATCTTATAAGCATGCAATATTACATTAAAATGTTTTAAATTTAAATTGGCAGAATTGAATGTGTATCACATGGCAACATCCACTCAAACCAAAGGTTTTTTTTTTTTTTTTTAAATAGCCCCCATGTTCATGTAATTGTGAAATGTGATCAAATAAAACTCACTGTAGGATTTCTGCCTATAAAATTGAATTTAATATTTAATATAATATATTAAGACAGGCTACTGCATAGGAATGACCTAGTTTCTTTCTAAATGTTATTTGCCATCATATTATATTCAAATAAGTGATTCTCAAACAATAAAAGGACTCGCTTAACCTAATTAGTGCGCTACTACAAAGGCAAGAGACAGAGCGCATGACAAAGAGCGCGCGGAGAAGCGCTCACTCAGCGCGCGCCTGCCTGTTCAAAAAACCACAACAAGCAGCACGAGCTCAGATGCACCGAGCGAGCGCACTTTCTCACTCATTTGAGTCTCATCAGCGCTGCATTTAGTTGGTGTTTATTTAGCAAAGGTGCTCAAAACCCCGGTGTTTTGCATCCAGATGCGGAGTAATAGCTGTCAGGCTGAACACAAAGGACGGAGAGACTTTGAGCGTCCCCCCAGGATCTCCCTCAGCCGCTTCAGCTCGGGACAGCATGGTTCAAAACATTATTCTCATCTTTCTCCGCAGGAGACTCAGTCAGCGGCCGGCCGTTGAAGAGCTGGAGGGCAGAAATATTTTGAAACGTGAGTATTACGTGACAAATGTAAATAATGTATGTATGCATGTGTCAACAATTGTTGTTTGTGAATAACAATCGTTATGTAATAACAAGTAATAATAATACCACTATTGCTACTTCATTGTAATAATAATAGTATCTGTTAAATATATATATTTTATTGTTGTTATATGTACATCAATAATAATAATAATAACAGTACTATATATAATACAATTAGTATTACATTTTTTATATGTATTTAAAATATATTATTTTTAAATATATTTATAAAAAATGGAATAATAAATACAAATATTAAATATCATATTTTTAATTAGCATTTAATAGTTAAACCAGTATTTAATTTCTACTTCATTTTATAGAGGTTTATTTTTGGTAAATAAATAAATTATGTTTTTTTTTATGTTATATAGGTGTATTATTAATAACTAATAACAGGAACAACAATTGAAATATTAAGTAATTTTGAAAACTGTTTCTGATATTGCACACTAATAATATCACTGTTGCTTCTTCATTGTAATAACATTTATATTTATAAATAAATAAACATTCTTAAGTAATTTTAGAAGTGAAAATGCAAGTGTTTTTATCATATCTTTAATCAAAATTAAATGTTTTATTATTAATATTTATATATTTTAAATAAAAATAAAATGTTAGAATCTATCTATCTACATGTACATGCATATCAATACTACTACAACTACTAACAGAATATTAAATAATAGAAAAATAAAAATCATACCTTTAATCAGCACTTAAAGGAACACTCCACTTTTTTTGGAAATAGGCTCATTTTCCAACTCCCCTAGAGTTAAACAGTTGAGTTTTACCGTTTTTGAATCCATTCAGCTGATCTCCGGGTCTGGCGGTAGCACTTTTAGCAGCTGAATGGATTCAAAAACGGTAAAACTCAACTGTTTAACTCTAGGGGAGATGTAAAATGAGCCTATTTCCAAAAAAAGTGGAGTGTTCCTTTAAATGAAATGTTTTATTAATTTAACGTTTTGGTGGCTGTTAAGGTGAAAATGTAATCAATTAATTCAGGCACAATTCTTAAATGTGTTAACATGCTTTTTGAAGTCTTCCATTGCGTTGTAGAGTGCAAAATCACTACAGACTCTTATCAAGTAGATGACTGTAATCTGTCTGTCAGAAAGGATGCATTGCTCAAGCAGGTCTGTTGAGTGACCCTGTGACTGATCACCCTCACTGAGTCTCTCTTTGGCTTTCTCAGAGAGGAACGATCAGACGGAGCAGGAGGAAAGAAGAGAGATCAAACAGAGACTGAACAGAAAGGTAAACAAGCTCTCTTCAGGTTCATTTCACTTGCAGCATGCTTTACGTTTCTGATTTATGTGTATAAATGGTGGTCACTGAATGTAAGGAAGCTGTTGGTCTGTAAAATGAGACTTTTGACTGCTGCTGCTAATATTACTTCTTGCAATAAGACATTATAAAACACTGTCTAGAGCTGGATAAAGACGTTTTTGTGGACTAATAATGTTCAGAATGAGCTGCATCAGATTGAGGGAACCTCTGTTAAAGTACACTATTAAAAGATGAGCAGAAACATGCCAGAAATGAAAGCAGGACCTCAATGCTTGGGATTTTTAACAGCATGTCTGCAATGACCAATACTAATACTTATTATATTCTGGAGTCATAGTTTTTTGGCTTCTTTTTTCCCCAGAGTACAATTAATCACATTATTTACATTTTTTTTATCATTATGACTTTCTTACATTATTTTATCGTAACATAAACGGCTATTTATCTTAAAATGGTGGTGTGATATAGGGGGAAATAAAAAGCCTAAAGGAAAATATGCATCTAAAGAATGAAACTGAATCTATTAAATATTTATTATTATTATTATGATATTTGGAGTCATATTGTATCTTTTTGCTTATTTTTTCCAATGTGCAATTAATTGCAGACATTATTAGTTGCATTATTATTAACAGCAACAATAATAATTATTATATTTTGGAGTCACAGTTTTATTGGCATATTTTTCAGTGTGCAATTAATTAATTACTTATTAATTACATTTGATTAATACACTTAGCATGTATCACTATGGTTTGTCTACTTTTTTATTTGTGAAAAAAAATCTGCAATTTACCTCAAAACGGAGGTGTGACGTAGAGTAAAATGAACATCTAAATAATAAAATTGATTTATAATGATTTATATTTATTATTATTAGTTCTGTCAAACGATTAATCGCTATTAATCGCATCCAAAATAAGTTTTTGTTTACATAATATATGTGTGTGTACTGTGTATATTTATTATGTATATATTAATGCACACACATGCATGTATACATTTCAGAAAAATATGTTACGTTTATATATTACTTTACTTTACTTTACTTTTGTCATTTAGCAGACGCTTTTGTCCAAAGCGACTTACAAATAAGAAAAAGTAACTAAAACTAAAAAGTTACAACTCTATAAATACTATCTACCCACATATTTAAGAAAATAAAGAAATTAAATAAAATTAACACATGCATATAACAACAACATTTCAATAATAAACATATCAATGAAAAAATTAAATAAAAAGCTACTACTATCCCTTGCCGGTGTCCCTGCCCGGTGGAGTCGCACGGTAGAGTCGATGGTCTTTACACTCTTTACTTTTTTACTTTTAATATATTACATATATTATACAATTTATATGAATATAAATATATACATGTAAATATTTTCTAAATATATGCTGTTTGTCTGTGTCTTTATATATACATAATAAATACGCACAGTACACTCACATATATTGTGTAAACAAAAACTTTTGTTTTGGATGCGATTAATCGTGATTAATCATTTGACAGCACTAATTATTATTATGTTTTGGAATCATATCGGCTTTTTGGCACATTGTTGCACATTACACGTTGTTACTGCTAAAATAATAAAACAATAGAACAACGATAACAACAACAACAATAAAAATAATTATATTTTGGAGTTATATCCTTTTTTGGCATATTTTTACAATTATATAATTTCATTAAAATTATATATATATATATATATAATTGTATAACATTATTATTATATAACATATCATTAATTTGATGTTATTTACTTTTGATTAATACACTTACCATGAATCATTATGGCTTGCCTATATTACTTTGTTTAAAAAGAAAAATCAGCAGTTTACCACAAAATAGCAGCGTGATATAAAGAGCAATATAAACATAGAATGAAATTGAGTGTGACGATAAAAAAGCATGTTAAGGATCGTCTTTAGGCATACTGTCCCTGTCACCAGAAGAACCAGTGGATTTCTTTGGTCAATAGCGATTCCTGTCCTGAAATGCATTACTTGCAACATTAGACTTGTATCTCATAACCTTTGCAGCCCCACTAACAGCATGATTTTGTTCCTCTCACAGCTCAACCAGAGGCCGACAGTCGATGAACTAAGAGAAAGAAAGATTCTGATCCGCTTCAGTGACTACGTGGAGGTGGCCAAAGCCCAGGACTACGACAGGAGAGCTGACAAACCCTGGACAAGACTGTCTGCCGCTGACAAGGTACGAGACCAAGAGCTGACCTCAGCAAATCTTTACACCACATCTATGGTCAGTCTTTAATTCAGTAAGAGCACACAGAGGCGAATGGGCTTTAATTTATTCTCAGTGGTTCTCTCAAGGTTTCTAAACCCAATATATTTGTCATGCAATCTAATTTGTGTCAGTAGTCTGCTTGCTCTCCCCACATGACTCGGTTGACTCATGGAGTGCACGTCACTTGAGGATGCGCTTAAGTGGCTTTTATTTGCGATTCCACAGGCGGCCATCCGTAAAGAGCTAAACGAGTTCAAAAGCACCGAGATGGAGGTCCATGCTTCGAGCAAACACCTAACGAGGTCAGTGTGCGTTTTTTAGATCCACAAAATCCAAAATGACAGGGACAGAAATGCGTTTGCATATAAAAATCACAAACGTGTCACCTTGACACGAGTGGTTTTGGATAACATGTTCTTCTCGACATAATCATGACATTAGTGGCCATTAGAGCTCTCATGTATGATCTTACTAAAAATAACTGATTGATGCAACGGTCTCGTCCAATCATATGGTTGTTGTGATTGCGAAAGGCACCTTTGTTGATTTCTCTCCTCTCGATCAGGTTTCACAGGCCCTAAGAGGGGGTTTTCTTCTGTGAAGAAAATGCTGAGAGCGGCATTCGTGTTAAAATCCTGGAGGTGCCTCTTCCAGAGCCGTGGCTTCGTCCATGGGATTCCCTTATTCTTCCAGCGCCCTGGGCTGAGTGGTGTGTGGGTGCGGTTAGCGCTGGAAGCTGCGTCTCCACCGCGGGCGGCCACAGGAGAAACCTGAAGAACATCTGCGGATACATTTAACCCGAGGCTGACGGAGTGGAGCGGCAAAGGACGTTTTGATGTTTTTATAACTGGACTGCATTTCAGTGACTGCTATGAAAAGACTCAGTTCTGGGTAAATGTTTGTGTACATGTAACCAGCTCCACTCTGAAAAAATAAGTAAAAAGAAAAAAAATATACTTGAGGGTTAATAAGCCTGCTATAAATGAATTTCATATTTACTGTACAAAAGTCAGTTTGAACAGGGTTGTTCATGTCATCACTTGAAAAAAAAAAAAAAAAACTTTGTAAGCACTACTTGTCTTCAAAATACAATTTTGGAAATACTTCTGTGTTGTTGTGTTTTTAAGTTTATTATATACACACACTACAGTTCAAATGTTTAGGGCTTTAATGTTTTTGAAATGTCTCTTATGCTCACCCAGGCTGCATTTAGTTTATCAAAAATAAATTAAAATCAGTAATATTGTGAAATAAAGCTGAGTGTCACATGATCCTTCAGAAATCATTCTAATATGATCATTTGCTGCTCAAATGTAGAAAACAGTTTTTTTGTGGGAACTGATATATTTTATCAGCATTCTCTGATGAACAGAATGTTCAAAAGAACAGCATTTATTTGAAATTAAATTATGATAAATTACATTGTCTTGCTAAGTTGCTAAATTGACCCCAAACTTTTGTACAATAGTGTGTGTATTAATAGATAATACTGCAGGACATCTGTCTCACTATCTCAGCCATGAAACTAGAAGTAAATAGTGTGAGTTTCTCCTCTCTAAATTACATCTATTTAGCCTGTTCCATTTACAGAGAACTTATTAAATAACAAAACTGCATCAAGTCACTCAATCTGACCTTAATCTTTGAGAGCCTTCAACAGCAAGTAAAAATGATCAAAAAAGAACCCTTTCAGTAATTGTTTCTTTTATTTTTCAACATCTCCCATCAATTGAACCCATGAGGTTTGCTTATTCAGGCCCTTGAGGTATTCTAACATCCCACCTTATGAGGTGGGATGTTAGAAATTAATGCATTTCTTCTTACATTACCTATAACATTTACTTATTTGCTTTTCACAACTATTCATTATTCATCTTAAAAACCACAAGCAAATACGTGCGCGAAAACTATGTACAGCCAACCATTGTTTCAAGGAGCCTAGAATAAATAGCATAAATTAAAAATATTCAACCTTTTGAGTATTGCTATTTTAAAAGAACATAACATTAATAATATCTAAGCATACAAACAGGTTTTAAGAATAGTTTTCAAACGTTAGATTTTTTTCCCCTCAGGTCAGAACCTCGATGCATCAGGGAAGAACAAGGATTGCAGTCCTCTTCGCACACTCGTCAACTCTTCCTCGTGCTACAAAGACAAAAAACTTGAATTCAGTCCTGCACAATTGTGTGATATCAAGTATAAAATATCAGTTCTGTTTGGGCTCTCTCACTATTTCTTTGAAGAAACGCTCCTGAACTGACTTCATGCTATTCTTCATCAAAGACATCTGCAACAAAAGCAAAAAGGTTTCTATTCTAGACAATCAAAGGTTAAAATGGCTTGAACTACTGAACCATGATGGACCACTCTCAAAAAAGGTTCAGGTCCTCACCTCCACAGAGAAGACTTGTTTCTCATACTCTACACTATCACATACGTCAGTCTGAATGGTGCTTTTCAACTGCTGTAATCTGAAACAACAAAACAACAAGAATGAGCAAGACAAGCACAAAATCTAGTGTACAAACAGAGGGACCTATTCAAAGCAATCAATCAGTCACTTTGTTTGAATCAAGAGAAATAGACAAATTCTCTGAAACATGCCTTACAATGCATGCAAACACTGTTGAGTAGCTTTCTTGCAAAAAAGTGCTTTGTGCATGTAAACACTAAATGTTCAATTTACACTGACTCTTAGCAGCCTTTTTTTTTTAAACATGCAACCCTCAGTGCACAAAAAAAGTACCTGTCTGAAATCTTGTCTTTGAACTGCCCTTTTTTAAAGAAATCACAAGATTCTTGGCATAATAGCATTACAGAGTGAACAAATAATCAGCATTACTAAATTCTTGCTGTTTTCCCCTTTTGCATCTTGTTAGCTACGAACGGCTGGAAAATCCTGTTTGTTACTGCGACCCAGAACAACCCACAGACTAGTCATAAACAGGTCTTGTAGACATGATTACATATGCGCACAGAACAGTTGAGCTGGGACAACAGTGCTGGGAAATCTATGTTATTCATCTCATGTTCGTGCAGCTGTTGTATTCTCACCTCTTGGTTCCTTTCTCTTGGTAAGTGTGGAAGGACAAGGTCTGCTTCTCCCAGTAAGTCTGTAGATATAGTGTGATTAAATCAAAGGCCATTTACATGTATAAATATATATTTTACACATTTACTCGCCAAAGTCTGTTTGTAAATATAGACACTTGGCAAATCAGAACACTTGTTACCGTCAATTCCTCTTCCATGCTTCTCAAAACAATGTCATCTTGCTCCAGGTTTGCTATTTCGCTCAACAGGACTTGTTTAACTCTCTCCAGCCTCTGAGTACTATATATTAGGCAAGATATAGAGGTAAATATCAGATGTGTTACCGGGCAGAAACTCTGACCTCTTCAGAGTCAAGGGTCACGTCTGACCTGTACTGGTGCACTTGGACGCTGACAGATGACATGTGCTGCCCTAAGGTCTTCAAAGTCTGCCTGGTGTAAAGATCCATTGTCCTGCAGCGATTCTGACAAATGCACAAAACAAGTTATTAGAAAATGCTAATACACGCTCACTAAATGCTTCAGGATGTGCATGCAAGGATGTGAATCCTCACATAAGAGCTTGCATGTTTTAGCCAGAGCTGATTTAGTGAGAAAATTGAGATGACAAGCACCTTGATCTTCCTCTTAAGCTCTGAGCTGAACTGATGGCAGATAAAGCCCACCTGCTGAGCAGGCTGGGTCAGGTCTATGTCCGCCTCCACACTGGCATGCCTGCAGCTGGACCTTGTGCAAGATGACAGTGTCTCCACTTCCTCAGCTGGAGGGAACACACATAGACATACCCATGAGTCACTCATCAGCACTTTCAAAAGCACACACACCTGTACAGCGAGTGAGCTTAGAGGTGCAGTACAACTGAGCTTCTAAATTATTCATTTTTTTTATATTTACACAACCATTTAAATATTTGGGGTCAGTGGAATTTTTTTAATTGGAAGAAATACTTTTATTCAGCAAGAAAGAATTAAAGGGATGTTCACCCAAAAATTTTAATTCCGTCATTAATTACTCTCCTTCATGTCGTTCCAAACCTGTAAAACTTTCGTTCATCTTCAGAACACAAATTAAGATATTTTTTATGAAATCTGAGAGCTTTGTGACCTTGCATAGACAGCAACACAACTACCACGTTCAAGGCCCAGAAAGGTAGTAAGGACATTGTTAAAATAGTCCATGCTTTTTGTGCACAAAGAAAACAAAAATTTAATTTTCTTCTCTTCGGTGTCAGTCTCCACCGCCATTCAGAAGAGATCTACGATGTACACGTGTGCATTCAGTATAAAATGTTTCAGTTGCGTTGCTGTCTATGCAAGGTCAGAGAGCTCTCAGATTTCATCAAAATATCTTAATATGTGTTCTGAAGATGAATGAAGTTCTTACGGGTTTGGCACGCTTGAAGGTGAGTAATTAATGACAGAATTTTCATTTTTGGGTGAACTATCCCTTTAAACTGATCAGAAGTGACAGAATGTTAAATGTAAAAAAAAAAAAAAAAATATATATATATATATATATATATATATATATATTAGGCTAAAAAATTGTTGCCTAAAAAATATTAGGCAGCACAACTATTTTTATGATAAGAAATGTTTCTTGAGCACCAAATCAGCACATTAGAATGAAAAATACTGTGTTTACTGTTTTTGAGACTTCTTTCAAAAACATTAAAAAGCCTCACTGCCCCCGAAACATTTAAATGACATCAATAGCATATTCTTAGCCTTATTTTGTGCCTTCTCTCTCAAGTCTCTCATTACTGGATATTGTTGTTTCCTTGGCCCTTTTATTTAGGCCTCTCTGGTAACTTCTCTTTCTTCTCCCGTTCTCTGTAAATATGTCCTCCTCTTCTTCCTCTGAGCTGCTCTGATCCTTCACCAGCGGTTTAATATTGGGGCCTGAGGCACAGCAACACAACATCACTAGCAGAATCAAATGCAATCTGGGTTAATTTCTTAATCAGGAAATTGAGAAAACAAGATTTTCCCAGCAGAATCAAAAATTAAGAGTGTCTGATGAGCCAGGATTGGGATTAATCTGTGTCCGAAAAACTGAGATGCACATTCAGTTAAAACTGTCTGCAAAATCTAAATATTCAGTAATCTACTATGTATATATAGAGACCTACCCTGATTATATTATGTTATAAAGCATCAAATGATAAATCACATTTACATTTTTTGAGGTAATCAAACTTTCTCTACTCAACAATGTTGTTTGGTTTGTGTGTTTGCTGCATCATGCTTGGTTGCTCTGCCCACAGTGAAATCTTATTGGTCCTCAATCTAGATTTTTAAGGCTATATATTAAACATCAAATATGTTCTGATTGGCTGGTATTACCACAAGGAAAAAACACTTGCTGAGAAATGCTGGTAACTTGCCACACCATGCCTAGTTAGGGTGATGCATAATCTTTTTTAAAAGGAGATAAATACCATTACTAGGAGTGAAGGATTTATTAGTAGGCACAAACAGCTTTCTAGGCTTCATTTTCAGAGCTAGTTTAGAGGGAGAAGGAGCCTTATTCTCTTTGTCCTCCTCACTGTCCTCATCTCTCTCTGAAAGACTAGCGGAGTGGCTCAGGGTGAGACGCTTGTGGAAGGTTGTTGGACCTGATTAGCAATTGGTACAAAAAAAGATGCTTATTTTTGTATACTAACAAATAAAATAATAATAAAAAAAAAACACACAACATAATTAAAAAAATCTCTTCACCTGACTTAAATTCTACTCTCTCAACCTTACTTCCTTTCTGGCTTGCTGGTGTTTTCTACAAGTCGTACAAGAATGAAGTGATGTGTTACTGAAATATAGTACTATGAAAAGCGTAACTGTGCTCAGAAATAAACTGTTAAAGCTGTACCTCTAGCTCAGTGCACATCAGGGCCATGTTGCTCACAGATATGTGAGAAGACTGGCTCATTGTCACAGAAATGACAGACCTCCTTTCAAACGATGCTGGACTGGTTTTGTTCATGAGACCTCTCTGCTCCTCCTGGAGGTCTGGAGGGATGTGTGGGGAGGGCTGGGTGGATTTCTCCAGGGGTTGAGTAGGGGTCAGTAATGAGTGGACTGGACTCAGCTCAACCTGCGGGAGTAATGCATTACATAAACATATTATTTTTTAGATCAGAGAGGTAATGACAAATACAACATGTTTATGCTAAAATAAAGACTGAATAATACAATCAAATCACACCTGTATTTGTACCTATAGTGACCCCAAAAAACATACTTAAAAGGTATCAATATAATTGTATTACACTGTAAAATATCAACCCAAGTGGCATTCCTTTTCATTAAAGACAGAAAGATAGCACAAGCACACTTAAAAAGATTTCACAAAAATAAATGTTAAGGTTATAAAACAAATATAAATGAATGGCTTTATACACTGTTCAAAAGTTTGAGGTCAGACTTTTTTTTTTAAAGGGGTCATATGATGCTTTTTTAAAGATCATTATTTTGTGTATTTAGTGTAACAGAATATGTTGACATGATTTAATGTTCAAAAACATTATTTTTCAAATACTGTACATTACTGTAGGTCCTCTATGCCCCGTCTCTTTCAAACACTTTGTTTTCTACAAAGTCCCTCCTTCCAACAAGCGCAGTCTGCTCTGATTGGCCAATTGGCACATTGCATTGTGATTGGCCCGAACACCACAAGCACTCGTCAGAAATGTAACACCCCTTTCCATAATCGCGAGGTTCAGCTTTAAAAAATAAAAGTAAAGACAGTTAATAATGTCCTTGGTTTTACCATGATTTCAAGCCCAAAAGGGGAACAGTCGCATAACAGACGCAGTGATAAAGCTCCTATGTGTTTGCACACAAGCCATGATTAAGACAGCTGACTCCACTGTGATGTGACCCGCTCTTTCTCTCTCTGTCCCTCTCTCACACGCATGTACATACACACACACGACGCGCTAAATTCTTAAAACTAATAACAAAACATACAGTCGCTGATTCAGAAGTGCCAGATTGTCATAGCAGTCAGAATTACCTCCTCTCCTAGGTTCACGAAACGGTCGTCCATAAAATGCATCTACTTTCGGAAAGCCAAATAAAGTGCTTTCGCCTAGAAACACACAGCGTCTCCCTGTCATGGCTGCATCAACACTACTGCGGTTACTGAAACCACGCCTTCTTTCTTTGCGTGAACATCTGGGCTGCATTACGCAAATATTTCCACATTGTGACGTCAAGATGTGTGGGCGTGTTTGAATGAGCCGTTTTAGGGGGGCATGGCAGAGTCTTAACTTTGATAAAGAATATCTCTTTGGTTTTGAGGCTTTAGTCTTTGCAACTTCAGGGATCTTATCTATGGACAATCAGCTTGTAACACTCCAAAGAGAAAGCAAAACTTGAAATCGCATCATATGACCCCTTTAAGTCTGATTTTTATTTGTTTTTGAAAGAAGTTTCTTATGCTCTCAACCTCAGTAAAAATCTATAAATATCAGTAATATTATTACAATTTAAAATAACTGTTTTCTATTTGAATATATTATAAAATCATATTATAAAATCTTGTTTATTTGTGTGTCTGAATTTTCAGCATCATTACTCCAGTCTTCAGTGTCACACGATGCTTCAGAAATCATTCTAATATACTGATGTGCTGCTCAAGAAACATTTCTGATTATTATCAATGTTGAAAACAGTTGTCAGGACTGTGTGATATATTTTTCACGTCTATTTAATGCCGGAGTGTCAAACTCCTGGAGGGCCGTAGCCATGTAGAGTTTAGTTCCAACCCTGGTCCAAATCACGAACCATGTAGTTTTCAATTGAGCCTGAAGAACTTGATTAGCTGGATCAGGTGTGTTTAATTAGGGTTGGAGGTAAACTCTGATTTAATGCATACAAAGTTCAGAAGAGGAGCATTTATTTGAAATAGACATCTTTTGCTATTATAAATGTATTTACTGTCTCTTTTCAGTGTTTCAATCAAAATCAATTTTATCAATCAAAAAGCATGTCTAGATAATAAACTTGAACAATTTAACATCAGTTTATTAAAACTTTAAAAAAAATTACATGTTTAGGGCCCTATGAAATGTTTTATTTTTCCAACATTATGTTTTATTGTTACCAAATTCTGTGTTTTGCATGTCTAATTATTTGAAAGCATAAAAAGATGCTCATGAAGTGACTCTCAGAGCAGTTCTAGAGATGTTGTTCATGTATTTATGTCCTCATTAGTGAGACGACAGACGCTAATATCACCGGAAGCGTCACGTGCACTTCAGTACAAGTAGTAAACAAAACCGCACGTCTGCGCCAATCATTAACAGAGACACGCAGAATTCATATTTAAATAGTCTTTTTGCGGCTTAATATTTACAAATACGAGTGGGAGTGTGCTCACTTGTGTGTGCGCGTACGTTTGTGTTTATGTGTGTGTGTATCGGGGCTGAACTCCGCTGTGCGCGATACAGAGAGTACGACTATGTAATGTAGAGACTGAAATGTCATGCCATCGTGTAAATAAGATAAATAACATAAGGTTATTTAGTTTGTTCCTATAGGAAAGGTAACTTTAATCTGTTGTGATCTGGTGCTATAGAGAAAATAAAATTAAATAAAATTAACTTGACCTTCAAGGGGGGTGGGGGGCGGGCCACCCCGCTAAAATAATGGTAGGGGAAACACTGCTTTTGATCAATTTGAAAAAACCTAATCCCAAACTTTTGAACAGTAGTGAACATTAAAATAAAAATAATTTAGCCATAGAAATATTAAGTTAGCTCTTTATTTAGCATAATTTTTTGCAGATACCAAATGCCAAATATTTTTTGAGACAACTTTATGATCAGAGCTAACAATGAAATGAGCAATGAGCGCTGTAATGTCGTCCATTAGTATTTGATCTTTCCATCAATGTGATTTGAAAACATGCACTGTTTCCTGTTTACCTGTGCAGTAGGTGGAATCCGCTTAGAGCCTCTTGAGGTTGTGGAAACAGGTGTTATGGTGTGAGATGGCAGTTTCACAGCAGCTATATTCCCTGGGGTTTTACAGAGAGAGGAGGCTTTGAGAGAACCGAGAGGCTGTAGTGGAGAAGAGTCTGCTTCAATTGGAGAGATGGACAGAGAACGGAGAGGTGTAGCATTGGATCTCAAGTTGGTCGTTAGTTTTTCGCCTGCTACAGAGAAAAATTAAATATAATTTACACAGCAGTTACACAAGATGTTGTTTTTTATACCAGAGCCAGTAATTAACACAATTATTAATGCCCCTGACTTGCACATACATTTTGCAAATAAACATTTTAATTGACAGCCATACATTCATACAAATAGCTAATTTAAGGCACTTCAATTCTTACATCTCATCTTCTCAACGGAGGGAGGCGAGGCGAATGTGGAAGATAATCTTGCAGCCCAAGATTCCTTCTGTCTTCTGACTGATCCCTGAGCAGATGACGTCTTCTTCACTGTAAGATACTCTGGACTATACATCTTCTTGCCTTTATCATTCCTCTGACCTCCCAGAGTCTTTGCAAAGACTTTATCTGCCTTTTTCTGTACGTTCTTCTCATTTTGTAGTTTGGCTATGTCTACAGAGGTTTTCTCTCTCTTTTCTCCTTCTTCTGTGGCTCGAGCTGGGACAGTCTGCTGAAGCGTTGCTGCTCGCCAAACTGCTTTTTTCTATTCAGAAAAGACAAAGACATAAAGCTCATACAGGACCATTATCATTACTGTCTAGACCCTGAAGATCTTAAATAAAGTCATTTACAACTACTGAAGATCCCTGTGAATTGACTGTGCTGAATACTACATGCCTTAGGGGGTGGTGCTTTTTCGCTCTCTGACAGACTGGACTGGTTGTCTGAGTCAGACGTCTCTCTGTAGGTTCTGGTCAAGGCTGCAGCTCTTTGAGGTCGTCCTGTGGCTTTCTTATTATTGATGCTTGGCTGCCTTTTATCCTTCTGTTCAGCCATTTTCTTCTGTCTCTTCTATTATTCACCCAATTCAATGAAAAAGTGAATAATTACTATAAATATGATTATAAAAAAAGCAATACTACTGATTTAGTGTAGTAAAACTGGGTTGCAATAACAGTTCAATTTACTATGCAGACCGACTCTAATATTCTCCTCGGTCCACCCTAACCAAACTAAGCTGCAAATGGTTAATTTGGAAATGATTCTGCTTATGACTTTACAAATATGAGCACGTTACCACATAACCAACCTATATTTACCAAAATTAACACCTAACTCCCCCACCAAATAATAACATTATAAAAGTGATAAATAAAGCTACAATTGTCAAATATGGCAATTGTTCTTACCCGCTTTGGCTTGATTTGTTCTTTCACTGGTTTTGGCGAAGGCAAAGGTGTATACGGTGATTTAACTGGAACAAAATGAAAGTGTTAGAGATTATCATACAGAAGGATGTGAAAAAGAGAGAGGGAAAGTAGTTATTAATAAATTGTGTGTAGTCCTTAAATAAATGCCACCCATCTCCTCAGTAGAGTTAACCTTTGCAGATAACAAGTAAGTGTTCAAAACAACAGTTGGAGATGTAAGAGATTGGTGTTGCATACATGCAGTGTCAGCTGGTGGAAAGATGGGTTTAACCGGCTGCCTGCTGTAGTCTGCCACTTTGGGCTTGGGTTTCCTGTTGGCTGAGTGTAACCAGCTAATTTCTGTCATGTTGTCTGTGTCCGTATCACTGAACAGCTTTTGCTTTTCATTTGCCTTGGCAGCCTAGATTTTAACACAACCAAGTATAAAACATTTTTTTTGTGATAGGCATATGTTAAATCATCAAATGCATAAGTGTCCATCCCCAAATAATTAATGAAATGTGAAACCTTTGTAAGCCGATGCCTTTTAGCAGACTTGGAGAGTGTCTGAGGATTACTTGGTGGACTAAAAGAGAAAACGTAATATAAATATGCAATAAAATACATAAAGTATCAAGAAGCAGTCACATGTTCACAAATGCAGTATTTTCTTTGGAGAGATTTTAACTGAGTATTATTGTATTGTTCAACACTAGAGGGTGCTGTTTTTATAAATTAACAGAATTACCTGCTTTCCACTCTGGATGTATCAGAGGATTTCTTTCTCTAAGGAGGACAAAATTAAGAACTAATTAAGTTTATTATCATGTTTTTTAAATATTATACATATGATATTTATTTTGTTTGCATTCAGCGCTATTGGTGTCCTTACCACACAAATTTTTGGCATGTCTTCTGTAAATGCATAAACATCCCTGAGGAGACCAAACACAATAAATTCAGTGATTATAAAAGATAGGCCTATTTTCAAACTAAATATCCCTAGTTTAAGGGATTGAAGTAAGTAAAATGCAATACTCAAGCTGCTGGAACTCCTTCTTGGCTTTGTATTGTGTTTTGTGCAAGCTTGAACTCTTGGCAGCAGTTTTTTCCTACAACACAATGTGCAAGGGAAAAAATTGCAAGTTTGCATCACATTTGTAACTACCGTGTTGAAAAAATAGCATATGCTGGTTTGGTATGTTTAGCATATAACCATAACGCTCATTAAACCATAACGCCCATATAAAAGCTCATAACCAGCCTATAACCACCTGGCATGCTTCAAAACAAACCTAAACAGCATATGCTGTTTTTTTCAACAGGGTAGATGTATTGATTTGACCTTACAAATACTGTTTTCTTTCTAAATGACTTACAGTGGAGGATGGACAGCCGCTTCTATTGAGCAGATATCTGAAAGTGAAGGTAACAGTGTTATTCCATGTGAGGACAAAAGAAAAGGTAGGGCATGAACGAAAGGTCAGTCTGTGTCACCTGTTTGTTGACCCGATATTACACGGGCCCCCAGATTCATGGGATGCTGCTTTGGCAGATCTCTTATAATGACTGGATATAATTTTCACCATGCCATCTGCAGCATGTGCCATCTTCAGAACAATAACAACAAACACAGTTTAACATAATAAACCTTGCTTTGTTTTCTTTGATTAATAGGCTATTAATTAACAGGATGGTAGAGAGAGGACAGAAAATCATGGGGAGAGAGGAACGGGATTGGAACATCCCTGGTGAAAAAAAGCACACTTTCGCATACTTGAGTGTTTACAGGTATTATTGAAATAATACGCTTTAAAATAACATATTAAATATATTTAAAATACTATAAAAGTGTGAACTGAATGTAATATTTGATGACACTTAATTGCACATTATTTATAATTACAATTAAAAAATTCAAATATGGGAAATATAGCTTAGACTTTAATAGATATTTATATGTAATTCATAATTACTTCTATTGTCTTTGAAGTATGGTTCAAGTATACTGTTGAACGAACTGACAAGCACTGAACACTAAATTATACTTTAATGTAATTTGTTTAAACTTGCATGTCATGCATTTAAATATATTTGTAATTATACATTTTTAACGATAAAGTTGCAGTAAATTTAAAATAGTAGATAGAATTTCAAAATAGTAAATATATTAATTTAAATGTAATATCAAATAACACTACAGTTAAAATTATAATCACGCACTTTACATGTGATTTAGAATGTTAGTCAAAAATAGAAAATAAGTGTACTTTTTTAATAGCATGACACAAGATTATTAAAACAATCATTTAAAATGTAACATTAAATATTAGGTATTAAAAGTATTTTTTAAATATATATACTATTTATAAAAAAAGTATTTTTATTTATTTTAAAGTATTTAATACCTTAAAAGTATTTTTAATACTAGGTATTAAAAGACCTAGTCATGAGTGTACTCTTTACAAACACTCAAGAGGCTATATCTTTCATAAATATTATATTATCTGCAAGACGTTTTTTAAAAATACAATTTTAAGAGTTGAAGTATACTATAAGTGCAATTAAGCACACTTCTTTTTCACAAGGCATGCTAGGTCTGATCCAAACCTGCATCACCCACATACTCTTAAAGGGATAGTTCACCCAAAAAAATTTAATTCTGTCATCATTTACTCACCCTCAAGTAGTTCCAAACCATATGAATGTCTTTGTCCTGCTGAACACAAAGGAAGATATTCTCAAGAATGCGGGAAACAGAGCAATTCTGGGGCACCATTGACTTTTTTTTCCCAACTATGGAAGTCAATGGTGCCCCAAAACAGCCTGGTTACAAACTTTCTTCTAAATATCTTCCTTTGTGTTCGGCAGAACAAAGACATTCATATGGTTTGGAACTACTTGAGGGTGAGTAAATGTTGACAGAATTTGCATTTTTGGGTGAACTATCCCTTTAAATGCTACATTTCAATGTGCCTAGAACAAACCGACTTCAGATTCAAGTAATATTAATACCTGCCTTAGCAAACACTAATAATATTTGCTCTTTATAACATAAAGACATCTATTCCAACTAAAAGTGTCTCACATTGTCATGGTCTGATGTGTCGCCCTGAACTTCACTACTCTTCCTTCTCTCTTGTGCAGGTCTAGCAGGCATGGACTTCATTGATTTCTCCATATTTTCTTTCTCTTGACCTGCAGTCTTGGGCTTCAGTGAGGAGCCTCTCTGGGCTGTACGGCCATCTGTACCCTGCTGCTCCCTCACCACCTCCTCCAATCTATGAGTGAGCTGGGTGTGCAGCTGCTTCTGGGTCAGGGCACTGGATGCACACTGTGCCGGGGACAGACGCTGAGGAGGGGGATGAGAACTACCATCTGGAGATGATTACATAGAATGCAAGGTTACACAAAGCCACCTGATTCATATAGTGACAAAATATCAGAAACAGTGTTTCCTAAATTCAAGATTTGAAGCAGGGAAATTAAGTAAACAATCTGACAGATTCAGTGAATAAATAATTAGACTTATTCAGCATTTAACTGATTCAGGATTAAAAGAACTGGTCATTCTTTCATGAACTGGATTACACTTGCCTCCCTGAATAGTAGTGCAAAGAATAAAACATAACCAATGGGGGAGTAATAATGAGAGTAAATTATTATTTTTTATTATGTGAGAATGTGACTGCACAGTGATAAGAGCACATAATAAGCACATCTATATAGGAAATTGGTTCAAAAAGTCAATTATAGTATAGAGGTCATAATAATACAAACATATTTTACTACGGAATGCCGGGATTGACCAATCGCAATTATGTATTCAAGAGTCCCGCATTGTAGTTTATTCTTTGCTGATAAAACACACCTTACATATCTGTTAACGCACCTGATATAGTGTAGTTTTTAGAGCAATCTTTTTGCAGGGCCAGCAGTGATCCGGATACAGAGATTCTCCTTTTACTAGAGTTCAAGCTCCAGATAGCAGGTGAACTGATCAGAGAAGATAGACATCAAAGCATACATTATATTGTATGCTTTGACAGAATCCTCTCTACAATGGACGTAATGTTACACAGTTAGGAAATGATAATCGAAATGCCACTAATAATACACTCACAATGAGCTTCCCTTTCTCACAGGTTGGGAGTCTGGGACTATGCTGTTATCTTTTACACAAAGAAACAAAAAAAAGTTAAAAGCATTTAAATATCGGCAGTGGAATTTCCTTAGTATGCTTCATATAATACCA
Source organism: Barbus barbus (assembly GCF_936440315.1). Lineage (NCBI taxonomy): Eukaryota > Metazoa > Chordata > Actinopteri > Cypriniformes > Cyprinidae > Barbus > Barbus barbus. The sequence goes on from NC_136718.1 coordinate 8,305,677, forward strand.
AAAGTGTCCTCTTCATGGTCAGCTTGCACCATCTGTACTACTTTGTCTATAGGAATATGCTGCAAGAAATATAGTTTTTTATAGGGTTAGATAAGCCAATAGGAGAAAAAAGAAGGTAGCAAAAACCGAAAACATGAAATAAACTAATATGTCTAATTTAGTTTAATATATAACTAAAGCATATACTAATCTATATATATACTGTATATATGAATTCAGAGCACCTTGTGGTACTTTTTTCCTTTAGCCTTTATGCCCTGGATTTTCTGTTGGTCTTCATTATGAGCAGCAGGGGTCGACTAATAAGACACAAACAGAATTCACTGAGATTACAACCATTAAGCTGTTCATTACAAATCCATAAAGACTAATCGGTATATAGCTTCATTAATGTAACAGTGTTTCATAAACCCTATTCTCCATATGTTTTCATCAGTATAAACTTGAATTTGAAGTGAAACTTTCTACAGAGCGTTTACCTGTGCTTGAATTGCATGGGCCTTCTTTTGGTTATTCTCGCACTGAAAACTAAGAGAAGGCACACTGGAAGATGTTTTAGACATCATGAGTTCTCTAAGTTCAATCTCCTTCTTCCTCTCTGAAGAGCTCATCATCTGAAGAGCTGGTTTCACCATTAGCTTTGACACTACAAAAAAGTAGTTACAAAACTTTATATTGCTAATAAAAAATGACATTAAAATCTACAGATGGCTATATGTTACAGGCATTTCACCACAAGCAAGAGATAATCTTTACAACAAACCTTTTAACAAACTGAGGGGCAATTCAAAATTATTGCGTGGTAATCAACAACAGAGCTGAGATTGCTTGCACTGTTGCTGGGGAAAACTACAGAGCTATCTGTGATATTCTACAAGAATGGATTCTTTACTGATTAGTCATAAACATCTTAATGGACCTACCTGCAGGTAGCACACAGATGGAGGAACAGCTCCCCGGTTTACTCCCCACACTGCCAGAAATGTATGTGCAAGACTCAGACACCTTCATCTTTATAGGGGTTACCATCTGAGAAAAAGAGATTTTTAGAGCAACTTTTAGAGCAAGAGACTTCCAGCCACAATGATGCCACTAGCATGTGCACAAAGCTGTAATAACAGCAGCAGTAACAGAGGTGAGTTAGTGTCACCGTATTCCAGTTGTTAAAAGTGAGAAAATACAAACACGTCACTTCAACAGGGTAAATGAGCACAACAGTTCACCAAAGTTAATTATACAGGTCATCTAATTTAATAACACGCCTGGTTGCACGGTCCAATAAACAATCATGATTATAATTAAGCCCTGATGAAGGCAATTACATAACAGATATTTTCATTAGGCAGCTGGTGTTAACAAAGGAAAAAGCCTAGTTTTTAAAATAAAATCCGACAAGCAGGTGGGTTTCACAAATGGCTTGAGAGGGAACAATATTCAGCTCTGTCAATAAAATGCCATCAGATCATTTGTGGTCAATTCGAAGCTCTCACAAAACATCATTATGCTTTGTAAAAGTTCCACAGGCATCCTAAAATGAATGAACAATTACAATGCTTATGTTGTGAGCTTCCTGTCTTACCTGTAGGGGCACATTGTTTGTATCTGGTGTTGGATGTGTGGGAGGCTGGCAGGGAATGCTATGCCTGACTGATGATGACCCTTTTCCCTCTACACGCAGAGAGGGGGACACTTGACTTTCAGGGACAAAAACCTGTTAGTTTAACACAGACAGTTAAACCTCACACCTTATGAGAGAAAGACACCCTGCAATGTCACAATTCACCTTATATTCTATCTACCTCATTTTAAGGCATCATTTGAGTCTGACTCACCTGTGAACTTTCCTGTGAACTTAGGTTGACGTGAACAGGTGTTTTCACAATAGAGGACTTCCTAACAGACGTCTGAAATACAGGAAGAGCGATTGAAAACGTCACTGCTGATTTGCTGTGTGACAGTTGCATAGAACAAGTGATTAGACATTTAATGTGTTTCATTCCTATTAGCAGATTTAATAAAATGTTAGAGCTGTACAGCCTCTTCAGTTCAAAAGCTTATCAAACAAATGATGAGATCCTAATGACCACACAAAAACATGCATTTAATCAACATTTCATCTTATCAAACCATTAGTTTCGGACTGATCACTCTGGTGTAAAGCTATAAAAACAATACCATGTAAAAGTTTAAGAGGAATGTTATGTTATACTCTTTATTAGAGTAGAGAGAGATTTGCGCTTAACTGGATAAGGGAAAAATATGATTTTTTTTTAATTACAGAAAAACTAGTAACAGTTTATTTAAGCATACACTAAAGTAAAAACTCTAATTAGATGAAGTACTGGTTCTTGACATTTCTACTCTTCATTATATAACTTTGACTGTACATGCAGGTCTTTTTGAGAAAAAGTAACATCAGCCACATCACTCACCCTGTTCTTAGCCTGCCCATAAACACTCTCAGTGGCTCGCAGGATGTCTAGAGATGAGCTGAATTTGATGGTGACTCTGGAGCCCTCTAAGTTGTCAAAGCAGGCTGGCTCAGTCAGAACCAGATGAAGAACCTTCTTGCCACTCTCCTCTGTGAAATCAAATTTAGATATGTGCTTTTATACACAGCTTAGAACAAATCCTGAGCTCAATCCAATATGGATCCAGATCTATTGTTTTTGTGGGTTTTGAGAACAGTTGCAGAAGACCAGTTTAGAGGGGACAATGTTGATTGTGTTACCTTCTACTATGTAAATCTGGACCTCATTTTCAACTATACACAGAGTGTTCCACTGGCCATCCTGAAAGAGAGAGACATCTATCATTCCTATTCCTATTCATTTCTTCCAGAAAACTGTCAAATGTGATTAAAAAGCCCATTTTGTACTTAATTATAAACCAGGGATTCCTAAATGGTTTTGTCAGCCGAAACCCTACCCTTCTTTTTTAAACTAATATTACAATAATTCAACAAAACATTCACATACTCGCGGTTCTGATGTTGGTTGGTCACATGACATTCAAATAAAAAGATAATACCTCAGTTCATATAAGATTCAGGTGTATTACGAACCCAAATTGAATATGAATAATAATAATTATTATGTTATATAAATTACAATTGTACTGTAAAATAAAAATAAGCATTTAATCATTAGTATGTTTACCTACAATTTACAAAATTAATATTTATGTCTTAAATTCTTCACTTTCAAATCCTTGAGCTTTAAACATTTAAAATCCTCAAGCTTTTATTTTTATATTATACTGCTGAAATGCTGTAAACCTCTGTCCATAAAAATGTATGCAATTATACAAATGTGCAAATGCCCAAATGCACATTATTTGCTGTATTTAACCTGAACTGAGTTGCTTTGAGACGCTGAATATAGCAGTTCATACTGTGATTATCGTGCAGTGCTATATATTTTAGGGATGTGCACGAGTACTCGATTAATCGATTACTCGAACGCATCAGCGACCATCGAGCATGAAAACGATGATCGATTGGCTCTAAAAAAGTTTTTTTTTTTTTTTCTTTCTGATTGGTTATGCTGGTATTTGGGCGGTAGTCTGATATTTGATTGGTTATGGCTGCGATAAGTTGCGGTTTAGAGACAAGACCGGAGCACAGAGCAAATATGGCTTCTAAAGCGCGCAGCGATGTCTGGCAACACTTTGAAAAACTTGACGGAAAAACAGTCAAGTGTAAGTTGTGCAGCGCCACACTCGTCTACAACTCCACAACGAGTTCGATGCGTTACCATCTTGCACATAAACACAAAAGAGCAGATGATGCTGATGCCACTACCAGCAGTCAGACGAGCATAAGAGATTTCACCATCAGACAGAAATGCGACACAGGCAGGGCAGAGAAGATGACGCAGCTAATAGCAGAAATGACAGCAAAAGACTTGCTGCCTATTAGTTTTGTTGAAGGTGAAGGTTTTAAACGTTTAATGAATTACGTTGAGCCCCACTATACTGTCCCATCGCGCAAAACGGTGACTGCAAGGATTGATGCTCTATACGAAAAATGCGCTTGTTCACTAAAAGACAGTCTGTTGAAGCCAGCGCGGGTGGCTATAACTACGGACTCGTGGACCTCGCTAACCACTGAATCGTATATGACGCTAACCTGTCATTACATAAATGAATGGAAAATTCACAGCGCAGTATTAGAGACGCGAGGTTTCGAGGAAAGACACACAGCTGTGAACATTGCCAACTACCTAAAAGATGCAACAGAAAAGTGGCTGTTAAGCTCTGAAAAAGTAATGGCATGTGTGCACGACAACGCTGCTAACATGGTTCTGGCAAATCAAAGTCTTTGGGAATCAGTGCCCTGTTTCGCACACACCCTGCAGCTTGCAATCAATGAGGGCTTCAATGTTGCAACTGTAAAAAATGTAATAGCTGCAAGTAGCCGCTTGGTATCACATTTTCACCACAGCACAGTAGCTACAGCCGCGCTTAGGCAGAAACAACAAGAACAAAATATACCCGACCATAAGCTTATTCAGCATTGTCGCACGCGGTGGAATTCGGTGTGTGACATGTTCGAACGCCTTTTGGAACAGAGGTGGGCTGTGTGTGCTGTTCTGTCCGATCGCAATGTTACAAAACTTGCAGATGCGAGGACACTTGACCTAAAAGATGAGCACTGGGAGATTGTGGAAGAACTGACACCTGTTCTCAAGTCTCTTAAGTGTGCCACAACTACAATGTGCAGTGAGACCCATGTTTCCAGTTCAATGGTCTATCCGATCACACACAGTCTCATCACTAGACACCTAAACACACAGAGGAGTGAGTCTCCAAGAGTGTCTGAATTTAAAAATGCCGTAGCCGAATCTCTGAAACGGCGCATAGTCGCAGTTGCTGAGGATGCTGAGAAAGTGTATCTGCCTCTGATTGCAGCGGCTTTGGATCCAAGACACAAACATCTCAAGTTTCTTGAGACAGAGCTTCGGGAGAGAGTAAAAGAGAATCTGAAGCAGCTTTGCGAGACAATCCCAAATCCTGTCAGACCCATACAAAGTAAGCCCGACTCATCAACGGCGCTCGACACTCTTTTCGGCGAGGACTACGGCATGAGTGATGTTTCTCCGCATGACACCGAAATCGAAAGCTACTTCAGGGAGCCATGCATCTCTGTAAACCAGGATCCTTTATTGTGGTGGAAAGTAAACGAGTCTCGATTTGCAAAGCTAAGCACCCTTGCCCAGTGGTACCTGGCTGTTCCTGCAACTTCTGTGCCTGCTGAGCGCGTTTTTTCCACCGCCGGTCTAATTGTAAATAGACTCCGCACTCGGCTTTCATCTGAGCACGTAGACCGACTGATCTTTTTGAATAAAAATATGTAGTCCTTATGTTAAGTTTTATTAGCCATGCATGGCAAAATATTCAGGCTGTTTTTGTTTTAAGTTTAAGCAGCAGTTAAATTATGCCGGCTTTATTTTATATAGCCTACCTTTACCGACTGATCATTTTGAAAGAAATGTTATGTTACCTAATCTTTAAGTTTTATAGCTGTGGTAAAAATATTCAGGCTATTTTTATTTTAAGTTTACGCTGGCTTCTAATTTTCCTTAGGCTATGGACTTAACAGTCGTTTGGTGAAGTTGTATTAAACTTTATTTTTGCAAACCTTTTACAAAAAAACTTTTTTGATCAACAGCTGTTGTGATGCTGCTGAAGTCAAATATTGTTTTGTTAAAAATAACAGTTCAATAAAATAACTGAAAAGCAGAGTATCATGTGTTTTATTTGTTTGATAAAACATAGAAAAAGGTAGGTTACCTTTTTAAAACCTGATCCAAAATATTTATACAAATAATAAGACACCCATATTGTTGGGGATAATACTGTAAAATAACTTTGTGGGTTTTTTTTGTTGTTGTTGTTGTTGTTTTTTGCGGGGCTTCAGTTGCCGTTGTTTTAAAGCGCCCTGTAACGGGAGAACCGCATCCACTACTTTCTAGTTGGCACGTAGTTCAAGCTCACATACATTTTGTGTAGATAAATACAAATTGTAATATAACATTTACATAATGTGTATCTAGGCTATGTGATTAATTTTATAGACAATGCGTCATGTAGAAAAAGCGCTTCAGCTTCACCTCACGCTGTTATTTCTTTTTAATGTTTACTGTATTAACCACTATTGATGGTTATTTTTAATAATCTGTGTTAATTTAATTATTTTCTGAATCCTGTCATAGTTTTATCAACAACGTAACAGGGCTTTAATTAAAATATTTTAATTGTCGCTATGACACACACGCCCCGCCCCTTGCTTAAGCTCCACCCCCGATTAATCGAGTACTCGTTTCTCAAACCTGTGGATTACTCGAAATGAAATATGACCAGAAATGCCCATCCCTAATATATTTATTTTATTTTTTACATTTGATAGAATTATTAGCTTTTCATCAACTCACAAATCCCCAAGGCTATACAAATCCCCGTTTGAAAAACCCTGTTATATATTATTATTATTTTCCCAGGTCTAATGTAAGATGTGGCCACTGTGATAGACTAAAATGTCATTACCTGGGCCCTCTTATTAGCCACACAGAAGTAAAAAGAGATACTTTGACTTCCTAGATTGAAGTCAATCCAGAAAGCTTTCAGATTCTTGTCCTCTGGCATGAGCAGCTATAAATATAACAAAACAGAAATATACATGTGGTTCAAAACTGCACAAAACAACAGAGTGTATATATTCCCATACTCACCCTTATAAATGTGAAAACTAACCTCATGTTTGTCCAAAAATGCCTCAAGGCAAGGGTAGGAGTACACGCTGTGAAAAGATAAACCAAGACATGTTACACAATCAATAAAAAAAGCGAAAGCTGTCAAAAGATATTAAGTACCTTCTTCCATCTCCTTGCATGCCATTGACCATATTTAGAAACTCCCTACAGTCCTGTCACAAGAAAAAAAAGATACTCTAAAATCCTATGTGACCAAAGAAAATCAGTTTAAAATTACTTATTTCAAGTGAGTCCATATTTACAGTCTCAAACTCCGAATCCTTGATTTTCTTGAATGCAGACGAGACAAAGGTCATTGTAAACCAGGAGTCAGCTAGCTGATTCCTCTGAGCCGTTGAAGCCATTCTGCAGAGGGCCTCCATTAAAGACACCTGCAAATCATAATCTGAACCACAACAGATATGTAGCTACAATCAGTCGCAGTATGAGTGCAGTTTAAAATGAGTTTCGTAATGATCATAGCATTTGTAATTCTTTTAAATAATTTTATGATCGCACTTTCTAAACAACGTAAACTCATTACAATGGATTTTTACACTAACCTCCACCTTTGAGGATTTGGCTGGCCACTGCATTCCTGATAAAAACACAACACACTACAGATTTAAAATACAAGCATACTCGCACTCCTGCAGGTACTTTCCAGAATAAGGAGTAAGAGAGGAACTTTTAAACATATGGTTAAGTACTTAAGACTCAGGAGACTGATAATACATTATCATTTAACATACATCATAGACAAAGCCTCTTGAGTTGACAAAATCTTCTTTTTCTTTTTCAGCTCCATGGGAATCTTTTCCAGAATAGCATTGAGCTTCCTTGCTGCCTGCCAATAAGAGTAAATAATAATCCTTCATACATCCTCTCCTGTAATTCAGTCTTCTATTTCTGGAAAAGTCTGGGTAAACACAGCTCGAGTGACATGTCATGACTGGAGGTGTAGAATAAGTTTTCAATATGATTGAAATGATTACTTCTCAGCATATCAATGGTGACTGAAGCTAGGAAGGCTTTCCATTAAGAAATGCAATGAATCTCCTACCTCTTTCTGAATCATGATGTTTATTTGTGCATCAGAGGCTAGTCTGCCAATGTGACTAAGCAGAGCTTCAGCAACTTCATATGTACCTGAGGGGATACACAGATTTGAACTGAATGCAGAGCACTGTCCATCTTCCCCTGTCTTTTTTTTTTTTTAATCTGGAACAAAACACTCACCTTCTTTACAACTTTCATGAACAACCTGCAAAGGTGAAATGACATGCACAAATCAGAATAGTATAATACAGCATGTGTGTGTGTTTCTGAATTTACTGATTATGTTTTCTTTCACACTTTTTTGATCTTCTTGATCTTATTTCCTAGCATTTACATTTGCTGATTCAGATTGCTCCAATGGTGACATTTCAGTGATGGCTTTCAATAGATATGTTTGACTTTTCTGTCAGTCAGAACGAATCCAGTCTGATTTCAGATTTTGAAAGCTCTGTTTACAAGAACCCTAAACATTGCAACATGTTGTCATGTATTCTTAATGTATACCAAATTGTAAGGTGTACATTAAAATAATCAAATTCATATGTATTTTTTATCCAACAGAGAAAATAGGCTGATTCATATGGAAGTTCATTTTCACTGTGGAATATAAAAACAATAAAAAAGGTAATTGCAATTTTTTACCTCAAAATACCTCGTCTGAACTGTGAGATGTAATCTCAGTTTATAAACTCGCAATTGAGAGATTGGCCACAATAGGAGGACATGGCAAAGACTTATTGCGAGTTTATAACTGATCAAAATTTGGATCAGTTGAGGTGTTTACAACAAAATATAGCTAATGATTGTTGCATTTCCTTTTACCCCCCAAAATGTGACCCTGGTGCACAAAACCAGTCTTAAGGCGCTGGGGTATATTTGTTGCAATAACCAAAAATACATTGTATGGGTCAAAATTATCCATTTTCTTTTATGCCAAAAATCATTAGGAAATTAAGTAAAGATCATGTTCCATGAAGATATTTTGTAAATTTCTTACCATAAATATATTAAAACTTAATTTTTGATTAGTAATATGCATTGCTAAGAACTTCCTTTGGACAATTAAAGGCGATTTTCTCAATATTTAGATTTTTTTGCACCCTCAGATTCCAGATTTTCAACTAGTTGTATCTCAGCCAAATATTGTCCGATCCTAACAAACCATACATCAATGGAAAGGTTATTTCAGCTTTCAGATGATGTATATATCTCAATTTAAAAAATAATTGACACCTATGACTGGTTTTGTGGTCCAAATGTGCCGTTACAAACCATCAGTGCATCAAAGAAGTCCTCAGCCAGCTTTATCATAGTCTCATTTCTTGATGACCCTGCCTCCACCCACAGCTTTCTGGATTTCTCGAACCACTGCACCATGTAAACATACATTTTAAGCAATAAAAACATTCTTCTTCACCAAAACTGACATAGAGAGAACAGAAACACTGATCATAAACTTATCTTCTTAACAAATCCCTGGGCAACCATCACAGATACTCCTCCACCGCCTGGAAACACCAGCATCTCGCCATGTTTGTGTAAAATGGTAAGCACCAGACAAGCATTGTCCACATTTCCAAGATCCATTTCCTGCAAGAACACACAACGGTAATATAAATCCAGTGAAGAAGTTCATACAGTTAAGTCATGAAGGCAATGTTAAACATATCACTAACCCTGATGAAAAGCTTATCCAGCTTGGTCATGAATTGTCTGGAACATTTTATAGTGGTTTCTTCCTTGTTTTCATTTTGTAAGAATTTTTCCAGGTCCTGAAAATTATTGTGTTTAAAAGCCTCATCCACCAGTTTCTCCACCTAAGCAATAAAATAAAAAGTGAACTTTGTGGCCTTAACGAATATAAAAACATCTCATATAATTACAGAACACAAAAGCATTTCAGAGGCGAGTTAAAACCATTTTCCCAGAAATAAAAGCATGATAAACAGCTCGTTTGGGTTTAATTCTCACCTGATGGTCCTGCAAAGGAGCCATGATGCACAGACGATCACCTGTTTTAAATGTTAAAGACATTAAATAACTCAGAAATATGAATCTCAGATGCAGATAAGTCAAAGAAAACACAATTCCAGGAAAGATGAGGACTCGGCTGTCTTTAAATGTCATATTTCTCAGAATTGAATTTAATTAAATGAACCAAAAAAGGAACTAAACTAACGTTATGTTCTTTGGTTTCGTTTATATGTCATCTATTAAAGCTAATTATGCTGACAGAAAATACTGTCGCAAAACAGCAAAATAATAGACATAACCGTGAAAATGAATGCTGTAAGCGAACATATTTCATTTAATAATTAGATTAAGTCGTGGCTATTTTAAGGGTGTTCAGATCTTACCTCAGATTATGACTGACGCTTCAGCGGACTTCAGGAGACTATTTTACATAGCTTTTATTATTAACAAACAACGTGAAGTTAACGTATATCGAAAAGGTACAATTACCGAGACGGAAATGGTCAACTTACACTCAAAATAGTTTGTTAAAAAGCGATATATATCGCTTTTGACGGTTGTACTGTAACGTTGTGTTCTGATAACGCGGGAAAAAAATGACGCGCATGCGCAGACGCAAACAAAGAAGAAAACAAGGACAGTGGACGGCTTCTCGATTCAAAACTCACCGAGTGTTCACTTAAATACTATAGTAAAATAATAATAATAATAGTACATTTTAAAAGCACAAATCTTACAAAAAAAAATAAAAAAAGTACTGGATACATTTGAATGATTTATGCATTCCAGTTGTATATACACACACGTGATCAGAATTGTTGGCACCCTTGGTAAATATGATCAAAGAAGGCTGTGGAAATAAATCTGCATTGTTAATCCTTTTGATCTATTATTTAAAAAATCTATCCTTTCATTGGAGAGTAAGAATTTAAAATGAGGAGAAATATCATTATGCAATAAATGTTTTTCTCTAATATACATTGGACACAATTAACGGTACCCTTTTATTCAATACTATTTGAAATCCCCATTTGCCAAAATAGTATAGGAGTTTTCTCCTATAATACCTGATGAGGTTAGAGAACACGTCAAGAGATCAGAGACCATTGCTTCATCCAGAATCTCTCCAGATCCTTCAGATTCCCAGCTCCATGACGGTGCTTCTTCTCTTCAGTTCACCGTGACCTCACTCATTTTCTACAGGTCAGAGGACAGATATGGCCATAGCAGAAGCTTGGTTTTTGTGCCCAGTGACCCATTTTTGTGTTGTTTGGTTTGTTTTTGGATTATTGTCTTGTTGGAAGAGCCAAACATGGCCCATTATAAGATTTCTAACAGAGTCAGTCATTTGTTGATTTTGTATCTGTTGGTATTTGATAGAATCCATGATGCCATGTGTCTAAACAAGACCTCCAGCAGAAATATAGGCCCACAACATCAAAAATACAGTAGTATATGTCACTGTACACATGGGGTACTTTTCTCCCTGTGTTCACCAAACCCATCTCGAGTGTTTGCTGCTAAAAAGCTATTTTTTTAGTTTCATCTGCCCATAGAAGCCAGTCCCATTTGGAGTTCATTTTTTGGTGAAAGCATGCCTGGTCCTCTTCCAGGCATGCAGATTAATAACATTTTCTGTTTATTGGAAATTCTTTATTATTGCCCTGACGGTGGAAATGGGATTTTTCACTGCTCTAGCTCTTTTCTTAAAGCCACTTCACTAATTTGTGAAGCTCAATTATCTTCTGCTGCACATCAGGAATATATTCTTTTGTTTTTCTCATTGTGGTGGATGATTAGGGGAATTTGGGCTTTGTTTTCCCTTCTATTTATATTTCTATGAAACAGGAAGCCATGGCTGGATAATTTCCTGTTCATAATCACACTGGTGTGCTCAAAATTGTGAATGGGAATATATTTCAGATATATTTTATTCATACAAATTTCTAGGGGTACCAGTAATTGTGTCCAACATGTATTTGAGAAAAAACATTTATTTCGTAATGATATTTCCCCCCATTTTATATTTTTATTCTCCAATGAAAGCTTAGATTTTTGTGATTTTTTTAAATAATAGATCAAAAGGATTAACAATGCACATTTATTCTCACAGCCTTCTTTGATCATATTTACCATAGGATATTTACCAAGGTACCAACAATTCTGACCACGTGTGTACACATATGAAATAGCATTAGATTTAATAAACAGAATTTTATAAAAAAATAAAAAAACAAGACACGTAAATGACTTTTAGTATCGTTTACTGTAAATGTAAATAACTTTGTTGTTATAACCTGAATCATGGCACTAAACTGAACTTACAATAAAAACACTTAAATATATATATATATATATATATATAAACAGAATGCTGTAGAGATTACATTTTTTTGTAGTTCAAGCCAGTAGTTTGCATCAGCCTGGTTATTGTGACAAAAAACAGCTTTTTTTTCCATGCCAGTTCAAGTTTCTAGAAACCAACAGACTTCAGGATGATGGAATCGGAAGAGCTAAAATGCTAATTCATTTCGGAGTTCTGACCTACAAAAATATATCACCTCTGCAACACTTTACAAACAGCAGTTTGTGCCTATATGGCTTTATTTTGAAGGTTATATGAGAAGGACAATGTGATGCAGTAAATAATTGCTGAATAGGTTTTTTAATCAGTTCTTCAAAACAAGTGGCATTACCCATCCTAACACCTGTTTACAATATCCACTAGTATTATGAAAACGTACCACATAGTGACAATAACATCTTCACGCAAGTAAGTGCAGACCTGAAAAGTAAAAAAATACAGTAAAGGCACTTTTTAAATCTATATTACATTATCAAGTCAACATAGAGTAATACTCTCAGTGCTACAGTCCAGTTGTCACAATCGTAAAGTTAAAAATCTCATATTTCACATGGCTTCAAGTTAATCACAAATGAAATACACTATGGCAAGACTTTCAGAAGGCCAGCAGTGTATATTACACGGTGAAAATGCTGGTGGTTGCAAGCACAATATAAAGTGAAACAGTGCTTTAAAAAAAGTTTCATCTACAAATCAGTGTCCTCAGATAAAGTGAATCATGCTGTCTTCACATTCCTTTGGCACAGGAAGGTTATAACTCTGACAAGTTAATTTGTAATTCTGCCCACCATTGTTATCCCAAAACTGCATGCCCATTACTTTATAACAAATGGCAAACTCCAGCACTGCTCCAGGGTGAAGGATAAATGGAGGAACGGGTAGATGAAATCGAAAAGTGTCACAGCAGGGCCCGTTTGAACTGGATTTGCTTGCAACCCAGTAAGCCTTGGTTTCTGAGCAATTCTTCCAGTTTGTAAAAGAGTAGCGAACACTCACTTCCTTCTCAAACGCCAAGTTTACAACTTGAACGATCCCTATAATTCCAGGCTCATAGCACAAAACCCGCTCCAGACATACTTGTTGGCAACACAGACGCTCGGTGAAGTTTGAACAGTCACCTGGCTGGACTGAGAACATCGGTTTCAAATACGGTAGTGAAATCTCCATCCTCTTACTTGAGGCTAACTCTGCGTTCATTAAGAGTCGGAAGAGAACATGCTCAGGGACAAACGGGTCCTCTCCGCTTTTGAAAACCTTGACGTTTTCCAGGTCCAACCCTAAAGAGTCCACAAAGCGGACGCTGGCTCGGCGACTAAGCCTCCTTCGCTCTGATGGAGATGGAAGGGACTGCGTGCGCCTCTGGATGATGGATTTGGTTGGTGGTTCACATGACAGGCTGCGGCCTGCTGTTTGCCTTGGAGCAATTTTTGGGCTCGGTGGACGAATTTTAACCAGCTTCTTTCCGCTGTCTGTTTTTGAACGGGACATGTCCTGCAAAATCGGTGTGGAACTTTCTTTTGAGCCACCTGATACTGTGGTAAAAAATAGGTCAGCGTTCATCTCTTCGAGGGGTGTGTCTTTATGGCAACATCCCAAAGACCAGGCCATGTTCATTAGAAAGATTGACCTTGTGCGACCTGAAAAAGACAAAGATTCTATGTTATGCATATTTATAAGTATTTTAGGAAGTCCTAGTAAGCTATATCAGCTAATACTGTGGAGCTGTGGAAACATGGCATACTCACTAGCTGCTTCAATCTCAACTGGATTACTTAATGCAAAGTAATGCAACTTACATTTCAAGGCTTTCAAAATTGCAAATTGTCAGTGCAAACGTATGTTAGTCAATGACTCCGCCTCTGTACAAAAATAAAAGGAAGAAGTTCAAGTTCGCGTTTGCATTGCCTCGCCAGTAAAGTCCGGCTTGTTTAAGTTTACGACGCATCTCACGATCCTCCGATGCTATTTTTATAAGCCATGCATTTCATAATGAGGAGCGCGACAAAAGCTGTGTGCAAAAGTGAAGTATACTACGTGACACAACACACATACGATGCATTTCAAGCAAACTGCGCAGAGCTGGCAGAAATGGGATGTCAAAGAGAGGGGGCGTGGCTACTGAGTCAGCTGTGCTCGGGAAATGCTGAGTGTGAGGTTGCCATGTCCTCCTATTGTGGCCATCAAGACAGCAAGTGTGTAGGTAGATCTTTTGACAACCCGAAGGAACACGCTTACAAAATAGCGTTGTGAAAATGCAGGTAAAGCTTTTCTATACTTTACATTTTAAACAGATGACACAATTGCACCGTGGTGCTTCTAATTATGTGATAAAAAGCAGTTGCACATGCTTTACAAAATACACATACTCATCTCTTCACTAATAAAATGGGTTTTACTTCGAAATCCAATATCTAATTAATTTATCTTACACTACCACTCCAAAGGGGCATTAGAGAATCTAATAAATCAAAATATATTATAGGGTACTTTTTTATATATACACTACCAGCCTTTGGAGTATGATTTTTATTTTATTTTTTAAGCTATGGTTTTAATATTTTAGTCAGACAAACAGGGATCAAATTGTTTTTTTTTTTATTCGGGTATATTTTTATCTGACCAGGATCCTTTCTCTTCTTCTATCTGGCAACCCCGCTGGTCAATTTTTATAAAACAGTGATTTTGCGAAATTACACAACCCTGAATCAGCCCCCTGATACACACACAGACTCCTGTTTTTCTCTATGAGCGATCGATACGAGCAGCGGTGAAATTAACGCGTTTCTCGTATGCGTTTCACTTATAAACTACAATTCCCATCATGCCAATCGGAGGATCACGACGACAACGATGCTTGAACATACAAAGCAGCAGCAGGTAAACAAGTCTGATCGAGCTGCTGTAGTGATGCTCATCGCAGGATGATGGGGGTCTCATAACCAAGACGCAAAGGTGATTATTGCCCTCTTTAAATGTTAACGTTAAAAAATAATTTGTTTAATGGATTGCTCTAATTCTTGGCAAACTGGAAAATATATAAACTGTGACCCTGATATTTCGCTGTGTTTCTGCAATGGTGCTCTTCAGTCGCACGGTGCGTGTATGGGACATTTTAGGGCACAGCTGAGAGCTTCAGAACTGCGCTTGTGCACTTCATAGTGTTTAATGCGATGGGACCCATCCTGCAGGAAGAAACTGCGTCTGCGACACTGAAGAAGATGCCAGGCAAGGAGAAGGTTAGAATGAAAAATGCAGAAAACACTGGGATTGTTGCCAGGTATGTCTGATTAGAGTAGTTTATTAAAATCAGACAAGAATAACAAAAAATTGTCACTAAGAATATGTGCTTTATTTGCAGCAATAATAAGAGAGGAGGAAACGTGAACCAGAATAAGAAACCTCTTAAAAAAACAGTTCCCTTGCAACCAGGGCAAGAGAAGGATCCTCTGCCCAAAGCTGAAATTGTAAGTTACATATGCAACATTAAGATGCATCAAGCATCCTGTGTTGGCAGCAGTTTGAATATGCTTTCATTATTTTTCCAAGGTCCAAAATGGCATTAAACCAAAGAAAGCTAAGAGTCCGACTGGTGGCACTTGCAAGTTGCGTGGGTGAGTGTTGCTTAACATATGGAATTTAATATATAAATAACCATAAATAATAAAAAAAACAAATGGATATATTTCACTATGAATGCTGTCATTGACCAATCAGAGACAAATATCCCAGAGTCTCAAAGTGATACAAATAAGAGCTGGGCATTGACACTTGATTTGCTCTTCATTTGATATTGATTCATTTTGTTATATATCAGGAGTTTTTTTTTTAATAACTTCCTAGTGATAAAATTATGCTTCTACTCCTTCATTGATGAAATTTAAACGGCGACTGTCCTAACTTGACAGATTATTCAAACATGCATTAAGAATCACTAATAGATAGAAATGTAATGAATATGTAACATAATGCATATATTTAGCACCACTCTATTATCTACAACATGCCTTATGATGGCTTCTTGTTGTGAATACCTTAGACAGGTCCATCGTTCCATACCTTATATTGTTTTGAATATATGGTTAGCAATTCAATTGTCTTTACCTGCAGTAGATTCATTTATAGGCTGCACTCACAATAAAGATCTGCTTCATCACTGACAAACTATATGACATTTCTGAGTTTTGTTTCCTTAAATGGATTGTAGGTAAATATCCACCTCATCCAGCACTCTTTTAGTCTTATTGTCTTATCCAGCACTCTTATAAAGTAATCTGTTACTGTTTCAATGTGAGAAACCACTGGAAACAACTCGGTGTGTAAGTGAACTGTACAAATGAATCAAACTGCACCACAAACAATTCCAGACCTTTTTGGAAACCCATTTCACTAATTAGATCAAAAACAAGTGATTCATTTGTGAATGTGGCGTCATTCGATTCTTAATGCCTGATAGAAAACACATAGCATGATTGCTAACATAGTCATTTTACTTTTTAAATTCTGTGATAAAATTGTAGTCTCTACGATTATTGGATGGGAGACACACTATAAATAAACTTAAGTGATGTTTTGTTTATGTATCAGCAAAATTGATCTTGGAATTTAAGAATAATTTCAGTCCATGTAAGTCGAGTAATCAAAAGTGTTGTTAACCCAGCCCTAATAAATACACTAGTCAACATTTGAAGTGGATCAAAACCTTTCATCAAAGTTGCCCTAAAACCTAAAACCAAAATGCGTTCTTGTCTTAGGACATCTTTGATTAACTTTTTTGATCCACTTCAAATCTTGACTACTGTATATTGATAAAATATCTCACTTGAAGTATTGCTTCAGAACACAGGGCGAATCAGACCTGAGACCTCCACGTCCCAAACTTTCTTGTACCGAGCGTGGACAGGAGAGGCAGAAAATCCAGCTAGAGCCTCAGTGCTGTAAAGAGATGGTACAAAGCCACGTGGCCTTGGAGAAGAGCCGTCGTGCTCTATCGCTGCCCTTGGCTCCTCAGCCAGTGCTGCAGCAGTTCACCCTGCAGAAACAAGTCCCAGACTTAGACTCACTCCGCCTCCTGGAGCACAAGGAGGATGACACGGACAGTGCCAGCGACCTGTCTGACTCCGAGCGGCTCCCTGTGCTGCCTTCCCCCTGCACTCCTCCTCAGCTCAACCTCCGAGCCGAGGTGATCAACTCCATGGACCTGCATCCTGACATACCTGGACCCAGGTCAGTGGAGAACGATGAAGTCAGGTACAGCTACCCAGACTTCCTGCCTCCTCCGTTCAATACCTGGAGCCTGAGGCAGCTCGCTATCTTCCTCAACACTGAGGGTAAGCGGGCTCCCCGGCCGAAACCCGTAGGGCAGCTAGAGAAGTATTTAGAGCGCCTGCTTCAACTTGAGTGGCACCAGATCCAAACCATACAGGCTGAGAGCGGACGGCACATCGTTCCCATCATCCGAACAAGAAGTCAAGCCGCCAGTGTCCTAGCGAACGGCAACCGTCCAAGGCCTCATACTGCTCCTCCGACACGCCTCAGCTCCCCG
Source organism: Barbus barbus (assembly GCF_936440315.1). Classification (NCBI taxonomy): domain Eukaryota; kingdom Metazoa; phylum Chordata; class Actinopteri; order Cypriniformes; family Cyprinidae; genus Barbus; species Barbus barbus. The sequence goes on from NC_136718.1 coordinate 8,323,369, forward strand.
AAAAGCTTTCGGCAGGGTCAAAGGGCCTTCTTTTCTTCAATGGCCAGCCCATCATCCACCCAGCTTTTTCGTCCCGTCTGCCCTCATTGCCACATCCGCTATCCGCTCTGCAACGGCACCTGCTCTTCGTACGTCTACCAGCGGCATTCCCGTCTCAGCCCCCTGCTAGAGCGCAAAGCTCCCCCGGCGAACACCCAAAAGAGGAGCAGCAGCGAAAGCCGGGCTTCCACCTCTGAAAAAAGCACCACTTCCAAAAACCAGCAACCGGTCAGTCCTCAGGCAGCAAATGCTCAGCAGAAGCACATGCAGGCTGCGGGAAACGTGCGCAGGGCGTCCCATGAACTTAACACAAATGGCAAATCCCATTCTTCGGTCAGGAAAGGGAAGACTGCGAGGTCAAACGAGGCGGACAAACCGAAAGATCCACCTGGAGCAAAATGTAGAGGGGTTGATAGGCAGGATCCTGTCGGTATGAAATGTGAAGGTGGTGGTCCAGGGAAGAAAATGGTTAAGGATGGTCCGAGAGCTGAAACGGGTGAAGGACGATTAAGATCTGGCACTAAAAGAACGGTCATCGATGGCGGCGATACTAAAGTGATGTCAGCTACCAAAACTACTGGCAAAGTGAAAAATGCTCAATATGCCAAGTAGTTAGTGCACCTTTCAATTTTCAGTTGCCTCAAAAACATTTTCATTTTGCATACTGTAAACAAGAGCTAATTAAAACATAATATTATTCCTGCAGTTAACTGTTGTTTGTGAGAAGGATACAAGTGCCATCACATTGGCAAAATTTCAAGGGGAAAAAAAGGTTCATTGTTTATTGTCAATAACTCACACAGAAGTCACTTTCAGCTTTCCGTCGGTCCAACTTGAAACGGACCAACTTGAAATGTGCACAGGATTGCATGGATTCCGATTAAAATGCTTGGATTTTGCCCATGAAAATTTACCGGACAACTGCAAATGTGAGCACACTTTAAAAACAAAAATGTATCCTTCTCTTTAGAAATCATGCCTTTTCATCGTCATCGTTTCAGTAGAACTTTAAAGTGCATTTCTTGAATAAGATATATTTATTTTATCTGCCTAAGTACACAAAAGCAGGTTATCTTTACATACTGTATGCACAAATCCTCTATGAAATGAAATAAATGTACTTAAATCTAGCGTGCATGTACATATCTCTTATTTGAGGGAGGTATGGCTGAGAATGTCAGCCTGTGGCTTTGTCTAGTAAGCACTATTGGTCAAAGAATGTATATTTTTTGAGAAGAATAATGAATGTTTTGTAATGACTGTGTATTTTTGTAAAGTGCTATTTACAAGGACTTCTTTTCTTGTTTATTAAACCAATGAGTTGACATGTATGAAGTTAAATAAGAATGTTTTGGAACTCATTACTTAGGTTTTCAGCGAGTTAGATGTAGTTGAATTGTGAATTGTTAGGATTGCTTATGGTGGTTTTGTGGTGTGTTGCTGGAGAAGGACCTGAGCTGTAAACTGTTAAGATATTATGGTCAAGGTTATCTGTGTTTGTTTACTTTGAGAACCTTTCATTGTACTTCATGTCTCTAAATATAGCATGTTTCGTTTATTTTTACAGGAACAATGATAGTAGTGGTTTTGTAGTTTTATATGTACTGTAATGCATTGTCAAGGCACTTGAATATGACTTGAAAGTTGGTACAGGTTGAGGCCATACAGTACGTGGTACCACATTGCCATACTTGATGTACTGTATGTAGCACCATTTCATCTTGGATGTTATGTACTGTGTCAAGTTTCCTTATCAGGCAAAAAACACACAGAAATCTACTTTTGTCCTATCATTGTCAGATTGTGCTTTTATTTTGCTGGGAGTTTTTGGTAGAGTTAAATGCAGCTATTTTTATGAGATACAAAATAAACAGTTTTCATTACATCATCAAAGCATCTGTCTACAGTATTTATTTTAATGTGGAAATGGATACCGTTATTATATTCTCATTAAACCAGAACAAGCACAGACAGTGTCATTTTCAGGTTGTGAATGGAAAATTTCCAGTGACTTTGCCACGTCTTCTGGGTATTTAAATGCTCCTATTTACATTCATCTGAATCCTTAGGTGCATAGTATAACAATTGTGATTGTCAAGAATTGTTCGTCACACTAATTTGATGTCATTTGCATGTTGTCATGTCCTCTTCTGTCCTGGGAAAGGCTTTAAAAGCTGTTGAAGCTGTTTCTGGCGATCATTCACACAGCCTGTGTAATACAAAGCAAACATTTGTATTTGGAGATGATAGTAAATGCTGCTATAATAGGTAATGTGACACTTTCCACAAATAGGTGTTACATTATTATAAAAAAAATGCATTTATCTTTTATACGTTTTAATTTGTATATTTACTTCAAGGAATAGTTAAATAAAATAACCTAAAAATAAAAATGTGCTTAATTTACTCACTCAAAAAATGTAGATTTGTTTCATCTGAACTGATTTGGAGCAATTCATCGTTACATCACTTGCTCACCAATGGATGGGTGCCGTCAGAATGAGAGTCCAAACAGCTGATAAAAACATCACAGTAATTCACAACATGAATCCAGTCCGTCAATTAGCATTTTGTAAAGCGAAAAGCTGCGTGTTTGTAAGAAGCAAATGCATCATGAAGGGGTATTAACCTTTTAAATACAAGTCCTTTATCCATAACATTCAATGAAAAAGTTGTCTCGCCTGAATCAGGAAGTGACGGTTTAATATTAAAATGTCTTATTTATGAATTTGTTTATTACAAACAAGCAGCTTTTCACTTCACAAGAAGTTAATTGATGGACTGGAGATGTTTTTATCATCTGTTTGGACTCTCATTCTGACGGCACCCATTCACCACTGAGGATACATTGGTGAGCAAGTGGTGTAATACTAAATTTCTCCAAAAAATGCTATGATCAAACAGCTTTTGGAAGTTTTGATGACAGAAATTTCACTTTTGGGTGAACTAGACTTTTTAAAGACCTATTTGGTACCTTATTTTTTAAAAGTATCATGCATGCACTGTGAATTAATTAACTTTGTGACTTTCAAAAAATGCCTAAGTGTGTACAAAAACTACTAAGCTCAACTAAGCACAGAAAAAGGCTCACTGAGTGTACTGCAGGCCTAGATCTCCATTGAGGCAATGTAAGACACTGACCGAGATGTGTATTTGCCACGAGGCAAGAACTACCCAGAGTCTCTAGTCCGACATCCATGTAGACAGGTCCATCGTTCCACATTAGGTCAAATCCGCCAACCCTCTTCTCCTTGCCTGTCAGACTAAGTGGAGAAGAATGTTTTGGACAACAATGTCAACATACACAATCTCTTTATACTATTTTGTCAAATCGTACCGGCCTTCCATGTCTACAATGTGCAAGGTGTCCTCCAGCAGTCTGTACTTTAGGTCATAGTCCTCCTGACTGCTGGCTGTAAGGGAGGGTGAAGCGTTCACTTCAATTAGCCACCTGCATAACGGCAAACTGTGCAGTTATTTTTTTAAGCCATGCAATTCCCACATGCATTCAGTTCTGATAAGTATCCTGTCAAACTAAGCAATCAAAAGTAAAGCACTCTCACGGTTTTAAATCCTGGTCCAGTAGTATGTCATATCCATACAACTCAAAACAGTGTTTGTCATTGATGATAGTCTTCTGAACACTAAGCAGGCTGCGAATAAATATGTTGTCAATTTCTTTAAATAGAGTCTGCACTGTCTCGAAACCATGCTTAGCAGTCAGGTACTGCCTTAGCTGCTGCATCTGCCACTTACAACCCTGAGAGAGAGCGAAAGATAGATTACTGCTTTTTAATAAAACATATCTTCATGAACATAATAGTACAGTATGTCCAGTTACTTCCATCATACCTTCTCAGGATCATAATCAGGAGCTGTTTTTTGCACTGCAACATTAGTGAGATGAACATCTGTGTATTTCAAGGTTAAAGAGGACAAACAAGTGAATTCCTGTACTATGGGGCGTAATATAAAATTGGGGGTGTGTGTATTTCAGAATGTATGCAAAGGATACACTGATCATCTATGCTGCTAAGAGAGAACCTGGTGTTGGAAAATCGAGCAAAACCATCACGATACAGCCAGGCCTTCAATGGAATATACTGCGAAAAACAAAAATATAATTTTTGTGTTGCCTGCACAGTTTTAAAAATATAACATTCAAAACATTGAAAATGCAACAGTGATGTGAAGTGTAAAACACCCACAGCAACAAAAATGCTGTGTGTGATACTGTGTAGCACCACTATTAATGCCAAATCTCTAATTTCAGTAATCAATAGACAAAACCACAATACAACAAGTAACAGTTGTTATGCAAAGGCATTATTAACAATCTTAAGTTTATTTAAAGGGACATAAGATAGCTATTTGGTTCTGTGTAAGCCACATTAAACTACTATATGACTTGCATTTATTTTCTTGTACTATTATAACATTATTAAACAGAAATATTACAAAATTACAACTTTGTACTGCTGAAGCCATTTTCATTTTGAGTGTTTATGATGTTGAAAAATCAGGTGGAAAGTCAGAGCAAAGAGTAAATTCAGTTTTTTCACGTTGTAACTCAATTGAAATCTCATAATTGCACGAATTTCTGACATGGTGGAAATGCACAATAATTTGTGTGAAATTGCAAGATTTTCAAGTTTCCTACTGCAGCTGGAGAAAGTACTTTAACAATGAAAAACAGCATTGCATATTCATGAAAATAAAAATAAATAAAAAATAACTCACTGATGTGACAAGAACATAGACTCTCAAGTCAAATTTTCTCCCTGGTGATAGATATAACATATACATGTTACACACACACACATATAAAATGTGATATGTTCAGTAATAATAATAAAAGTTGAGCTAAATCAATAAATATTGAAGCTATTATATGTTTTATTATATTGTATGTATTATATATTATAGATACATACCAGCTATGAGGTAGGGATTCTCAATGTAGCGCTGAGCGACATAGCTCTCAACTTGAGCTTCATCTTTCTGCTCTTCAGAGCGGGACCCATCCTAAAACAACAGCATCAGTACACAACATAAAACTTGGGATGACAACAGTAAATAATCACAGAAGTTACGTTCTTGTCAGAGTCAGTGTGTCAAATGTGAATTACCTTCCTCCAATCTATTATATCTTTGAGTTTTCGAAACAGAAAAATTCCTTTCCCCTGTGATCGTGCCACCTGTGCTCGGAAAGTATTGTAATAATGGATGACCTGTTGATGATCAGTTTGGCTGTATTGTACATAGTGCACTGCTATAAACACTCACAGGCTTCATGATCCAGGTGCTCCCTGGGGTCCTCTTAAACTCTTCTACAAAGATGTGATACTCACTGGGCAGCACAAATGTACAGGGGAAAAAGTCGCATTTGGACGCCTCTAAACGCCCAGCCTCCCGCTCTAAAGTTTTTCTATATCTCTTCAGGTTTTTTACCATCAGGTTCTTACGGGTCAACTGAAAAAAAAAAATTATAATTCATGCATGTTTTCTGTACACATTAATTCAGTTGTAATAATCGGCATAATTTGTATACTACCAACCTCGTAGTGGTTGCGGAAGTGACATATCCGCACATGTTCCTCCATGTACGAGTGATCAAAGTTCTCTCTTAGCCACCCAACATCACACCAGTTAAAGTCCCAGTCACCATCACTGCATAGAGAAACATGAATGCATGATGCAAGCATGAAACGCAGGGACACACAACGGAGAAGCACAACACTTACTCTTTCACCTCTACCCAGCCTGGTCTCTGGTTTAGGACGTCCTGTATAGTGTTGGTCAGGCCACATCTGTACCGTATACAGCTCCTTCCCTCGCTGAGATGAAAATGAACCACACTGGATTGTTAAACTACCTTTTATTCTTTTATACAGACATACATACAGTTGGGCAAAAACGTATTTAGTCAGCCACCAATTGTGCAAGTTCTCCCACTTAAAAAGATGAGAGAGGCCTGTAATTTTCATCATAGGTACACTTCAACTATGAGAGAGAGAATGGGGGGAAAGAATCCAGGAAATCACATTGTAGGATTTTTAATGAATTAATTGGTAAATTCCTCGGTAAAATAAGTATTTGGTCACCTACAAAGAAGCAAGATTTCTGGCTCTCACAGACCTGTAACTTCTTCTTTAAGAGGCTCCTCTGTCCTCCACTCGTTACCTGTATTAATGGAACCTGTTTGAACTCGTTATCAGTATAAAAGACACCTGTCCACAACCTCAAACAGTCACACTCCAAACTCCACTATGGTCAAGACCAAAGAGCTGTCGAAGGACACCAGAAACAAAATTGTAGACCTGCACCAGGCTGGGAAGACTGAATCTGCAATAGGCAAGCAGCTTGGTGTGAAGAAATCAACTGTGGGATCAATTATTAGAAAATGGAAGACATACAAGACCACTGATAATCTCCCTCGATCTGGGGCTCCACGCAAGATCTCACCCCGTGGGGTCAAAATGATCACAAGAACGGTGAGCAAAAATCCCAGAACCCAGAGCTGGAACCAAAGTAACAAAGGCTACCATCAGTAACACACTATGCCGCCAGGGACTCAAATCCTGCAGTGCCAGACGTGTCCCCCTGCTTAAGCCAGTACATGTCCGGGCCCGTCTGAAGTTTGCTAGAGAGCATTTGGATGATCCAGAAGAGGATTGGGAGAATGTCATATGGTCAGATGAAACCAAAATAGAACTTTTTGGTAAAAACTCAACTCGTCGTGTTTGGAGGAGAACGAATGCTGAGTTGCATCCAAAGAACACCATACCTACTGTGAAGCATGGGGGTGGAAACATCATGCTTTGGGGCTGTTTTTCTGCAAAGGGACCAGGACGACTGATCCGTGTAAAGGAAAGAATGAATGGGGCCATGTATCATAAGATTTTGAGTGACAGCCCCAAAACATCACTGCTCTAGAGGAGATCTGCATGGAGGAATGGGCCAAAATACCAGCAACAGTGTGTGAAGACCTTGTGAAGACTTACAGAAAACGTTTGACCTCTGTCATTGCCAACAAAGTATTGAGTATATAGCATATTATTATATATTGAGTATATAAGAAAGTATTGAGATTAACTTGTTTGTTATTGACCAAATACTTATTTTCCACCATAATCTGCAAAGAAGTTCTTTTAAAAATCCTACAATGTGATTTCCTGGATTCTTTCCCCCCATTCTGTCTCTCATAGTTGAAGTGTACCTATGATGAAAATTACAGGCCTCTCTCATCTTTTTAAGCGGGAGAACTTGCACAATTGGTGGCTGACTAAATACTTTTTTGCCCAACTGTACAGACAGACAACAGTTTAAAACTATAAAATGATTTTAAAAATGCAGTTACTACAAGCATCTGCACCATTCAAGTTTGGGGTCTGTAAGATTTTTTTTTAATTAATTTGAAATAAATCTCTTATGCTTACAAAGTCTGCACTTATTTAATCAAAATGCAGGAAAACATTTTAAAATATTTATTTCTGAAAGCTGAATTTTCAGCATGATTACACCAGTCTTCAATGTCACATGATCCTTCAGAAATCATTATAATATGCGTATTCTAATATTATAAACGTCTTTACTGTGATTTTTTGTCATCAGTTTGGTGCATCATAGCTGAATAATAGTGATAATGACTTTAATAGATAAAGACCCCAAATTGTAGGATGAATGTAATAAACGCTGACAGACTTACCCTTCCTTCTTCTTCTGTGAACTGTAGGCCCCTTTATGTCCAGCTGTCTGCTGTTTAAGGTAAGTTTGTTACAGCTAAACCTGATTAAAGCTGAAATGTAACTTTTGTGATGCAAAGCTAATTTTTAAGACAGCAATGGCTCCTTAAGTAGCCTAAATAATTATTTATATCAGCAGTAAACCTTAGTTTTCAAATATAATACATAATATCATTTAATAACAAGTTTGTTTTAAAAGTCACCCTCTTACCTTACTCTTAGACATATCAGAAACTAACCACCTGTTAGCAGCCTGATACTAGAACTGTAGACTTTATGTTGTCATAGCAACCACCGAGCAGACCAATCGCTTCGCTGCATTTCGTTGTGACGTGCTGAGAGCAAACCTCCCAATCAGAGCTCTGTTCCCAACACTCTCTGGTCTCAGATATGTCTACGTGCTACACATTCACAAATATTATGGATCTTGAATTTGTTTATTCCCGAGTATATATTGTTCAGTATGTTAAATAATGTTTTTTTAATCTTTGCTTTTTTGTTTTTCAGTCAACCTCATATTTCAATCTTATGCAATTAATGACTTAATTCCTAAATAAATATATTAACAAACTCTGCTCTCAGGTACCACATATAATATACCGATGATTTATTATTATTATTATTTCCTGTTAATTCATTGACTCATGAAAGAACAATACACAGAAGACGGTGTAAACAGCATGAATGTGCACTAGGTGGCAGCATAATTTAAATAAATTGATCCCCAAGGAAACAAAATGTGCATCTTCAGTTGCACAGAAGCATGAAGCTTATTACACAAAAATGTGTCTAAACAAACGTAATCTGACAATTCCATAATTTTTTTTTTAACCAGCGTGTTATCTGACATATATAGACATCTCAAGAAAAATGAAAGGCAGTGATTAAATCATCTGTCAGTTGCTATTACATTTACGCATTTAGCAGACGCTTTTATCCAAAGCGTCTTACACTGCATTCAAGTTACAGTTTTACATTTTATCAGCTCTTGCTTTCCCTGGGAACCGATCCTGGCGTTGCTAGCGCCATGCTCTACCATTTGAGCTATAGGAAAGTCTTTTAATCTTTTTTTTACTCAAAACCACTCAGTTTTTCTATAACAGATTTAATTAAGATCATTTTTTAATATTAATATATTAAAATACTTAATTTAACTTGCTTTAAATTATTTTAAACTGTCTTTTATACAACTTGAAAGTCGCTGAGGCCCCCTTGTGTGCCTTGATCCCTGCACAATATCCTAAATCACTATTTTTATTTAAATGATAATCCAACAGAGATTCATACACCAGAACACTGCCAGTGTTCATGCCAGTAACACATTTTTTACATAAAAGATACTATTAGTTGTTATTTTTAATATTATTGTTAATATTTTTAATTAGATTTTGATTTTGTAGTTTGCATTTTAGTTTAATTTTAGTAATTATAATTAGTAGTGATTGACCTTGTTGACCGTCGACTATGTGAGTGTGTATGTGATTGACCTTGTTGAGCGTCGACTATGTGAGTGTGTATGTGATTGACCTTGTTGAGCGTCGACTATGTGAGTGTGTATGTGATTGTTAAGCGAGTTGACGTATCTCCAAGCAGGGCATGTTGACCACAGCAGTCTGATAATGTACTGCAGCTGCTCAACCGATTCAACCTCTCAGCTCATAAAATCTTACATCAAAACACTCTTTCTCCAGATGGACAATTATCTATAAAAACCAATCTGCCATCTCTTCAAAGCAAAGCAAAGCTCAGGGGATGTCATGTACTTCACCCGTGGATCAGCAGAATCCTTAACCACATAAAGAAAGGATTACCTGTATGAATCCGACCACGGCCACTGCCGGGCTGGTACGCTTTTCCTCCTTCATCTCTCCTTGGGAGATATGTGAAGCAAACACACAAAACATCTTGTTCTGTGGCGGTGGTCCAGAGTCCTCTGCGCAGAGCTTCGTAAGCATTGTTGGATTGGAAGAGGAATGTTGGCGTGGAGGGTAATTGTCTCTGAGTGGGACGAGAGCGTTATGGCCAGGATATGGCGTGCAGTTTTTATCCTGACAGCTCAGCCCCAAATAGGGCAAGATCCCAGCAGGGATGAACTTCTCATGCTGTCCTGTCCAGGTTTGAGGTTGTGGTTTTGGTGCTCTGGTCAGGGAAAATGTGAGAAAAACAACCTGCATGTCTTCTGGAGTTCACAAAGTAACTATTTTCATTTTTCTGTGACTGATTTTTCCATTACTACTGCAGTGTTATCAAATGCTAGGACGTGGCTCCAGGCTCTGGTATGTGTGGCCAAAACCCTCTAACCAAACTTAATGCAATTTGACCCTCTCCTTTGTGGTTGAAGGAGACATCTTTACGTTTGGAGCCAGACTCTCTCCTTGAGACAGCCGTCTGAACACTTGCCAACTAATACCAATCAATAGGCCTTAAATGCGCATGAAAGTTGAACATGAATTTTATATACATGTAGTATACAAACTACTCTTTCATTTTTAGAATAATGAGCAGCTGACTTTTAATAAGATCAATCATATTCAATAAAGGCATCACAAACACGACTAGACTGTCGATTATACATTAACGGGAACCGATCTGACCAAAAAAGGAAAATAGATATTTATGTTGGGTTTTTGGCTTTTTTAATACCACGGTTGAGCAAATTTCATAATTGAACAACTGGCTCACTTTAAATTCATGAGTGTGAATTTGAATCGAGTTTCCACATTTCACAACTAATTTTTTTTTTTTTTAACTGTGACCACAAATTAAGAACACATTCATAGGATTTGTTAATTTATGGCCATGATTGACTAATTTGTTCCTTGTCTTAGTTAAATAAAATGAGGGAACGAATACGTGGCCACAGTTTACTAAAACAAGGGGAACAAAATTAATAAATCATGGCCACAAATAAACATATTGTGGAAACAAATTCATGTCCATAATAGATAATAGATTTAAATAAAAAATATATATTCAGCTCTGCTATCAAAGGAGTCAATTACATTTAATATTAGTACCTTAGTGCCTTTTGAAAGGGTTCTGCTCTTTTATTTTTCTGAGAGTGCAGTATGTGACATTTTTGTGTGAAACAGTTTATTCAAAGGTGGGGAAATGTAGAAAAGGGCCTGATTTTATCCATCAGGAATCTATTGGATGTGAAAAGTGGCTGTTACGTAACACATACCAAAGGTTTTTAGAGCAAGTTACAGTTTTATGAACTGTTTTATTAAAATGAAACGGTTGTTTTTAATTGTAATAATATTTCACACTATAACATGTTTTTGATGAAGAAAATGCTGCCTTGGTGAGTATAAAAGACTTCTTTCAAATTCATAAAAAAATATTGCCAACCCCAATCTATCATTTTCTCTGTCTGTGATGCCTGTAACTTTACTTTGTTCAAGCCAATATTCAAAGTTTGCCTTGACAAACTTTGCTTTTATAGTTAAAAAATAGCTATACATTTATAAATTTCTTTCAAATTATTTTATTTTTATTCTGCTTCCTTTTATTCAAATTTGAATTGCCTCATATGCAAATGTAATATCTGTACAATACATTTCCATTTATGAAATGTATTGCCATATTTAGTAAAAACATATTTTTAATATGTAATACATTTTCATATGGGGATTTTATACTGTATATATGTTACCAACTTATATCTTCATCTACCCAAAGAATGTACACATGTATAAATGATATATTGTCTTAAAAATAACATATGACAATATCACTCTTGATAGACCAATATGTCATTTCTGTATGAGGCAGTTTTGCATTGTTTGCTACTTCAGTTCATAATCAGGATTTTTTTATTCAATTCATTCAATTCAAATGACACAATTCTGCTTAAAACAATGACTGTGAACAATTCATCAGAGAATTGTTTTCATAACCTTTATTAACCTGTACTTAATTCAATAACTTTAATAACTCCACTATGGTATGTAACAGCCAATTTTCACAATCTAAATGATTCAATATTTCACCCCTTAAATATCCAGTTTCACACAGAAATATGTCTTCCAGGAAAAACACCACCATCGTATATTGTCTTTACTTGTCTAAGAATGTCTCATTAAACAAAGATTATATATCATCGGAGAGCTTGCAGCATGCATCTGAGGACCAGTGACTTGTTATAAAACTGCTTCTGGAATGAATTTGATAGCTCCTGCCGCAGAGGCTGTCGATCATCAAGACAACGTGCTTAATTGTCTGTAAAAGATTGCCACAAGGGGATCAAAAATTCCCATTATTCCTAAAAGCAATTACCTTGCCCTTGTTTTTAAAACGCTCCACTTGTGCACTGGTTCATGGGTGAAAACAAGAGGCATGCTGGGACAGCAACTGCAAGAGGACTGTGATTGAGCTCTGCTGAAATAATCAATATATTATAGTCAAGTCCCTATACAGGAAACATTACAATAGACATTAACATAGTTGATAAATAAAACTATTTTAAACACAGTAAATCAGTGCATATTAGAATGATTTCTGAAGGATCATGTGACAGTGGAGTAATGATGCTGGAAATTCAGCTTTGACATCAAAAGAATAAAAGACATTTTAAAATAAAGTACAATAGACTCTATGATAGCAAATTTCAATAAAACCCACATTTGAATTAATAAAGTTTAAAGATGTTTAAAGCATTGTTTAGTTGTAAACTTTTATTGAAAGCACATTATTTTACAATTTTTTGTCTTTATTTATTACAAACTGAAGGACATCCATGTCACATATGCTGTCAATATTTTAATTTTTATTTTCAGATTGAACCTCCTTTGATTTATTACAGTCACAACAGCACATAGCAGCTGGACTGACAATATTCAAAAAATATTCATCAAAAGTAGATGAAATGTTATGCACGACCCTACTATAAACCATACCTCACGAAATCAGATGTTTGTGTTCACGAATGTCATTGAAAAACAGAACAGCATCAGCACATTCTTTGCTATAATCACAATTTCACAGGCAAAACTATATTTCATCCAACATCTCTAACACTTATAGCTGCTGAAACATTTTGGTTTTTGTAGGGTGTTGTAAAAATGTCTTTTGGGCTTCCATATCTAACACACTGTGCGGCTCTGATATGATGTTTGTGCTAAGAATTTTTTGCATAAAGCAAAACACACATTTTCTACTGCCTAAACCAAAAACTCAAGTTTCAAGAAAAGCAAGGGGACATACTGAGAAAGTTTTAGAACAGAAAGTCCAACCCTAGTGAAAAAAGTATACTTATAAAGTATACAATATTGTATTTGTAATATATTCCCTGTTTTAATAGTACATTGCAAATATACTAATAAAAATTTTACAATTTTTAAATATACAAAAAGTATATCAGCAGCATGCTTTTGACTATTTTCACAATATAACTTTTAACACACTTTAAAATAATTGTAATTTAGTATATTTTCTAAAAAAATATATTTTACAAAAATATACTTGAATTGAAATTTCTGTTTATTTTGCATAAGTATATTTATGTGCACTTTGTGAACTGTGTGCTCCTTGATTATTACGGAATAATTATAATAATAATAATAATAATTGATTATTTCCGGAACGAGAGTATAGTTCCTAGCCATATCGGTCTAGAAGATAGCAACGATACATGAAGGACATCATGATATCCAAGGATCAAGGATGTTAGAAGTAATGTAGTGTGCCACCATTTTTTATTCAGACTGTATTGGCAGAATGAAAAATATATTAAATTTCAGTTTGCCTTTGATTCAGAGTCATTACGCTTCACAAGAATAGAGTTGGGTCTTGAAAGTTCTAGTTCTGGGAGGCTTTCTTAATATGGATTCCAAAAAAGGTCTTGTGTGTTATTTCCGCTTATCTTAAAGTTGCTTTGGGTTGTATAAAGGTGTGTTATTTATCATTTATATTTATTTGGTTGTTTTATTAATGAAAACCCAGTTCAATTCAAGCTCAAGAACATTCAGCTGATACACCCCTGAAAGTTTTTCCCAATTAAATCCAGTTGACCGACAGCTCTGGAAGACATGTTGTGAAAAAGTTTTTGAAAAATACTACAGGGTTTCAAATGAGCACACTTTCTACTGAATAAACACTACTCTGATCCTTCACACCTTTATTTTCAATTATGAAAATTGAAATGTCTTTCCACACAAGTCTTAATTTTATGATTTGTTTCCATATACTAACACTTTTTTCAATGCATTTAGAAAAAGGAGCCTGACCAGGTGCAGAAAGCAGCAGTCCCCATCATTGCTGTTGAGGAGGAAGAGGAAATGTCACGAGGAACCCACTGGATGTTCTGATTGTCTTTGAAGACAAAGAGATGTGTAAATGCGTTTTTTATGTTTGTTTCAGCTTTTTTTTTTATTTATTTAAAAACATGGTTGGTGCATTTTATCTTTTGCAATGCTAAAACCATTTGAGGTTTATATAAACACTGTTTGCATTGTTAATTATCTGTCTCTGTCTGTCATTGAAGTTATGTCTTTATTGTTATGACCTTGAAAAGTGGATTCAGCATTGGGGGGAAAATTAGTATATTTTACTCAAAAATAATACATTTATAGTATATTGCTTGTGTGTTTCAAAGACACTCATAATTAATTTGTAAAGTACTCATAATACAAAAAAGTACACTAAATACATTTAAATAGGCATGTACTTAAAGTGTACTAAGTATACTTGAAGTTGTTCCAATTTAGCATCAAAAAGTACACTAAATACATTTAAATAGGCATGTACTTAAAGTGTACTAAGTATACTTGAAGTTGTTCCAATTTAGCATCAAAAAGTACACTAAATACATTTAAAGGTGCTATAGGTGATTGTCTTCAGAAACATTTTTTGTTATTCTGGTTGAAAGTCTCTTCACATCCCCATAGCAATCATTAAGTTAAGTGGTCTAAATGTATTTATCTGTATTTATATATTCTGTGGAAGGTGTAGGACCAAGAAATGTTCGTCCAATCAAAACGCTCGGTCCGAGAGTTTTAATTGTCTTATGACTTATTGACTTACGACTCACGGTCGAACAGAACAACCGTCGGATGTGATAAGATATACAGTACATATGAAAGTGCAGTGCAGGGAGGGCCCAAAGACTGTAATTGGAAACCGTTGATGTAGCCTATTGTAGTAATTTAATGTTGTCTCTGGTATTCTGCTCTTTGAGCGTGCGTTCAGGGGGCGTGGCTTTGGACGGCGATTGCAGGGAGAGTGGGACGTTTGCTTTCAGTGCAATCAGGCAAAAGTTAGGATTTTCCAAGATCTCCAACTGCACCTTTAAAGTTATACTTTAGTATAATTTTGTTACAACTAAAATAGACTTAGTACAAAAAAAGCTGTTCCAAAATAGCACACTTCAAGTTAACTAATCATTAACACACTTATACTGACAATTAGTCTGGCTGCAAGTATACTTGGTATACTTTTTTTTTCACTAAGGCAGAAGCGTCTTACCTGGGATAAAGAGAAAAAGAACAGGGCCCGTATTCATGAATAATTTTAGTGCTAAGAGTTGCTCCTAGTAACAAAATTCTAAGAAAATTCTTAGAAATGTGGGTGTTTCCTCTTAAAATTAAAGAAAAGTAAAGAAAAAAGTAATTCAGAAAGCATCTTAACCCTTAAAAGAGGTCTTAAGGTCCAAAATTGTTAGGAGTATGGACGAGGACTTTTAAGGGGCTTAAGAGTTTCTTTAGCAGTGGAGAAAATGGACGAAACATGAAGAGGGAGAAGAAATGTGTTGCACACAATGCATGACAGTGAGTTAATAAGACACTACACATTAGATCATGCAGGGATCATGTTTGTGACAGATCTTATTAAAGACATGCTAACATCTCCGACACCGCGCTGAAATGCCATAGCGCCAGAAATGGACGTAATCACTACATTAACATATCTGGCAACTGGAAAAATGCAACTATGCAGCAGCGATGATTTGGGTCTGTTACAGCACTATATGGAATTTAGGGGATATTTTCAAGAGAAAGATGAGAAACAGTCGATCCAAGCTGAACCATCGCTTCCATGCCATATCTCACTGATGCTGGAATTTGTGCTAAAGGAGCCCAGACCAAGTATTGAGTGCATTAATGAACATACTTTAAAGAACTTGAACTTTTCTGTTTGGCAAATCCTTTTTTTGATTGATCTTAAGAAATATTTTAATATTTTGAGATATTGGATTTTTGACTTTCATGAGCTGTAAGCTCTAATCATCAAGATGAATACAGCTGACGCTGTGTGTTTCTAGGCGAAAGCAAAAGCACTTTATTTGACCTTCTGAAAGTAGATGGATACTGAAAAAAATTTTTTTTAAGATAAGATTTTTTTAAAGATTATTTTAGCTACATTTAAATAAAATTTTGAAAGTTAGTCAACTAAATTTGTTTATTTAAATGTAGCTAAAATAAATAGATTTTCCAACCACTTTCCTTAAAAAATTTAGTAAATTCAATGAATAACCCCCCCCCCCCCCCCAGTGAAATAGTAAATATTAGTAAATATTAAATATATTTACAATAGTTTATGTATGTATTTGATTAGCTATTAATTAGTTATAATAACCTACAACCCTATACTCTATAAACATATTTTCTCCAAAAACATTATTTAAAAAGTAAGTAAAAGAAAAAGGTTGTTTCAAGTCTGTTCAATGCAGTCATGTTTGAACGGGAAGCCTGATATATGCTGTTAAATCAAAAGGAATTGTTTAAATAAAGTGAACAGCATCAAAAATCTGTGTGTTTGTTTTTAGTGAGCCGTGTTCTTTATCATTCCTGTAATAACATGACTCTTAAAAAGAGAAATAATTCTGTTGTCCAGTTAAGTGATGGAACATTCTGTGAAATTATGACCTTGGTGGCTTTCAAGTGTGAGGATGGGGCATCTTCTGCATCCACCACAAACAGATTCTGTGTTTTAGCTACAGAGCATGCGTGTAAGCTAAATATATCCTGAACATTTATATAGTGTCTCATAATGTATTTGCTGTCCATCCACAATCACTCAAATGGAAATGTGTAATTATGAGGTCTGAGGACACACTGTATGTCATTCCACTTCCAAACAATAAAGAGACTAAAAACTAATCCCTGGGGAACTACTTCTGCAGCTTTATACAGATATCAATGCCAATTGTTTTTCAGCTTTATTTCTCCATACAATTTATAATGATATGTTATAATAATGCAGTCATATAATATTAATGCAGTGAGCGAACTTCAGTTTTTGGCCTTGCAATATAGACAGTGTTTACTTGACTGTACACTTTATAATGCATTCACTTTATTTATTTGCTTTATTTGTTTATTACTTTGTGAAAGCAATGTATGTCCAAATAATGAAGTAAATTCCAAGCATGAAGTAAACTTAAAAATTACTTAAAACATACTACAACTTCAGGTTATTTAACAATGTACTTTGAAAGTATACTTTAAATGCTTTGTACTTTGTTAGTATATTAGCAATACACTATTAAAACAGGGAATATATTACAAATACAATAAAGTATACTTTTTCACTAGGGAATAGATAAACTATGAACAAAAATGATTAAAAACTGGCATAAGAAAAACACTAAAGAGTAGCAGGTGAAATTACCAGTTGTCAAAAGAAATCTGAACAAGCCCGTGTGTTGAAACGGCATTAAATAAAAATAAATATTTATTTAAATAAAAAATAGCATATATATAATGCATGATATATAGTATGAATGATCATCAAATACTGTACACAACCTGTTTAATTCAATAAATGGTATCATGTGAATATAAAGCAAACATACAGGCTGGGTCATATGCTATATTATCATATCATGCCATGTCATGTACCTTAAAAACTAGACTGGCATTATAAGACGACACAAAGACCCTTGTGTCAATAAACAGAAATGAACTGTATCTTCTTTGTACTTTACAACATTTAGGCTTACAGAATGTTTTTCATTTACATTAATGTTACATTCGCTATTAGTTTGAGGACGTCTCACGGCAATGCAGTTTATAAATACAATGTGTTATAAAATTAATATACTGTGAAACAATTAGGCTTAGTAACAAAGCAGATAAAGTGACTGTTTATTTAAAGTAATATTTTAAGCACTGCTAAAACTTTACTCATTGTTTTATTACTGCTTCTCTCATGAGTTGCCAATATAGCCTTTCAGTCTAGTCTTTACTAGTTCATCAGTTGCTGGTACTGTAAATAAATGAACAATGTGTATTATTTATCTGTGTTACCTGCAAATATCCATGTTTATTTGTTAACAAAAGTCCACCCGATGACGTAAAATGCATTATGGGTGTCGACTTTTGAAAACTACATATCGTATATCCTCATTTTTGTATCCCTGTATACAAATAGTTTAATTGAGCCCAGTGCATTGTGGGTGTTGTAGTTTTCCTACCTTTTTCAGCACAACCTGTTTTCTCTAGTCTTATATCACTATATATATCGCATTTGTGCTACATAGGCAGCCAACATTTTTTATAACCCCATCTTGGTGAATTGCACTTTTAAATAAAACTAACCAAAGCAACTTGCAGTTAGTTAGAAATTGAAACAGTGGTTATATGCCTTGGATCATACAGAACTGTTCAAAAGTTACTATAAATCAAGCTTGTCATTAATAACACTTTAAAATGACCATGTAATAATTGAAAGTGTTCAGATAATACCAGTGAAAATTAAATAGTAGTGAGACTACAAAAAAAAAAAATATTGCAAATAAGGCATCCAAAGGTGTTTAATGTAAATTTTCTGTAGGAGGTCAAACTCTCAGGTCATTGTATATATATATATATATAAATATTTTGTGGAGTAGAGTAATAGACCACTTAGTTTAATATTCAGCTTTCAGTATTGGTCTCACTGGGTCCATTATTTCATGCATGAATAATAACATTTGAACTCAAAGCCATCTTAGGAATATAAAATGTCATATCTTGTTGTGGAGAGGGGATACATTTTGCTGGAGTGAGCAAAAATGTAGAGGATAATTTCAGGAGGTTGAAAATTGCGGCGGTTAATCTGGCAATCTTTCTCTCAGGAGACTTAAGAGTTCCTAACAGTTCATCCACAATAACAATGTTAACTTTTAATTTCCTGCTATCAGCCGAAGTGAAGGAGCCTCGGTCCATGTAAAAATTCAAGACCGACTTCATCTGCATCTTCACCCAGTAATCCCTCTGTCTGCTTTTGGAAAATCAGTCCACAAAGTGGAGATAATGCCGAGTCTATTTTACAGGTCTATTTCCAATGCCGCAAGACTCCCAAATTCAAGGATGTTCACTGAATATTTATATTAGACGTAAAGTCAAGCTGAAACAAGTGAACATAACCCTTGAAACAAGGAAGCGGGTCCCAGATATGAAAATCTTCTGAAACCTGCAAAGAGTTTTCTAAAGAATTCACGTGTTACCTCGGTCCAGATGAGTCAAGGTCGTTCCAGGAAATATAACATGTTGAGGAATGTGGGAAATGTTTCGCTCCAAATGTGTAAAAATCCAAAAGCTGTACCTAGTTAGGTGCCCAGTTTGATGCTGATCATCAGGCCTGATCTCAGAGGCCCAAGGTGCGATGTGGTTTTTTTACTCAGGTGAACGTCCTATCAATCCTCTGTCTGGAACATTCTGTGTTCTTTGTAATTCAAAACAGAACCATAAAATATCATCACACATAATAATGGAATCAGAAATTCAGAACAAGCAGCAGTTTTCTTTCAAATTTGAGAATTTATCAATACACAGAAAAAAAACGGACTATTATATTTTCCCATGTGGTTTCTTGCAATGTATATAAATGAGTGATTATTCAGCTTCGTTTTTGCTTCTTAAATAGATAATGCAATAATAAATACAATTAAATGCAATAAATAATACAGATTATTTTGCATACAAGTTAGTTTTGTGTACCTTGCATCACAGAAGTTGTAGCACTGGGCATCACTGTGGTCTGCACATGTGCAGCGATGAAGTACCATCCTTACCGTCCCACTGGAGCGTCTCAGTCGCTGAGGGCTGCGGTAACTTGACATGCCATATGGAGCTGTGCGCCTGCAGACAGAACAGACAGACTCTTATATTTTAGTTAAAAAAAAAATCAGGAATTCCTTAAAGGGATAGTTCACCCAAGAATACTATCATATCATTCTAAACCTATAAGACTTTGGTTAATCCTGGAAACACAAGTTATTTATAATTACACCTGAGAGGCTTCTGCTCCTTTATTAAAAGTAACTAACACTTAAGTTCCAAAGAGGTTATAATGGCGTCATAAAATAATTCAATATGAACAAAGCCATATCCATATTCAGCAGTTTCATCCAAGTCTTGGGAAGAAAAACGGTAGCTTGGTGAATAGATTTATTTAAGCTTTAATTCACATATAAACAGACATGCATAAAGCAAATCCCATATGGTAAATGCAAAAATTCATGCTTGTCACATGCAAGAACAAACCTCATTGGTTCTCGCACATCACATGTTTCTGTGTTTGCCATATTTGATGAGCTCTATGCATGTGTCATTCATCATTTATATGCGAACAAAGGCCTAAACTAATCGTCATATAAAATAATTGTATCTGTTCACAAGACTTGAATTAAACATTTTACGATGCCTTTAAACTAACTTTTTGGTTCTTCTAAGTTTTGGTTACCTTGACTTTCAGTGAATTTTCAGTTTCATGAAAAATATTTGAATTTGTGTTTCCAAGATGAATCAAAATCCTATGGGTTTTGAATGACATGAGGATGACAGAATTCTCATTAGTGGGTGAACTGTTCCTTTAAGATCCATTTGCGTTAAAAGAGAAATTAAATTGTTTCTTTGCTCATTTGGGTCTGAAATGACAAAATGAAAGAATAATAATTAATAATTGGTCAAATATAGCTAATAAATGTGTTAAACATGTTGACATGTACGTTTCAATAGTTCAAAACGTTGCTTTGGAAATCACTATGCCAACCATGTCAAATCCAAGACTGACTCTGGAATGAATTAAGGGATTTATTAAATGTGGTTGTCGTTCCTGATACTTTCTAGTGTGTATGTGGCCTTGCTGTTTGGTATGTTGCACAAGGAATGTGCTGTAGTTGCCTTTCAGGTTTCAAGACAAACTATCCTAAAAAGAACATTTTGTTTAATAAAAAAAAATGTGCTGCCATGACAATTTGAGTTGGCCTATTAATGAAATATTAATCCGTTGTTCCCTTTTCTCCTGTGCACAAACACTCAGAACCGTATCATTTGGTTGGAGTGAAGCTAACGAGGTCTGGCATTGCTTTTGAGACTATAGGCGGGATGGTAAATCATGGTGAAATGTAGTTTTGATGGTGCATAAGTACAGAGAACAAAACCATAAAAGATGAGTCAGAGTTTCACAATCACGCCAAAAAGATTATTAAAATTTAAATCACACCACATATGGCACATGATGGGCTGAACTCACCCTTGGCATAAGAAACAGACGAACACTGTCCAGTTAGATATAACAATCTGTTATGACGTGCAGTAAGTGCACAAATATTTCAATGCATTTCAAACACAGACTGCGATAACTAGCAAAAACACAAACTGGCTTCAGGAGAACAAACTCTACTGTTCTAAAGTTTGGGGGTGCTGAGATTTGTTCATGTTTTTGAAAGAAGTCTCTTATGTTCACAATTTCTTTGATCATAAGAAAAACTATAATATTGTGAAATGTTATTACAAATTAAAATAAGTGTATTCTATTTTAACATATTTTAAAATGTAATTTATTCCCATGTTGCTGAATTTTCAGCATCATTGTCACATGATCCTTCAGAAATCATTCTAACATGCTGATTTGATTATCAAGAAATGTCATATTATAATAATATATTTAATATTTTATTGCCATTCAGTTTTTTGACCTTCCCTTATTACCGAGTGTTTATGTAGCTAATTGGTGGGTGAATGCATGTAAAGAACATGACCAGATCATAAGACAGAATAAATTATGGCTTTAATTTTTATTTAATTTAAGGTTACTTTACACCTTACGTGACATTATTGTCATGAAAATTAAACACATTTTCTTTCACATTTATTACTATATTATTTATTTATTTTAATTTTTTTACTTTTATCCCCATATTTGTAATGTTAATTTCCAATGTAAGTGAAGTGTACATCATATTTTATGACGTTGAAAACAGTTGTGCTGCTTAATATTTCTGTAGAAGCTGTAATACTTTCAGGATTCTGTGATGAATAGAAAGTTCAAAAGAGCAATGTTTATATGGAACATAAATATTTGATAAAATTCTAAATGACTTTACTGTCACTTTTGATCAACTTAATGCATCCTTGCTGAATAAAAGTATTTATTTTACTTTTGAAAGCTAGTGTACTTTAAATAGCTCACAAAAATGTAAATTCTGTCATCATTTGTTCACTCTTATGTCATTCCAAACCTGTATGACTTTCTTTCTACTGCTGAACACAAAATATGATATTTTGTAGAATGTTGGTTATGTTGGTTGACTTCCATTGTATGAGCAAAGAAACAAAACAAAACAAAACAAAACAAAACAAAAAACAAACAAAACAAAACAAAACAAGACAAAACAAAACAAAAAACAAATAAAACTAAACAAAACAAATAAAGCAAAACAAAACAAATAAAACTAAACAAAACAAATAAAGCAAAACAAAACAAAACAAAACAAAAAACAAATAAAACTAAACAAAACAAAACAAAAAACAGTGAGACATTTCTCTAAATATTTTATTTTCTGTTCCACGGAAGAAAGTCATACAAGTGGAAAATTGAAACTTTGTAAAGTATTTTATGTTTTTATTATTGTCCAAGCACTAAAAGAAAGTTAAAAGGAAAGAAAGCTGGTATATTTAAAACAAAGCTGGAATTGCATTGACACTTGGAGATAAACCATAAGAGGCTGCCTCTAGTGATGGGTTGGAACAAGGGCCAAAAATCTTTCTGCAGTCTCATCTGGGAAAGCTTCCATGCGCTTTATATGAGCTTCTCTCTGATCTCCAGCCACTCTCTTCAGTACTCTCTTTCTGAACGCATGCCTCTCATCTCACATCACATCACAAGTGGTTGCTCTCATGTTGACCATTTGGTTTCAGTGTGGAGCCAGGTGTCTGAGCTGAATTCCTGAAGGATCGCCTGTCAATATCAATGGTGAGTGATGTGCTACAACACATTGTAAGTCATAGTTTAAATAGCTCAGTGTCAATATGAATCGCTCTACTAAAAGTCCTGTGGCGATCTCTCATGTATTTGGCTAAATAGCAATAACTCATACATGGCTGCATATTTGCACTACTGAATATATCTATGTATTTAAATGAAATATATCTATGTTTAAAAATATCTTTTAATGATGTGTTTGCTGGCTATGGAATGAAATTGAATAGAGAGTATTAAAGAGTGTTGGGGATGACCTCATTTCAGTCCTTTTAGTTACTCTGGCAAGCCAAATGGGCACGGAAACTGGGTTTATTTTTGATTGTATGTATACTGTTTGTGCTGGCTGTCAAAAAGAGATCTTATTCAAACTCTAATTTTTGAGAATCCTCTGCTTCTATTGCATCAGCACCATGGACAGTAACCGTCACCATGGAAACACAGTCACATCAAAATACACTTAATGTAGAAACTTAAGTTGGACCTCTATGTAGAACAAAAAGAGCATAAGTGTATATATAGTGTGACCAGTTGGCTGCCTCCACCTTATTATCATCACCACCCCATCCCTTACTCGCCGCCCTTCACCAGAGTGGGTGTGTGAGAGAGGAGGGGCGCTGAAACAGCCAGGGCATCCGAATAGAGCCTCATCGATCACCGCCGCTGTTTAAATGCCGAGCTGATGTGCATATATATAATATACTCTCTTTCAAAAATAGTTTAAGAATTATGTTTTTAAAGTCTCTTGTTTTCATCAAGGCTGCAGTAATTTGATCCAAAATACAGTAAAAACAGTAATATTGTGAAATATTATTACAATTTAAAAGAACTGTTTTCTATTGTATTATATTTTAAAATGCAATTTATTCTGTGATGTAAAGCTGAATTTTCAGCATCATTACTCCAGTGTTCAGTGTCACATTAGCCTTCAGAAATCATTCTAATATGCTGATTTGCTCTCAAGAAACATCTCTTTTTGTTACCAATGTTGAACACAGTGGTGTATTGTTTTTTCAGGATGATAAATAAAAAGTTCAAAAGAACAGCATTTATGTAAAAGAGAAAGCGTTTGTAATTTATACACTACCATTTAGTTTGGGGTCAGAATGTTTTTTTTTTTGTGGAAAGAAATGAATTCATGAATAAATAAATAAAAAAATAAATGAATTCATATTTTTATTCAATAAGGATGCATTAAATTGATCAAACGTGATACTAAAGATATTTATAATGTTACAAAAGCTTTCTAAATACAGTTTCTGTACAAACAATAGCATCATAAAGAGAAAAATACTTTGATAAATAAATTTAATAAATACTTATGCTGAATTACTCATTACTTTTTTGTGTCTCTTCAGTAGACAAATCAAGCATCAGTTGCAGGAGATGGGAATCATGAATGTACTCACTGTGGGGTGTTGATCCAGATGATGCCCAAGTGGCAGTAATAAACACATTCCCTGTCCTTAAATGAGTAGCAAGTGCAGCGCTTGGTTCTCGTGCGGGAGTGTGATGCTGAAATGAGCTCTTCTTTTGTCTGCTGATGTAAAACACTGTTTGGATCATCAGAGAAGACTAGAGATGAGTGCAGGTCTCCTGTCCGGGATAATGATGCACCTTTAATTTGAACAAAAATCCATCATTATCAAAGAGCATGGCTAATGCCAAAGTACACTTCACTTACATTGGAAATTAACATTACAAATATGGGGATAAAAGTAAAAAAAAATAAATAAAATAATAATAATAATTATTGCTAATATTATACATTCTATTAATAATAATAATAAAAACATAGTAAAAATAATAATAATTATTAGTAGTAGTATTTATTATTATATTTATTATTTTACTATTTTTAAAATAAATATAAAAATAATTTCCATGGTGATATTTCCTGTCCATGGTTGTACTTAGTAGTAGTAGTAATAATAATAATAATCATCTACATCATTTTCAATTATACTTTACAATAAGGTTCCATTAATTAGTATAATTAACAATGAGCAATAATTTTTTTTAACTCTATTTATATTTATTAATCTTTGTTAAAGTTAGTAAAAAATACTACTGACTTTTAATTCAATTTAGTTTCAATTTCAATTTGGAATTTAATAATATATTAATAAATATTGAAATAAACTAAGATGACCTTGTTAGCCTACCATTATTATTGCATTACAATATTGAGGAATATTAGAATTTGAAAGAAAATGTGTTTAATTTTCATGACAATAATGTCACAGTGCAAAAAGGTGTAAAGTAACCTTAAATTAAATAAAAATTAAAGCCATAATTTATTCTGGTTTATAATCTGGTCATGTTCTTTACATGCATTCACCCACCAATTAGCTACATAAACACTCGGTAATAAGGGAAGGTCAAAAAAACTGAATGGCAATAAAATACATAGGCTAGCTCAAAACTGGTCAAATAATAATAATAATAAAACTATTAATGGCTACTATAAATTATAAACCCACTTCACTCATGGAAAACTCTCAAGAAAACAGTGTGGTGCAGTCTAGTTAGAGCACTTACCCACGGTGAAAATGTTTAACAAACTCACAATTAACAAAAGAGCATCGGGAAACACTTTTGCCATTTTGCAAGAGTCCTTATTGAGCGCGCGACCAATATTTATGTGAAAAAGTTGTCAGACGCAATATCTTCCAAAACAATTCCACTTCAGTCCACAAAACCAAGTCTAAGCATCATCTTCTTGCTCTGGTGTAAAGGAAAATTAGATTTTTTTTTTTATGACGGTCAGACAAAATGTATATTTATAGCGCGTGCTGACACCACCCACCGGTGAGCGCGCGCTCACGTGCACGAGCGTAGTTTGAGTGGAGCGACTGAAACATGACAGATCATATCAGCACGATATTAAAAAAGTAGCGCACTTAGGAGTTTGGACACGTCTCTTTATAGTTCCGTACTTTGTGTATAGATCCTAAAACAGACCATTATTTAGCTACAGTCCAGCTCTACTTCAGCTAGGAATTGTAGTAACTAATCTTTCTCAGCGTTGAGGAATTCTCTCATGTTGATATACCTAGTCCATTATTTATTATTTTACCTTCATAGTTGTTGTTTTTTTTCAGTTAACCCTTGTCTAATTGACAGGTTTTATTTTTAATCGTACCTTTTTGCTTAATATGCTTTATGATTATATTATTATATATGATTATAAAATAGAAGGAAAGAAAGATAGAAAAAAGAAAAAGAAAGAAAGAAATACAACAGCTTGTCACTGGGACAGTACCATTAAAAGCACATCTTTGTACCTTATTTACCCCAAAAATTTTCATAGTTGTGCATTACATATTGGTATATTGTGCACCTTTTTGAGTATAAATTACAAAGATGTCCTTATTGTTTACATATTTCAGATTGTAGTTTGTGTGTGTTGTATGTAGAGTACATGGCACACAGTAATGGATACTTGCACATTCACATACTCCTTTATTCTGTTCTGTTCTACATTAGTCTGATTAGTCTGTTAAAATAAATATCTTATCATAGACAATGCTGTAAATAATCTTTACCTCTGAAGCCTCACTGAAACTTTCTTCCTCATTCACTCTCACTTCTGCCTCTGTCTATAGCAAATAAAGTAGTGTTTGAAACATGTACATACAGGGAATAGTGACATACAGAAGAAAATAACTAATTAAGTACACTGCTGGACAATAACCAATCATTTGTATCCTAAATTATTTTTTTAACACTTTAGAATGATAAACACATATTCACTATTAACTATGACTTTTTCCTCAATAAACTCTTCATTTACTGCTGATTAATAGCTTGTAAGGTAGTCGTTGTAGTTGTTAAGTTTAGGATTATGGGATGCAGAATATGATCATGAAGAATACAGAATTAATATGTGCTTAAGTGCTAATAAACAACCAATATGCAAGCTAATAATTACCTACTGTAGTTATAAATGATAGCTGAGAAGTTGTTCATCATACTAATGTTATTTTTTATTTTTCTATATTTGACTAATTATGATTGGTCCATATATAATCCTACAAACCCTTGTGTATTATAGACGTTATAAAATGTAAAAACAGCCAGGTGTTAAAAGCCACTCTTCTCAGCTGTCACTGCGTGTCGTCCTGATTCTGCTAACAAACCTAGGCTGACTGTTTCTTGTTCATTCTTGACAACATAAAAACGTCAAATTAGTGCAATACTGACAGAGCAGCCCTAAATGAAGATCGGTCCTGTATCAGATCAGTGCTATACTTGATTGAAATACATCATGTAGAATTGGCAGAGTGTCACAATGCTGCAAACGCTGTAAAATCTCAGTTCAACATTATCTTTATTCTTATTTGAAGGGTTCTGATAACATACATACGTGTTAAAATAAAAGACGTTACAAAAGAGTTACAGAAAAATACACTGAAAATAAATAAGTGCATGTTTGTCCAGGCAGCTTTTTATTTCTCCATATAATGAACATCAAAACTAGCTAATTATTCAACAAGAGCAATAGGGAGAGTCACTGAACATTGTGCAACACTATTCGGATCCCACATGACAACTTACGCTTCTTGACTTTTTCGTAAAAAAGGAGTGAAGAGTTTCTTGCCGCTTTGAACTCATCTCGACCTCTAATGAATGCTGGATACAGCGCGGGACCGCGGGCGCGAGCCTGGGCATGTCGTGACGTCACAAACTGAGTGACTGATTGCCATGGAAACATAAACGTCATGTATAAATTATCTTGTCTCTTTGAATTTTAAATCATTCTGCATTTATATACATTGCTCCATTAAAACCTCAACATATCGAGAACACAACTGTCCAATGAAAAAGTCCGCGTAATCTACGCCCCTGGCTAGAAGACATTAAGGTTGGCCTCTTTTGAAATCCAGGCATATGATTTTTGTTACACCTCATGTTTGCAAAACTGTAAAAAAGTTAATTGTGGCATTAACAACTCTCACTTTTAAATTGCAGTGATCTTGCCTGCAGTGACTTTTCCTACTGGCAATGTTAGTTATAATGTGGCACTATAAGGCATTTTAGAAGGTTTTAGAAGGTAATAAAGAGGACCTCAAAGAATCCACTTGTCTTGCTACTTGGCTATATCTAGTGCTTTTATTATTTAGATGCAGTAAAAACCTACTGTATTGTTAGATTTTTTTTTGAAAACCAATAAAATTCACACCACTCCAGTCCATCAATTAACATCTTGTGAAGCAAAAAGCTGTGAGAAATCCATCATTAAGACTCATTTTGTTTAACCATTACCTCTGGCTAAAACAGTCGTCTATCCTTTGCTTTCTGCAGTGGATATTTTTATCAGCTGTTTGGACTTTCGTTCTGACGGCACCCATTCACTGCAGAGGATCCATTGGTGAGAGCTATTCTATGCAGGATGCTAAAGAGTGAAAACCTTTTTCCTTTAACCCACAAGGTACTATGGAGTCACTTCAAAGCAAATAAACATTTAGACTGCCCCTCAGTGTCCTGGTGACCTCAATATCCTCTTCAGTGTAAAGTCTGATGGCCAGTATCCCTCAGAGAATTTCAAGCTCTTTATAAATCTCTTCAGGGTCTGGCTGTGTTATTTATCACTTAAACTTTTGTCATTTAGGTCACATCGTTAAAATGTAATACACATCTGTGATATTTAGTTCACAATGTACCCAAAGTTATACAACATAGCTATTTTTATTTTTTTTATTCTGTGTTGTATCTAATGTTCTATTCCCGACTGATAAAATAGCCTATTAGATCGACGTACTATTATTTTAATGCAAAATGACACCTGAATTGACTTATCTGAATTTCATAAGGGTCTTGGCAGAAGCTGTATTTGGGCATGAGACATGCTTATCCCTAACCCTAAATCAAACCCACAAACATCAGGACGTTTTCCCATCCAGCCCCCTGGTTAACTGCAGTGGAGAAAGAGGAATTCTACACCAATTATACTGGGGAAAAAAGAACAGAAACAATTCACTCGCAAGCATCTCTCATTTTTGTGGATAGTGGGAAAGTTTTTCATTTCAGTTGCTGTAATTTTGCAATTATTGCAAAGCAATTGTAATTCAGAAATAGCCATAGACTGACTACACATTAATTCAGATCAAATGTATGTCAAATACTATTATATAATCAATTCATGTTGTACCCGTTAAAAGTTGCTAAATTGCTATATCCATTGTGGATATAATTTCCAAAGGTGCTTATCTAACAACAAACAACATGTTCATAAGCACTTTGAGTTATTATGATGAAAAACATTTTTGGAGCCAAACTTCTGGAGACATTTATGCATGTGCTGCCTGGAGGTTTGAGTATTTAGGAAGCTCTACCTCAAAAGCCACTAAGTACATGCAAGGAAAATATATATTACATCAGTATTCAAACATACTGTTTATGCACAAAGCAAACACAGTTTGATTATAAAGCCAAGTAAAACAACACACACTTGAAGCATTGCCCAGACCCAACTAGTTTAATCACTTTCCTGACCCTACCATGGCAGGACTTGAAATGAATATAGACTAAAATTCCACGAAAACCTGACACCTCATTCAATTGAATATTGTACAGAAGTTGCAGTATTAGAGTAGGGAGATTATAAAATATTATTTATTTTGGAGAGAAGCTCATGAAAAACTACAATCTTAATCTCCAATGAATATATTTTCATAAAAAATAATTCCACAGATTCTTCTATTTTTCAAATACATTTCCCATGATTTCAGAACAAACAAACCTAAAGGAAAGAATGTGAGTCTTTATTCAATTCAAAAACTACCAACAATCAACGAGGAAGAGATTACCTCTTGAAATTCCTAGAATTCTGAAAAATCCAGCATTGCTCCTTAATGTAATATATATCTAATCTTATTTCAGGTTGTTATTGGTATGTAATATGGAAAATATGGATGTATTTTCAATAGCATTGACTGCATGAAGGTTCTAGATCACATAATTATTAAAAAACATGACTTTCAAAAATAGTTTCTCATTAGTTTTCCACAGATGGTACGGAACATTAAAAATGGATGCCAAGTTACCTCCTTGTGCTAAAATCAAACTTCTGTAGTGTATCATCCTCTAGTCTCTATAAACAGCATTCTTTCACTTAATAAATGGACTAAGCTAAGCTCAAGATTGTTTAAAATGCAGCCAGTATTCAGAAAATATGAAAGGCCTAATATGAGTCCGGTATTATCATCACTCAACTACGTTAGACATAAAACTCTTTACTGATTTATCGTGGGGTTTTGAAAGGAGATATTTTTATACATCTGCTTTTTATGTATTTTTTGAAAGCACTAAAAATGTAATTGAATTGAATTAATCAATAGCAGTGATTAATGCTTCACTGACAGCAGGTAAAGTAAACCATAAAGAATTATAAAAAAAAAAAAATAAATACAAATCTATTTATCTATCTGAAAAGTAACATGTTGGCTGTGAACAAAAAAAAAAGGAGCTAGAAAGTGAAAAATTAGGTGTGGAAAGGGAGTTTCATTGAAAACCATATTGCCTTTCATTACTGAAATGTTCTCTAGAAATTCTAGCTGACTGATCTGAGATGAAGCCATCAAAATATGTGAATGAAATCAAACAACAAACCACCTACCTGTGCAAGAGAGTTGACCAAATGAAAAGCCTCTGTGACCCGAAGCTACAGTCAATAGAATCTTTTTTATAGTTTTTATAGCAGCATTACAAAAGAAGTTCCCGTGAAGTGGATTTTCGATTGAAAAAGCTTTGTGTGCTTCTAATGTGGTGCTTTTCTGTGAGAGGTCTGATTGAGTTGTTGGTGGCAATTTGAACAACTAGATGCCCTTTGTTTACATTATGTCTTGTTCTACAGCCCCTTAGATACTGTGAGCATTCAGGGTGAGTGTTTGGGAAAATGGCAGTCTTTCTTGCTATATTGAGCCTGAAACAAGCAGGCATCTGGGGGATGCTCACAGAAATTCTGCTTCAATTCATTAAAAAGAAATACATCAGTGTAGACTCGAAATTGCATCGAAGACACTGGAGAGCACTCGGGATGGTGAGATTCAAGGCTTTGGCAGACAATATTGAGACCTGATTACTTCATTATGTTGGATGCCTTCATTCCCAGATGGTTCACAGACCAGGCCTTTGGGACATTCTAATTTTGCTTTTAGTGTTTTACGGTTTATAATCCATTATGAAATTATTTTCAGGTGGAAGTGTCATTGAATTTTCACCTGATATTTGAATATTCCTGTCTGATCTTAACACTTTTAAATAGAATTTAAACTGAATTGCTCTGCTGCATTACACCAGGCTCAGCTACAAGAATGCTTGCTTCTCTACCAGCACAGATGCAAAGAAGCTGTATCTTCTTTGCATCTACTGCAGATCTTACATGATGACCCTGACCTTGATATCCTACATTCCTGAGACTTCCAAACTGGCTCATGTAATACTAGCCAAGTCCAGGTTAATGAAACACATACCTGAGGGATTATCTGCCTTTTAAATCTATTAAATGACCGTGCTATGATCCGTATTATGGAGCCGCTAAAGTGACATTTGTATAATAATAAAAAAAAAAATGTTGTGCATGCACGAGAAACATATGTACTATGTAGACATGAAAACATTCGAGTGTTCTCACGTTTTCCAGACTGCATACATCATCGTTGGGGCAGTCTCATTTAAGAAAAGTAACCTATAAATTGCAAAGTAAAAAAAACATTACAGTGTTTTAGACCTCACAAGGAATAACAGCCAATTTTATTACGGTTAGCCTACTTTTCTTAAATAAGATCAAATATTCTTACATAAGATATCACACTACGAGTGTGATATTGCATTAATAAAACAGTTCAACGGCACGAGTGTCATACATAATAAACAACAACAGAGTGTCTTTAAAAATCCTCTTTTGTTCAGAACTACTCCCTTCCGCCACAAAATCTCAGTCTCCCAAGCCTCCATTACTAATTCAAAAACATCACTTTAGAACTTAGCAATGAAGGAACGTTGAGTTGCTTCATTAAGAGCTTATTGTATTAGTGTTTTAAAAGCTGTGTAGCCGATGCGTAGTAGAGTATTATGAGAGAGAGACTGACTGAGGGAGTGTGTTACCTGCATCTGAGACAGCATTCATTCTTTAGCTCAATCTCATATTCACAATAAAACATCAGTTTGAATGTCTGCTGAGGAAAGCTATAGGCTCTTTGTCATAACATTCCTTTCATCTCTTAAAGGGGGCATAACACACACAGTTTCACCCAATCTCATGTTAATCTTGAGTACCTGGTTTTGTAACGTAGTGCTGGTTTCTGCGGGAAGCTGAACAAGGTTATCTTTCCCTTACAAACAAAAACACTCTTCTTTAGAGACACTCTTCCTGTGCAGTGCTGCCTAATGACCCCCCCCCATTTAAGGGTGATTTGCGATGACAGCGCTGCCCTGGCTGTGTCTTAAGTTGTTGTTAAAAGTAAAAATAACTTCCTTAATATCAACAGTGTGTCAGTCCCTTTCAATTTAAAAGTCTTTACTGCTGACTCGTAAAAACAGTCTCTTGCCGCCATTTAACTGCGGAAAAATGTAACTAAAATCACCATCTCGAACACACACTGTTAATACTAAATATTACTATTATTTATATACAATTATTGAAAAACAATATTTAATAAACAACAAATACCCATCATACAAGTTGCAAGAAAATTCAGTCAAAAGTACAAAGGCAGTGCTCTGATACCTATACAGAATTGAAGTTACACAAAATGTAACGTGATGAGATTTTTACAGTAGCCAGAAGTGGAAAACAAATCACAATTCTGAAAACAAAATATCGAATTACAAACACATATGCAAATCTCAAAAACAAAACAAGAAGACACAACAACAATTCCGAAAACATTATAACAAGTCAGAGAACACAAGGACATAGTCAGAAAACAGTAGTGGTGGAAAGTTCGGAGACGGTCTTAAAGTAGCTCAGTTTAAATGTATTGTATGAACTGCCCTTTCTATGCAATAAAAAATATCCATGTACATTTACAACACTGTACTCTGTAGTATATTACCTTTGAATCAGAATATAAAAAAACTAGTTAATGCTATTGCGAGGGTATTTCTATGGGAGTGACGGTAAATTTGACATAATTCTCTCTTCTGACTGCCGTTATCAGTATCTCTCAAATTTTTTTCTTCTTTTTATCTTTTGCTATTTGAGCAAATGGGAATGCAAGAAGAAAAAAAAAACAGGCAGAGGTGTGTTAAATTAGGACGTTTTTATGTTGGGTGGAGAGAATTTAAAGGGGAGAATATACAAAATACAAAATATTAAGAGTTGAACAGTCTTTTTATTAGTAAAATTAAACGAATTGAATTATATCCAACAACATTAAGTCACAGTTGATGGCCTTATTGAAAATGCAAATTGATTATCTGCCAGTAGGTGGCGCTTTTGGAATGGTTTCCCTCGTAACAGCTGTACACAGGCTTTATCATTTATAATTTATGAATAATTTATTAAGGCTTTATAATTTAGATGAGATGAAAATAACATCAAACATTTGAGAAACGCCCCCTTTTTGGTCTGCAGAGGCTTATATTACAAATATTAGATTAATGAGACCAAAGACTGCATGTTAGATTTACCCAAAACAAATTATATGTTGTGTTTAAGCACTATAGAGATATCAGAGCCACCAGCAAATTCCAGAAGATCTAGCCGAGGTGAGGCGCTCTCTCCGCGGGTTTATGAGCGCTGAACGGCCACTGATGCACAGGAGCTCACATCTCCGAAAACGTGGAAGCAAATTTTCATATAGATGTTATCTTTATTAACAAACGCATATTTGAAGTCTAAACAACTCTCGTGTTAAAAAAACACTTAAAACGGCATTCTTTGACAAACAGTAATATTTTTTTAAATTACAGTGGATTTGAGCGTCCACCATGACACTCACTGTGAGATATACTGCAAGCGGAGTAATAAAAACGGTGAAATGTTGGCGTTCCTATATCACTTGAATATCACACTCTTATCAGCCAATCAGATTTGATGACTAGAAAGAACTGTTGTTGGCCTAATGCTGCAAAACCTCCAAATATGCATTTGATTTTTTTTTAAACTTACAATTCGGAAGTTCTAATAAGTTCTATTAACAGCTTTTATATTTAAATATATTGTGAATTTTCAAGTATAGCAGGTGAGTTTAATGATTATTATTGTTTTTTTTTTTTACTGCTATCCATATACACTGTAAAAATGTTCTGTGCTTTAGTCATGTTCACACAATTGTCAGCATAGGCATGAATAATTAATATGGTTGTATTGTTTGCTAGATTTGCTTGCATTGTTTTCGACTTTGATATGTGATGAATGAGTGTGTTCCTCAAAATTATTTTTTCATAGTTTGCTGGTTGTTCCCCGTGTCGTGTACCAAGTGTTGAGGTCTGTATTTCATATTTATGTCTTATGAGTATTAATGAGATGAATATTCATGTTATGTTGTCAGCAGTTAATGATAACAAGGACTTTTCTCTTGACATGCACAATTTGAATATAAAACATGAGACAAAAAACACATAGTATTGAGCAATTTAAAACCATGCAGTTGAAGGAAAAAATGTTTAAAACATGATTTTTTTTTATTATTTTTTTTACAAATATGACTTCAAAAGTCATGAAGGTAATGGACTGGAGTGGTGTGGATTTTTTGTGCATTATTGTGATGTTTTTATCAGCTGTTTGGACTCTCATTCTGACGGCACCCATTCACTGCAGAGGATCCATTCGTGAGCAAGCGATGTACTACATTTCTCCAAATCTGTTCTGGTGAAGAAACAAACTCGTCTACATTTTGGATGGCCTAAGGATGAGTGAATTTCAAGCATATTTAATTATTTTTTTGGTTAGCTATTCCTTTAATATAAATAGATAATTGTTACAGTTTTGACAGGTGAAGTCAAGCAAGATGTTTTCTTGCAGTATTAATGAATTGAATTTAAATAAAAAACATGCAGACCGTAATTTTTGTTAAATTCACTGAAAATCTATTTTTTCACACACTCATCAAGCATGATATTCTCAAGAGGAAAAATTGCAATATCATTTTAACATAGCAAGAATAATGCACCCTCTCCCTCACATAAATGTGTAGGTGGAGAAAATGAAACAGAATCTCATTACTAAAACAACTCAATGACACAGTCCTGTCCACATTTGACTGGTTGTTATATTTGTCCTCCCTTTAAAGTTAGCTTTGAAATATTCCCCCATTTTCTTCCAATATGTACAATGAGTAAGATGAACTGAAGAGGTGTTTTATCTTTGTATGAGACACACCTCCCTCCTTCAATCCAATCCTTAAACCAACACTTCATCAGATACTGTGACCCTCCACAATACAGATAAGTCTTGTTGTATCAGGGAAGGTGTGGAATCGGTTGATCTGGTTTTCCATCAAGCCACAGATTTAAAATTGGACATCATGGTGACTCATGCAAAAGTACATTTTAATAGTGACAGTTTTTGTCTTTTTAATGTCTTGAATTGTTTTTCATAGTTTCACGCTCTCGTTATTTAAAACAAACCATATTTATGCTGTAAGGGAATCCATATTAAATATGATATCTGGATTGTATTTTATTAATTTAACTTTGCATACTTTTGTTCATAGCTTGAGAGGACATCTCACGCAACCTGTCCATGTTGCCATCTGCCTCACTTGGCTATATCTTCTACAAAATGTCAAATTAATTTGTGTCAAAATACCACTGGACGCTTTTGACATCAGAAATAAAAGATATGGTAAGTTTTTTCTCTTCCATTTTAAAGGCTGCTAAACAAATTTATCACATGCACATGGTTTGTAGAATTTTATTATTCGCATTCAGCATCATTTTCCCTGCTGTTCTCAAAACTTGTGGCTCATATTTTGGTTGCAGTTTTCCATTTTGGTGGCTTTGTGAGTAATGTTACAATGTTATGACAAACATCTCACAATCCCGATCTCTATTCTATCTGATTTGATCTCTAACATGACAAATGAACTTTTCATGACATTCTCTCCAAACCACAAAGGACTGAAAACAAGGGTGTTGTTTTCCAGTAAAATACGCATAATGATGATAATTACTCGAAAGATCGCCCTCATCGCCGACAATGATTTCCCCACATATTCTGTTCATATGGGAGTAATATTTCATATATCAGGCTACTCACTGTGAACAAAACACAAAAGCCTGTGAATGAACCATGGTCAGAAAAAAATAATGCTGCCATCCTCTGGTTGAAATATTAATAGCAACAGTTTCAGCTGTACCAAACACATTTATTATGTAAGGTGCTTTTATTAGTCCACTCTCAGTTCTTGATTTTTCATTTGAGGAGAGTTCTTCGTCAGTGTTTCTTGACAAACAACAAAAGTATCTGCCCTTTCTCTAGAATAATGGCCTTACACATGATCATACACACACTTGTGTATATAAGGACTGTCATTTGAACACTCTGCTGTAATTTTCTCAGCATGTACACTCATTTCCTGTGCTGTAATTACAAAATATGCACTCCCACTACAGATCATATTTCCCATCAGGCAACAATCTCACTGTTTAATAGGGTTGAATATGCAATAATACTCCAGAAATAACTGCAATTATTTTTATGGATAGAAAAATACTTTTCAGATGTATTTGTGAGGTTATAAATTCAGAGCTCAACCAGCTTTTGATTAAAAAGAATAAAAAATAAGAATTCAGGCAATTCAGGAATTCATTTAACACCATGGTGATTGAATGGACGTTTAATAACTCTGTGATTACATTCAGTTTCATCAGCAGTACATTTAAGACTGTTCCCTTAATTCAGGAGTGAGGGATGTCTATCAGCAGCTGTCTGTAGGCAGAAGGGCTGTCAGTAAACTGGTTGTGCACGCAGGGTTTTTTTCTGTTTGCGTGGGGTTGGGATTCTTTCTATGCCATGAGATGTTTGGATTTCTAGAGGAGGATGTGGATTTTAAGTGTTTGAATGTGCTGAACTAAGTTTAAAGTTGTCGTCTTTCACATCATTTTTGCTTCACACATAGCCTACATAACGGATGATGGATTGTGGAAATATTAGTTGTATTTTTTTGGTACATTTGCATTTTTTGTTCTTTTGTGTTTCTGAGTTATTCATTCTCAGGTTTATCACAGTATCAACTTATTTCAAATTCAGTTCATTAATTTCAGAAATGAAAATTCTTTCATCATTTACTTGCCCTCGTGTTGTTCCAAACCTGTATGACCTTCTCTCTTCTGTGAAACAATAAAGAAGATATTTGGATGAAAAGTGTGTTTGTCAATGGTAACTAAAACTGACTGGATGCTAACATTCTTCAAAACATCTTTTATGTTAAAAGAAAGAAAAAAATAAATATTAGAAATAATAAATAAATACATTTACAAACAAAACCTAAACACTATACTAGTTCTAAGAGTAATGACAAATAAATGAAGTAAGGAACTTTGTTATGTGAAACATAAAAATATATTTTGAGAAAATTGTGTTTTGTTTTTGTCCATACAAAGAAAGTCAATGGTCACCAAAACTATTTGGTTACAGACAATATTCAAAATATCTTATTTTATGTTCTGCAAATATTATTTATGCATGTATGTACGTATCTGTTTCTTTATTTAAATTATTTAATTAATTAGTTTGTTTGTTATATCTTTTCTGGCTTTTATTTTTTATTTTTTTAAATAATGCTCCCAAATTATGTTTTTCTAAATTTGTTTAGTTTTAGTAATGAGGTCTTAAGAAACCTCTAAGTATATTAAACAAACAAACAAACAAACGAATGAATAAACAGACAACATAATGCATCCAATAGAGAGTTAATACTATTTTCACTTATATAAAAATCATTTAAATATTACCACATGAAGCACATTTGTAGTTGCCTGACAAAACAATTTGAACTTGTATTGGAGAAATTTGTCTGTAGGTTATAGGGATAAAAAAAAATATTCGATTTTGGTGTATTTTTATAATATTTATTGTTACTCACGCACTCCCACACTACATAGTCAACAGATACAATGTGCTTGAACATTTATGTGTGTTTCTTCAATTCTTCACTGAATAACAGGGATACCCGTGTATATGGACGGACATAAAGCGGAACAGAGGCTCATAGCGCATCCGTGATGATGAAATCGCTGCGTGTTCAGTTGAGCGCTGCTCTCTCAGCGGTGAGGAAGGAGTTTGGTGTATTCCAGCGCGCATACGCCACCTACGCTCCTCTCCTCTCCTCCTCCTCTCCTCTCCTCTCCTCTCATCCATCCACCCGAGAGAGCTGCTCTCCCCCCTCCGCTCATTCATCCTCTCGGACAGTCTCCATCCTTTGACGGAGGACAGAAGCAGCAGGGCGGTGGCAATCGCGAGCCCTCAATGCTCGGCATTTGGACGGAAATCCGCGCGTCAAACCTGGAGAGACAGGTAGGGCTCTTTGTTGCGATGCCATCCCGTGTATGCTCACTCTCCGTGAAGTGTGCACCGTAAACAGTCTAAATGTGTCCTCTCAGCGCTTGCAGAGAGGGCTCAGCCTAGATGCCCTTGTGATGAGCCTAAAATCTTGCGTTATTCTGACATTTTGCGCGGCAGGCCGGTCTGTTAACAAGGGGTTGCCACCGCTTTTGGTCGTGTGGTCATCTTTAACTCGGTTTAGTGAAGAGGACAGTAAAAGGATGCCGTTGTTATACTGAACAATAGCCTACGTTTAATGTCAGTGCAGGTAAACTAACCTATTTCACTTATAATGGAGAACAGCGCTGATATTTAACCCATATCTATTTCATATATTGCATAAAGCAAGCTAGTTGCTGTATTTCTTCTCCATTGGCCGTGTTATGGTATCACGTGCAGAATAACATTTATCTTCGCTGTGTGAATAGGTTACCTGGAGCTTCACTATAATTTAAATGTTGCTTATTGGTGACTCAGATGTAAGTGAGGTGTCAAGGCTGTTTAATGGAAAGAGGGTGTGGCACCGGGGGCAGTCGCGCGCGCTTCGTGTGGCTCTAGAAGCCAATTAACTGAAAGCTGTTGAGACTTGGAGAGCGCGGGAGTAATCCAGTGCGCACTGTGTTAGTTTGCTATAATAGAGCTGAAGGAGCACGCTGGGAGAAAAATGAACATTTGCCAGCGCGTTTCGGAAAACAACTGGACTTATTATGTATTTGTTGGCGTGTTTGTATTGTGTGGCTTGTTTATACTACAGCTCCCATGTGGTTCATGCCAGATTTTTCTGCTGTGTTTTGCCTGAAGAGGCTCAGATGAGTATACAAAGGTCTCCAGCAATTGGATTACAAATTCTAGTTGCTTTTCAAACCTGGGAATGTTATGTTGTCCAGGCCTGGGAAATTTATGGGAATGATTAAAATCTAGGACATACATCCCCTACATTCTCAAAAATTAAGATTCTTTACTGGCATCTTTGGTTTCTTCGAAAATCTTTAACATCCATGAAACCTTCCCAAAATGATCTTAAAAATAAAGGTTCTTTATTGGCATTGACGGTTCAAATTGAACCATCAAAATGAAAATTCGGTTATTAATTACTTACCCTCATGTTGTTCCTCGTTCATCTCTGGAACACAAATTAAGATATTTTTGATGAAATCCGAGAGCTTTCTGACCCTGCATAGATAGCAACGGAACTGAAATGTTCCCAGACCCAGAAACGTAGTCAGCACATCAGTGGTTCAACCGTAATTTTACGAAGCTATAAGAATACTTTTTGTGCACAAAGAAAACAAAAATAAAGACTTTATTCAACAATTCTTCTCCTCTAAATCACGTCTTCCGCCATTATCAAGAGCACCTGTTCACGTAAACAACGCATGCATGTGATGCTGATCATATCTTAAAAATATAATTTCTGTTTTGAAGATGAATGAAGGTCTTACAGGTTTGGAACGATATGAGGGTCAGGAATTAATGACAGAATTAATTTTTTTTTGGGTGAACTATCCCTTTAACATCAATGGAAACTTTCTGTTCCACAAAAGGTTCTTTATATTAAAATATTGTTTTTGAGAAAATTGGTTCTTTTAAGAACTGATCACTGTAAATGGGGAAGCAAACAATTGTTCTTCTATGGCACCCTGCTTTTTTTGGAGCATTTACTTTTAGGAGTGTGAACTTTCCTATTGCACAAAACACTAAGGGTTCTTTCTTGGCATTCCACGAAGAACCTTTAACATCCATGGAATCTTTCCATTGCACAAAAAATGATTTATAGTTGAAATGGTTCTTTTATAAGAACTGTTTACTGAAAGGTTCTTTTGGAAACCCAAAGTGGCTCTTCTTCAGCATCGCTGCTAAAACCCCCTTTTGGAACTTTTATATGTCTATAAGTGTGCTTTGTCTTTATTTTCTGCAAGATGTGTTTTTAGAGAGTATATGCTCATCTGCAATGCATCTCTAAAACATTCCCTCTCAGATGTTAAAAAGACATTCAGTTGTATTAGAGACATATACCCCCGGTTTCACAGACAAAGCTTAAGACTAGTCCCAGACTAAAATGTAATTCTGAGCTGTTTCAACTCAAATAAACTTGCACTGACTGATCTTAAAACATATCAATGGCTTTGTTTTGTCTCAAGATGCACACTAGTAATGTTTTTTCTAAGGTATGTTAATAAAAATTACTTAAAAGTCCTAATTGAACTATGGCCTAATCCTGGCTTTGTCTAAACCCTGTCCGTGAAACCGGGCCATAGACATATATTTAGCATGTGAATCGGCTCTCTTATAAAGATGCCTATTAGATGTTGTACACGATAATTAGATGTTTTCCAGATGTTCAGAGCTCTTGGAGATGTGCTGCATGCTTACTTTGAAGTCATGGAAATTTCTATGATCATTGGGTACATTTTCGAGTCATAGTTCATAGTATATTTAGCTGTAAAATGTTTCATAGACTAAGTATTGCTTTTGTTAAAAGTCAAACTTGCTTGGTGATTTCTGATTTGAAGCATTATTTAAATGTTCTTATCCAGTAATCACAAATGTTTGGAAAGGTCATGGAAAAGTCAGAAAGTGCCCTGGTTTATTAATGGAATTGGATGACTGAAAACCAAGGCAGACACAATTAAGTAAACCATAAAAATAAAAAATAAAAACTGGACACAAATTTAGTTGAATAATAAAATAATAACTAATGTAAGTAATGAGTGGGTCTGTTGCCAAACCACAGAAGTGCATTGGTCTGTTTGGCCATTTCATTTATCACATGTGAAGTTTGGCATTGTTCCTTTTTTATGTCCAGAGTTATTAATAGATGAAAACGACCTTTGTTTTGAACATTTTGAACATTTTTGGACAATTTTGTTAATTATGCTTCTTACTGCCTTTGATTTTTAGTACATTTTAGCATATTCTGAAGAAAATGTGAGTGCTATTGGCCATATAAAAGCTGCTGCTATAATTCTACAGGCTTCCCATAGGATCCTATAGCGTTGTTAGCTACTGTATGTGGTTGCTTGGGTATTCAAAAAATCCCACTCACAAGTTTCTGATCCCTCCTTTAATGTGAGGTATTGAGATTTTATTGTCCACCAGGCAAAAATAGTAAGTCTGATCTCTCAACCCTTGTGCGTACGTTCACACCGGTTTTATTAGAATATCACATGACCATCTGTTATATTCCAATCTGTTTTCACGCTTTGGCGCTGAACCAAAGAGAGCCCAGAGAGAACTCATCCCTTGTCATATATTACAGCTGTTCAGCGTTTTCACCCACATAATGTTTATGTCATTTTTTTCCAGACATTTAAATACACATAAGTACTAGCAATGATGTCTGCGGAAATCTTTTAAATATCATTTAATAATGTGTATTTTTCACATCAGAAACACATTGTGTAGGTAACTATAAAGTTTACTCTATTCTTACTTACCTACAAATATTTGAGAAACAGACTATCAGATATTTCACAGTATAGTTAGCAAGCTTGTGAATATTTTGAATTAAAAAGGAACAATGCAATAAAACCAATACATTTGTTATACAGTGCTAATGTGGCTGCGGTGTGTTATGTGACAAGCTTGAAGAGTAGCCATAGTAAGGTGATGCATTCTAAAATAACAGTTTAACTCACTCCTGGGGCTCAGCTTGAATATTTTAAACAGATGTGTGAAAGGGTTAAATCGGTAATAGCACACCTCCTCAACAAGCTGCATGATTTGAGGTATCATTTTTTTTAGCAGAAACTGTGGATGAGTAATGCGCCAAAGTGTAATACCTCGGTTTAGAGGTTTGTTGAGTTCTTTAAAAAAAAAAAAAAAACCTAGGAATGAGTAATAGTAAAAGCAGGTGCCGCTAATTAGCCGAAAACCAACTGTTTAATTCATGTCAAGGCTGTAGCAATACAAAGTGGCAAAAATTTTGCAAGCTATTCCTGTAGCACATTGTTTGGACTAATTGAGCACAGCGTGCTATTAATGGTAAACTGCAACCGTCCCGTCTTACACACGCCTCCATCATGCTCTCAGCGTTCCTATATAACGTCCCATGAGTTCCCGTAATGACAGTATGCTGACATGCATTGCATTGTGCTGCATTTGGCAGTTCTGTAAGAATAAGATCCTGTTTTCACAACCTTTTTTCCCCATGAGCACAACCGAGGGCGAATGTGTTGCACAGGTAAACTGGAGTTAATCAGCCAAACGTGTGCTCTCAATAAACAAAATGTTTAGGCGGAGTCTGAAAGCGAAGGTACAATGGCTGCTTTGTTGGCTCGGCTGCCAGACAGTCAATGGCTCTGTCCCAAATGTAAGCTTAAGCCATTGCAGTCCATCTCTGAGCCCACATTTTGGTGACGTAATGCTGCATAAACTGTCGGGTATAGCAGTCCAACATGTAATCCACATCAACTTGGACGCAGTAAAAAGATGCATCAAGGAGCCTTGTGAGAACTGTTGAGAATTAGAAAATTGTAAATGGGAAACCCATACTGTCTCTTGAACATCACAAACTGTCTATCGCAGGACCTCAAATTCACATTTCTGACAGGGCCAAAATGAAAATTCTCTGTAGGGGTCAATCGATTATCGGTTTGGCAGATTATCAGCACTGATATTAAGCAGTTTTATGGTTATCGGTCATTTTCAAAACCGATTTGCCAATAAAATAATTTAAAAGCATTTAAAGAAAGTTTTTCTCAGAGCCCTTGTTATTCGTAATTTTGACAATTTCATTTTTACACCAGACATACATATCAGTTTAAAATATCGGTTATCTGTTTACTTGATCTGTAATAATTGCTATCGGCCCTGAAAAACACATATCGGTTGACCCCAAATTCTCTCATTGTTTACTTATCCATCCCAGATGTACATTATATGACTTTCACAGCATGTTAACGTTTATGTCAAGTGTGAACTCATGAACCCATGCCTAGCATTTCTCTTCAGAAGTAAATTCAGTGATATATCAAATAGGGTCATATGAATTACCTTCGGGTTTGTTTTGTGCAGTTTTTGAAGCATCAAGTTTGAGGCATTTATCTACTTGCATTATATGGACTTAAAGAGATGGACTGATTTTCGAAACATTTCCATTCGTGTTCATCTGAAGAAAGAAGGTCAGTCATATACATCAGGGACAGCATGAGGATGCGTAAATAATGAGATGATTTTCATTTTTTGATGGAGTATCCTTTTAACAGGCACATTTCAAGGACAAATTTTGTATAATGTGGAATCTAATGATCTACAACAAATGTATTATAAAATACTTTAGAATAAAATATAAATATAAGATATATTTGAAATACTTGATATGTATGTGGTGTGTGTGTATATATATATATATAATTCTATTTCAGTTAATGTTTATTTTATTTCAAGCTATGAAAATATTTTTATGGATTCAGTTAACTAAAATAACCCTCAAAATAGCCCTCAAAAATGAACCAGACGGAGGCATCTGAATAGAAAGGATGTTGCACTATGACATGACATCTTCTTCTTTAATATAAGCCTCTTTTTGTGGCCTTTTTTTCCTCTCTGGGCCCTAACCCAGTAAGATTCATCCTCTCTGCTCTGTCTGCTCTTATGGCCTCCAGGGCAGACAAACTGAAAAAAATGACCCCCTCTTTTTCTCCACCCCCATCGCAGGGCTCAGAGAGTGCAGATTACTCTTCATTCATGTTTAACAGTGTCCTGTTTGCTGTGTGTGTCTGAGAGGACAGTGTCTGTTCTTTACAGTCAGGGTTGGGAAGATTTTGATGCTCACAGAAGGAGAGCTGCCTCCCACGGGAGCTTATTTGCCTGTATATGAGTCAGTTGTATGTATGAAGTTCTGCCCTGATCGTACAGAAGAATGTAAATTATTCAGAAGGTATTTCAGCTTTGTGGTCTTGTGGGTGACAGCATGACTCGGTCTGATTGCTGTGAGTCAGCGCAATTTTCCCTTGCCGCTTCATCAGACCCCCTTTCACATTCATTGGATTCACTGACATCTTTTAAATGGACACGAGGCGGAAAATGAAGGGGTAGGTGGTGATGCCTTCCAGGAGGCACTGATACCTTGGGGCTAAAA
This sequence comes from Barbus barbus, assembly GCF_936440315.1. Taxonomy (NCBI): domain Eukaryota; kingdom Metazoa; phylum Chordata; class Actinopteri; order Cypriniformes; family Cyprinidae; genus Barbus; species Barbus barbus. The sequence continues at coordinate 8,367,917 of NC_136718.1, forward strand.
GCAGTTTTACTTCCCTCAGTATCGAATCTGGCTTTGCCTTTTTTTATTTTCTAGGAGAGCCTTTTATACTTGCCATAATGATATTTTAGCATGGAAATATGGAGTCACAGACCTCTAAAAAAAGGGTCATTGCTGTTGTTGTATCACTCGGTTCCTTTTCTCAGCTGTAATTAGCAGTTCTTGCTAAGGCAATCACTGTTATTATAGCTCATACTTTGTTCTAAGCTGTAAGTGTTAAACTTTGGGGTGTAACGATCATCCTGTTTGTGCTACATGAATAATACCGAAAATCTTGTGATTTTGTAACTTTATTTCTATAGAGACTTTATTTCTTTATTTCTATATAACTTTATATCTTTGTCACAGTTCTCTTTTTTAGTTTTTATGGCACAAATGGTCTTCCACAGGGTCCTTAGCAATATCTATAAAACAGAGTATCAAGACTTGGTGTAGTTTTGTAATTGTTAAACAAACTCTATTTAATATTGTTTTCATTCATTTAAATAATACTGAAATTAAATCTAAAAATTAGATGAAAAACTTAAAAAAATTAAATGTGGTCTTAATTTGAAGTATACTTAAAAAAATGTGAAGTATCTTCACTAAAATAAATAAAAATGTTAATAAATTAAAATGGCAATTAAAGCTAAATAGATGTTTTATTAAAAGGAAAAAAATGTATGATGACAATAGACTGAAAATAGAAAAATGAAAGCTTATTCAAAATATTAGAATAAATTATTTAAAAAAGATGCATCAAGGGTGTTCAGAATTACAAAAACAAGTCCAATTTTAGTTGAATATTATTTCATATATATTTTTGTTAATTGAAATAAATCTACATCTCTGTTGCCTTACCAACTAACTGAAATAAAAAGCACATATTAAAAGACTAAAGTTAAATTAAAATGAAAAATGTCAATATTAAAATAAAAGCTAAATTAAAATATTTAAAAAAACTATAATAATATATAATAATACTAAAATAGCACTGCTTGGTGGTTGGCTCTTTTGACTACAGTCAGTAAGCAGCAACCTAACCACACAGAACACATTAGCATTCGCATATCAATGGCCTGACTGTGAGTTTTGCCCAGACGAGTTTTGCAAGCACCTCTGACATTTTGTTCAGATTAAATTATAGGAGCTTTATTACATTTAAACTCTAACATTCTGGTGTATTATCATTGTGGTTAAAGAATTAAATTCAACAAGACAGACATAGTTATTCAGACAGAGATAGGAATCTATCTCTCTGTGTTTGAAACCAAAAACACCTCATTTGCATAACCCTAATGAGTCAGTCTATTTGATCTCCCAGTCTAGCAATACATCTCAGCCATTGCTGAGACTGTTGAATAGGTGAGGTAAGTGGGAAGGATGTATTGATAAGTGAATGAGGCTGGCCAAAAGAAAGGCTCAATCATTTGAGAATTGAGTTGGCTACTTTGACTGCCATTTTAAGAAATTAGTTTAATCAGTAAATGAGCATTTCGTTACTCCAGGCTTTCTGCCATTGCGCCTAGCAGGGACTGACAAGGGCTAATCAATGAGCTTTTTCATTGTACAAATCATACAGTTGCTATTCGGTCTAAGAAGTAGATGTCCTTCTAGATGCAGCTCATTTACTTCAAACCCTTCCTACTTTGAAAATCATTCAAGGCTTATATGTAAAATTCCAGAGTTCGATATATTAAGTGCTTTGAAACTCATCGCCGCGAGTCTATTTCAAGCTGGTCTCCATTAGAATGAACCATCTTCTGTGGTAAAAAGCTTCAGTGCCGCACAGTTGTTTAGGTCTTTACGTGGCTTAGATGATTTCCTTGATGAGTCACAAGCTCATCAAGTCACTAGCAATGCTAATATCTGAAGCTCATTTTAGATTATTGTGAGAATTAAAAATATTACCCAACTGATTAACCTTTAATGTCAGTCATCAAGAGGATACCCACTGGCTGAACTCGCATTTAATTTTTTATTCGGTGGCCGTTTTCTCCATAGACAGTTCGTGTTTGTATCACCATGGCAACAGAACTTTTCAAAGAGCACCCTTTTTTGTTGAAGATCTCTTTACCTCATTTTCCTGTTTTTATAGATGGGTTCATAAAACAGGCCTCAGTCAGTGTGTCAGACTGAGAGTTTGTCATTGTGTCATGGTGGAAGTTTTAAAGGAGCTTTGTGACAGTGACCGTTGTGGAGGTAGTAAACACATTTTGGTCGCTGGAGCACGATACATCGGATTGAAGAATGCGCAAAATGATTCAACCTGTAGCAGAGGTACTCAAATGGTACTCAAAAAAAGCCTATCAAATAAAGATTCACTTGGGTTTGTGTTTGAGCTCTGAGGAACGTCCATATTTTACATGGTGGTTTTGCAGCATTGATCAATGTAGCCAATCACAAACATGTCTGCTGAGCTCATGACCGCAATATCCAGTCACTCTACACAACTTACAGAGTCTGGGATCGATGCTACTTGTCAAAAATCAGAACCAGTCTGCAGATATTGGGCAGTCTGAGTACATGATAGGCACATTAACTAAAGGGATAGATCACCTGAAAATTAAAATTGTCATTTATTCACCCTCCACATTTTTCTGTTGAACACAAAAGAAGATATTCTGATCCTGCAATAGATATTCTGTGTTGTTAACCAAACAGTTGACGGTAGCCTTTCACTTCCATAGTATGGAAAAAATCCAACCTCTTCCAGAATTTTTTCTGCACCCTTCACGTTTTGAATCCCAACTGCCGGGAATACGTGACTAAACATGACTGAAATGGTATGCAAAGTAACATAGCACTTTATCTTATTTCAGAAAGTATTTTTTCTACTCATTTTGTTGAACATTTGACTATTATATTCTTGTGCAAGTTCAGGGTTTTGGTACTTTAAATATACACTGTGAATGTAAAAAAAGTTTGGAAAGATGTGATGCATTGTTTTTGTTAATATGACTCCTCATACAGTGCCTTTTAAGGATATAATCAACTATTTTCCATTGTCTAGTCTTTAATAAGCAAATAAAAATCACAATAAATTGTAATATCGACTCGCAATAGTAACTGCTAAGATGTTGTTACATGTCTGTGTTTTATCCTGTGACCTAGTTTTGCCAATTCTGTTTAATTAGTTATTGAGTTCACCTGTCGAGTCCTCGTTATCTGCACTATATTAGTTCCTGTCTTTTGTGTTTGAGTTTGTCGGTTATTGTTGATGTCTACATGTTGGTGCAGCCTGCTTCTAAGATTTCCTTGTATCCTCTCCTTGGACTTGTATTAAATGTGTGACTTTAGATATTTCTCCTTCGTCGTGAGCCTTCCTCTGCACAACACGTAACAGATGTCTGTTTTTTTTTAATTGTGACAGTCACTAGTCTATATTAAGTGTATCATTCAACGTTTTCCCATGGTCTAGAGTTAAAAACAAAAATCGCAACACATAGCAATATCGAATCGCAATACTTGTTGAATCGAAATTCTTAAAAAAAAGTCATACAATAAAAATAAAAAAATTGCAATACATGTTGTATCGGCACCCAAGTATCGTGATAGTATCGAATCGGGAGGTAGGTGTATCGTCCCATCCCTAGTGGCTACAATCAACTGTTCGGTTACCAACATCCTTCAAAATACTTTCTTTTGTGTTCAACAGAAGAAGAAGGTTTGGAGCAACTTGAGTCTGAGTAAATGATAACAATTTTCAGTTTTGGGTGAACTATCCGTTTAAGATTGAGTTTGTCCAGTCTGGGATATCAAATATATTTGTTTTTTGAGCCGATTTTAGAACGCATTGTTTTAATTTCCAAGCAAGAGGCATGTATTTTTGCATTTATTGCATTTTGAATGACTTGAAATCTGTCATCCTCAGTCGTTTAGAGTATGATATTTTTCTCTTACCATTAACAAAGTCAGTATGTATGTATGTATGTATGTATATATATATATATATATATCATACATACATACATACAGGGCTGGGAAGGTTACTTTTAAAATGTATCTCACTACAGATTACAAAACACATGCTTTAAAAAGTAATCAGTAATGTATTTCATTAGATTACTTAGGTTTAGTAATGTAATCTAAATACTTTAGAATACTTTGAAATACTTAAGCTGACACAAGTAAGGGATAAATCCTTTAATGCACGGCTAGCTGTTGATTATCCCGCTTATTCCATGGTCATTTGCCAAGTTATAGACAAGTTAAAACTTGTACTGCTCTTTGCAGCACAATATTTGACCGGAAGGGTAAAAATGACGGTTATTTTCGTCAGTTACGGCTCGTTAGCGCTAGCATCTGCCAGCTTCAAATCAGACACAGAGATGAAATAGTGCGGTAAGACCACATTCATTTGAATGAATTATAGCATGTATTTCAATTAATTGTCGATTGAGAGAGAGAGAGATGACAGTTGTGTGTAACGTAACCTGCTTGCTGCGTCTGCGCGTCTCTCTCTACAAACAATTCATTCAAAAACAGCGATTTTATCACCTCGTTGCTGAGGAATATAATGTAGCGATTTAGTATCTATCTCTTATATTAGAAATAAAAATTGCGGGGAAGCACAATCTGCGATCTCCGACGTCTCTCTCTCCCCGTGTGTGTGTGTGTGCGAGCGAGTAATGTGTGTTGGTTAGTGTGCATCAATTAAAGCAGCGCATTAATATGGAAAGGTAATTAGACTGACCTGGAACTACCTGTGCAGTTAAACTAATTTAATCAACACCTGCCAGCCAATCAGAATCGTGTATTCAGACAGGCCATGGAATAACGTAATTTAACAACCACAGTTTGCTAATGATGCTTTTGGGAAACATACCCCAGATCTATCCAGTTTAATGTGAACCATTCACACTGGTTTTGTTAAACAAAAGGAAAGATTCATTTAAAAGATTGACTCAAAAGAATCACCTGTTCACGAATCGAATCATGAACTCGCATTACCGCGCCAAATATGATCTATTCTTGAACATCTTGAAGAAGTCTTTATTCATTCGAAAAGCACGCAAAGCTATCGTTTGACTTTATAAACTTTTATTTCATGCATGATTCGTATGGATCTGTTAACTGAATGCAAAGTGTGAATTCTAGGAGAATTTGGTGTCATTTTTTCAATTAAGTTCTTAGAAATATTAAACGTAATGATAACCATTCAACACTCAAAATATGAAAAAATAGAAAATCGAGTTACTGGATAAGATTTTTCAAAGATCAAGAACAACTTCCCTCAAGATGCTTTTTCAGATTAGACCTCGATGTGGTTAGGAAGTTTTGTTGCAGGTAGGCATTGCATTGCACTGATGTTACGTCGTTTTTCAGATTTATTAACTAGTCTTTGTATTTCCACGAGAGAAATGCATTGCGCTAATGGCTTTCTGTTGTCGTACATTTTTGTGTCGTGATGATGAGTGTAGCTACTCTTACTACCAGTTAAATAAACAGGCGGCTGCACGCAGTTTTTATTTTTATTTTTTATTTTTTTTTACAGAGAATCAGTAGCCTTATTGGTTAAAATCCCCAAACGGTTTACTTAAATATTAAATTAAGAAATTACATTAAACATCAAAGTAATCACTTTGGTAATCTAAAATACTTTTTGGATGTAACTGTAACTTGATTAACACCTAAAATTTAATTATAATGCAGTTACTCATATTTTGTATTTTAAATACGTAACGCCGTTACATTTATTTCCAGTGTTTTAAAACCTGTTTCATTTTTAAAAGTCATGTATTTTTTAGTCTTCGGTTCAGAATTTAGTCAGAATTTTCGCAAGAGTGCTGAACTGAAGTGAATGACAGCTTCACTGATTATAAAGTGAGCGCTCTTTGGTTGCTTTCTTTATGTAACCCATTCACAATTTAAATACAATTTTATTTTTCATGCTACTAACAGGACCAGCAGCCAAGTACACAGTGCAAAGTATCAGGACTGACAAATATTACAAAATTAAAATCACACTGCATTATATTCATGCACCTTTTGGGTGCAGATTATTATAAATATACATGTCAATACCGATTTCCTCCCAAGAGTGCCAGTAATCTGGCTAAATTATATGACAGAATTCTCACCGTGTAATTATTTGTGTCCTTATCTGTTTGCAAGTGCCATAAAGAGCCACATTTCATTCGAAATTTATGGCGTGTCCTTGAAAGAGAATCTATGTCTAATTCAATATGCAGTTATATGCATGCCCTTGAACTGCTCAGTGATGTGAGATGGCACGTTCTTAAAGGATGATGTCTGCATCTGTGGATCCTCACTTTTCTCCTGCGGAATTATCCAGTAGCAAATGTCCACTTTCCTTCTTGCCTTAATGTATTTATGGTACGGATAAAGTCAGATGTTGTAACTTAACAAAGGCTGTTTCACAGGATTTTTCAGGGATGGCCTTTCCTCAACTTGCTTTGATGCTCCTGTGGATAGAGATGTTTGTTCGGACTTTCACTGGACTGCGTTTTTATCGCAGCCGACCAATAAAAGGCCCCTCTGGTTTGAAGTTTTACACTCTCACTGAGAACCGTACATGCTTGGCAGCCTTTCAACTTAACTCTTGTTACTTCATTGGATGCCTTTCAGAAACTTGGGCAACATCCTCCAAGTCGATTTGAATAGGTTTTAGCTTTAAACCGCGGACAGAAAAGTCTCATTCCCATTCTTCAGGACAAGGACGTTTCCGTGCTGGACCGAACGCCGGTTCGTTGCATCAGCCAAATTTCACTCAGGACAGATTGATGGATTGGAGGTAAACAGCATTAATATGAATGCTCCAATTAATTTGAGAGGGGCCGTGTATGACGTGCATGCTAACTAGGGGCCCTGAAGAAAACCCGCTTTCCTTTCTTTGTCACGCTCCTCCTCTCTGCCTGTACGCCGCTCTCACAGACTGATTGCACCGGTGACGTCATCACTTCCTTCTGTATGCCACCATTTGAGGACTCAGTGGCTTGGGGCTACAAATGAATCTTGGTTTGATATGTTTTTCTTGCATATGAGCACCTGTGTTATCTATTTGTTTAGTAGAAGGTTGTTCTATGCATTATACTATTACTGCAGTGCTGTTTGAACAGATTTGTTCCAAGATGGTAAGAAGATGTCAGTTTTTTCCATAAACTCACTTAGTTGATATAAGACTCAGCTGATGTTTGGTTGTTTTTTATTTTTTACAGTGGACCGCTTTCATGCGTTGAACAAGGGGGGGTTTGTGCCTCCTGAAAGGGCACCGCAGCTCTCTCAAAAAGAAGTCTTGTCATCGCTGTAGCTCTGTTCCAAAATGTAGTGAGCTGAATCTGTAGGCTACATTTTAAAGCATTATACACACTTCTGATGCAGTGGCCGTCAAAAAGTCAAAAGCAGGATAATGTAATGCAACAAGCTCAGTTAAAAAAAATCAAAGCTGGAGAATTAGAGAATAGGACAATTCAAGAGAAATGTTGATTATAAATATAACTCATGCAATACTAAAAATTATTAGTAATAATCTATATATACTATGAATATTTATGCAAATTAAAGGAGTAATTCACCCAAAAATGAAGTCAGTTATCATTTACTCACCCTCATGTTGTTCCAAATTTGTAATATTTTCTTCATTGCAAAAGGTGATACATAAAAATGGTTACACTTTATTTTAATTTAAGGTGTCCTTGTTACAGTGTAATTATACATATAAGTACTGAGTAACAGTAATGGTTAGGTTTAGGATTAGGATTTGGTTTAGGGTTACTTACATGTAATTATGCATAATTTATTGTTATTATAATGGTATGCAATGTGTAACAAGGACATCTTAAAATAAAGTGTTACCTAAAAAATAAATGAAAGTGGATGGGAACTGGGACAGTTGGTCACCATTCACTTTCATTGTACGAGCAGCTTGGACATTCTACTAAGCTTCTGCTTTTGAATTCTATGTAAGGAAGAAAGTCTTACAATTTTGGAATGACACAAAAGTGGAAAAAATAATTTTCAGAATTTGCAGATTTTTCATTTTTGGGTGAAAAATGCCTTTACCCCAATATTTAATTTCTAATGCCTCTAAATGATCAATATGATCAAAACTGAGAAACATTTTTACTGAAATTGTTACTGATTTTTAACTGTACAGGTACAGCAGCTGCACCATATTGTATTTTTTTTCCCTCTGAAAATAAACAAATTCATCCTTGTGTATAAACTAAATTTTTCCCTATATATGAACCATAAAAAGTAAAAAAGAATGTACACTGAAATCATTTTTCGTCCTCTCCTCTCCCCTCAATAATTAATGTTTTCATTGAAGAACATACCAGATTTTATGCAATCCAAAAATTCATGTAGTTCATACATTTTATTTAGTATATCAGCACACCTGGTTTCTTTTCATTAAAAAGTTTCAAAACAAAGAACATTGTAGAAATACCAGAAGAAATATCTTTTGTGTTGGAGGATAGGTGGTCTACGAGTCAAAAAGGTTGAGGACCACTGCTTTAAAGTATTTCATCATCCCTGTTATTTCTCCTATACTAAAATTAATCAATGACACACACATTCTGAATCAGTCCCTAATGAGGTTTCATTGTTGTTTGGATGCAACCTAGGATACTGTTTACGTAGGCAGTAGGCAGCTTGCCAAGTTACGGACCATAGCTCCTGTCTTCAGAAAATATGGAGAGGCTTTCCCTCATTGCTTTTTCCTCATGCACATTTTGTCATTTCGCTGAACTCGTTTTGTGTGAACTGTTGACATGTTTGTCTTGAGTTACTAGAGCCTCTGCCCTGTGCCTTTCTTCAGCTAGCATGCGTTCTGCCATAAATGATGGATTTCTTTAGCAGACCGCACTACAGATGAGTGATTGTGCTCAGAGCTACGGAGAACTGGTCGCCAAGTGTAGATCCATTTTCCAACAGCAAGGCTGAAGGGAGAGAACGAAGGGGAAGATACTCGATGACAAATGGCATAGTACGGCCGTCATTTTGAATGAAATTATTCCCCATCATTTTGCTGGCTTTGGGGGCATTTATCTAAACAGGCCGGCATCCTGAACTACACTCCAAATGGGTGCTATAAAACAGCTTTAGTGCTTGATTTTAATGAGTGTTATGTACAAGAACGGGGTCTTAAAAATAAGTTATTTAAGTTTAATTACACATTTCAAGTTAGCACATAAAGAGATAGACAGGCTAATTGTGAAATGGCAAGTGACAGGATAAAAATAATACAAGCACAGTGAGCCATGGTAGCATGTGGTAGAAGATGACGTATAGGTCTAAGCAGAGGACGCAAGTTTGAATACAGCTTTTGTCACGTTATGATCCTATTAATACAAAACTGGAACTTAGATGTCGATTTGCTCTGACAGAAATTGGAAGAGAAAGATAAATGCCAATGCAGAGGAATTTAGCTTGCCATTTTGTGAGCATTTTGACATTTTAAATGTTTTGGACTGAAGCAGACATTTGTATTCCCCGTTGACACTGGCAAGAGAAAAAAACAAACAAAAAGCATGCCTGCCCCAATTTCAACCTTATGATAACATATCAATCTGTTAAAGAGATGTAGCATCTGTGCTTACTTAACCGTATGTCAATAAGACTAGGTTATTAAAAAACTGTGAGTGGCGTTGGTGTAGGGCATTGCTATACAGTTGGTAGTATACTTCACTTTACAAAAGCGTATAGCTGGGGGATCATTATATTTAGTGGCTCTTGGCATTCAAAAAAGTTTTAAGTGATTGCTAGGGCATAGGTGGTTACTTACTGGTCCAGCTCAAGAGAGCTCACTGCCAGGAATATTGCTATGATATTCCCATATCTACTGTGGATGGAAAATCAGAGCAGGACATTCATTTTAAACTCTTTGTCTACCTCAAAAATCCTCTTGTCAAAGGCTTGTCAGCTTTCATTGCAAAGGTCAATGTATAGCATAATACATTTTGGACATAGAGTACAGTACATGCTTATCTGGTTGTTCTTGAGCGTAATTACGCAGCTATCAATAGCAACTGCTTCTATTATGCTGTCCACCTTTTTGCTTTACCCAACAGAAAGCTACCCATTTCTGCAGAATCCAAAACTTTCATTAATGAAATACTTTATGAAATCCACACATCCCTTGGTCTTTGTGCGTTTAATAAATATTCAATTCACATTTCCATATAACCCTGTAAATCCTGACATATAAAATAAGTCAGAATAACTGATTTATATATTAAACCAGGTATTTATGACTAATATAGTATAGAATATGAAGCATACTGTATACTTGAGAAGCAAAAAACACCACAGTTTTATTAATAGGCATAAACTGAGTAACAAAATGTTCAAACCCAGGCTCTTTGTAAATACGTGTCTCTAGATACATTTCTGCAACACCGTCATTACGTACCTTACTGCATGTTTTGAGGCAGTTTCAAAGTGAAATGCCAAGAGAGTGGTGCTAAAACACACGTTCAATACGTGACTGTGGCACATTTTTAATATGTTGGTACAGGCACGTATTCCTGCATTTTTATTACGCTGCTTGTGGTACGCATTTTGGCTGTTCAGAATTCAAATATTCAGGGAGTGTCGCTAAAAGTTCCACGTTCTCCACTGGGCCGCACTATGGTCCAAGTGCAATCTCACGGGCCACATATCATTTACATATTACGTCACCAATACAAACCAACCAGATTTATAATATTATAGCCTAAATATCTAAACAATTACATTTATTGAAACAAATAAATAAATAATTCTACTCACCATTAATAAAACACCTGATGCTGTCGGGAGCTGACCGATTTTGTGAAATTCAGCTTGAAAGGAGTAACAGCACAATGAAGTTGCGATTGTAAGTTGCAGTCTGTAAGACACGCACGGAAACGTGACTTGATGCGCGACATTGCAGAAAATGGCATTCACAAATATGTGTATCCAAATATGGAAAGCACTTTCAAATTTAAAGGTGCCATAGAATGCATTGATACAATATTTTAATTGTTTTCTGATATCTACATAGAAGGTATGTGGCTTAGGTAAGGGCAAACAATTCTCCAGAAACAGTTTTACATGTGCATTTACAACCCTAGGATTTCTTCCTAGAATGAAATGGTCTGTTTTTACCTTATTTGGAAGGGTCATGAATAATAATGTTGAGCTCTGCTCTGATTGGCTGTTTCACAGTGCCGCTCATTTCAGTAGCTCACACAGTAGGAAGGAAACACAGGGAAAATATATATTTCAATACTTTCTCATGCATTTACATCGTTGGGTAATTATACTGTAAATAAAATGCGGGCATCAGGGAACCGCTATTAATATATGGGGCACTGAAACTGCTTTCGAATGCACGATCGCTTTTTAGTTTCACTTTCAATTTTGAGATTCGCGATCGCACATACTCTGTTTATACTATGGAGCGGCAGTACTTACCACACATTTTGCAAGATCAGATGCTTGTAAGTGGTGCTCAGGATCTGAAAATCATTCGCCATCATCCTCAAGCATCTCTCCTTACTCTGTTTATGGGCTAAGTGAAATCTTATGTACTGTAATGTAACAGGCTACCGCTAGCAAGGAGCTAACCATGTCCCTTTAGTAGCTCGCGTTATTTCCATGTACAGAACTGTTATTATTCAACTATGCTAAGGTAAATATAGTTTTTCCTTTAATACTCTGAGGTTCTCTACAGAGATGTTTTGCAATTAAGGATGATTGCTGCATAGTATGGGTGTTTCCTTTTGCCTGAACTTCTTCAAGTGAGTGGTGGGGCAAACCGAAAGTCCAGTACCCCTCCTACCTTCACTGCTGATGCTGCGACTACTCTTATTTGTATGTGTTCCTTCGCTGGCATTTTCCACATTTCGTTTTTCTCCCTTAATAACAAATTTGTCCAATCTGATGCTTAATTTTACCGAACTAATGGCTGCTGATGACTATTTGAATTGAATTCTGCCAAAGTGTTTGTTAAATGCGTAACCTTAATTACGTTAATTACTGCTTCTTTCCACAGAATTCTTCATATTTTCCCCTCCAAATCATCACAGAAAATGCAACAAAGGTCTGCCAAATATATGTATTATTCAACATATTCCTTTTTCTGAGTTGTTTGTTATGCTTCAGCACATGAAGCTTGCTGTTCTGATAGCACCATGCGACTGATAAAAGTGTACGGCTTGTCACTGGTTCCATCAGGTTCACTTCTCCATATGTCCATATGGCCTGGGGCAGTGCCAGCTCACTACTGCGCTCCCAATGTGCATCATGGCAGTCTTGTTCCATAATATCGTCTCTCAATAATCTCATGATCACTGCAGAGATATTTTGCAGCATTTGTTAGTTTTTACTACATCTGAGCAAACACACAAAAAACACACACTCTAATTAACTGCTATTATAAGAGTCCAAGTCATCTTCTACAACATCACTGAGCCATTGGGATTATTCCTGATCAAACTCGACCTCTGACTTGATTATAAACAAAGACATGGTTACATGTACAAACAACATTATAGTTGCTGATCAGCTTTAATTCCGAGTGCAACACTAAGGCTGCTAGATCTCTGTTTGGGCATTTTAATTATGTGTTAAATGCTGTTTTGATCATGGTGAATGCTTTAGTCGGAGGAACCACTTCACATGAAAGCTACTACACAAAGGTCAAAGTGTGCATCTAATCACTGCTGTTCATTAAGAGCATCAGGCAATTCATTATTTAACTTTTAATTTCAGAGTTGATGTTTTTAAAATACCACTTGTTTTAAATGGTTGGTTCATCCCAAAAAATGAAAAATATAATCTTCATGTTAATACAAATCTACTTTCTACTGTGGAACACAAAAGAAGTAGTTTAGCAGAATGATAACGCTGCTCTTTTCCATGCCATGAAAATGAAAAGGTATGGTGCAAAGCATCATAAAAGCAGTGCATATATGTCTTATGCACTACATTTCAAGTCTTCAAGGCATTTATGTCTCATATTGTATGATATAGGATAATATGAAGCTTACAAATTGATGCAGTTGCTGATATTTGCAGTATATGGCCAAATACTATGTTGTAATTCTAGTAGCTTGTAATGTAAATCAATGAGATCTTTGTTACAATATAACACTTTATCACCCAATAAAATCTTATAAATATGTGAATAATCTTATAATACGTGAATTGCAAACTTTTACAGATACAGCTGTATGATGCAAGCTGTGCGCTGATGAAAATGCGTCTGAAATGCATTAAACAACACATCTAACAGGAGGACAAGCCGCTTAAAACTGAAGGCTTGTAAGATAGATTGAATTCCTTAATAAAGCACACGTTTAAAGAAAGTCATGTGGGTTTGGGAGGACATGAGGGTAAGATAAATGATGACAGAAATTACATTTTTTAGGTGAACTATGCTTTTAATTCTATATTAGAAATAAATGCAGCTCATTAGTCTACTTTCTAACATGTCCCAGCTTACAAATTACTGAATATGGTACGATTGGCTCTGACATTTTGTGTATTGGATGAGAAAAGTGTAATATAGACTTGAAGTTATTCACGACAATGGTGTGAATTAGACACAGACGATGATATAATTCAAAAGATGAGACAAATTGTGTAAGCATATTTTAAGCGTAAACAAATCTCCACTGCCATTAGTTTCAAAGTGATTCACTGATGATCCATGAAGTACTGGCTAAATAATTTACTGTACAATCTTGCAATGCTTTAATGCTTTAAGTTTACACAAATCTAAAATGCCATTGATCTAAACAACATCCCTAATCATGCAAATTTTAACACTCTGACATCAACAAGCATATGAGCAAACTCCTTGAGGAGAAGCATTTAGACAGGAGAAAAACAACAACAGCAAAAAAAGAGACAGGAGCAGAACCGCCCCATGTCGGATTCCTTATTATCTCTCCTGGCCTGCTAATTTGGTGTGTATTGACCAGAACAGTCATTCATGTATAACGATCAGGGGGTGAAGCAGATGACATTAGAGAAACAAATCTCATGCATGTTATTTCATTTACTGAGAGGCCCGATCTCTGACAAAGCAATACATTTTATCTCGCTTTGTAATCCTTTACTCATTATTCATCAATGAAAAGCCCTCACTTTGACATTGTATTTGCTTGCCCATGTTTACAAGTTCATGAAAGAAGGATTCTCCATAAACCTACAGTACAATGACTTATGGTTGGCATGATTTTGTCCACAATGTGTTTAAGGTAACATGTTAAAATGAACATTTTAAAGAAGAACTGGTGACTGGATTTGCTACAGTTTGCCAGGTTAGGGATAGGGAAGGTTATGGCTAATCCAGTTCTAGATGTTAACCCATTTAAGCCCACCGGCAACTATAGTTGCTGCAGATTATAGCATACTTGGAAAAAAAGCATGGTTGCCATTTCTTTATTGAACCTTTATCCATTATCAAACAAAAATGGCATTTTCCTTAGCAATCACACCAAAGCTAAATGAATGATTGAGGCATTTTTATGAGGTATTTTTTTTTATCTCAGAATAATAGTAGTCCAATCAGTATAATATGCTATATAATGTAGCTTAGGGACATCAAATCATGGAAAGATATAAAAAAGATTGGTAACACTTTAGCATAGGGACCAATTCTCACTTTTTTGCTTGAATCTCTTAGATGGCAAGTAAACTAAGTAGAGTTGTATATTCTGTTGTAAGTTATCTGTAGAGTAATTACTTTTACTTTTGGATGTATATATTATTAAATTGATTACAAATTCAACACACATTTCCACTAATCTATTTTGTGTTTAGCTGGTGACGTATGGACACTGCTGTGCAATTATTTTAATGAGTTTTTCCCACACCAGACTACTAATCTTATTATCTGCAATTTTCGAAGGAATCTTAAACAGCACATTAAAACAAAACAAACTGTGATTGTTTCTTTCTTATCTCAGTCAGTCTATTCCTGTCTGAGTGGGCGGTTCTTGGCCCAAAATTAGCTGCACCTGAAACAGGCGATAGTCAGAAGTCTGGCTTCCCAAAGCTTGCTTAAAGCCTTGGTCTGGGGTTAAAGGATAGTTCACACCAAACTGAAAGGTTTTTCATCATTTACTCATCCTCATGTTGTTCCAAACATCTATGACTTTATTTCTTCAGTGTAACTTTTGAAGAAACTGTTTTTGACCATATAAGTCAGTGTCAGTGGGGTCTAGAAAAACATTGGTCCTCATTGACAGAATTTACATTTTTGCGTGAACTGTCTCTTTAAGACTGAGATAACATTCTTATGAATCATTATTATTTATTTTGATGTTAGAGCTAGGTTACAGTTAGGAAAAGGTTAAAGTTAATTGACTTCCAGGAGGTGTTAAAGAACGCATACTTGGAAAAAAGCACAGTTGGCATTTCTGAATTGAACTTTTTTTATAATCTTACTGAGTGTCATACCTTTGATAAAGTACATCTTTATCTCAGAATAATGATAGTCCAATCAGTATAATACGCTAACACTATCATCAAAAAGGCTGCATATCACAATTGTGTTACATTCTTTGAACTGAAGTATTTAAAGAGCTCGATTTTTCCTGGAACTGTCCCAGGTGTAGGAAATCAAAAGAGACCCATTACAGTCAAGATGTGTCGGTGTTTGTGTAGCATTTGAGCCGAGAAGGATCTGTAGCTCTCTGAATGTTAGGAACAAGGGACGGTGGGCCAGATGTTCTGCAATTCATCTTGTGCTCTTTCCAAGAGTTTCCTGAATATTTCTCTCTGGGAGTTTTTTAGCACTTATATATATCCACATAGTGTCATTTTCTGAAGTGCTTAGTTATTTTAATCTCCTCAGATATGTTTCTTGTACTGCAAATTGGCATGCGTGTGGTTCGAAACTCGACAGCGTTAATCCCAATATAAGCATCTGGATGTAGAATGTTAATCTTGGCTTCTCAACACGATGGTTACTAATGCCACATTATCCATCATCTGTTTACAAGGAAGATGTAATTATACAGAGGAATTAAAGTCTCACTTATTAGGTAGCAATAATTTGGTTGGCATTTCTAAGCAAGTGTTCTCTCCTTGTCTCTCTGAACTGCACCTCTGTCTCATCTAGTATTTCTTCTGAAGCTTCCCATATGTTTGAAGGAGAATACATTATCTTTGTCTTTTTATTGAATGCATAATCAGAGTCATTTTATTTGTTATTATAAGTAAAGCAGAGACCAAGTGTAACAAATTTGCCTGCCATCTTTTGGTTAAAAAAAAAAGCATTTATATGCATCAATAATATATATCTTTTTGGACATTTTAAAAATCTAATAAATAGATTTCAACATGGTAAAATGTGTCAAACAGATCTGAGACTGGTAAATTCATATTACAATCAAAGATGACTGTAAATCAAAGATTACTTGAGTACATATTGCAAGAAAATGCTATTTCAGTTTTTCTAATGCAGTCCAATGTGTTACTGAAATTTACTAGCAACTTCTGAGTGAATTTTTTTTTTTTCAGTGGAAAATTCCAATTGTGTAGATGATATGTAGAAATTAAAAATAATATTTCAGTCAGATCATCGAGTCTGCTAACCTATTGTAACATTCAGTCCACTGAAGGCGAATTTAAGAACCTATGTGCAGTTTGTTCACAAACGTGATCCATAATCCAAACATAATCCAAACAGAGACTTGACTTGGAATAACACAAACTAGATTCACTAACAGCAGGTTACAACATCAATACACGACGAGAGACAATGGCAACATGATGGCTACTTATAGCAAACAATACAGGTTACATGACAAGAATCAACCAATGAGCAAACAGAACTGAGAGTCACATGACAGGACATTAACCTATCAGCACATGACACAATGAACAAAGGAACCAATAGCAGGAATACACGAGGGCAAGGGAAGCATGACACAAACAGGGACCATGACTAAACTCCCAAATAAAAGACATAAAAACATGAACATAAGAGCAAAACCCAAAACAGGCTTATACCCAAGATTTGGAAAATGTAATTCCTAGTTTAAAATGATGATGATCTAGTATGTCTTCTGCAACAGAAATGAAATCAGAGTGTTTATATAGCTACTTTTAAAAAAGGCTCACATTTCATTACATTACCCCTGGGTGAATAATGCTATTATAATGTTTAGCTATGCGTCTCCATTTCATTTAGTTGCATTTTGTGTTAGTGTGTTTCATTTATTCCTAGTGGTTTTCTTCAGGCTGTTGTGCTATGGACACATTAATGTGTTTGCTGTTTTTTTGAGCTCCAGCAGGGTTGACAGAGACTTCAGCAGAGACAGGCTTGTTTCTTAAGCCTCTGGCTTTACTGAGCTTTTAGTATATGTCTAAGGTTCAACCTCTATGTGTGGACACTTCTGACAGTTACACACCTACACTTATATATATTTTTAAATATAGGTTTTTATTTTTTGTAAATATTTTTTTAAATCATATGTCGTACTTTGTATAATATAATTATTATAATTTTAGTCAAACATTGAAATATTGTTGTACAAATATTGATTTGTGGTCATTTTAATGGCTATCTGTTGATGGAGGCACATACATTAATTTCAAGACCATAAACTGACCTTCTTAGCCCAGCTTCATCAATATATTGATCTGAACACACATTAACTGAAAGAGGAGGTGCTGGAAAAGCCTGTTACTATTCTGGTGCTTCACATCTTTCTGTAGCTGCCATTTAATTCAGCTCAACTTATTTTCAGTAGATGAGATTGCTTCTTGCTTCTGCCACGGAAGAAAAAAATAAATGTAAAAGTAATTGTGATTTTTCTTAATCTCATAATTCAGACATTTTACTCATAATTCAGAGTTTATATCTTAAATTTCTGACTTCTTAATTCTGAGTTTATATCTCACAATTTGAACTTTGTTTCTCATTCTGAGAAAAAAAAATCTAATGGCCCATTTGAAATGGCTTGACGAGTGCAGTTTTGCATTAACCCATGTTTCCTGTTGAATCAGGAAGTTAATTGGTAGAAGAGATAAGTCAGCAACCAGAGTTAAATGTATAGATTAGCCATTTAATGGACTGGCTGTTTGTCTTCTGACTGAATTCCGGGTACATTTGCGGATAGTACTTAAAGTTCGAACGATGAAAATGAGCATGGCCAAATGGGGAGGTTTGTTTGTTTGAACTGTGATGCTTATTGAGTGATATTTGGATAATTTCTATGGAGAGATGTTTGGGGCTTTTAGTAGCACACTGAATGAGATGGAAATGAAGGAGATTAGCATATTCACAGTGGTATCAAACTGTCAAGCTGCGACACCTAAACACCATTAAACACAGAGAAGTGTATTTGCTAAAAAAGGAGTGCATATTTAGCCAGGTTTGAAGCGTTTTACTGTTTTCAGATGCAGCTTCTACATCCATCTGTCTTAATTTAACAGAGACCAAAGATTTCTATTCTGGAGAAAGACAAATAGCTCAGTTAATAAATTAAATGCTTTCATTGTACTCGTAGTAAATCTGTTTACTCAAACTGTGTATCACAGCTTGCTAATTTATTAATATCAGATCATCACCAGCTAATTATTCTTATGGTGCAGACACGTAATGTTTTAGATGTTTCTCATGACCATATGTCAATAAACACATTCCCTGCACTGTAATTCACCAAATGTCCTTTTACAGGAGCTTCAGGAGCTTCAGGAAATAGTCAAACAGACTTTGTCCTGGCCATTAGGTGACTAACTATGAAACATTTGCTCTGTAGATCACATGAACATATCGCGGCATGGCTCATTAGATAAACCAACAGATTTGTTTGTTTGTTCTTCATCTATTGAATCATATTAAAGGGATAGCTCACCTAATAATTAAAATGAAAAATGATTTAATAACCTCTTGTTGCTCCAAACCTGTGTGGCTCATTTTATGGAATTCTTTAAGAATACCAAAACTCTTCAATATAACCAAAGTGATTTAAGAGACTTCAAAGTATCACGGGTTTGTTGCCAGCAGTCAAATATACTACATTTATATGTTCATTAGACCTGTTAGGCCTATAAAGAAGTTAATATGGTGAAGCAAGAGGAAAGTTTACTCTGTTTAATGAGTTTGTTCAAATATGTTTTATTACTTTAGGACTGAAAGGGATTGCTATGTCAGAGAGAAGTTCAGCCGTAAAGAATACAGCAGACGGAGGTTATACGGTAAGCCTAAGATCTATAATTTATTAAATACTATGCCATGCAACTTTCTATCATTTGAAATTCATTCATGAAACATGCATTGCTTTTGAACACTTCACCATTTCAGAGCATTTTTTTTTTTTAACTTTGATCACTTCTATTCAGGATCACGATTCAAAGATGTCGGATGAGCACAGAGACACGGATGATTCGTCAGAGAAAACACCTAGTAGGATGTCCAGGTCCCCGCAGAAATCCTCCAAAAGACCAAAGACAGCGCCTGTGAAAGTCACACTGCTAGATGGATCTGCCTATGAGACCGGGGTGGAGGTACAGTAGTTGCTGGCGTGTGCTAAAACTAATTTGTGTTGTTCTGTAGAAACATGGTTCCAGACCTCTAGGGCTCTCAGGTTTTCACATACTGTTCTCCAGTAGTGCTGTATTTCTTTCTGAAGTCAACCACATGCCTGCTGACTGCTTACACAGCTAGATTAGTTGAGACTTTAACAGCAGAGCCAGGCTGTGTAGCTGAAAAACTTACAAAAAATGTTACAAAATATTTCTACACAAAAAAATATACAAAGTTTTCACTGGGTCGGTAACCTGTGGTACAAAAAAGGTGCGTCTTTGTAACGTATTTATCTTTTTTTCTGAGAGTGTATTTGTAAAAAAATGCTATCCTGTTTTATAAAAAAATTCTGAAAAAAAAGTATCATGATTTCCATAATAATAAGACATGCTTCTTTAGCAGAAAATCAGTATATTAGAATGATTTCTGAAGGATCACATGACACTGAAGACTGGAGTAATGATGCTGAAAATTCAGCTATACAGGAATAAATTAAATGTTAAAATATATTCAGATAGAAAACAGTTATTTTAAATTGTAACAATATTTCACAATATTACTGATTTTACTGTATATTTGACCAAATAAATGCAGCCTTGGTGAGCATAAGAGACTTCTTTCAAAAACATAAAAAATCATACTGATCCCAAACTTTTGGTAGTGTAATTAAAAATTATATAATTATCCTTACATTTTTGTCAATTATATATTTGCAATGATGTATTCTCTTAAAAGTGTGATTATTTTTAATCATAAGAAATTATAAGCATAAGTTTGAAGTAATCCACTTGACATAATAACATGTCTTAATCTAGTTTAACATATTTAATCATTAGAATTAATTTGCATCAAAATGACTATATACATGTTTATATTTATTAAAATATTTTTAAACATAAAACTGCACAGGGACACTTCTTTGGTGACAGAAACCAATTTTTTATTCAGTGTTTTAAACTGATTTACTCAAACAGGTCGATAAAACTGATTCATGGAAATTAATCAAACATCCCAACTCTCTCTGTACTTTCGCTACAGAGATTTAAATTAGAGGTGCTATGGACATATCTGTTTTTGCACTCTCATACTTAAGAGAGCATGTGCGAAACTTTAATTAAAGGTGTTGGGTATTTTTACTGCATCAAACCAGCAGCTGTATTTACAGTAAGAATGTGCATAGATATTACAATAGTGTCGAACAAAAAAATCCCAGTGATGTTCCTGTGATCCCTGAACCTCACATTTCAGTCCCTCGTTGGAATTTCACAGCCCAGGTCTGCAGCTCCATGTTGCCTGCCGCAGTGCTTCTGGGAATTACAGGACATGAGATATGAGTGCTAGTGGGGGCTGATGGGGTGGGGGTGTTCATTGATAGGTGAAAAGCACTCCCACACTAGTAGCTCTCCAGGGAGCTCCACACACTGCTCTGAGATCAGTGCCACGTCTGCCCGTGTGCCCCAGGGGTCTGCCGGCTGATGGATTTCCAGGGGGTTTTCAGATATCCCTCTTCTCTGGGGTGTTATTCGTGGCTCTATGGTAGCTTCTCCCATCCGTTTGCCATTACTAATGCTGCAACACCTACTGAGAGAGACAGACTGTCCAATCTAAAGGTCAAAGGCCGCCTATACTTCCAGTCTTCTACGCTTGGCTGAAGGGGAGGAGGATGGGAAATCTATAATGGTGACATGTTAGTGGTCCCATGGAGTAAATAATACTACAGCCTTTCAGAGGAGGGTATACAGGGCTTGTGCGTTTGTCACCCTTGGCTAAAGTTCATGCAGATTTAAAAAATTTGTTTCATTTACTCACCCTCAGCTTTGCTCCGGTTTCGTTTCAAACCTGTGTGACTTTATTTCCTCCACAGAACACAAAATGAGGTATAATGTCCAAGCTGCTCTTTTCCATACAATAAAGAAAAATGGATTCATACTTACCAAACTTCAAAAGGACAAAAAGGACAATAGTAACAGTAGGCAATAAGACAAGTGCCATTTTAATGCAAGTTAAACTAAATGAAAATGAGAATTGCTAACCAAAATAAAACAATTTCATTTAAAAAAATATATAATAATAATAATAATAAATATATAATAATTTCAGTTAAGGTTTACTTTAACAAAAATATTTTTATGGTTTTAATCACTAATGGAAAATCACTAATTCTATTAATTTATAGCAATAAATAACCTAATCTTAATCTAAATAAACTCAAAGTTAGTCTTAAAAAAAATGTACTGCTGTGATTTCCTGCCTAGTTTTAAATGTCTGCTTCTCTATTGTTTATAGGAAATTTGTTTCTTATTAATTTTGTTTATTTGTACTTAATTGTAAAGCATATTCATTGTGAATTATTAATGAAAAAGCTGAAGCAATTTTTACTTAATTAAAACAACTTGAAAGGTACAGTACATGCCATTTTGCGGGTATATAGTTCAAGAATGACATGTTTCATCCTCATGTCATTCCAATCCTGTATGACATTCATTCTCCTGTGGAACATAAAAGGAGATATTTCAGAAATATCATTTTTTTTCCCTGTATGTACAATGGAAGTTAGTAGTGACCAAAACTGTTTGTTTGCCAGCATTCTTTAAAACCTATTCTTTTATACTCCACAGAAGAAAGAACATCATACAGGTTTAGAACAACATGAGGCTGAGTAAAGGATGACAGAATTTGCATTTTTGAGTGAACTGTCCCTTTAATATTTTAATATAATGTAACAGTTGTGATAGGAAGTTTATTTACTACAATCACTAGCCTTTTTGTGTCCTTTTGAAGAATGGCTGTCCCATCCCCATTCACTTTCAATGTAAAAAAAACTAGTTTTGCTCAAAATTGTTCATACCTTTGGTAAATATGATCAAAGAAGGATCTGAAAATAAATCTGTATCATTAATCCTTTTGATCTTTTATTATAAACATTTACAAAAATCTAACTTTTTCTTTGGAGAATGAGAATTTAAAATGGGAGGGAAATCTCATTATGAAATAAATGTTTTTCTCTAATACATCATTGGCCACAATTACAACCCGAATTCTGGAAATGTTGGGATGTTTTTTTTAAATTTGAATAAAATGAAAACTAAAAGACTTTCAAATCATATGAGCCAATGTTTTATTCACAATAGAACATAGAGAACATAACAGATGTTGAAACTGAGAAAATTTACACTTTTATCCACTAAATGAGCCAAATTTGATGCCTGTTACAGGTCTCAAAAAAGTTGGCACAGGGGCAAGAAAGGGCTGAAAAAGCAAGACATTTTGAAACGATTCAGCTGGGAGAACATCTAGCAACTAATTAAGTTAACTGACATCAGGTCTGCAACATGATTAGCTATAAAAGGGATGTCTTAGAGAGACAGTGTCTCTCAGAAGTAAAGATGGGCAGAGGCTCTCCAATCTGTGAAAGAGTGCTTAAAAACATTGTGGAATACTTTAAAAACAATGTTCCTCAACGTCAAATTGCAAAGGCTTTGCAAATATCATCTACAGTGCATCAAGGTTATTTAAAACTGAAACTAAGACTAAAACTATTGGTCAAAAAACATTTTTGTAAACTGAAATAAAATAATTTCTAAATAAATGAAAAACTAAAACTAAACAAAACTAACAACAGTAACTGAAAAACGAACTAAAATAAAATAATAATTAGCAAAAATAAATAATCGTAGATTCAGTGGTAACAGAGATCAATATATCAAAGAAAATACAGAAGTGATCAGATAGTGCTACATCATTAATAACAATGGATGAAATGTTTAGACCTCTACTGATGAGTAAATCTAGTGTGTCCACGATTGTGTGTGGGTCCATGCACATGCTGACTCAGGTCAAAAGTCTTTAAAGCAGTTATAATTTCTGTAGTAGTTTTGATTTCTGCATTATCTATGTGAATATTAAAATCCCCTGCAATAGCAAAACAGTCAAACTCTGAGGAAATCATTGATAACAGTTCTGTGAAATCATCAACAAAGGCTGAGAGTATTTTGGAGGCCTGTAAATAATGATAAACAGAATACGTGGAGCACCTTTCAGCACAATACCTAGATATTCAAAAGACAAGTACTGACCAAATGACACTTGCTTGCATTGATAGACATCTTTAAAAAGAGCAGCTACACCTCTCCTAACAGTCCTGCAAACACTTATGAAATTAAAGCTAGGAGGGGCTGTTTCATTTAGGACTGTTGCACTGCAGCTGTCTTCTAGCCATGTTTTGGTTAGAAACATAAAATCCAGGTTGTTTGTGGTTATTAAGTCATTGATCAGAAATGATTTATTTTTTAGTGAGCGAATGTTTAAAAATGCTAACTTGATGGCATTATTTTGTGTCTCAGCAATCTTAGTTTGAAGCATTATAGGCCGCAGATTAGATGGGTCAGCCGTACGGCTTGAGAAGGCCTTAGACTTTCTATCACGTGATAAAACAGAGATAGAGAAAGCTACAGGCACACTGGGTTCCCGCTTGTTCTGTAAACAATTGTGAAAGTTGCTGCTGTCATAGCGGGGACCCGACACACATCACTGAGAGTAGCTATCAGTTGTTTTTGGTTCACCTACAGACGATGGAGTAGGGTTTGGGCCCTGGCGTTGTGGTAGCGGTCGAAGTGCTCTCACAGGAGGAGGAGGATGAGCTGGGTCCACAGGCTTTGGTGGTTGTGGGGCTCGCCGTTTTTTAGTTGATATCTGGGGACTTTCAGCGAAAGAGTGGGAGAGTTTGGTCCCAGCATATACCAGTTCCTCCATTTTCTGTTAGAAGCTTAGAAGTGGAGATGCTGGAGAGAGGGAAAGTGTGTCTGGTGAGCGGGGCTCTGGCTCTGGTGTTTCCGGTGGCTGTGACATGTCGTCCTGGCTTCCCTGGCTGTTTTCCAGAAAGTCGTCCTTGGGTGCTGAGTCTTGGAGCTGTTGTAGTACGTAGCAGTCTGTCTGTGATGAACTCTGTGGGCAGGGTTTCTATGAGCCAAGTTTGTTGTGGCTGTGTGGCGTTATCAGTGTCCTTGTGGGATTCTTCAACAACATGATGACTCTGAAGTCCTGTGGTCACTCATATTCTGTCCAGGTGTGTGTGTGCCATTCAGGTTAAGTGGATTGGTACACATCACTGAAGAATGACGGATGGAGAAATACATATTGTCCTTTAGCACTCTTGCACCAAGTTTGTTTGGGTGGAGGCCATCCAGTTTAAACAGTTGTCTATGACCCCAGAAAATATTGAAGTTGTCGATGAAGTTGACACCTTTTATAACGCAGGTTCTTTGTAGCCATGTATTCAGCCCAAGCAACCGTGAAAACATGTTTGTTCCCCTTGCTGGTAGTGGTTCACTGATGAACGACTGAATTACAAGACTTTGAAGTGTTTCAAAGAGTTCACTGAAAACCTTCTTAAGGAGTTCTGACTGCTCTTTCCGAATATCATTCTTCCCCACATGGATGATGACTCGATTTGCAGTCTTCATCACATCAGAGACAGTTGCTTGAGGAAAGCAGCTTGTAGTTATAGTCCTGCTACTGATGTTTCTGATAATAGAGTCGCCCAGTATCAGAGTCCTGGGCTCGGCTGCGCTCTGAGCTGAGTGCCGCTGTCTGCTCGACCTCGAGTGCCTGTTAGTAGCAATGTTAGCTGCTGGCTGATTCGATCCAAGTTTTGTCACATTTGGGGATTCCTCACCCACATTCGTTAATGCTACAAATCTGTTCTCAATATGTATAGGGGGTGGTAGAATACCAGTGTTTGCAAGCCTTGTCATAGCCGTATCTGGGGTAGAGGATGCTACCGCAGCAATATGAGATACTCGTGATAATCTGATGTCTCGAGAGCCTTTGGGTCTCGCGCCCTGTTTGTGCCATCGATTAGTCTGTTGATCAGTTCATGTCCCGAAAACTTTTTAGTTTTAGTGTTTCTGCCAAAAATGTGTTGTTTGAGCACTGTGCTGGTCTGCTGAAGTTAAAATCTTAGAGAAATCTGAGAAAAGTACGTAAGCAGGGAGCGAAGCGCAGAGCAGTACGCAAGAGCATCCGAACAGTAGCGAAGCCGGAAGCAAAACTCCTTGAAATGGGAAATAACTATAACAAAAAAACTAACAAAACTCCTTGAAATGGGAAATAACTATAAAATAAGACATAGGAAATAATAATAATGCACACCTTACAGCGCACGGACGTTTAAAAGCATGCTTGACATGCGAGAACAACACGAGAGCGAGTTAACAGACACAGAATTAAACTTTTTGGATGAGCTGACTTTAGTGAATAGTCATTTTGTCATTTTGTCACGCTTTGCGATTACTATGGTAACGTCTGCCTCGAGTCCATGACACGAGCACCACCTTGACTGTATAAAACGCATCCAAAATGAGAGAAAGCAATAGCCGCGCTGTGTTTTCACCGCTTGCCGTATTGTGTAAAAGGGGCTTTAGAACTGGGATTGATTGCATTGCTCATCTGAAGCGCATGCGCGCTGGAGCGGCTCGTCAAAGTAAAGTGCAAACATCATTTAAATCACCTTATCGCATTTATTTTTGATTGTTTCTTCTTATTGTGTACATTCATAGAGGGAGAGACGGGACAAACAGTAGTAGTGTGCACTGGTGGCGCTGTGCAAAAGATCCAACAAATTAATGCATTGAAAACACAGATGTACAAAAATAAAGTTTACAGAGTTTCAATGACGATTGCAAAGAACATGCCTGCGTCCCAATGTGCACACTGTCCATGCTAAATTCTATGTGATATTAGTCATTTTAATAGGCCTAATATTTAGGGCAGATAGGGTGGATAGTATGCACATATGGACGCAGGGCATGTTTCCTCAAATCCAGCACTGGCCATTGTCCTGCAGAATTTAGCTTCAACCCTGATAAAAACTCAACTGCCTGATACTGTCCATTAACTCTGAAACCTTGATTAGCTTGTTGTTTGTAAACTATTTGCATATTAAACAAGATTACATCTTTAATCTGAATGAATATGAACATAAATATGAATTAATTTGAGTTTTTTGTTGAATTGTAAAGAATTATTTTATTTTCATTATTAAGAGGTTTGCACGAGTTAACTGTAAACTGAAAACATTCAACTTTGCTAAAATTAAATGTCTTGGTTTGGTCTACACTGGAAGCGTTCCATTAACTCTGTTAAACTATAATTACTAAAACTAAAACTGAAACTAAAATTTATAAAAACTAAATAGAAATATGTTCACAAAATAAAAACTAAACTAAAACTAACAAAACCATTAATGAAACTAATTAAAACTAAACTGAATTGATAGGAAATTTGAAAACGATATTAAAATAAAAACTAATTTAAAAATTCTAAACTATAATATCCTTGCACAGCAAACATCATCAAAATATCCAGAGAATCTGGAGAAATCTCTGTGCATAAGGGACAAGGCCGAAGACCTTTGTTGGATGCCCGTGGTCTTCAGGCCCTCAGACGACACTGCATCACTCATCAGCATAATTCTGTCATTGACATTACTAAATGGGCCCAGGAATACTTTCAGAAACCACTGTCGGTAAACACAATCTGCCTTGCCATCTGCAGATGCCAAAGCTCTATCATGCAAAAAGGAAGTCATATGTGAACATGGTCCAGAAGCCAAGGCTTGTTTCAAAGTGGAAAAGTGTTCTATGGTCAGACGAGTCCAAATCATCGACGCTGTGTTCTCCAGGCTAAAGAGAAGGGAGACCTTCCAGCGTGTTATCAGCGTTCAGTTCAAAAGCCAACATCTCTGATGGTATGGGGTGCATAAGTGCATACAGTATGGGCAGCTTGCATGTTTTGGAAGGCACTATGAACGCTGAAAGGTATATAAAGGTTTTAGAGCAACATATGTTCCCCTCCAGACTACGTCTATTTCAGAGAAGGCCTTGTGTATTTCAGCAGGACAATGCAAAACCACATACTGCAGCTATTACAACAGCATGGCGTCATAGTAGAAGAGTCCGGGTGCTGAACTGGCCTGTCTGCAGTACAGATCTTTCACCTATAGAGAACATTTGGCTCATCATTAAACGAAAAATACGTCAAAGACGACCACAAACTCTTCAGCAGCTGGAAACCTATATCAGGCAAGAATGGGACCAAATTCCAACACCAAAACTCCAGAAACTCATAACCTTGATGCCCAGATGTCTTCAAAATGTTTTGAAAAGAAGAGAAGATGCTACATCATGGTAAACAACATGCCTCCGTCCCAACTATTTTGAGACCTGTAGCAGGCATCAAATTTGTAATGAGCTCATTTTGTGCATAAAATTTAAAAATTTCTCAGTTTAAACATTTGTTATGTTACCTATGTTCTATTGTGAATAAAATATTGGCTCATGTGATTTGAAACTCTTTTAGTTTTCCTTTTATTCAAATTTAAAAAACATCCCAACATTTCCGGAATTCAGGTTGTAATTATACTCTTTTATTCAATACTTTTTGATTTTGGATTTTAGTTTTTCTTTTCAAGATTTTTCTTGAAACCCTACCAAACAACATGTGGTGATGTAAGTGCTGTTTAATAATTTTTTTAAGCTTTCTGACCCCAAGAATCAATTTCTGCAGTTCTCCAGCTGTGATCCTTGGAGTCTTTGGCCACTCAAACTCTCCTCCTCACCTTTCTTTAAGACATAGACCCACATCCTCTTCCAGGCAGATTTGGAACATTATCTGTTGATTGTAAATTTTTAATTATTGCTCTGATGGTGGAAATGGGAATTTTCAATGCTTTTGCTCTTTTCTTACAGCCACTTTCTAATTTGTAAAGTTCAACTATCTTTTGCTCACAAATATATTCTTTGGTTTTTCTCATTGTGATGAATGATTACGGGAATTTGGCATTTGTGTTTCCTCATATTTATTTCCTAATGTGATTTTCCTCCACTTTCACTTTTTTTTTTTTTTTAGTTCAATTAAAAGTTTTTTTTTTTTTTTTACACTTTTCAATGAAATATCAAATAGATAAACAATGCAGACTTATTTTCACAGCCTTCTTTGTTCGTATTTATCAAGGGTATGAATAATTTTGAGCATAAGTGTAGCTAAATATCTCCTTTTCTGTTGCACAGATGAAAGAAAGTTGAGTGAAAGAGAGATCTCTCTGTGAACATTTCATTAATTCTTTTATGTCACATCATCAATATTAAAAATCTTTCCCCTAGATAAACACAGCAGAGCACTTCTCATTACAAGCAAGCTGTGAACGTACTGTACCACCTAAAATCACAAATGGCAACAAGGCAAGGCAAGGCAAGTTTATTTATATAGCACATTTCATACACAGTGGTAATTCAAAGTGCTTTACATAAAAGAAAGTGAAATAGACATTAAAAATACAGTACAGTACTATTGTTAGTCAGAACTCGAAGCACTTTTCTGCACCTGAGGAACTATCAAAATTAAGTCCTTGAAGTGCATTATGTTGGGCTAAAAACTATGAAATTGCCTTTACATACAAATATAATGTGCTGCTGGTGTAATTGAGGGCCTCCCTGACTAGCTTAAGAAGCCTTTTTATGGTAGCACACCCACTCTCTCTTCCTTTCTCCCTCTTAAAAAAACATTTTGCTTCAGGCTTAAGAGGCCAGGGAAGCGACACACACACACACACACACACACACACACACACAGAGACTTACACACATAAAACCTCACCGCTTTTGTTGCCATGGAAACAGCTGCGCTGTATCCCTGTCGCCGCGGGAAACGGGCTCCCTGGGCGGCGAGTGCTTAGTGTTTCTGTAGAAAGGCAAAGCCAGAGCTGGTGTCTCAAGCGTGTTGCATATGCCACTCTATTGTGCAGAATGACAGGGTGTGGTCAGAAAGACACACAGATGCTTAGCCATGACTGAAGATTATATGAATATAGAATATGAGATTGATGCTTCATAGAAACAGCACATAAGTGTTCATTTCTTCAGTGTTCAGTGAGGCATTTAATGTAACAAAGGGCAGATGATTTCATTATTTCAATTTCTTATCTTAAAGACTGTAATCTAAACAAAATAATATTTTATATATTATCACCCAGCTCTTTATATAAAGTTGGATATAGAAGTTATACATACATCTAAATTGCTTGATTATTTCTATTGTTACAAAAATTTAAGATGTATTATCGCTTAGTACACTCACATTAAGCAATATATACTTTATATCAAATCTCAGTCTTGATTTCTTGTATCATCATAAAAATAGAAACTATATTATCATCCAGCTCTAATCTGCTTGTAAAGCTGCTTCATAACAATGTGTATTGGGGGAAATTTGACTTGAATTGATTTACATGCTAATGTTTACTTTATCATTGAAGCAGCAAATGGATGGAAACTACACGGATTATTTACTACATTATAGGACTTTCGGACTCCTGAATATTACAAATATTGCATTTAATCAAAATCTTGCTGGTTAATAATAGCCTGGCCAGATAATATGATGTTGAATTGTGTCTTAAAATCATAAAAACACCTTTGCATTACATGATGGAAACCCAGGTATCATCATATTCTCAAGGGAATGATACTGTGTCCCACTCAAGGGATTAGAGACACTCCTGCCTTTGATTAAAATCGGAAGGGGGGCATTTTCTGCAATGACAAACAACAAATCACTAAATCTCTTTTCTCTTGTGCTCTTTCATCTATCTATACAGAAGCTCTGTAAAGGACAGGTGTTACTGGATATGGTGTGTGAACATCTCAACCTCTTGGAGAAGGACTACTTTGGCCTGACCTTCAGTGACACAGAGAGCCAAAAGGTCAGAGTTCAATTCTTATGTCATCCCATTGTACTATTTCTCTTATATAATTGCTATAATTGCTTTAACTTAACAGAGCACATATTGGTGAGACTTTTTTATTCCAGCCATGTGTTACGCCCCGTCTAGGGGTAGAGCACAACATGGAAAGAAAACGAGTGTGAACAGTCAACTTCTTTTGAGTTTTTATTTGGGAGTTCACTTTCAGGAGCCGACAGTGCCAAAATAATTAACAAAACATTCTAAATATTAGACCCCCTAAATTCCCTACCAAAATAAAGAAACAAAAATACAATTCTCTAACCTAACTGCCTAATCCAAAACAAAAATCCAAACGTTACAAAAACAAAAGATGGCGTCTGACTCCTTACTTTCCCAATCATTAGCTATTTACAGTATTTACAATAAATATTTACAGAGAGACATCAAGTTCAAAGGGATAATTCAAGATCAGAATAACACAACAGGCAAGGGTCAGGAGTAGTGTTATACAACCAACTAATATCCAAACAATCTCGCTCACAAACAATATCTCTAGGCATACAAACAGAGTCAACCAGCGACAGCATAGTTTACAAAATGGCCTCCCCCCCCTTCCAAAGGAAATGCTGTCATCCTGTTTAAAAGGGAGAGAAGACCAATCAGAGGACGACATCAATGAGTCTGCAGGAACCAATCAGCAGCAACCTGGGCAGACACACACAAACCAACAGACCAAAACACAGCAAAACCATAGGGTCGTAACACCCCCACACATAAGAGTAAACATGTTTTACATAGTTTACAATTAACACCTAGACAGAGAATCTGCTATCACGTTGTCAGCACCCTTCTTGTAATGGATTTGCAAATTAAAGCTCTGACAGACGAGGGCCCAACGCATGAGTCTCTGGTTTTTGTTACACATTCTTTGGAGAAAAACGAGGGGATTATGGTCAGTGTATACATCAATGGGTTGTGGACTAGAACCAATATAGACTTCAAAATGCTGTAGAGCCAATAGAAGAGCCAGGGCTTCCTTTTCAATAGTACTATAGTTTACTTGATGACGATTAAATTTTTTTGAGTAGTAACATACGGGATGGTCGATTCCTTGGTCATCTTCTTGTAATAGGACAGCACCCGCCCCATTTCCACTGGCATCCACTTCAAGCTTGAAAGGCCGACTGAAGTCAGGAGCAGCTAGAACAGGAGAACTGCATAACAGACTCTTCAAAGAATTAAATGCACACTGACAGTTATCATTCCACTTGAAATTGATATCTTTGCGAAGGAGATCTGTGAGGGGTTTCACAACAACAGAAAAATTCTTACAGAAACTCCGGTAGTAACCGGTCATCCCAAGAAATCGTCTAAGATCTCTTTTGCTTTTAGGCACAGGAAAGTCAACAATGGCCTGCACTTTGGCTTCCACAGGGCGAACAGCACCATGACCAACTTCTTTGCCTAAATAAGTGATAGTAGCATGACAAAACTCACATTTTGCTAAATTAAGTGTTAGATTAGCATCTCGAAATCTGGTAAACACTTCTTCTAGAGTTTTCAAATGATCATTCCAAGTAGTCGAATAGCAGACCACATCGTCTAAGTATGCTTCACAGTTTTGTACATTAGCCAAGACGTAATTCATTAGACGTTGGAATGTCGCTGGGGCATTTTTAAGCCCAAAAGCTAAGATCTTATATTGAAGGAAAGCGTCTGATGTGGCAAATGCTGAAATCTCCGAAGCACGTTCCGTAAGTGGCACCTGCCAATAACCCTTAAGTAGATCTAGCTTTGTTACAAACTTAGCGCTGCCAATGCGATCAATGCAATCATCCATCCTGGGAAGAGGATAGGAATCTGCCTTGGTTAGTTGATTAACCTTTCGGTAATCAGTACAGAAACGTGAGGTTCCATCAGCTTTTGGGACCAACACACACGGGGAACACCAAGGACTACAACTGGGGATGGCCAAACCATTTTCAATCAAATACTGAGTTTCTTTCTTCATGATTTCTCGTTTCACAGGGTTTACCCGATAAGCATTCTGTTTAACGGGTCGATGGTCACCAACATCAATATCATGCATTAGCACATGAGTCACAGTGGGTACATCCGAGAAAAGCGATGAATACTTATCAACCAACTGTACAATTTCGTTTTGAGCTGATCGAGATAGATGAGAAAGCCTAGAACCTAGGGTTACTAAAGCTTCAGAGTTTTGAAGACGCGCACCAGAAAGACATGCACTTCCTAACCTAAGATCATCCATACTTGGAGAATAACCAGAAGAAGCTGCATTTACAGAAGCTACTACAACTGGAGTCACGGAAGTAACAGGAACACTGATAGAGTTTCTAGAATTAGAACGAGAAATATACAACTTGAGCATGTTTATGTGACAAACACGAGTCTTCCTTTTCCGATCAGGGGTCTGTACTACATAATCAGTATCATTCAACTTTTCTTCAATCACATATGGCCCGGTGAACTTTGCTTGTAGTGCAGAGCCAGGCAAAGGTAGCAAAACAAGAATTTGGTCGCCTACTTGAAATGAGCGTTGAACAGTCTTTTTATCAAATGTACCCTTCATACGGGCCTGAGAAGCTGACAAGGACTGTTGTGCTAACTTCCACACTGAATGCAAGCGCTCACGAAATGAACTTACATGATCTAGAAGACTCTTAGAAGAAAACCCTGTCAGACCTCCAGAAAGTAATTGCTCTTGCAACAATTTTAATGGACCACGAAGGGTATGTCCGAAGACTAACTCAGCCGGTGTGAAACCAAGGGATTCCTGAGTGGTGTTGCGAACAGCGAACAACAAAAGAGGAATCTGCTCATCCCAATCTTTCTCATGTTGGAGGCAGTAAGTTCGGATCATAGTTTTAAGAGTTTGGTGGAATCTTTCGAGGACACCTTGTGACTGCGGATGGTAAGCACTGGAGGTACAATGTTTAATATTCAACTCTTTCATAACCTTACGGAACAATTTCGACATAAAGTTGGATCCTTGGTCGGATTGGATGAATTTCGGAAGACCAAATGTCGTACAGAACTTCACTATGGCTTTCACGATTGTTGGAGTTCTTAGTGAACGTAGAGGAATGGCTTCAGGGAACCTAGTAGCAGAACACATCAGCGTTAACAGATACGAGTGACCAGATTTAGTTTTTGGCAAAGGACCAACACAATCAATAACTAGTTTCTGAAATGGTTCACTCATTACAGGAATGGGTTTCAAGGGAGCTGGAGAAATAATCTGGTTTGGTTTTCCAGCAACTTGACACTCATGGCACGATCGACAATACTGGCTAACAGCAGACTTCATTCCAGGCCAGAAAAAATATTTAAGAAGATTATGATAGGTCTTCTTAACACCCAAATGTCCAGACAACTCATGGTCATGCCCCATACTCAGTACATGTTCTCGATATGGCTTAGGAACAACTACTTGGAACACCGAGCTCCAATCTTGCTTTAAGTTCTCAGGCCTCCACTTACGCATTAGCACTCCGCCGTCAGTGAAGTACGCAGTGGTCTGATCAGCTATCTCAGCTTTGTCAACCGCAGAATAAAAACAGGACTTCAAAGTATCATCAGCATTTTGTGCCTCAATCAGCTGTCTCTTGTCAAATGGGAAATCGAACTTAGGTTCCAGCTTCAAATTTTGCATGGGTCTACATGCTTCCACAAACGTTTCTTCAGTACCACCAACATTCAAATTCATGAATGAATCAGAGAGATCAATCTCATTGTCGAATTTACGTGCTTGGGCACGAGTAACAACGCATGAAAGAAATACGTTTGGAAATGTTTGACTTAACACATCATTCGCAGCTACACTAGGGACTTCAGTAACCACAGGAAGACAAACAACTTTACTTCCAGCCAAATCATTTCCAAGAATTAAAGATATACCCTTCACTGGTAATTTGTTACGTACTGCCACTTTAACTGAACCAGTTACTATGTTTGAACGCAAGTACACAGTATGCAAAGGAACTCTTACAACACCAAGTTCTATTCCTTGAACTAGAACTTCTGAGTTACAACTAGACTGTGCTGAAAATGGAAGTATATCTGCCAAGATAAATGTCTGTGCAGCACCCGTATCCCGAAGAATACGTACAGGTTTAGAAATTGAATCTGATTCAGACAATGATACTACACCTTCACAAACAAACGGTTCAAAAGTAGGATCAATGGAAGGTAATGAATCAAGAGAATAAGTACGTACAAAAGCTACAGACTTTGATACATTCTGAGTCTTCCTCTGACTTTTCCTCTGTAATACAGGACAAGTAGCAATCAAATGACCTCTTTCATGACAATAAAAACATTCCCGTGACATCAGTGATAGATCAGCTGTGTGATTATCTGGGGGTACAGCATCTGCACTCTTAGAACTATAGTTGCGATTCACAGCAGTGCGATGTGATAAACGTGAGGACTGAAAAGCAACCTTGTGCGTGAGCACAAATTCATCTGCAAAAACAGCAGCTTCAGTTAAGGATGAAACTTTTTGTTCGTTGAGATAAACTACCACCTTTTCTGAAATGCAGTTTTTGAACTCTTCCATCAAAATTAGCTCTTTTAACTGCTCAAAAGTGGTAACTTTGCTCGCTACACACCATTTCTCAAACAATGTAGCCTTCTCACGTGCAAACTCCACAAACGTTTGACTGGGATTTTTCACATGAGCCCTAAATTTTTGACGGTACGCTTCCGGAACAAGTTCGTACGCTCTTAATACAGCCGCTTTAACTGAATCATAACTCATGCTTTGTTCAAGTGTCAATGCCGAACATACTTCTTGTGCTTTCCCGACAAGTTTACACTGCAACAATAAAGGCCAAATATTTCTCGGCCACTTTAACGTGGCTGCAATGCGCTCGAACACAGTGAAATACGTGTCAACTTCACGTTCTCTAAACGTAGGGACTAATGAAATTTGTTTACTAATATCAAAATCAGGACTTACCGTAGACACGGGTGACATTACAGGGCGAGAAGGAGAAGTGATTACCGGCGTCTGCACAGGAGTATTTCCCCGTAACACTGGAGACTGGAACTGCTTAGCCTGCCCGAACTTTAATTCGAGCTCCAGCTCTTTCAACCGGATATCTCGCTGTGTCTCAAGCTCCACCGCTCGGACATGCAACAGCTGACTCTGGTATTGGTTTCGGCTTAGTTCCACTTCCAGTTCTTTCAACCGGACAGCCAGTAAGGGGTCTTTTACCGGAGAAGGATTAACAGGATCCATGCGAGCCGCATCTTTGGAGTTGAATTCTGCCTCCGCAGTTTCCAAATCGTCAGATAGCGAAGTTATTGCAACACCTGTAACCACACTCTCACCAGGCAAAATGTTGTGTTTTTCAAGCTCCGTGCGCAGTGCCTCCTTAATCTCTCTCTTCAACGCCTTTCGAGGTACAACTATATCATAGAAATCTGCAATCACTAACAAATCGTCTTTACGACATTTCTCAAATTGTTCTACTGTCGGTGCGATCGTGAATTTATCGAGTTCAAATTTGGATGACATACTGATTACCGTAATTCCTCCCGTACAAAAAGAAAAATCCCAGTCAAAGAGAAACCACAACAGAATAAAATAACTCACTATCTCCCCCTGGAACAGACAAAATGGACGTGCTACTAATTTAGCAAGAAAGGACGAGCCCCCAATTTCCATGTTACGCCCCGTCTAGGGGTAGAGCACAACATGGAAAGAAAACGAGTGTGAACAGTCAACTTCTTTTGAGTTTTTATTTGGGAGTTCACTTTCAGGAGCCGACAGTGCCAAAATAATTAACAAAACATTCTAAATATTAGACCCCCTAAATTCCCTACCAAAATAAAGAAACAAAAATACAATTCTCTAACCTAACTGCCTAATCCAAAACAAAAATCCAAACGTTACAAAAACAAAAGATGGCGTCTGACTCCTTACTTTCCCAATCATTAGCTATTTACAGTATTTACAATAAATATTTACAGAGAGACATCAAGTTCAAAGGGATAATTCAAGATCAGAATAACACAACAGGCAAGGGTCAGGAGTAGTGTTATACAACCAACTAATATCCAAACAATCTCGCTCACAAACAATATCTCTAGGCATACAAACAGAGTCAACCAGCGACAGCATAGTTTACAAAATGGCCTCCCCCCCCTTCCAAAGGAAATGCTGTCATCCTGTTTAAAAGGGAGAGAAGACCAATCAGAGGACGACATCAATGAGTCTGCAGGAACCAATCAGCAGCAACCTGGGCAGACACACACAAACCAACAGACCAAAACACAGCAAAACCATAGGGTCGTAACACATGTGTAACTTGAATTTGAGAGTCTTCCGGTGTCATTTGCTTCCAGTTATTTTACTTGTACAAAAACAGGCTGCTATGCTGCTTGATATTGCAACCTGGTATTTCTTATGCTAGAAACATGCTGGAAAATGTGGCAATATGTTAAATAATGCTGGCAACATCAAGAAAATTATTAAGAAAAATATCAAAACATGCTAAAACATGTTAGCAAATTGCTAAAACATTGTAGCAACTTGTTTAAACATTGCAATATGTAAATCATGCTAGAAATATTTCAAAACAGCAAAATTGTAAAGCAATGTGTTAAAACCATGTTAACATAATATGTTAATAACATTCATGTTAGCAAAACATGAAATAAACATGATAAAACGTTAGGAAAATGTTAAAACGTGGTAGATTCATGTTAACAACATGTTAACATGCTAGCAATGTGCTGAAACATGTTAGCAACATGTTAAAACATGCTCAAACTTGCTAGCAACATGTTAAAACATTACAGAAACATTCTAGCAATATGCTAAATCATGCTAGAAACATTAAAAATGGTAAAGCATATTAACAATGTGTTAAACATGTTAACAGCATAAAATAGGTTAGAAATTAACTGTTACGTTATTAGCAATTAGCAATTTGTAAAAAACATGATAGCAACAGGATAAAACATGCTAGCAAATGTTTAAACATGCTAGATACATGCTAACAACATGTTAAACATGCTAGTAATGTGCTGAAACATATTATCAACATGTTAAAACTAGGCACTATCACTACCACTCGCAAGCCATGCATCACACACGGTAGACAGCGCAATTCTATCAACCTGCGCACTTTGCCTATGTCTGCTAATACATTACTATCTTTTTCTATTGGTCTCTGGAATTGTCAGTCTGCTGTCAACAAAGCTGATTTCATTACTTCCATTACTAGTCATTCAAGGTTAAACCTCATGGCCCTGACAGAGACCTGGATCAAACCAGAAGACAATGTTACACCTGCAGCACTCTCCAATAATTTCTCCTTTTCCCTAACCCTCCCGGCTATCTGCTATTGTTTCATCTTCACTTCCTCCCCCTAAACAGTTATCCTCTCTTGATGCTAACAGTGCTACTGATACTTTCTGTTCCACTCTGACGTCTTGTTTAAATACTTTCTGCCCCTTATATTCCAAGCCAGCCCGTACCACCCCTTCTGCCCCTTGGCTATCTGATGTTCTTTAAAAACATCATTCTAAACTCAGGGCTGCGGAAAGGGTATGGCGCAAATCACGAAATCTGACCTTAATTTATATCGATCACTCCTCTCTGACTTCTCTGCTAATGTTTCCACTGCTAAAAGGACATACTATCATGACAAAATTAACAATTCGCCTAACTCTTGCATGCTCTTTAAAAAAATGTCCTCCCTCCTTTGTCCTTCTCCTCCTCCTCCTTCATCATCTCTAACAGCTGACGACTTTGCCACATTCTTCATTAATACAATTACAAACCTCACTGCACAATTTTCCACACCACAATCTATCAAACATATCTTACCAGCAAACATACACTCGTTCACATCCTTCTCGCCACTCTCTGAGGCAGAGGTCTCTAAACTCATCCTTTCCAGTCATCCTACTACCTGTCCGCTTGATCCTATTTCATCTCATCTCCTTCAAGCCATTTCTCCTGCAGTTGTACCTGCACTCACTCACATCGTTAATACATCCCTTCACACTGGAATTTTTCCCTCAGCATTTAAACAGGCTCGTATAACTCCACTTCTTAAAAAACCCACTCTTACCCCAACTCTTTTAGGGAACTATAGACCGGTTTCCCTTCTTCCTTTCATTGCAAAAACACTTGAACGAGTTGTGTTCAACCAAGTCTCTGTCTTTCTCACACAGAACAACCTCCTGGACAGTAAGCAATCTGGCTTCAGAAGTGGACATTCGACCAAAACTGCCTTGCTTTCTGTTGTTGAAGCCCTAAGACTTGCAAGAGCGGCTTCCAAATCTTCATTACTTATCTTGCTGGATCTGTCTGCTGCTTTTGATACAGTCAACCATCAGATCCTCTTGTCAACCCTATTGAGAAAGGGCATCTCAGGAACCGCACTCCAGTGGTTTGAGTCTTACCTCTCTGATAGGTCCTTCAAAGTATCTTGGAGAGGTGAGGTATCCAAGTCGCAACATCTAGCTACTGGGGTGCCTCAGGGCTCAGTTCTTGGACCAATTCTCTTTTCTGTCTACATGGCATCACTAGGTTCTGTCATTCAGAAACATGGCTTTTCATATCACTGCTATGCTGATGACACTCAACTCTACCTCTCATTCCATCCTGACGATCCGACGATAGCTGCTCGCATCTCAGCGTGTCTAACAGACATTTCTTGCTGGATGATGGACCATCACCCCTTCAACTCAACCTAGCTAAGACAGAACTGCTTGTAGTTTCAGCTAACCCATCGCTTCATCACAATCTCACCTTCCAGTTAGGCTCATCTACCAAAACTCCTTCAAAAACAGCCAGAAACCTTGGAGTTGTGATTGATGATTAGCTGAATTTCTCAGACCACATTGCTAAAACTGCCCGGTCCTGCAGATTTGCATTATACAATATTAAGAAGATCAGGCCCTTTCTCTCGGAACATGCAACACAACTCCTTGTTCAGGCTCTTGTTCTGTCCAGACTTGACTATTGCAATGTTTGCCTACAGAATCACCACCTAATTTCACCTAAATTCATTACTTCAGACTTATATGCCCTCTAGAAGCTTGCGTTCTTCAAGTGAAAGACGCATTATTGTACCATCCCAAAGACACACAAAAACACTTTCACAGACTTTTTCATTAACTGTTCCCATCTGGTGGAATGACCTGCCCAACTCAATCCGAGCAGCCGAATCTTTACCCATCTTCAAGAAACAGCTAAAAATTCATCTGTTCCATCTTTACTTGACCCTCTAACTCTAGCACTCTCTATTCTAATTTAATTTTATCTATATGTTTTTATAAAAAAAGAAAAAAAAGAAATGAATAATAATAATAATAATTATCTGTACTGCGTTAGGCTAACCAAGACTTGTAATAGCACTTGCACGTTGTTGCTCTTTTGTTGGTTTTGATTGCTTCTTATGTTCTCATTTGTAAGTCGCTTTGGATAAAAGCATCTGCTAAATGACTAAATAAATAAATAAATAAATAAAACTTGCCAGCAATATGCTAGAAGCATGCTAAAATATGTTAGAAACAAGTTAGCAAAATGTCGACCCTTACGAAAATTATGGAACAACAAAAAAACAAAAACAAAATTATGTTTTATTATAGTAACATTGTAGTAACTATTTTTTTGTGTGCAGGCTTGTATAACTACAGATTTACTACAGATATCATGAGTAAAGTAGTTAGTGATAAAAAATTGTGGTTAATTTGTGGTTCCCTTGGTTTAACTATAGAACCTATATGGTTTATTTGTAGTAAAACTGCTATAGATTAATTTATCAGTTGCTCACTTGATTAACCTTTAAAAGCAAATATCCAAAGCTATCTTATGTCTTCTTCATCTGTAAGTAGGAAATAGGGATGTTGCTTAGTTAACAAGAGCATCCTTTGTTGTCCATCTATTCCCATGCACTACCATAAAAATACACATAACTGGGTTGAGATAATGGGGCTCTGAGTCCTAGTGATTGGGACTGTTGGAGGTAGGGTTTGACTGATGGGAATGCTCTGAGGATCTCCCCAGTCCTAGTTTAGGACCCTGCTTGCACCACCACGGCTGTCCCAGTCTAGTTCCACTTAGCTCTTTTTCCCAGCTGAGGCTCCTTTGCCTGCTGCTATGATCAGCGGGATTGTTCCCAGGCCAACAAATCTGATCACACTGCAGTTTGAAAGGTGAATGATTTCCGTTTGAAAACCACATGTGTCAAGTATGGGAAGCGAGACCTGCGGAGAGCTCAAGGTTGGTTAGAAACACTTGTAAAGTAACAGTAATGGATCCAGAAACAGAAATGGGCCATTTTTCAAACATAATGGAAAAGATTTATGTTAAAGTATGAAGACTTTTGCAGGCCGGGTGGGCAGATAAAAAATAACCAGGCTTTCAGTGGAAATATCTTTGCGTTGACTTGTCTGTATAGCAAAGGAAAGCGATTTCTGAGACAATTTCACTCCCTGTCCTATATTTTACATGTATCATTGGTCATTTATGAAAGCTGGTACTGTGAGATGTGAATAAGGCAGTGATTTTCATCTCCTCTGGACTGAGGTGAGCTGGCATTAAACGTTTGTTCCTGTGTCACGAGGCTTTGGATGACCTTACTGGAGTGCGGTGTGCCGGAGATGACATTTATCTACTCTTTTAGTGCTCCTGTGGCTGCAGAATATTAATGCACTGACCATTTTACAGAATATGTATGAGGTGATTGCTCCTGCCTTGGAGAAGACGTGCTGAAACTGCAGCATTTGCTTATCAATGTGTCATGGCTGATAGAATTTTTGTTCTCTCTTTTAGAATTGGCTGGATCCTTCGAAAGAAATCAAGAAACAAATCCGTGGTAAGTGTTGGGAAATAAGATACTTTAGCTTTGTAACCTTGGTTGCTTGAATCTGATGAAAGTGAGTTTGTGCCTGATTGTTTTTAGTGGGACCCTGGCATTTCTCCTTTGCTGTCAAATTCTATCCTCCCGATCCGTCTCAGCTGATTGAAGACATCACACGGTGAGTGCGTTGTTCAAACGTGTTAAAGTTGAAATGTGTAATTTCTGTGCCACTACCATCACCAGACAAAAGTGCAAAAATAAAGACTGTCTATAAATAAGTTTGTCAAACACTCTTAAGGTCTGGCATTGGTCAGCAAACCAAATGAATGAATGCTATTGGTTGAGCCAGTGTTGCCATGCCGGCTGGTCATGATGTTTTGATAGTGACACTATTTGAGGAAATGGAACCAGAACTTATAGCTGTCATCTGCATATTAAAGAGATCGTTCCCCCCAAAATGACAGTTCTGTCATCATCACCCTCGACTTGTTTCAAACCTGTGTGAATTATTCTTTCAGCTGTTAAACACAAAGGAAGATATTTTGAAGAATATTGGTAATCAATGCATTTGAGTTTCATAGTATGGAAAAAAACAATATTGAAGTCAATTACTACCGTCAACTGTTTGATTACCAACATTCTTCAAAATATCTTATTTTGTGTTCAGCAGAAAAATATACTTTGGAAACAGAAAAAGAAAATTTAGGTTTGGAACAACATGAGGATGAGTAGATGGTTTTTGGGTGAATGACCATGAGTAATTTTGGACCAAACATTTCAATGCAATTCAGTTCATCCTGTGGTCCTACATAGGACAAGCCATTGTGAGAATGGATAGATTATCTTTTATAACAATTGAATAATTATAATTAACATTGATAATAAAAATAATGTTAATGTAGAATTATATATAAAACATGTATGAAAGCTAAAAATTATTATAATAAATTATATTGTAGAGAACTTTATAAGTTGTCCTTAGTGGAAGTTTAAAAAAGTGCTACTTAACCCTTGCTACATGCACAGCCACGTCATGCATGTCATAATTCATTATTTCTTTCTTTATATTTATATTTCTTCTTAGATATATGCCCTGTGTTCTATACATGGTCTGGTGATCTAAAATCTGAACCGTGCAATCCAAGTACAATCCCACTTTTCACTTTAACCAAATGTTGCTTCAGATCGGTTGTCCCGTTAGTATAACATGGTCATGTTGCATGAGAACAAGCTCCAAAAGCCCCGGTCATGTGGCGATTAATCTAAATTTTATTCTGTTTTGGTTTAATTTATCATTTATATGATAACAGATGATATATATATATATATATATATATATATATATATATATATATACACAATAATGTAATTACCAATGTAATTTAAATTGATTTACTAACTTTGGCTGGGCAGGTATTACCTGTGTCTGCAGCTGAGGGAGGACATACTGTCAGGGTGTTTGCCCTGCTCGTTCGTCACTCATGCTCTGCTGGGCTCGTACGCCGTTCAGGCTGAGCTGGGAGACTATGACCCAGAGGAACACGGACCAGACTACATCAGTGAGTTTCGCTTCGCCCCCAATCAGACCCGTGAGCTGGAGGAGAGGGTGATGGAGCTGCACCGTACCTACAGGTGAGACCAGCTGACCCGCATAGGGAGCAGTGATACCCAGAGCTGTCAATTAATGAAGACTTTTAGTCATATTAATTACATGATATGCTGATTAATTAAATTAATCCTAATTTATCAGAGTTTGCTTAGCAAGTCCCCCAAATTAAGATAACCTAAATTCATTACATTATTATGACAGAAGATAAAAGCTTTGAATAGACGTTAGAATCTTTAGTTAATGTATTTTTTTTATATCCTGACCCAGTTCAGGCAGTTTTTCAGTCGAGTTAGTCAGTCTGTCCAAATCTGGGCTCAAAATACCAAATTTAAATTTCTCTAACAGGAAGAAAAATTCCTTAATGCATAATTTATTTATGATAAATTATGGGCATGATTAATGCACTCTTTTTTTTAACACTTAATAATGATAAATATACACAAAATATTAAATTGCACTAAATTAACACGCTGAATTGATAGGTCTAGTAATTACAGATATGGATAATAAGCAGTACAACAATCAAATAGCTCAAATATTCTGCAACATATGTTTTTACACAAACTGTTTATTTAATTATTCTCAAAATTATGACCTGTTATCAGGGGCATGAGTCCTGCAGAGGCTGAAATCAACTTCCTGGAAAACGCCAAGAAACTCTCCATGTATGGCGTTGATCTCCATCATGCTAAGGTATGATGGTGTTAATTTTTTTTTTTAAGCTGTACTGCTAGCATAGAAGTGTCTACGTTGTACATGGAATATTATGAACTGTATGTCTGGTGCACAGGTGATTCTAGTCCTTGTTTAAGATGGCTTCAGCCCACTGTCTTACATCTCAGCCCCCCTAAAATAATGCTAGGTTTCTACATGCCTTAAAAAGGCTTAATTCATTCCTCCACAATTTAAAGGGTTACTCCACCCCAAAATGAAAATTTTGTCAATAATCACTTAACCCCATGTTGTTCCAAACCCGTAAAAGCTTTGTTCGTCTCCGGAACACAATTTAAGATATTTTGGATGAAAACCGGGAGGCTTGTGACTTTCCCATTGACTCAGTTAATGACCATTTTTGATTAAGGCAATGTATGTTACATAATACAGATATATTACTACAGTGACAATTCACCTGTCCGTATTGCTGTGGAAAGAATCGCACGAAAGCGAACCTTTCACTGATTGTTTGCAGCTTAATGGAAGTTAATTTTGCATACATTGCAAAAAAATGAATATCTATCTTAGTGTTTTTATTTTCCTATAAAGATTCTTAAATCTGGATACATTAATGTATTGATAAATTGAACAAAATTAAGTGAGTTTATGGTTTAAGCAAGAACAAATACAGTATCTGCCAGTGGGTTTTGAAAAATTTTTCCATAATTCAGTGTTTGTAATTTTTTTAAATTAATTAAAAAGTAATAGAGATTGGTTGGAAGTAATATTTTCAAACGTTGAAGTTTTGCTAATACAACATATTGACACAGAAAATATACTGATGCACTGTAGTTCCTTTTCTTGTCACTTAAATGTCTTAAATTTACCTTCATAAAACCTGCAGAAACCCTGATGTTAGGACAATGGACTCGTACATGTATAAACAAAAACAATGCGAAAAAAAGTGATTTCTCAGTCTAACATTTGAAACACACACCAGGCCAGAAATAGCATTTTTATTACCAAGTAACTACATTTTGATTGGACACACACCCTTTGCAAATGGGAAGACACTTATGTCAGAAAAGTCTTTTGCAAGTAGATTATTTACTTTGCCACCTCAACTTGGCATGGTTATACGGATACTTGTATTTTATTTTTTGGATTTAACAATGTTTTCCCTGCAGTGCACAACCCCATTAGAACAGACTTGTGATCCAATTGTGCAATTTTACAGGCTCAGACCCCTTAGGAAGAAACCCTGGAATCACCCCTGGTTTGAAAGTCTAAAACTGAAATGTGACTGAAAACCTGTGCATCT
Organism: Barbus barbus; assembly: GCF_936440315.1. NCBI lineage: Eukaryota > Metazoa > Chordata > Actinopteri > Cypriniformes > Cyprinidae > Barbus > Barbus barbus. The sequence continues at coordinate 8,412,569 of NC_136718.1, forward strand.
GAATGTGTGTGTGTGTGTGTGTGTGTTTTAAAGGACTCTGAAGGCATTGACATCATGCTGGGGGTGTGTGCCAGTGGCCTGTTGATCTATAGAGACCGGCTGCGTATCAACCGATTCGCCTGGCCCAAGATCCTCAAAATATCTTACAAGAGAAGCAACTTCTACATCAAAATCCGACCTGGAGAGGTAGAGAAAAAGGTCTTTTGAGATTTTCTCGGTTTTTCTTGTTAGATTTCGCTCGTAGATGCATGTTGAAGCATTAGCTAGATAAGTATGTCGTATACTAAGACTAATGCTGTGGGCGAGAAAATGGGCGGATAATCTACATGATGTGGTTTTATTAGAAAAGAATGAGATGATTTTATGAGACGAGTATTTGAAATCACTATTCAGGTTTTCAAATGACTCAGTGCTCTGAAGACTGATGTAAGTGTTCTTCCACCTTTTTGCACAAAGAAACTAAATATTTTTAAGCGCATTTCTAACTACGCCACTTAAAAAATGCCTTTAATTATGTCTCCAACACTAGTTATATTGTTTGAGGTTCTGCTCTTTAGTGGTTGTTAGCTTTCTGAGTGCTGAAAGGATGAGGGTTTTAAAACATTAGGCTGAGCTGTGAAAAATTTTTGCCTAGCGGGCACAGAGAAAGAGAGAAGCAGAAAATGAGTAGAGATTGGGTGAGGAGAGAATTCAATCCGGAGAGAGGGAAGAAAGCAAGCAAAATTGCAGAGGTCTTTATTAAGTGTTAGGGATTCTGCAGTCTGAATTTATGGTGTTATTTCTTTTATTTTCCTCTCACAATGGGATTCTCGTCTTTGTCTAGCACAAAAGCATTGCGTTTCTTTGACCCGTAATGTGCGAGGGTCAGATATGAATGTTAAACAATATATCAATGCCTTTATTCAAGATGCTTCACTGTTCTGCATCTTATCAACACAACAGGCTCCATTCTGTGGACTTTGAGCTTTTAGATATGAATATTTACTCTCATTCTTATGCAGTTTCTCTGCAGCATTCTTTAGAAATTCTGGTAACGTTCTGTTCGGATAAATAAAGGCATGCAGAATTGTGCCCTGTCGGTTGATTTGAGCTGTAGCAGCACACAGATTTTTCACCTCGTCAAATCTCCTGTCAAGTAACACGTTACTACTCTGCTTTCCCTTCACACCCCCCACTTCCTCCCCATCACATGCCCACACTCCCCTGCACCCCCAGTACGAGCAGTTTGAGAGCACCATTGGCTTCAAGCTGCCCAACCACCGTGCCTCTAAGCGCTTGTGGAAGGTCTGCATTGAACATCACACATTTTTCAGGTAGGCGCTCACTGTCCTACTCCTGCCACAAAACTGGGAACAGTCTTTTTTAAATGTGAGAATGCAGGTGTTTTGGTCTTGTTTGTTTCTTTGTGCTTCCATTAACAGAGTTGGAGTCTCAAAATCTGGGCCTTAAGATACTGTATGCCTCATTATCCGGTGCCAGATAAAACCATATTCTTTTTGTCTTTTTAGTTTTTTTTTTCTTGTTTAATTATATTTTTTAGCTAATTTACATTTGATCTTTTAATGTATTTAAAACTAAATAAAGAAACAGTTTTTTTCTTTTAAAATTATATTAAAACTTAATTCTTGGACCAACAGATCTTGGTCTCGATCTTGGACTTTATGAGTCTAGTTTTAATCTTAGGGAGTCTGGATTTGGTTTTGGGTGTTGTTAGGGGATCTAGTGTTTGTCTTGGAGTTTGTAGTTTTGATTCCAACTCTGTTCATAGAGTGGTGCAGTTATAACATCAGAACCCTGAAGCCGCTGGTTCTTTCAAGATTTTCTTATGGGGTTTATAATGTTTTTTTTTTCATTTTATGAGTAAATAAAGCCTGTGGTAACTAGATAAGACAGTTTGGGTTGTGAGTATGTACAGTTACATTTTAGAATAAAACACCAAAGTATCGTCAAGTTATGTTTATCGTAGGCTTTATTTTACTCATAAATGGAAAACCCCATTATAAAACCTCATAGGAAAATCTTGAGGGACCAAACGTTTCTGACGTCATACCTGCACCACTTATAAAAAAGTGCTTACAGACTTCACTTGGGCTTAAACAATTATAATGTTCGATCTAGGGCTGTCAAAATTAATGCGTTAACACAAATTCATTTTAACGGCACTAATTTATGGAGCTCCGCACATGACATTCAAGAAAAAAATTAAAATAAATTTTTTCACGATTACTATTTCCTTCCCTCGAATCGTGCACAATTTATAAATTGAGGGAACGAAATAGTAAATCGCGCACACGATTATTTTTATGTGCGGGGCTCCGTACTAATTTTATTAACGCGCAATTAACGGAGCGCGCATTTTCTGTTTGACCTATGGCCTGACCCGTAGTTGGAGAAATGGAGATGCACAGTGTTGCCAACTTAGCGACTTTGTTGCTAGATTTACTGACTTTTTTTTTCTTCAAAAAACACCTATAGCGACGAAATCACAGCACAGCTATTGTCTTTATCTTATGTGTATTTGATTTCATCAGATGATGGCTCGATTATAAATCTGGATTTTTGTGCAGATTAACATCTTGGAAAGGAGAGCTGAGTCTTAATGGGTTGCATTTCATATTCATAGTCACTATTTCATATTCACTCTGTTGTCTGACAATAGATACAGTAAAAAATATAAATGAAAACAGTTTTATTGAGAATTTGGCTGCATCAAAATACAGTATGTGGGCCCAATGATGCAAACAAATGTAATAATAAATGCATGTTCAGAAGAAATCAGCTGCCCTCTCATGCAAAAATGTAAACAGGCTTGTGTAAGTAAATTTCTCAGTGCAAATAAAGAGGAGTAGTAATGAGCACCTGGTATTTCTATGTCCTTTTTTCCATGTGTTTAAAAGACATGAACAAGTTCTTTGAAAAACATGTCTACCGTCTTTGAAACACGTCTAGTCTTCAAGCTCTATGTTGACTATGGTTTCAATAATAATAAAGCCACATTTACATAAAGCATCCATATTTGCCCATGCCCATGTTTATTAGAGTATTAAACACTTGAAAAGTATTAATTTAAGGTACATTTAGAATAGAAAAAAATGTGTGATTAAGTTGCGATTAATCACAAGATAACTCATGACAATCATGCGATTAATCACGATTAAATATTTTAATCGATTGACAGCTCTAGTTCAATCCTTTCTCATTCTGTTACATTTTGGTCACGTTTTCTTGCATCGTTTCTGTTTTTATTTTCCCTACAGGTTGGTCTCTCCTGAGCCTCCTCCTAAAGGTTTTCTTGTGATTGGTTCTAAGTTCCGCTATAGTGGGCGGACCCAAGCCCAGACTCGCCAAGCCAGTGCTTTGATTGACAGACCAGCTCCTCAATTTGAACGATCAATTAGTAGGAGGTACCTGCTGTCCCACAGCATAGATGGGGGTAAGTACTGTAGCTTTCTGATATCATCAAAAAATACATTAATTGCTCAAATCATACTTATCTACTAGTTTTGATTTACAAATTTGCAAACCTAAAACGTAAAATGTTATACTTTCAAAATGTGACTTCAAAAAGTGACAGCTTTTACATTCTCCTGTTAATATTTTCTGTTCACAATGCTTGTTAATTAAATTTGTGTTTACTACAGTGGGATCTGGAAGTCATAATACCAAAAAATGCTTTTTTATTGCAGTTTTAATATTAAATATTATTACAGACTTTTCATTACAAATTATAAACAGCTGGAGTGAAGCACTGAATTGAAAAATAAACATGATAATAAACAAATAAACATTTGATTTGTCTCCCTTTTGCTTTAATAACAGCAGCCCTCAAACTGCATGAACTCCACATATTTGAGATTGATTCAAAGAACATCTATTGCTTCAATGGAAAGAAGAACATGGAAAAGAAATAGGACAAGAAAAGTTAGTTTATTTCCAGTTTTAAATGAGATTAGTCCTATATGGCCCTAAATTCTAGATTTGTGGTCTGTGTTATTTCAATAGGATTGTGAGTTTCCTGTGAGGGTAAAATAGGTCCCCATGCAGATTTCGCTCATGCTCAATTCAGTCACACAAATTAGCTGTTCTTCACACATTGATAAACTATTGACAATAAACAAGTTTTTTTTTCCCCTTGAATTTTAGCTAATGTGACCACACTTTTCACTTTTGGACCCGACTGTATACTGTATTTGTCAGGACATCTACTTGAGAGTTTCCTTTTAGATTTGAAGGTGACAGTGGAGGAATAGGCTACCACATCTGAGATGTCTACTCTGCTTAGGTTTCTTACCCTACATGATTTGTTTCTTCTGTTTCAGAGTCTGCTTTAGGGGACACTATGGACCGTCTCTCCCAGCACACCTCCAGTGAGCCTGTGCCTAGTCTTCCTAGAGATGAGCTGGACCAGGACTACCTGGAGCCCAGTCTGGATCAGGACCTGGACCCAGATCATGAACAAGCTGAAGACCAGCGACTTGAAAGTGACTCCACTCCATCTAAGACTATGGAGCTCAAGGTTCTGTGCACACAACAGTGTTTAGTGTCAGCTTCTTCATTTAGTTTTCTAATAAGTATTCTATGGAAAAGAAGCAGCTTTAGGTTGATACCATCTTTGCGTTACGGATGGCAATATGTAACTGTTCTTCCAAGCAGATTTAAACAACTAGTTGCAAGAATTCCAATCACATTGTTTAACTAACACTCCCCTTGCCATCCCGTCTGATTAAAACAGTCTCCCACTCCAAAACCTTTTCCTAACTTTGCCTTTCTTTTCTGCACCTGACTTAATCTTAAATATATTTCTATGCCTGCCTGTTTTGTTGAAACTCTTCTGAATCTAACTTTCCAAGCTCTCTGCAAATCTGCCTCTACACTCACCTTCCTCTCTCTGTTTGCTAATTTCCTCAGTTTAATTCAGATTCTGCTCTGTTCTTCCTGCTTCTAACCTTCGCTGCTGTCCTCTAACTATCACTTCTTTCTTCATCTTCTTGCGGACAGAGGGAGGAGGCAGGCTCTCCTGTAGACTCTAAGACAGAGGTATTTTTAGTGTGATTAATCTATCTGTGTGTCTAATTGTCTGTCTGTCATTGTCTAAATTGCACTCTAAATCTGCTTGCACACTGCTAGCGTGGCTTTAGAGTGCCTCAAAAAAATAGCAACGTGATTGCTATGTTGTTAGCCACATGGCAGATCATGTAATTTTCCAGCCTTCGTGGCTTTTCTTGAGATCCAGATGAGACCATTGTTCATAGCAGGATCAAATAATAGCTATTTGTTAAGTATTTAAAGGAAAACTGTGATAGATAATGTACTTTGATTGGCTTTGTTTTTTTGTCCAGCTTAAGTCAATATGAAATCACTGATGCTACTCTATTTCCTTAATACACATTGCTGGTTTTATTGTGTACGATTCATCAGTGCACATTATTCCAAAAAAATGCTTTAATCGTATGTCAAAATGTAAACTGTATCTTCATCAGCTTCATTACTTTCCTTTTTGTTACCCAGGCTGTACTAGTGCAGAAAATAGCTATTTAGGCTTTGTTTTAGGCTACTGTTGTACAGAATGGAGGCTTTCAAAAAATTGACCAGTAGTTTATGCATTAATGCAAAGCATGTAACATTATATTAATTAAGATTAATATAGATTAATATAGGAGATAGATGTAATAATTAATAACAAACAATACTTGCGCTTCAGGGCTCGCAAAATCGCTAGCCCGACGTCCCGGGGCTATTGTGTTTTCCAGTCGGGCTACCAAAATGTATCACTGCCCTGCCCGACGGGCTACCTTAAATACAGGGCTCCCACACAGTGTTCCCTCTAAGCTGAGTGCGCGCGCGACCGCGCTCTTCTTCCACCGCGGACGCGCAGAAGAAAGAATGTGCCTCACGCACACAAATGAGTTGGGAACACATTTGATTGAATGCCGCCAGTAAAAGGGAAAGCATTGCAATGCTCGGGCAAACCGCTATAGAGCTGATGTCACGACAGAGTTAGAGCCGGTGAATGCGGTTTACAGGTTTCATAGAAAGAGAACGATGTGCACCAAATGAGTCGCTGTAGAAACTGAATACTTCAATGGTTGCTGTGCGCTCAACACGAAAGCCAACGCAAACGCAATGACATGTGAAATAAAACGTCCTCATGTATTAAAGAAGAGTGGCTTGATTAAGTGCTGGAAATAGCGGAGGATGGGCACAGAACGGTAACAAAACTCTGAAACATGTACAGTCACACACAAGAGTATTGTACAAACTGTACTTCAAATCGATGTTTAGACAGCTATAGAAGAATTCATATGTTCACATTTTTTATATTTAAATTACAGATCTCAGCATAAGTTTTGCTTCAGTTTGTATTCTATTCTATTCTATCAGTTTAAATAGTTTGTTTTGAAAATATATTATGTTAGGCCTATATTATAGACTCAAAAACAAGGTCAATTATTTATCAGGTTTTTGACTTTGAGCCTCTTGCTCATCAAGACTGTATTCATTTAAAGAAAAATACAGAAAAAACAGTGATATAGTGAAATATTATTGCAATTTCTAATATTGGTTTCCTATTTTAATACCTATACTTTAAAATAGCATTTATTCCTGTGATCAAAGCTGAATTTTCAGCATCATTACTCCAGTCTTCAGTGTCACATGATCCTTCAGAAATAATTCTAATATGCTGATTTATTATCAGTGTTGAAACTGTTGTGCTGCTTCATATTTATTTGTAACCTGTTTCTTTTTTCTTTGATTCTTTGATTAATAAGAATTTTAAAAGAACAGCATTTATTCGTGTGCACGTTGGATGGGTTAAATGCAGAGCACGAATTCCGAGTATGGGTCACCATACTTGGCAGTATGTCACTTCACCTTCACCTTTGTAACACAAAATCTCTATTTTGACTAATCACTTTTAACTTTTTAAAAACATCACAGGTCCCAAAAAATACAGTATATAAAAAAAGCAGTACAACTGTTTCCAACATTGATTAAAAATCAGCATATTAGAATGATTTCTAAAGGATCATGTGACGCTGAAAATACTGCTTTGCTTCACAGGAATTAATTAAATTTAAAAGTATATTAAAATAGAAAACATTTATTTTAAATTGCAATAATATTGCACAATGTTATTTTGTGAAATAATATTCAGTATTTTTTATCAAATAGATACAGCCTTGATGAGCATAAGAAACTTATTTAAAAAACTTTATTGATCCAAACTTTTGAACTGCAGTGTATTGTACAGTAAAAATGTTTTCTCAGGTAACCTAAAATGTACATCATTTAGTTACATCAGGGGTCAAATCAAATATAAATAGCGCATTAAAGTTAAAAGTTACACACTTTTTTTGTGTGCATGCTGCTTTTGCTCAGGTGCCCGAAATGTCTGACCGATAGAGAAAAGTTTTGCTCAGCAAGAAAAAAAATTAGAGGGAACATTGCTCCCACGGGTCCTTAAATTTGATACAGCTAAATTGAAGAGTTTTTAAGGTTTTTAAATACGTTAAATGGTATAAGAAATAATTTTTCAAATAGCCTTAAATAGATTTTTAAGAATTCTGCAGATACCTTGTAAATAGTAAAATAAAACTCTTTCCTTGATATTCGTTGATATTTGTGTATTAAAAATGTTTTTGATTGACATTTATGGTCTTTATTTTATTTGGACTAGTTAAATTAATTTTCGGGCTACCAAAATCTGAAGAGTACCTGCCCGAAGGGCTAACAGGGATTTTGAAATTTTGCGAGCCCTGCGCTTACAAACAAGACTTAAAAAGGGACACATTTACATACTCTCCACAATCCAGTGTTTTTCCTCATTGAATATCCTGTCTCATTCCCAAATATACAGAACATAACAGATTTAGAAAGAATATGATTGCCATTTCATGTTGACTTTAAGAAATATACTGGGTCTTGTTCACTAACTGTATGTACACAGGAACAGAATGAGTTATATATAATATTAGAAATGGATTAAGTAACTGTACAAAGTGCTATTTTATTAAGTATTATAACTGCATACAGTGAAATATGTGTTTTATATTCAAACACTTGATTTAAGTTGAACATATTTATGCACGTAGGCACCTGTTGTGAATTTGGCTGAAATGTTGCACTTTTTGTGAACATAAAAGTACAATATTTTTAGTGAATGAGACTCAGTTTTTCCCATCTGTTTTCATAAATTGGAGGATCACTGTACAAACTCTTTCTTAAGTAGGGAGGAGCTCAGGGACATTCAACAGAGCTGACGTTTTGCCATACTGCCAGATTAGTCTTGTCTTAGGACCATGTTGACTTAGACTGCTTGCAGAACAGCCCATATATTGATTTGTGCTGGAAAGGTTTTGCAGAGTTTAAGTATGTCATTGATGTATCGTTTATCCATGCTCACAGATAATTTCCAGAACATGCCAGTCTGCACCTAAGACATGTATGATGAAAAGAAAGCTCAGGAGATTTGTGTCACTGAATTTGATACAGTATGCCATGTTGATAAATGTGACTAAGACAACTCTAAACCTGTGTATCTGAGGCAGTGACACGACCTCTTTCACTCTCTGTACTTCCATGGTTGCCATCAACGTCTGTATGAGAGTTCCTCTCTCTGTTTGGCTGCCTGCTTTATGAATTCAACCATGCTCTGCCTCTCTCCACTACCTCACTTTGCCTCTGCCTCCGTTCCTTGGCTTGCACCACCATCCCCCTCCCCCCACCACCCCTTTATCCCAGTCGGATCAGGACTTGGCCCCACGTCCTAAACAGGAGGTACTATTTCTCATCGATCAACTGCCTGAGCTGTCACTCTCTGTAACTACATGTGTTGCAGTTTCTCTTTCTTTCTGTAATTGTTTTCTAGAGGAAGTAACAGAAAACTAAGCCAAGATGGCAGTTCATCTGACATCTGTTACCAACACCAGCATGTTTCATGTTTATGTGCTGCTTTGTTGTCTTAAATGTTGACGATGTAGTAATTCATAAAGAAGAGGGCTCAAATCATGTAGAGAGATTTTTGTCATGATCTGTAGGCATTACAATATTTATTGTACACAGCATGTTAGAGTATTAGACTAAAATGATGTTGTGTCTATAATGTTCTCTTGAAAAGAAGAATGTACAGTCTAAAGGGATGGAACAGATCATTTTGTTCCTATTGGTTTATTGGAGTTTTCTATTATTTCAACATGCTTATTCGTGCGTTTCAAGAACAGAACATGTGCCTGATGTTTGCATTTGTGTACTTAAGAGAGAGATGGTAGTATACGTTGTGTCAGGATTATTGATTTATTACCCTCATAAAAATTCCACCCCCCTCCCATAACTGGACACCTGTTTGGACACCTGTTTGTACACCCCTAGCCCCCACCGTCTCTAAGCGGCCATTTTATTGACCTTATGGTGAACTTAAGAATTTATGACTGTGTGTGTGTGTGTGTGTGTGTGTGTGTGGGGCCAATGTTATGTGCTTTAAACTTTAAATGATGAATTTGTGTTAAATGGGTAAAGGGATATTTTATTAAAGTGTTTTCACATACACATCAAGAAAAAAACCATCAAACATGTACGTAAAACGTACAAAGACTGTTTATTTCCCTACAAGTGTAGACTTAAAACAGGAAAAACGTAGAAAATAAAACCAAAAAAGCATTAGATACTATCTTAAGTCGTTTGACAAAGTTAAATAGAAGAAGTGAGCGCGTTCGTTTAAACCTATTTTGCGGTTTTAAAAAGTTGTGACTTTAAAACAGGTACAAAGTTAAATAATATAGATTCGTTTTTATCTTACGATGGTACGTATGTTTTTCCCTTACAAGTGGACAGTAGTGTTGTTAAAACAGTTTTAGGAAAAACTAAAACAAATAAAAAAAACATTAGATACGCTATTTTTCCTATCATTAGAATTTAAAACTAGATCGTTTGACAAAGTTAAATAAATAGAAGAGTTGAGAGCACGTTCGTTTATCTATAACAAAAAAGAATCGGATGCGTTAGTTAAAACAATAAGATATTTATCAAAAAACTATGTCTTGCTTTTAAAAATAGTTTGACTTTATAACAGCCATAAAGTTAAATAATATAGAGACGAGTTCTCTTACCGTGAAGTGAAATAAAAAATATCAGACCGTTAAAACACCAGCATAAGATAGCTGTAAAATCTTCTCACATTACAATTGCAAACCTAGTCTTTGTCCCAACTTAGAAAAGTTAAACAAATGTCTATCTTAGGCAGCGACCGTTTACACAACCTCACGCTTCTGTGTCAAAACTGAGAATGAGCTGCGGGCCGCTGTCAGGACACACCCACATCACCGCCCTAATATGGGTGTAGCGATAGCTCCCCTGTTGTAACGTCGTGTTTAAAAACCGGTGTTGAGGATAACTTATCTTCACCTAGACGTAAAATACGTACGTAGCTTTGCGAAATTGGAAAAAACAGAAAATTATTCTACAATGGCTGAGGTGTCAATACCTAAAACCCCCGAGAAGCCCGTCGTGGATGCTATGGATGATCTCACTCTAGCACCTAGGAAGATGAAACACGGTCCGTGTTTGACCAATTTCCTCCACGAAGCTTTGGATGACGTTAAGCGCGAGTTTCATTTATCCGGTAATCGCATATGCGGTTACAACTTTGACAAGACCAACAGGGAGGTCAGGCTGAGCACCGTGGACGCCGATGAAAGAATCACGTACGACACCAACGAAGACCCCGAACTGTTTTTCACAGTAAAAGACTGGTGTTTATTTTACAACCACGTTTGGCGTGATTTAAAAGACGGATGCGATGACCCTCTATTCATAGGGGAATGGAACGGTGTTACGCCCGGAATGCGTTACAGAGTGTTAGGGGATCAGGTTAATAAACACGGCGATGATTACATCTACATACTTTGTAGCGATACCACAGAAGGTCTGCCCGAACGTGTTTGGCCGATATCTGAAGAGGATCATCTCAAATACTACAGCATTAAATTCTTGTTTCAATGGAAAGACGTGCCTGCATTAGAAGACATATTCGGAAAGATTGACAAATTGTTTAAGTGGTGCGACGCGTTTGACAGATACAACAACATAAAAGTGAAATTGTTTCACCCTGAATGGTGTGTGACCAGTCGGAGAGGCGCTCACGTAGCACCGCCCACATTCTATAACCATTAAATACAGACCTCCCCAACAGGACTCAGAGGTAATAAACTTCGATCGCTAACTGTGGCAACATGTCCCAAGAAAACGTTTCAACCGCACCTAGTTCTGCAGGTGATGACAATGCGTGTGCCGCATGGACGTCTACGGATAACATCGTCTGGTTGGACAAATTTTGTAAAGAACTGGGTTACCATAACCTCGCATTCTTGGCGAAGTACGGACCGTCTCAATCTACGGCGGGCGATGGTACAACCTCTGATACCGTCACGGACAACGTCGACGGATGTATCGGTGTAACCGGGCATAAAATCATTAAAGCTGTTGTCGGGATCATTCTGGAACATCTGGTAGACAGACAGTTAAAGAAAGATTGTTATGGCTGTACGACGGATCATCCATCGCAAACCCAACATTCATGTCTCTATGAGGCTCCTGCGTACTATTTTCTCGGGTGTTTTGAAGAACTAAGGGATAAAGTGTGTAAACCTGACCTAAAACACATTCTGGCCCGAACATTGAAACTGTTTGGTTTAACCCCACACCTCCAAAGGATTCAGGGTGTTGTCGATGCTGTACTGTGCGAGCTCAGGGATGAAATGTTCATAGTCGGAGGATTGGCTGAACTCAGGACAACACTTGTGAACGAAACCTGTGAACAGGCTGTTTACGACGCTGTTGACAACTGGAAGAAAAGTGCTCCGGCAGGTTCCGACTAACTGGGAACATGGGAAACCTCTGCAACACAGCCTGTCTGACAAAACTCTTATTTAAACGACACATTAAGAGAGAAATAATACATTTATTGTATAAGATTATCGATGATGAGACTGATTGTTATGTGGATAATAAACGTTTAACGAAATTAAAAAATCAAATGAGCATTGTACGGCGTATGTCGGCTGAGTGGAACATTATGCTGCGTCAATGTATTGCAAAGGGTTACGATATCCAGACGACTGTTAAAAACATTCTTGAAAATATGTCTGAATATGAAGAAAGTCTTAAAATTGGTAACATTTTGTGTCTTTGTACTTATGTAACCGATGTGTGTGTGATGACCTTGTCAAGAAAAGAAGCAACGGATGTGTGTGAAATTATCGATGTATTAACTGAATATATGATTGAGAAAAATATTGTAATGTGTGTGAAATTCCTTCAATATCTAGATGTTGTGTAACCAATCATATTTATTGTTTGATTATGACTTCTACAACTGTTGTAAATAAAAATCCATGACACTAACAGCGTTTGTCATTATTTTCTGAAAAACACGGGGGGTAAGATGTCTGAATTAATGAAAAAAGTGTACTACAATCCTTCAGATCCAGGATCTTTGGGGGGTAAAGCACGGTTAAAACGCGGAGTGTTACAGGAATACGGAGTAGCTCTGAAGGATAAAGAAGTGACGGATTGGTTAGCATCTCAGGACGCCTATACGTTACACAGAACCGCACCTGTCAAATACAAGCGCAATAGGGTAGTGGTGTACGGAAAAGATGCGCAGTTTCAAGCAGACCTGGTTGATATGTCTGCTTATTCGAAAGAAAACGATAATATAAAATTTTTACTAACGTGTATAGATATCTTTAGTAAGTACGCATGGGCTCGACCGCTGAAAAATAAGACGGGGAAGGAGGTTACCAAAGCGTTCGAATCTATACTCAAAGAAAACCGCATACCGCAAAAATTACAAACTGATAAAGGCACCGAATTTTTTAACAAACATTTCCAACAATTGATGAAAAAGCATAACATACATCATTTTGCTACGGCGAGCGACGTTAAGGCGTCTGTGATTGAACGTTTTAATCGAACGCTTCGCGGAAGAATGTCACGATTTTTAACAGCTGTCAATTCAAAGCGTTATTATGACATCTTACAAGATCTTATAGATGGGTATAACGCGAGTTATCACAAAAGTATTAAAATGCGACCTCTTGACGTTCATAAAGAAAACGAAGCGGTGGTGTTTAATAATCTGTACGGAAGCATGCGTAAAGATGCACCTGTCTTTAGGTATAAAATCGGTGATGTGGTTAGAGTGTCTAAAGTCAGAAATGTGTTTTCTAAGGGGTATGCCCAGAATTACACGGAAGAGTTTTTCACTATAGCAGCCTGCATACCCCGGACCCCGCCGGTGTACAGGCTACAAGACTATGACGGTGATATTATCGAAGGATGTTTTTATGAAAAAGAAATACAAAAAATTATTGTGAATCAAGATAAATCGTTTAAAATAGAAAAGATTTTAGATCGAAAAAAGAGAGGGAAACAGGTGTTCTGTCTCGTGAAATGGTGGGGATGGCCGACTAAATTTTCCTCGTGGTTGGCAGAACGGGACATCTTGGACATACGGAAAAATCCTTAAAGTGACAACGACACGATCATGAGCATCATTCGTGATAATCTATATCATGAGCGAAGGCGGATTTTACGTTACGCTTCCTTGCAATGCGTCAATGGACGTGTATCCTGACAACCGTATTTCTAATTACAAAACAAGACTTGCCAGAAGTATGGACCTCAAAGGTCAATGGGAGGTGGGGTTGATCGAATTTTATTATCCTATATCCTGGTATACGTTTAATGAGGAGGATGCGGCGTTTGTTATCAACACGACACCCGGTATACTGGGGTATCGTGAGGATCGTCACGAAGAGACTGAGGGCATGATTATCTATATTAAAGAAAAAAACCTTCAAAACATATCTAAAGTGTGTAATGCCTTAAAACCGGGATATTATGAGGATGTGTTGTTTCTGGTTAGAGAAATAAATGCGAATCTACCTCCTAGAGTGACCCTCGGTTACGATCACGTCAAAAACAGGATATTTCTAAAAGCACCGACGAACACATCTTTGATATTTTATGGAAAGTTGGCTATTATTTTAGGTTTAAAACCTGGCGCATCTCTAGGTTCTGTAAATCAACCTCGCAAAGATCGTACTGATGACGCACCTGTCGTGACGTGCGCCCCGCATCAGGCCGACATAAGAGGAGGGTTTTATAGTATGTATATATACACAGACATGATTGAATATCAATCAGTCGGTGATTCGTATGTACCGCTACTGAGAACTGTACATATAGAGGGCGCGGCTAACGATATCATTAGTGTTAGATTCGATAAGCCGCATTACGCACCTGTGAATAAGTCTAATATTACAGACATTTGCATCGAAGTCAAAGACGATCAGAACAAACACGTCCGTTTCACTTACGGCAAAGTTGTGGCTAAACTCCACTTTAGACCCGTGAAATAGTTGTTTTTTGTTTTGTTTAACGAAACTATACGACTATGGATCCCGAACGCTATATCGCTTACTACCGTAACCAAGCGGGTAACGGATTACCCGGCTACGCCGGTGGCTCTGTCATGTACGGTTCCGGTATAGGTGGTATTTTCAAAGCGCTTTTCAGAACAGCCCTACCTCTGTTGAAAAGAGGTTTTAGTATAGCAAAACCGCATCTAAAAGCCGCTGCGAGAAATATAGCTAGCGACGTAGTAACCACAGCTCTATCGAGATCGTATAACGATAATAACAACGACGTCCAAAACGGTAACGGATTAATGGTTATGTCACGCGGGTCTTTTAAACCGCCCGGAGTGCGAATGCGTAGGGGGAGTGGCCGGGTGAAGAAGGGTAAACCGGCTAGTAAGAAACGTACGGTCGCAAAACGCTCAAGACGTTCCCGTGCGAAACGTGTAAAGAAAACTGTCCGGCGCAAAAGACCGCTCAACACTATTTTCTAAACCATGTCTCTATTTCACAATATGTCGGAGGAGTGTATTAAATCCGAATTGGATTTATTTACCGTTCCTATGACTCAGACATCTATCGAAAAAAATACATACGTCGAAATACCACCGCTATCCGCGATAACGGACTCATCCCCGCTAGAATTTTTTATTGCGGGGACAGGCGAAGATTACGTCGATCTAAATAACACTCTGTTATATACACGGATCAAAATAACCAGGCCGGACGGCAGCGATATTGCAGACGGTGCACCCGTCGGGTTAATAAATTACCCGGGTGCGTGTATATTCTCACAGGTGGACGTTTCTCTAGGCGATCGTCTGATAACGCAGAGCTCTAGCACTTATCCTTATAGGTGTTTGATCGAAGCGTTGATAAATTTCGGAAAAGATACCCTCGAAAGCGTCTTTTCAGCAGGATTGTTTTACAGAGATACAGCGGGTCACATGGACGCTACAGACCCTGCTGGAGAGAATGCGGGTTTAATGAAACGAGCCGCGTTTACCAACGCTAGCAACGTTGTAGAGTTACTAGCACCCATCCATAGCGACATATTCTTTCAAGAAAAATTAATGTTGAACGGTGTAGATATAAAAATACGGATGACGCGAGGTAAAGACGAGTTCTGTCTGATGCGTGATGACGGCACCGCTTATAAACTCAATATTATATCAGCATCTCTTTTTGTGAAAAAAGTTTCGGTTTCGCCGGGTGTACGGCTAGGACACGCGCAAGCTCTTTTATCGACCACCGCTAAATACCCTATAGAACGCGTGTGTCTGAAGAATTTCTCTATCCCTGTAGGATCTCGCGTGTCTAATCAAGAAAATCTTTTTCTCGGAACGCTGCCGAAATCCATCATTTTAGCAATGACGGAAAATTCAGCTTTTTCAGGTGCATACGACAAAAACCCCTTTGCTTTTAAACATTTTAATCTGGAATTTTTGGCTTTATATCGTGACGGTGTCCAAATCCCATCCAAACCCCTGCAACCGGAGTATGAGAGAGGATCTGCCGTGAGGGACTTTTATCAACTGGTATTATCTACCGGTAGACATCTTAAAAATCATCCTCTGGCGATAGATCGTCAGGATTTTCTCAACGGATACACCCTCTACGGGTTTAATTTAGCGCCCGATGAAGATTGTTCGAATCACGTCTCTCTAATCAGATCGGGGAACATCAGACTGGAAGCCCGATTCAGACAACCTCTCAGACAATCCATAACCATCATCGTATATGCGATTTTTGATTCGATCGTCGAAATATCCAATCGAAGACAGGTGCTGGTCGATTATTACTGAGAGTTGAAATGAATACGGTTCAACTAACGGCAGTCATGGATAAAATCGCACACAACACGTATTTTTTAGGAGTGCTTCCGTCCGATCACCTCCCCAAATCACCTTTAAAGAATTTACCTGTCATGCTTATTTTTAACACGGATCCATCCACAGAACCGGGTCAACACTGGGTAGCCATCTACATAAACAACGATCGCATTAGCTGTTTTTTTGACAGCTTCGGTGGAAACCCTAAAGATCAGCGTTTTCCAAAGACCGTCCAAGACTTTTTAAAAAACAATTCTATTTGCGTACGATACTCTAACAAACAGGTTCAAAACATTGCATCAGACGTCTGTGGACAACATTGTGTGTTTTTTCTGTATCACATATCAAAAGGGGTCGATTATGAAAATATTGTTAAAATGTATTATGATGATTCGATTAAAAATGATGACATGGTTGTTCGTTTTGTAAAGAGACTGAAACCTAGACTCTGCGAGACATTTAACTGTAATCAGTGCGTCCAGATCTGTAAATCTCTGTAAATCATCTAGAACGTTTCTATAATTTCATGTTTAATAACTAAAAGACAATGTATTAACACACGTACTGTATAAATGAAAGATGTGATTAATAAATAAAAAGATGTAATCACAAATGTATCTGTGTGTGTGTGTGTGTGTGTGTGTGTGCGTGAGTCTGTGTATAAATAAAAGACATACGTAATCAGTCATGTTGATAATTCAGCGCAGGTTTAATACAAACATTTCAATCATGTTTACAAAGAAATTATGTTAAAAAGACAACCAGGCGGTAGCATCAAGAGCCGGCGAATTAAAAGCGGGTCCAATGGGGGTATTGGGTTGTGACGTAACCGCAGACTTCTTTTTACCTCTCAGTTGTTTCAACGGAGAGGGTGTCTTTGGCGACATCTGGTGGGTCTGTGTGGGTGATTTTCTTTTCAGGCTCTCGACAGCTCGTTTAACTTGCGTATTGCTTATAGTTGAAAATGGTATGTTTAAAAGGGCGAAGGCGTCCAGAAATTCGTTCCAACCGCGAGGTCTGTATTCATCACGGATCGTGTGAGGGGCTGTTATACTTTTAACCAAATCCAATATGTGTGATCCGGAGATTACACGTCCTTTAAACACAAACTCTCCAGATTCTGTCCATGAAGACAATTGCTTAGCATTAGACATTTTATTCAAAATGAATTTAATGTTTTTTAAACTCCTTCGTGGTACGTTGTTTAAGATCTCGTCGACGATTTGATCCTCTCCATCACCGTTATTAGACCCCGGGGCAGGTGCGTTAGTACTCGGCGTGACAGGTGGTTCAGCAGGTGCGTCGGGACGTGGGGTGTCCTGTTTCGGGAGCGTGAGAGTTAAACCACCGCTCTCCAAATCGCCCTGTTTTACTATAGTTAAATACCTCTGCAGAATGTTGGCGTAAAGTTTAGCTTTCCCGTGTGGATCTAAATCGGTTCTTTGTAATATTTTTCTTATAGCCTCGTCCAAATCGTTCTCCACAACTTCTTGGATCGTCTCGCGAATATTCCCGGACCTTAATTTATCCAACTGGTTCTGAGGAATCACGTAATGCTTTTCAGCATATTCCATTCCTAATGTTGTCTGGATGTTATTAAACTTGTGATAAATGGTATGGCCACGCTTAACAGGGGTACAAGAAAACCGCCTCTCTGATTAATCAGTCGTTTTTTTCTTATGACGCTAATCTTTTTATTCGCAGCGTATTTGATTTCATCTTTTCTCTTTTTTAATCTTCGGAACTGCACCGTGTTTAGTGGTATGGTACCGCGGAGTACGTTAAGAGCTATCTCGCACAAGGATAAAATCAGTTGATCTGATGCCGTATGTAAAATGACACGTCGCTGCCTTGGTGAGGCTTTATATAACAGTTTTAAAAGAGGTAGGTTTTTACAAAGCCTCTCGCTCATTTTCTTTCTTATTTCCACCAAAGTTTACCGCGTTCTTTTCTGCACGTACACCACCTGCTGATCTGAAAACAGACCTGATCTGAGACGAAAGCGCTCAGGCGTTTTAGCTTTAAAGTCGATCAAAAGGAAACCAAAGGGTTGATTGGTTGCATCCTGATAACATTCCATAAAATATTTGGTATTCCCTGGAAAAATCTGACGACCTAAAACCATTATTTGCATGGAATCTCTCGGGCTTTTGTACAAAATAATATAGTGCGTGTTCAGTGTAATAGTTCTGCTGGTTTTACCTTGAAAAAACAGATTCTGAGTTATCAATATAATGGAAAATGATTTATGATGGACATATTTCGTGAATGCACGTGAGAGCTCATCGTTCGAATATGCTGATTCCATTAAATCATCACAAAATAAAATAGATTTCTTATTAGGAGGTAATAAATTTTCATCCGTTAAAGATTTTGGAATGCCTTCAATAAATTTAATATCAAACAATGACAAGAGTTCATCATACAAAGGTTGCCAACAGCTGTATAAAAACACAATATTATCCAATTTTACATCAATCAGCTTATCTGCATTACACAACAAATTTTTTACAAAGACAGTCTTTCCGCTGCCGGAGGGCCCGGAGATCACTGCGGAAAAAGGAAATTGAAAACGAAAATCAAAACGTTCTTCAACATACACATGGTGTGATCCAGACATGTTGTTAATATCCGTAAGGTAAAGTTGTGTAGTCGGTCAAAAGAACCCGTTTGTCATAAACCACTTTGAACCTTTTCAAAACTGATCTATTATGCAATGTGAATTTTCTTTTATCACGCACAATGGTCTCTGTCCGTGTGAGCAGGTGTGTCGTGTCACGTGATGTCACATAACCATGTACCAGACAAATCATACTTTCTAAGGTAACGATTTGGGCGTTCGAAAAATGCAAGGTCACGCCTTTAGCTTTAAGGGTGACTTTATTTTTTACAGTTTTAAAACCGTACGATTTTGGTCCGGTCGCGGCGAATTCCGTGATGCTGTCATCTACGTCAAGCTCGTTAGTCAGCTCGCCTAGATATGATCCTGTTTGAGGCATCCATTCGCCTTCTTTTGTTGAAAAGATAACGCTGTCTGTATCTACGTAAAAAACACGAGATCCTAATCTGTCCATAAGATCGTATAATTCCAAACGACCGTAAGCCGTGGTGAATGATGCGATAAACACGTTAACATCGTTCGCGGGGGCGGGGTCCGTGTCTGCACAACACCATTGTACCAGCGCCACTGTGTCCGACACGAATGAGAAATGTTTAATGTCGTGACTGTTTCCAAATATATAACGGCTGAAATCTCCAGGTTCAGTTAAAAGTTCAGTTGTTGGTAAATTACACCTAAGCCCGAATCTCCCCCAAAGAGCATTTAACAAATATTTATTTATAGATCTACGGGCGGGGTTAAGGGCGATTTTGTCGATGTCCAGATGAACGCCCTCCTTCTCAAAATAGGCTTTGACGTAGCACTGTTTTTCGTCATCTGTCACCACGTGCGGAGGAAAACCTGAAGCCTCTTGTTTGAATTTGAGAAACGTCTTAACGTAATCGGTGAATAAACTGTCTGAGGTCTGCGGAAAATGCCACACCTCCACAATTTTGACAACCTTATATCCTTTAACCACGGCGTGTGTGAGTTCTACGCTCGTCCAAACCCCTGAAAACGCACGCTCTTCTTCTCTGTGTTGACAGCGCACCTGTAGTTGCTGCTCTGCGCATGTGCGACACAGAGCAAACAATAGTTTCCCCTGTGACGATTTAAAGGGGATGAGAGGATGAAGCAGTTTATGTGGGGGTAGTACAGTACATTTAATAAGTCCGAAATAAGACTCGATCGGTTCAAAATCTTTTAAAATTATTTCAGGATGACCGATCGGGTAAGTTTTACGCGACTGTACGAAAGGATACAGCGACGTAAAGTCCAGATATGAAACGCGTTCGCCCTCTGCGGTTTTATGATAAAGTTTTAGGGCATTCGTCCGGCCACCAAAAAGCGATTCCCGAGGGTTCAGTCGTTCAGGAGCTGTGTAATTACTCATAAAAGCCATAACATCAGGGTCGTTTTGTTTGGCTTTCTCCCACTGGCATTCCCATATAGTGCGAACTTTGAGATTGTAAGTTTTACGTAAGACCTCCATTTTATTATCAGACTGTCTTCTGAGTACACCGTAGGGTATTTTTGATACAGGATTTAACTCGTTAGGGTTGAAACGGCAACAATGACCGTGCCAGAAACAACCCAGGAATTCCAAAGCTATTCTATCTCCGTTAATCTCATAGTATCCGTCCACATGATAAGCACCAAATCCTACTTCTCCGTGATTTAAGGCGTGATGAATATCAACATTTTTGGTCGCTTTAAGGTATTCCAACCACTGGATGGACGGGGTAGAAAAAGCTTTGTACTGGTTAAGATACGCCTTTCTGTGAGTTAAGGCTACGGTGTCTTTGGGTAAAAAAAGGGTTTTAAACACCTTCATTGCACAACCGGCAAGCGTTACACAGCCAAAGGGATCCACGTTTGTGCATTCGATAAATTCCCTTCTGTATTTCATACACCCCTCTCGCAACAAAACAACATCGTTCTTGCAATACATTGCGAGTTGTTTTTTGAAGTCAAACACCTGCCCTACCACGCTCTGGTACCAGCTGTCGAATTTTATCTGATCAGAACCAGACATCGTACTATATCCGTAATATTCTTTAGGCGGATACACCCCTACATAATCTGCATTTTGCAAACGATTAAAATGATGGGGAAAGAAACCTTTTTCGTCTGTGTTTAGGTTTAGAGCGACTGTCATTTTGGACAATTTCATAGACAAAAAATTGTAGCTGTCAATATATCGCTGTTTAAATGCGTGATCGTACATATAGGACAGTCTACATCCTTGCAGTATGATTTTTGGCGTCAACCCCTGATTTGTAAAATACTCGAGCAATATATAAGAATCGAACCCCGATGCGTTGTGAGCTATAAATGTAAAGTCAGCATATTTTGCCCTTCTGAAATGTTTAATCAGTTTGTCTATACAGTCGATACCTCCGGCAGTAAACTCCTCACCGTCTTGCGAAATGGCACACACGTAATTTGCTACATGTTTACCATTTTCGTACATTGTCTCAAAATCATAATAGATATACTTTTCACTATGGTCGTCAGGTTTTAGGGGTTGTATATAACATGCGTGATGGCCTTCATCTACCAGAATCTCGTTGCAATTCGTACATTTGGACGGCGTGCAGACATGTGGTAATAGTTTATCTGCTGACCATTTCGTGCTGTATTGTCTGCAACACTTATCGCAGTATTTCAGGAGGTCACACCTAGATCGCCCACCGTCGATTTGCGGTTGTTTATGCGTTTGATAACAGAAGTCAGATCTGCAATATTTCATGCAGTCCTCACATTGCAACCATTTCTTAGCCTGTGTGAAGCATTGAGGGGTTTTACACGTCTTACATGTAAATTTGCAATAATGTAAGTTAGGATCGTTAAAGCCTTGATAGCAGTACTGGCAGACATACCCGTATCCTAAGAACGCTTTCAAGTTTTTTATCATGTAGTAATGATCCTCGTGTAGATATAAATGCACGGTGTTCTGATGGGTTTCATTTGTGTTTTTATACACATCCAATTTACCTGAACACGGTCTGTGAAAGATTACTATTTTCAAGTCTAACATCATTTCGAATTTATATACGTCATGAAAGGCGATTTTATCTTGCACCCCATAACCCAATGTTGTGTGTATGTCCTCGGCTATTCTGTACAACTCCTGGTCAGGAGTATGCGGGTTTAAAAAATGCGCTAGACAAATACTGAAACACATATTGTCTGATATATTTTTTGGGATGAAAAGATTCATCCTATTTTTTTGGATGACCATGTTATGTGCCAAATCGGTTAATTTTCTACGACCCCCTCCTCGGTTATTTCTCGCCACTGATACGCATAACTGTAGTGCAGAATCGGTCCCCACGTCCGCGTTGCTTTGAGCGGCTCGTTCTATCTGATCGAGAAACGTAGCAACGTCGTGGTTATCATCCGGTGTTAGAACCGCGTTAATCGCTGTGGGGAGACTCTCTCCTTGCAGAGACACGTTCATAAATCCGTCTTCACCACCCATCAGTCGTGAAAAATCAACGATCTCGTTCAAAATATCTTGCAAAAAGATATTATACGCGGCGTAATCATCAGTGTCAATTTCACGGAAATTTAAAGTTCTACGAATTTCTAACCCGTTAAATTTCGGTCTAGAAATAATTGTAAAATCACCAACACGTCCTCCTTCATTTATTAGTCTGTCTCTAAAGTTTTGACTGAGACCCATTTCTGGAGCAAACCGGTCATAACCTGAGGAGTCGTCGTTAGACGGACCCGCACCGGTTTGTTCACAGTCGTTTATAGACATCCCTAGCCATTCATGTTGAATATCTACGAGTTCGTGTAATCTTTCGATCGTGTTAAACGAATCTGGTTGTAACATCTGTAACTGATTACGAATCAGATCGCGTAATTGACCTGCATTATTTTGAAAATCGCGTCTGGGTCTCGATGTTCTCTGTTCCTCCTCTGACTCATGGTTATGTAAATCGCCGTGACACCTTTTACTACTCATTTTGAAAATTTATTTTTAAATCAGTAAATACAAAACAGTCCAACCTTAAAGACAAACGCACCCTCTTGAAACCGTCACAATGGTTCACAACATAGCGTAAGCAGATATGTCAACCGGTTGTAAAATGAATCAGAAACAGATAATAATAATAACCAAATACAAATCAATACATATGAAATGTTGATGATATAAATCAAACAATCAATGATGAGAAGAAATTGTCATACATGCTAATAACACAAATAAAACAATGATAATCCGTTGTCAATAACAAATGGTGATGTTTGTATGAAAAATCCGATACATTTCACCATGAACTAGCTACTAATAACACGAATAAAACAATAATAATCCGTTGTCAATGACAAATACTAATAATTGTATGAAAAATCAATACCTGTAACATACAAATAATGTAAGATATATAAATATATATATATATTTATATATATATATTTTTTTTTTTTTTTTTATCTCCCACCCATCATTCGATCATGCAATTCTACTAACATTCTTTGTAAAAGATTCAAACGTTCAGATAACAACGATAAGGCGTTAACAGTAAGAGATAATTCCACTTGATGTTCACGGACAGAATCCGGTACATGAATCATAGCGCGTTGAAACTCTCTGAATTGGTTATACAATTGTTCGTGACAGTTTCTCCAAAATTCAGCGGCGTGCCTTAAGGCGTCTGTATGTTGTTGCTGGCAATCGATTACGTTTCTTAAAATCGAAATTACATCACCTTGACTGTTAGATGCAATCTCTTCTACTTCCCGGTATGATAAGGGCTGTCCAGCCAGGTCGAATAGTCTCTCAAAGTATCGGTTAAGACGGTTCAGCGCCTCACGATCAAGTCTCCTATTTAAATCACATTCGCGAAACAGTTCCTGGGGTAAATCCTCCTCCTCCTCCTCCGTTTCCGTATCAGCGAACGAACCCTGATCCCAAGCATTAATCATGGAATCAGTCCAGGCTGTTAGGCTTCCTTCGTCATGACCTTGTTCTGAAAACAAAAGAATAACAATAATGGTTTTATTAATTTATTAGATAAAAGCGGAACATAAGAATAATCTGATTTTCTGTTTTAATACATACCATTATTTTCTGAACTCCTTAAACGACTAGTGCTTGGCGCATCAGCATCCTGTTCAGGTAATCTCAGACGTTTTACGCCTTGACCACAACCATATATTGGTTGCCTGGGAGAACCGGTCTCTGTCCTACGTCCACTCTCACACTCGGTAAGCGTGT
This sequence comes from Barbus barbus, assembly GCF_936440315.1. NCBI lineage: Eukaryota > Metazoa > Chordata > Actinopteri > Cypriniformes > Cyprinidae > Barbus > Barbus barbus. The sequence continues at coordinate 8,436,650 of NC_136718.1, forward strand.
GAACTCTTTCTGTTGAACAGTCACCGTGGGAGGTGTCGGACTGTGCGACGTTATCTGGTTCGTGACGTAAATCCGTTCTCACCGCGACCTCCTCTGCCGCGACCGCGACGTCATCATCCCCTTCGCCTGTCAAATAATTAGAGACCGTTTGAGACCCTGGAACTTTTTTAAGATGTTAAGAAAAAAATCTGTATAACTCACCATTAAGCCCCACTTCGTCACCATGTATAAATAGTTGTGCTTCATCAACTGTATAAATGATAAGGATTGTTATTACCCTATTATGGGTGGTTATTAGTTGTTAAACTGTTCAATAGCCAGATGTAAAGACTTACATATATCTTCAAGGATTTGTTCCAAACCCTCGTCAAATTCGATATTCTCGAAAGTATCTGAAGATAATAACATACTGTTAAACAAATATACATTAAAATATTCATTTTAAACAAAAATATCATCATAAATATCATCTGTGAACAAAACACAGACTTACCGTTGTAATTGTTAGCCATTGTCCTTAGGTCGGCGCGGTATTTTGTTGTCGTGGGAGAAACAGAGTTTACAGATAATGAAGATGTAATAGACTGTGGTTTTTAACGTTTCAGGGAGTGTGACGTTTTCAGCAATTGTATCGTAAACCGTTATCGTAAAAAAAAGATTCTGACTTTTGTAATAAATCAAAACAGTTCCCGCTCAAATTCACCACCCGCAGTTATCCATCTGGTCTTCATCAGTTTACTGAACTCTGTTGGAGATGGGTTGAAACGGATTTAGATCTTTCTTTTTTTTTCTTTACAAGATAATTAGTTCGCGTTATCCTCGCGTGTAGACCCTGTTCTTTCCTTATCTAGAAGTGTTTAAATTCGACGAGAGGTTTTAACCATCAAAATCTCAGAATATCTGTTTATTGATGTAGTATGATGTAACCCATTTGTTCAAATACACGTTTGAAGCAGGGACTGATTTAATTCTTATGTCGGGAAGAAATATAAGTGGAGTGATAATGCGGTGAATGAACCTCCGACTTAGACGCACAGACATGCAGCCAGCCAGGCGCGCCTCATAAATGTTTAAAGCGGACATCCTTTGATCGCTGAACATGTTAGAAAGACCATCTGTTTTAATCAATGGACCGCGTTCTAACAAAGTTTACGACGCCAGATCCCCTCAAAAACTCATTAGATTGCAAATGAGTTGAATCCCAGAAACTTTACCTATTTTACAACGTTGATCAGATAACGCCGTTTCAGTCCCCGTGCGACCAGACGCGCAGCGCACTTTCTCATTCGGTCGGTCTGCGTGAGACAAAACATTTACATTCGTAAGATGTTGTAGAAAAAAAAGTTTACCACCCCTCTAATCACGACTGAAAATCCAAAACATTTGCTATCATTTCAGTTTCTTCCCGCACGTGTATTTTAACCGATGCAGCACACTAGAAGTTTTAAGATTGACAATATCAAAGAGTAAATAAATAAAAGGTGTTAAGTATGAATAACTAAAATAAAATAAAATAAAACAACACTTTCCTGGGTTAGAGGTGAATGTTTAGAAGAAGCTTGTGTAACCTCATTTTTAAAACGAAAAAAGTCTGGGTTATACCACGGCAGAAGCTTGACAGATATCAAAGGTCTATTATAGGAATTAAGACGCTTAAATAAAATAAGAACATTTTTCAAACAATGTTTTTGAAAACAATATTTTTCCCCTGTGTCCTAGAGGTGAATGTTTAAAAGAAAAGTTGTATAGATTAACCTAATTTCAAAAGTGAAAAGCTTTATGATGAATGGTGAACGGTTTCATTAATTGAGAAATGTAAAATATTTATAAAATAACTTTGTTCTAATGTTAAAACATTACTTTAATTTCTTTAACATGGAAATCTTCAGACCGGTCTCTCCTTACAGCATTAGAGGGCGGTGCTGTGGGTGTGTCCTGACAGCGGCCCGCAGCTCATTCTCAGTTTTGACACAGAAGCGTGAGGTTGTGTAAACGGTCGCTGCCTAAGATAGACATTTGTTTAACTTTTCTAAGTTGGGACAAAGACTAGGTTTGCAATTGTAATGTGAGAAGATTTTACAGCTATCTTATGCTGGTGTTTTAACGGTCTGATATTTTTTATTTCACTTCACGGTAAGAGAACTCGTCTCTATATTATTTAACTTTATGGCTGTTATAAAGTCAAACTATTTTTTTAAAGCAAGACATAGTTTTTTGATAAATATCTTATTGTTTTAACTAACGCATCCGATTCTTTTTTGTTATAGATAAACGAACGTGCTCTCAACTCTTCTATTTATTTAACTTTGTCAAACGATCTAGTTTTAAATTCTAATGATAGGAAAAATAGCGTATCTAATGTTTTTTTTATTTGTTTTAGTTTTTCCTAAAACTGTTTTAACAACACTACTGTCCACTTGTAAGGGAAAAACATACGTACCATCGTAAGATAAAAACGAATCTATATTATTTAACTTTGTACCTGTTTTAAAGTCACAACTTTTTAAAACCGCAAAATAGGTTTAAACGAACGCGCTCACTTCTTCTATTTAACTTTGTCAAACGACTTAAGATAGTATCTAATGCTTTTTTGGTTTTATTTTCTACGTTTTTCCTGTTTTAAGTCTACACTTGTAGGGAAATAAACAGTCTTTGTACGTTTTACGTACATGTTTGATGGTTTTTTTCTTGATGTGTATGTGAAAACACTTTAATAAAATATCCCTTTACCCATTTAACACAAATTCATCATTTAAAGTTTAAAGCACATAACATTGGCCCCACACACACACACACACACACACACACACAGTCATAAATTCTTAAGTTCACCATAAGGTCAATAAAATGGCCGCTTAGAGACGGTGGGGGCTAGGGGTGTACAAACAGGTGTCCAAACAGGTGTCCAGTTATGGGAGGGGGTGGAATTTTTATGAGGGTAATAAATCAATAATCCTGACACAACGTATACTACCATCTCTCTTACTTATGTACTTACCACAGTTAGATAAACATTTCTAAACAGCTGTGCTGGTCTCCAGAAAGCCCTCACTTAAGTAATTGCTGGAGGTAAGTGGTTCTACCGATTGATCTGTTTGTTTTATAGCAGTTCCTGGATAAACCAGAGGATGTCTTGCAGAAACATCAAGCCAGCATCAATGAGCTGAAAAGAGCGCTGAGAGAGCCCAACAGCAAACTGGTCCACAGAGAGAAACGTCTCTCTGGAGCCTCATCTGGTAGCACTCCGGAGAAAAAATCTGTGAGTAATTGGGACCTGCAAGGAATCGTATTGTCCAGTGCCTTTTTGAAAAGCAAAATGCCATATAATTAGTGTTATTTTGGTCTGATACTGCTTTAAGATTCCTGTTGAGAATTATTCAGATTTATGTCAGTTCCGTTCTCGGATTTAGTGTGCCGAATGCTTGATTCGTTATTCATACGCTCTTTTTTTATGTGACTAATCTCTCTTTAAGTGGATGCTGTTGAACCATTTCATGTCATGCCTCTGGTCAAGTGCTGGCAGCAATTTTGATCGAATTTTAATAGAATCTGGCTGGAGTGGTTTATTTGAACACAGCATGAATGCATTTTCTTTAATTAGTGTTATAAAGGCAATGATATTGCTCGATAATAAAAGCAAATGGCATTTTAAGTACTTATGTACATGAATGTCTCCCTTTTGTTTAACTTCAAAACATCAATCCAACTTTGTACTTAAAATTCAACTTGATAACATGAATTTTTCCTCCTCAGATCAATAAATTGTCATCTTGCGTCATAAGAGTTTTTTCAGATTCATATTGCAAATATATGCGCTATACATATTACAGTAGAGGGTGTTGTTGGCAGTGACAGGCCATTGAAACTGTTCACTCTATTGATATATAGGCCTCAGAGGATTCCCTATTGATTGAGAAGCAAGATGGTTGTCAAAGAGACCTGCCCCTCAGTAAAAAAGACGAAAAGAGCAGGAGTCCTAGAGTAGCTTCATTAGCCGCTGGATTCAACAGAGAGACAGAAGACAAAATGAGAGGGAAAACCATCACCACACACTGTGACATAAGAGAAACACAAACTGTAGCAAAAAGGACCTCAACAGAAACCGTCCTATCGCCAGAGAAGCCCCTGAGAAATTGTGCTAAAAGCCCTGCTTTAAGGTACAACCATTTCCAGGGTGCTGGTTCTTTGGAGGAGAAAGCATATGATAATGGGCACCCTCAGGACAGATGTTTGTCAGGGAATGTCATTCATACAAATGGATGCGATGAATATGCAACAGAGAGACTCTGGGGCGAAAAAAAGTACATGGGGGTAACCAATAGAGAAGACAACGACTTGGCAAGGTATGTAGAGAGAAGCTTCGGAGAGGCTTCTCCCAATGCAGCCATGGACAAATATATGAGAGATCGATATAATGAAAACCAGAGGGAGAGGCAATCCTGTGAAACAGAATCAGAAAACACCAGAGCAACCTTACAGAAGCAAACATCTAAACCGGATTCAAAGGGTAAAGGTTCAACAATCCAGAGACACGATTCTACTGCAAGCGACACATCACAGTCTGAGGTGAAACGAATCGTTCCACTGAAGCCCGAGAGGTCAAAGAAGCTGAAAGGTAATAAAGGAGCCAAGCTGCAAGGACAACTGAGTGAGAAAAGCATTTCAGGATCATTTGATGAAAGTGAAAGGACCAAGTCTAAGGAGGAGCAAGTTGGCTTTGAGAATGCCTTGGACAGCTTGTCGCAGCCCAGAAATTCTGCAGCTTTAGAAAGCACTGGAACTTTTGCCAAGCAAGACTGGGCGAGTAATTTTCACAATAGGGAAGTCAGAGAATATAGCTGTCAGTCTCTCCAAGACAGGCCCCAATTAAGGGATCTCAAGAACAATGCAGACCACAGACTTAGTATCGAACAAGATCAGTTTCTTTTTGATGAACCATTGTTTATGTTTGACTTTCCCACCAATTCAACATTTCCAGCATTTGACCAGATTCCCCCTTTATACCCACCTGTAAAATCCCAGAGGGCAAGAGATACACGTACGAAACCTACCACCAAAAGCAATTCTGGCAACAGTCTTCACAAGAGCTCCACAATGGAATCTTCCAAGAGGAAACCAGTGGTAACAACTGCTTGATAATCTGCTTGTCACTCACAGGAACTAAAGCATCGCATGAAACGGCACATCCATATCTATAGTTTTACATAATGCACATGCCAGTAAACTAAAGCAACCTGTTTCTGAGGAGAGTTGAGTAGAACAGTCAGTTTTTTGTGTAATCGTAGCATTGGCTGATAGAAGTTTGAGGCACTATAACTGCTGTCTGATTGGATGAGGACGTGCCACTTCCTTTTCCTCTCCTTCCTCTGCACAGCTCAACATCTGCTTGCGCATTTGAGAAACACTTAGGATCTTCCACATAATCTCCATTGCTTAAGCTTCAGGCTTCTGTTCCACTAACTTTCCACCTGATGTGCAGTCTTTCCTTCCAACATTCTTTCTCTTGTTCCCTCTTACCAGGCATGTAGGGAATGGTTGTTGCAAGGAATCAAAGGCCTGTGCACATTGTTATGCTAAAATGCCATTTTTGCAAACAAAAGGGCTTCTGCAAGACTTTCAAAAATGGCCATGGTATGGTTCATAAGAAGGGCTCTGAAAGTTGATTTAACAAGGAATGGTATTAGCTGTCATTTAGAATATAATATGCCCAGCTTCATCATTAAGGATTTTGAATTTCCTCTTTGACTTGGCTGGAAATAAATAAATAAATTGGTCAATGTATTTCACAACAAACTTCAGGGAACCTTGAGGGCTTTCTTTTTTTATTGCAAAAATCCATTGAGCTGCAATTTCAATAGACACCAGTTGTTGTCAAAACAGATACTACCGTATTTCATTCAACATTGAATCTGAAAGAACTAAAACAAAAAAAAAGAAACTTGGACTAGAAGAGCCTGAGGAATAACCATGCAAAATGATGTCTAATATAGATCTAATGTTCTGATTGATTAAAAGGCTCTTTGGTGGCACTTAGTGCAAAATTGCACCCAGCTGCCATAATATATTTTAACTTTCAATTGTTGTGGTGCAATATGCTTTACTCTCTAGTTCACACTGTTGAAGACTCTTTGTCTACATTTGTATCTGTGTCAGTCAGTTTATTCGGTCAGTTATATAAATGTCTGGTTGTTGCAGAGCCTAGTCTGGGCTCCTTCCCTGTTATCTCAAATTTCAGTGCACTAACTTTGCATTGCTCTTCCTATTATTTCATCTCATATTCCAGGAGCCCCTTCCCACTCCAGCAATTCATGCGGAGCCTCAGGAGGAAGCCCAGGTGCCTCATTTTTCCACTCATCTTAGCTACTGCTACCTCCTTGCTAACCCAAAAGCTTTGACTTTCACATTTTTGTACACATAAGCACTAATATTTGCCTTCTGTCTTCTGCTCCCATCATCACAGCATGAGTTAATTGCATGATCCAAACCATCCTACACAACAATCCTACACACAAATTTCACTGAATGCATCCACCACATGCATTGATTCATTGGCACAGTTTAGGAAGTTGCCACACTTAGCATGAATTTAACATGAAGTTGTAAAAATGGCTAAACTGAAATTGCTGTGGAGAAATAATATATGACCTAAACATACAGACTTGCAGTACTCTACCCTTGAGTGACAATTTTCTATCAGTATATTACTGTCTCAATTTTTCCTCAGAGACATGTAACACTTATGATATTTCTGTTAGCTTTTTGAGTTGAACTAACCCCTGCATCCCTACTAGATTCTTTAACCATCAGTCACCACAATGTTGTCTCATTCTTGTCTTGTGAAGAAGATGTAACATCCATTACACTGCCTTGTTTTACCTGTTTGTCAGTCAACATTTGCTCTTGTAGCATAGCTGGTTCCTTGCACCAAGTCCTATTTTTCTGCTTCTTCAGAGAGAGCCCTGGGAGAGACGTTTAGGATCGGTGTCAGAAGATGATCCTGACCCAGACACTCTGTACCTGAAGGAGACCCACCTGGGCATTGAGCGCAAATGCTCAAGTATCACTGTTAGCTCAACGTCCAGCCTGGAGGCTGAGGTGGACTTCACTGTGCTAATGGACTTCCAAACGGGTATTGATGAATTTTCCAGAGGCATGACTGAGCTGGAGGAGAAAGACTTCTCATCTGAGTTTGGCCTCTCTGACCGTCCCACCCATCCAGCCTTTATACTGGGAGCAGATCCTATCTACTTTCCAGAGGAGAGACCTGTAGAAGTACCAAGGCCCGTAGAGAAACCAAAGCCTGTTGTAGAACAGAAGCCACCGGAGGAACGTAAACCAGAGGTAGACAAGCATCCTATCTCTTTCAGCAAAGTGGCTGGCTCACCAAATCACTGGTCAGAGTAAATGTGTAAATGTGCTGATGGATGCAGTCACATCCCATTTTTTCTCACATTCTACAGGGCATCAGAGCAAAGCATGAAATTACATTGGAATTTCAGTTCATGATTGATGCTAATTCCATTCCATTTGATGCTGCTCTCCATAGTTCAGTCAGTCAGTTCAGGTTTGGTTTCTTTTGATTTCAGAATTTTGTTATGTTTTTCATTGCTTCTTATTCTTTTCTTTTGAACCATGACTCACCGTATGCTGCCAAGTTCATTTGATTGGCACTGTGTTTCTTAAATCTCATGATCATTCCCAGGTTTCAACTTAATCCGTTTCATTTCTTTCCCAAGCCTTTTGTACCTAAAAAAGCTCCTCGGTCAGTAAAAGCTGCCCAAGCCCTGAGGAAAGACTCTACAGAACAAGCTAATACCCAGTCGATGAGACAGGAGAGCTCTGAGTCACCCCAAATCCATCCTCTCAGCAGAGAGAGCAGTGAAATCATTGCCTCCCAAGCTCTGAGGAAGACCGAGGTCAAGATCGAGACACAACCCAATGGCTCCGAGGTCACCACGACCATAATGGAGATTGCAGACCCGGTAAAGACCTTTTAGCTCATCATATGTACTTTTCTGGTGATGTCTCTCTGTATGATAGGTTAGAGGAACATGCTCTGAAGACTGTAATTATGTCAATTATCATCAATTACATAAGTGAGAGTAATTACATTATTTTATTACTTAGGACCATGGCATCAGCGGTATGCGAGAGGCCGCATACTCTATGACAGAGAGAATCTCTCCTGTAAGTATTTTCATCTGGTGAACTTGAGTTTCCAAACCTCATTCTGTCTTTGCTTCTGCTCTGTCATTTTGTCTGTTGTTTTATTTTTTTTTATTTCCAACTTTAGTTCCAGAGTTTGCTTCAGATGGCTTGCGTTATTTGTGAGGTATAATACTACGTTATAGATTTCTTGTTTTGACAAGTGTTTATTCATTATATTCTTGAACAGGTGAACCTGGGATCATTAGCTAGAGACGGTTCACCTTTAATGGTGACTGAGAATGTAACATCAGCCACTACAACTCATGTTACTAAGGTATCTGAAAAATAAAATCTTCTGGTAGCCAATTTTTTAGGAAAGTCCTTGGAGGGTTGAAAATGTACATATGTGTTTCTGTTTTGTAGACGGTGAAGGGAGGCTATTCGGAGACAAGAATTGAAAAAAGGATTATCATTACTGGTGATGATGATGTTGATCAAGATCAGGTAGGTGCAGAAGGAAATAGGGCTGGACATTTTTAATTAGATATATGATTTATATCAGCTTTAGAAGCGTTAGTTCTCTAAAAATATCTTGTCACCATTTAGGCTACTCACACTCAGATCATCCCAAACCCGTAAGACATTAAAGGCAGGGTAAGCGATTTTTCAAAAAGGTTTTAGAAAACTAAGTCTGGGCCTAGTACCAAAACAAACCTGTAGCCAATTAGCAGTAAGGGGAGTGTCTACTCATGATGTGGAGGAGAGAGCGTTCAGTGAACAGCCGAGCCGAGCGACAGAAAGATAGAGATGGTGGATAAAAAACAAAAGTGGAAAATGTCTGTGGAACGATAAGGCAAGAAGTAGGACCCGTGTAAATATCGGATTAGCTTTCCAGTGCTGGAGAGAACTCAAGGAGTGGAAGGCCTGCGATCGGACACCAAGGTTGCTTTGTTTCTTCTCGATAGTGTGTTAAAAGTAGAGGTTTTCAAGGGCCAATGTGAATAAATCTAGATTTAAATGAAAAGAGAAAAGATAGTCATGTCGTTTTGGATACGTTTTATTCGTATGCAAAACGATGTGAATATCACGGAGCGCTGAACACTCTCACGCACTGTATGTTTCGTTCACCCTCGAAGCCGGAGGGCGCTCTCGTGCTGAAAGTCCAAATCGGACTCATATGACATCCCGCTATCGCTGTAGCTAAGCTGAATAACTAGCATAAAACGTAACTGATGAAACGTGAAGACGATATGGTTTGTGTGTTTTTCAAGTCTTCACCAGGTAATAAATATGAATGATACAGAGGTAATTGAAAGCATTTATTACACTATAGAAGCTATAAAATATGTGACCCTGGACCACAAAACCAGTCTTAAGTGTAAATTTTTCGAAATTGTGATTTATACATACTGTACATCAAGCTGAATAAATAAGCTTTCCATTGATGTATGGTTTGTTAGGATCGGACAATATTTGGCTGAGATACAACTATTTGAAAATCTGGAATCTGAGGGTGCAAAAAAATCTAAATACTGAGAAAATTGCCTTTAAAGTTGTTCAAATGAAGTTCTTGGCAATGCATATTACTTATCAAAACATTTTTGATATATTTACGGTACAAAATATCTTCATGGAACATAATCTTTACTTAATATCCTAATGATTTTTGGCATAAAAGAAAAATCTATCATTTTGACCCATACAATGTATTGTTGGCTATTGCTACAAATATACCCCAGCGACTTAAGACTGGTTTTGTGCTCCAGGGTCACATATATTTTCTGCCTTATTCTGTGATAAAAATGGAAAAAAGTGTTTGTAGTATATATACTGATTGTACAATCATAACCATAAAATTAGTAAAATATTTTAATCAAAAATATTATAGAAGACAGATTATTGGTTATTGTCCAGCAGTGTATTTTATTTCTAAGCCAATTAAAAGTAAGATTTTTTTTGTCAATTATACAGGTCCTTTTCAAAAAATTAGCATATTGTGATAAAGTTCATTATTTTCTGTAATGTACTGATAAACATTAGACTTTCATATATTTTAGATTCATTACAACACAACTGAAGTAGTTCAAGCCTTTTATTGTTTTAATATTGATGATTTTGGCATACAGCTCATGAAAACCCAAAATTCCTATCTCAAAAAATTAGCATATCATGAAAAGGTTCTCTAAACGAGCTATTAACCTAATCATCTGAATCAACTAATTAACTCTAAACACCTGCAAAAGATTCCTGAGGCTTTTAAAAACTCCCAGCCTGGTTCATTACTCAAAACCGCAATCATGGGTAAGACTGCCGACCTGACTGCTGTCCAGAAGGCCATCATTGACACCCTCAAGCAAGAGGGTAAGACACAGAAAGAAATTTTTGAACGAATAGGCTGTTCCCAGAGTGCTGTATCAAGGCACCTCAGTGGGAAGTCTGTGGGAAGGAAAAAGTGTGGCAGAAAACGTAGCACAACGAGAAGAGATGACCGGACCCTGAGGAAGATTGTGGAGAAGGACCGATTCCAGACCTTGGGGGACCTGCGGAAGCAGTGGACTGAGTCTGGAGTAGAAACATCCAGAGCCACCGTGTACAGGCGTGTGCAGGAAATGGGCTACAGGTGCCGCATTCCCCAGGTCAAGCCACTTTTGAACCAGAAACAGCGGCAGAAGCGCCTGACCTGGGCTACAGAGAAGCAGCACTGGACTGTTGCTCAGTGGTCCAAAGTACTTTTTTTCGGATGAAAGCAAATTTTGCATGTCATTCGGAAATCAAGGTGCCAGAGTCTGGAGGAAGACTGGGGAGAGGGAAATGCCAAAATGCCTGAAGTCCAGTGTCAAGTACCCACAGTCAGTGATGGTCTGGGGTGCCATGTCAGCTGCTGGTGTTGGTCCACTGTGTTTTATCAAGGGCAGGGTCAATGCAGCTAGCTATCAGGAGATTTTGGAGCACTTCATGCTTCCATCTGCTGAAAAGCTTTATGGAGATGAATATTTCATTTTTCAGCACGACCTGGCACCTGCTCACAGTGCCAAAACCTCTGGTAAATGGTTTACTGACCATGGTATTACTGTGCTCAATTGGCCTGCCAACTCTCCTGACCTGAACCCCATAGAGAATCTGTGGGATATTGTGAAGAGAAAGTTGAGAGACGCAAGACCCAACACTCTGGATGAGCTTAAGGCCGCTATCGAAGCATCCTGGGCCTCCATAACACCTCGGCAGTGCCACAGGCTGATTGCCTCCATGCCACGCCGCATTGAAGCAGTCATTTCTGCAAAAGGATTCCCGACCAAGTATTGAGTGCATAACTGAACATAATTATTTGAAGGTTGACTTTTCTTTTTGTATTAAAAACACTTTTCTTTTATTGGTCGGATGAAATATGCAAATTTTTTGAGATTTTGGGTTTTCATGAGCTGTATGCCAAAATCATCAATATTAAAACAATAAAAGGCTTGAACTACTTCAGTTGTGTTGTAATGAATCTAAAATATATGAAAGTCTAATGTTTATCAGTACATTACAGAAAATAATAAACTTTATCACAATATGCTAATTTTTTGAAAAGGACCTGTATTATAAATATAATTATTATTATTACTACATTTGAAATTTCTGTCCCCCTCACTTCTGAAATGATTGCTACTCCTCTGCCCTGTAACATAACTGAATATAAAACTTTAGATATATGCCGTGTTATCTTTATTTGGGCATCAAATATTTTCCACATGAATTTTATTCCGCAGGAAAGGGGTCAAAATGGCTCTTTTGACGTTGAAGGTTGCAGACCCCTGACCTAGACTAATTGCATTAATAGATAAAAATCTCGATCACACTTTTGTTGTTCACACTAGTTTGGGGACCAGTTCTCACTACAATCAACTACGACTTTTGTCACAATAGACTCCTAATTTGCTGCTTCTTATAGTTAGTAATGTAGTTAAGTTTTGGTGTGGGGTAGGACTACAAGATCTAAAATGTGGTCATGCAGAATAAAGGTCCTTACACACTTGAGTCCTTACACACTTGCATTTTTTTCATATTCATCATCCTAAAAAAATCGCCACGCACAGAAACCTGAGTCTAATGCGTATTAATTTATTATTAATAATGATTTTGTTTTCCTCTCTCCTTAAAAATATAGATAGTGTAGAGAGGAATGAGAGTTCCACCCCAAGGAGTTACAGGATTATCCCAGGCGATTCAAAGTTTACTTCAGGATGTCAGTGGCTCAGTTTGATGCTTTGCTAGCGATACTGGAGCCACATATTAAAAAGAAGACCAATTTCCATAAACTCAGTGTGCAAGGACCTATACAGTTCTTTGTGCTGCGAGATGAAGTGGATCAACTTGTCAGATGCCATTCTGGATTTTGGCGTTCGCTTGTACCGTGGCTCTAAATTGTCAAAACACCTCCCAAAATGCTTGCCATGGATGCAAAAACACAGAAGATCAAATCCGATATGAATTTTTTTATGACAGATGAAAGTTTTGGAGGCATCGTGTAAATGTGATTGTCACAACGTGACATATTTATTTTTTTAACGTGAAAATTTCAGACTCAGTGTGCAAGGACCTTAAGGCATTAATATGTGCTTTATACTAATAATACAGCCAATGTCGTATTAATATGCATGGAAATAAGTAACTAGTTAATAGTGAGAATTTTTTTTTTTTTATATATATTTTAATATTTTATTAAAATATTGTAATTTGTGTTACGAATATGAACAATGGTCTTACAGGGTTGGAATAACACGAGGCTGAGGAACTGAATTTTCATTTTTAAAGTCACCATAAAATGGTTATTTTTTCATGGAATACTGCAGTGTTTATTTGAAATTATTTATCTATGAACATCATTTTTGTTTATAAAAATACTCAAAAATATCAAATACCAAAAATATCAAATATCAATACCAAAAATATTAACTTCACCTCCCCTCGCAACAAAATCTCTGATGACGGTGTGAGTAATTCCTACTCTTCAGCAATTTGTCACTCACGAGAGATTACAGCAATTAGCAAACAACAACGTTTCAACTGGTTCTTGATGGACAAAATCAACATCATTATACATTTTTCTGGTTATAGAAGTCATTTGAAAAAATGCCTTTAAAATCCAAATTAATTAGTCGGAAAGCATATTACTAATTCATTAGCTGCATGTTTCTCTCATTTAACTTGAGAAATAAATTACTTTTTCACAGGCACTTGCCATGGCAATAAAAGAAGCCAAGCAACAGCACCCTGACATGTTGGTAACCAAGGCTGTAGTTGTCAGGGAAACAGAATCTTCCACTCAAGATCCACATGAGGAATCGAAGGTATTTGTCACCGCTAGCCCCTGCATGCACAATTAATCCATCCATTTCGAAAATGCATATTATGGTTTCACTTGTGTTTATCTGTCATTTTGAGCCTGCTGGTGTATAGCAGTTTGACAAGGGTGTAATGACATGTCAAAACCAGTTCAGTCAGCGCCGTGTGTTAACTGTAGGTGGACGGCGCTGACAAACACACTCTTTCATTTAACTGCAAACCGTGCAGTTATCAAATATCTATGGCAAGTCTTATTGTGTTCCATCTTCCAACAGCAATCACTTATTGGCAATGAAGTGGATCTTCTAATAAACGGTTGTGTTACATGATCTGTTTATTTGTTTTTCTCTCCATTAGTCCTGATCTCCTCAGTTCTCAGGACTTCAGTGGGAAGCAACTGTTCCTCAATGACTGCCAGTGGGTCGCCAACATCTACAGACCTCTTATTCTAAGCTTCTAGCTTCCACTTACATACACAACACTATCATTTACACATGCACACAAACACATGCTGCCTCCCAGATGTCGGAACCTATTCCTTCTCATGTAATTTCTATTTTGTGTCTACATTCGCTGTGGTAACATGGACATGCTGGTTCAGGAGGCACATGTTCTCCTTAGCTGAGGACTGCTGGGGAAGGACAGACTCAGCATCACATCGATCAGACGATTTAGCCGCCATTGTAGTCTCTTGCTTTTTCTTCACGAATGTGAAAACTAACCAAGCGTACTATCAACAGCCCGATGCTAACATCAAGCATGAGGCATTGAGAACATTGCTGAAGATTTAGCTTAGTGGAGTGACAGTAGTGTCTATTGAGTAGTTTTTTCTAGGGTTCATTGAGATATAACACAGAAGATCTTTTTGCAAATACTGAAGTGTAGGGAAAAGCCTAGCTAGCGTACATACAGTATGTCGTGCTTCTCTGATCAACAAACATTATGTTGCTGTTAAATTCTGAACCTCATCTGCATGTCGCAAAGCAGGGTTTAAAATGTTTTCATATACAACCAACTAACTAAAACCTCTGGTTCAGTGTCCTTACAAACTGGAAAGGGAAAGGAAAATGAAACGGTCTGTATTAATGTATGATTGCCAAACCCTTTGATGGCCCTCTGAAAAGTATTTCTTTCCATATTAGACATAATATGGAGATAGTGGACTTGCGCATTGTTCCAGAATTTTGATTCACTGATGTATTTTTTTTTTTTTTATAGATGTCTAGAATTTTTTTTGTTTAATTTCAGAAGCCCTTACAAACACTTAGTAGATATCATGAACAGAGAAAAATTAAAGCCGCCAATTTACAGTCCAAACATTTCAAGTTACCAGAAGTAAACAAGCTTTAGTTTTTAGATTCAAAATATCCCCAAGTATGACATTTTGAAATGCACGATACAAAAAGACGTTTGCTTGTTGAATGCTGTATTTCATCTACACATATTGTTAAACTGTGAAAAAGTCCAAAGAAACCAAACCTAATTTGAACTCAGTACATGCTGACACACTTATATAATTAATCAATGTGTTATGTGCATGTGCATTTAGACCTTAAACATTTGAACAAAGTTCAGTTTATTAGCATTGCAGAAAAAAAATTATATATTTCTTTCCAACAAGCCAATATTTAACAAATTCCCTACTGCTCTATATGTTTGAGACTTCTGTGATTGGTTTATTTTTTACAATATTCCTTCCCACACAATGCTGTGCCAACAAACTAATGATTTTTAAACAGTTAAAACAGTTCTGATTTGTTAGATATGAAACCTTTTTGTGTGTAAATGTCATGAGCCTGTGGTTTTCATTGAAGCGTGACCCTTGATTCTCTTTACAAACGTTCCTCTGTGAAAGCGGTAGAGATCCTGAATGAGACAGGACATATATGTGTTCTAGTACTGAATGGATGAATGAGCTTCAAATTGTGTGTATTGCCAAATTAAAAACTTTATATTAGGATGAAAGAAGGACAGGATAGCTCTTAATAACCTTTGCTAACACGGTAAAGGCTTGTTGTTGTGTAACTAATGCATTTGTTCAGGACTGTGCACTATGTGAAAAAAAAAACACTTTACACAACCTGCAGGTATCAGAAGGGAAATTTGTATACGTCATACTTCCAACTTGAACAGTGACTGATTTTTGAGGACATGGGAGCCGTTGTTGAATATAAAGAAAAGAAGTGCCATGCAAAGGTTGATAGACAGCATTCTTTCGCCAGCCCATTTGCTAAGCCTATCTCAGAGTTTTGTTTCTTTACAAGGCCATGTCCTTGTTTACGCTGTACATGTTGCATTTAAGATTTGAACTTTGAGGAAAAAAAGTTAAGCTTAAAAAAATAGGTTTAGCATCAATTCCCCTGAGATTCCACCTACAGACACTTCTGTTTACAATGCTATCCTCTACTTTCTACTGCTTGGTTTTGTGTGTTTGCTGTACAGTGATCGAAATAAATAAGATCCATCCATGTGGTCAAGTTTGCTATTCGTTGCATCTGAGTTAAACATTACATTACAGTAAATTGTGTATTATCCAACAACGACTAAGATGTGCAAGTATTTTCCATTTTGTTTAAGAAATGTTGTTAGTTCTGTGGCACTGCCCTCTCGTGGTCTACTGAGGAACATATGCTACTTAAAATCATCAATAGGATACATGTATCACCTATCTCTAATTTCATAACACTTCGGATTTTAAGCACAATTAAGGCCGGGGAGAGCATTTGTTTACCAGAAATATTAACAAACAGTGCAGAGTTGTCACCAATAATCATCAGTTATTGTCAAGATTGACCCAGTTAAACTTTGCATGAGTAAGGTGTAATTAACAAACGAAATGGTCACCGAACGGCTAAATTCGACACTGTATTCCAAACTTTGCCACTTACATGATTGATGCAGTCAGAGACAGTTTTTCTGAGGTGAGGGTTGTCCGGTTTCACGTCAAGTTTTTTTTTTTTTTCAATAATATTTTCAACTCAAAATGCTGGCAGAGTGAGTGCTTTTGCTCCTTTGCTGTTTTTCCCGCTTAATTCCGATTCCCGCGCTTCAACATAAAAACAAGAAAAGACTCAAAACAACAAGTTACGTTTTCTAAGGTAGGACACTTTTTCTTTTTTTATTAGTCAAACCTTTTAAACTTATATAACGAAAAACATTAAGCTAAAGCTAAAGGTTACCTATCACTTTCGTTGGAAGTACACAAATATGACTTAAGAGCTTGTAATCTTTTCTGGCATTATCTTGCTGCAATTTAATAATTGGTGCTTAAATGATTAGTCAGTATAAAATACAGGGTAAAGGTGCACCCTGACCGATAATTGTCTTGGACATTTATATGACACATAAAGCAAACTTTTTTCAGAAAGTGAAAATGTTGATGAAAGGGCAAGTGATGACTAAGTAGTCTTTGCATAGACAAGGTAGGTAAGAATGTCCATCACACTAATCTTACTAAAAGTGTGTTATGGCTACACTTTTGGACAAGTCAAAGATATGTTCTGTGTTAACTGACAGCATACCATAAATTACCTCTATAAAATATATACAATTATATTAAAGAAGCCTGGCATATATACATAAATAAAATAAAATGCATGCACCGATGCACTTTTCCAAAAATGATCAATAGCATGCATTTAGAAAATAGGATGAATTTATTTCATGCTGACTAGCTTTTTCACTTTCTAAAGTATTTCAGGCAGATGCCCGTTTTTGTAGTTAGCCAGAGCTATGTTTAAAATTTTCAGTATTTTAATAATTAAATAACACTGCAAAAAAATATAAAAAGTTGAGCCAGCTTAAAATTTTAAGGCAACCAGCTTTTTGCAGATTTTTGAGTTCTCTCAACTTATTTTTGTAGGAGATTATAAACTTTTTGTTGTATAAACTTAAAACAAGAAGTTGAGAAAACTCAAAAATTTTGTTGCCTTAAAATTTTAAGTTGGCTCAACTTTTTATATATTTTTACAGTGTAGGCATGTTAAGCTCATCCTCAAAAAAGTAATCAGGAGGCCCTTTAACCTTCTCATCTTTTGCATCACTCATGAATTTGCATCCCTGATGGTATCACATTTGCATTCTATAACAGTAAAAGTTACAATGACTAACTCACAAATATATTAAGAACATTACTTGTGTTCTTTCATTTATTAAAAGCAGACAGTCCATTCAAATACTGTATTTCAAGCCACTACAGAGCCAGTTCATGCTAAACACCTTGAAAATGGAACATAAGCATTATGTATTTAATGATCACAGCTATTACCTATAGAAAGCACCTTAGCGGAAAATGAACGCTGGTCTTTTACAATCAAAATATCTGTTAAACATCATCAAATAATGGAATTGTAAATGAACAAACTAAACCAGAAACGAAAACAAGACAACTATTTAAGGCTGTTCTGGTCCTGAGGATATTTTACATACTGTTTCTCATTAAAGAGGCACACGCACTAGCAAAACAAAGATCTCAGTGCATGACTGACGGAACAACCAGCTCGAGACAGCCAGAGAGCTCTTTTACTGTATAAGTAAGGCCAGCAGCATTAGCTTAGTCTTTCAAACAGACAGGGGGGCATGTCAACACCGGGGGACTGTAAACTCTGTCTGATTTGAGGACAGCTGATTAAATGGGTTGATGGTCTTACAATGAAAGTGTCTGTGAGGTATGGCAGTAGGGATTCTCTTCAAAGGAGTTCATTAAGTATTCCCAAGCTTTCTACGGAAAAGGCATTTGTGTGGTTCTCCACTGCCAACCGTCTATAATGGATGAATATGGATTCATCTTATCCAAACAGATGTCCTTGTATGTGAATCCTTAAGAGTGAACTGTATGTCATTTTATGCCCTTGAATATTCAGTTCCTGGTTGGAAACCACTTGGGTAACATCCATTCGATATGTTTATCCCAAAAAATGCAATAGCATTGTCTCGACAGCTTTGGTGTCAGTGATCAAAACCAGATTAGCAAACGTCCTCTTTTAAAAAGGGAGAGGAACTTTCCTTCTGAAGAGTCTCGTTTGTAAAACATACTGGAAAAAGACAAGTGGATCCACTTGTAGATGTTTGTACTGTTCTCTCTGCTGTAGAGTTAAATTCATCTGTCATAAGAAAGTCCTGACCATACAGAAGAGTGATAGTGTTATGAGGACTGGTAGTGCTTTCCTCTCTGGGGCAAATCCAATCGCATGTGCAACTGCAAAAAATAAATAGAAAAAAACTAAATTATTTTTCAGATAGCCAACACACAACTCAAAACAAAATGCTTACGGTTTCAAATAGTGTGATAGATATTCTGGTTCTCCTTAACTTTAAGTCTAAGAGATTTTCACTTGCTTTGTGTAATTTACATAAATACCAAAAATTGCATTATTGACATGATAGCCTAAAAAAAAAAAAACAACCACGAGATAATGGATATAAACGCCGTAAGGTCTATAAGCAGACCTGCTATCCTGGGGATGGTAATCTGTTTGCTGCTGCTCCCTTCTCCACCTTCGCTGACTGGTTTAATCTGGATGATGTAATCCTCTTCCACAGGCAGGGAGAGCTCAAGAGATGTGCTGTTGGTCTCCACCACGCTGGGCAGACTCTGTCTGCTTTGCTTGTACATGACCTTCAAAACAACACAGCTGCTGTAAAACTTGGTTACATTTTATTTTAAGGTGTCCTTGTTACAGTGTAATTATATATTTAAGTACTAAGTAATATTAATTAACT
Organism: Barbus barbus; assembly: GCF_936440315.1. NCBI lineage: Eukaryota > Metazoa > Chordata > Actinopteri > Cypriniformes > Cyprinidae > Barbus > Barbus barbus. The sequence goes on from NC_136718.1 coordinate 8,455,844, forward strand.
ACAGGTACTTAATACATGGTTAAATTTAGGATTAGGATTTGGTTTAGGGTTACTTTCATGTAATTATGGAAAATTCATTGTTATTGTAATAGTAAATATATGTACTGCAATGTGTAACAAGGACACCTAAAAATAATGATACCTAATGTCACCTAAAACTCAATTTATATGTAACAAATGATGGACCATTGAATTTATGGTGTGCATTATTGCTGATTTATTACGTTTGCCCACTGACAAAGAAAGGATCAGTCTATAATTTCAATGGTAGGTTTACTTTAACAGTGAGAGACAGAATAACAACAACAAAAATCCAGAAAAATGCATTTTAAAAAAAGTTCTAAATTGATTTGCATTTTAATGATTGAAATAAGTATTTGATCCCCTATCAATCAGCAAGATTTGTTACCTATATAAAAGACACTTGTCCACAGAAGCAATCAATCGATCAGATTCCAAACTCTCCACCATGACCAAGACCAAAGAGCTGTCCAAGAATGTCAGGGACAAGATTGTAGACCAACACAAGGCTGGAATGGGCTACAAGACCATCGCCAAGCAGTTTGGTGAGAAGGTGACAACAGTTGGTGCGATTATTCGTAAATGGAAGAAACAACTGTCAATCTCCCTCGGACTGGGGCTCCATGCAAGATCTCACTTCGTGGAGTTTCAATGATCATGAAAACGGTGAGGAATCAGCCCAGAACTACACTGGAGGATCTTGTCAATGATCTCAAGGCAGCTGGGACCATAGTCACCAAGAAGACAATTGGGAACACACTACGCCGTGAAGGACTGAAATCCTGCAGCGCCTGCAAGGTCCCCTTGCTCAAGAAAGCACATGTACAGACCCATCTGAAGTTTGCCAATGAACATCTGAATGATTCAGAGGAGAACTGGGGGAAAGTGTTGTGGTCCGATGAGACCAAAATCGAGCTCTTTGGCATCAACTCAACTGACCGTATTTGGAGGAGGATGAATGCTGCCTATGACCCTAAGAACACCATCCCCACCATCAAACATGGAGGTGGAAACATCATGCTTTGGGGGTGTTTTTCTGCTAAGGGGACAGGACAACTGCACCACATGGACGGGGCCATGTACCATCAGGGCCAGGGCATTGAAGCCAGACAGGGCATTGAAAATGGGTCATGGATGGGTATTCCAGCATGACAATGACCCAAAACACAAAAGAGTGGCTCAAGAAGAAGCACATTAAGGTCCTGCGGTGGCCTAGCAAGTCTCCAGACCTTAATTCCACAGAAAATCTGCGGAGGGAGCTGAAGGTTTAAGTTGCCAAATGTCAGCCTCATAACCTTAATGACTTGGAGAGGATCTGCAAAGAGGAGTGGGACAAAATTATTGATGCATCGATTCGATACTTAGTATCGGTATCGGTTCCGATATGGTCAGTTTCTGCCGAATCGGGTATCGGTCAGACAAGACCAATCCAAATCCGATATTGTGCGCATACTATTGTGTTATTGTTAAGCCCCACGAAAGCACAAAAACATTATAAAGCACCATAAAGTCAAAGTCCAAGAGTTCTGAAGTCGTTCCATAGTTTAATTTGAGGTACAGATGAATATTGAAGTCGTTAAATTCAAGTTTACGTAAACTCTTCTATCCCCTGCAGCTGCCTGTCATCCTCCATTCAGCATTCAAACTGTGTGTCACATTCTTTTACGACCGTCAAGATGATGTTAAAAGAAAAGGCTCAATAAACTATTGCACAGTTTTAATAAACTACACATCAATATCTCTTTCCTCTGTGCTTTAAACTTCTCTATGCGGAGCTGCGTGCTGTGACTCCGATGCTGTGACTCCGATGCGCATAAGTGCTTTGTGCCGTGCTGTATTGGAGCTGTTCGTATTATAATACTTTTACACAATGCACTATTTTATTTATAGCATTTCTTGTTCTCTCCTATGATAGGACAAAAAAGAAAGGCTATTAATAATCTAATGTATAGCACAGTAATGGAGGCAGTAACATATGATAGATAGGACTCCTCTATCATATGTTGCTGCCTACATTACTGTGCTATACATTTAAAAGAAACGTCTTTTAATTTTATAGTTTATATTTTTATATAAATGCATTTACGTGTTTTCATTAATGTATTTTACAGCAATACAGGGAGTAATGTGTAACATTTTACCAGATTTAGTCCTACACTTATACACTTTAATTTGTTCACCACTAAATAATGTTATTTGATTAAATGTTTAGATTTTATAAAATTGCACTGATGATTTTTTTGAGAATAACTTTTGCTGCTAAATTATCCACTAGCCTAATTAATAATAGTATTTTTGTCATAGATTATAATTATATATTTTTTAATTTGTTATTTTTTAAAATTAAGTTGTCTATATTTAGTAGATTGTGTTGAACACACAAAAGGGTGACTATCAGGTCAACACACAGAAGTATAAAAATTCTACATTGATTTAAAAAAAAAAAACTGTGCTGGTATTGGATCGGAATCGGCCTGGTGGCCAAATACAAGAAATGTCTGACTGTGATTGCCAACAAGGGTTTGCCACCAAGTACTAAGTCATGTTTTGGGAAGGGGTTAAATGCTTATTTAATTTAAATGCAAATCAATTTATAACTTTTTTGCTACTTTTTTTGTTGTTATTCTGTCTCTCACTGTTAAAATAAACCTACCATTAAATTATAGACTGATCATTTCTTTGTCAGTGGGCAAACGTACAAAATCAGCAGGGGATAAAATATTTTTTTCCCCCACTGTATATATGGAACTGTAATATGATCCGAAGCAAGCATTCAACCTTGGTGTGGTATAAACAGATATAGAGGCTGAGGCAGTGATTTTTGTATGTTCATACCTTATAGCCCATAACTTCAGATTCATTCTCCAGAGACTTGACATGATCCCATTTGAGGATGAGTTTAGAGTCTGTAGTATTCCACGTGACTTTCACTGGAGACTGACTCGGTGCTGGAGAAATACAATCAAAGAACTGAACATCACACTTCAGAGCAGTTTAAAGGGGTCATATGATGCGATTTCAAGTTTCCCTTTCTTTTTTGGAGTGTTACAAGCTGTTTGTGCATAGATAAGATACCTGAAGTTGCAAAGACTAAAGTCTCAAAACAAAGAAATATTCTTTATAAAAGTTAAGACTCGACCACGCCCTCCTAAAACGGCTCATTCAAACACCCCCCCCCTCCCCCCCATGTCTACGTCATGGTGTGGATTTGCACCGCCCAAATGTATTCACAAGGAAAGGAGGAAGAACTATTATTCTCGCTGTAGTATTGTTGCTGCCTCTGGTGCCATGTCATGGAGACTCTGTTTCGTTGTGAAAGCGAAAGTACTTTGTTCCAAGAAAGGACACTCGGACACTCGACCCGACCAAAGGCAGTGCAAGTATAACATTTAACTAAACGAAACAGAGGTTTAGTATAAGTTATAGAACCCGTTATAAATGGTGCTGATGGTTTTACTCAGGTGGTTAAATAACTTTCTCCATAACTGTATTCTCTGGTTTTGCTGATGGTTTCATCCATCAACGCTCATTAGCCTTTCCCCATGTATGAGTGATTGTATGTTTGTTTGTTTGTTAGACTAGTCTGCGTTTGTGTTTAGTTAATAAAAGTTGTGTGCACAAATTACATGAGTTTCTGATTCTGCTTTGCATATTAAATGTCCCTTTACGATTTTGACCCTTGCTACAATGCTCTAATGCATTAATAGGAAAGTATTTTCTGTGGCCAAGGAAATACCATTTCTTAGAGTTGATACGAACTTACACTGAATGTTCGCTGGACGGACAGGTCAGCTGATGGCAATTTAATTCTGCGACAGTTATTACTGTCAGCCGATATAAATAATGGTAATTAATCATAATTATTTATATATAATTCCCTTTTGAGCTTATAAATTGTTACAGTGATGTTTATAGACAACAACACGATAGCCAGGGCCCATGTCACACTTACGGGGTCTCTTAGTGGTGACATTCACCACAGCACTATCGGGTCCAACACCAGCACTGTTATACGCTTTGAGTTTGATGTAGTATGTACTGCTGGGGTCCAGTCCACGAATGACAGCAGACGTCCTGTTTCCCACAGTCCTCATCACACTGGCTGTGTCCGGTCTGTCATTTGTACTCCAGTACCTCAGCTGAAATTCACATTCAACTTGCAGTCATAATCAGCATCACAAAGTGCCAATCACTGATGAAAATTTATTGGAGATCTTGTGCTCATGTGGGCCGTCATGTGATGTATTCAATTCAGTCTTGCTTACTGATATTCTGTTTCTAATAAAGCAAAAATCCCCCTACCACAAACAAAATATCTGACATTTTCCCCTGTATATGACTTCATTTTTATAGCTTTGTTTATTGGTAGTTACTGCATTAAACACATACTATACTGGTAGAACATTAACAATACTGGTTGCGAGAATTGTTATAACAGCACAGGGAGTAATAACACGACTAATATATAAAACAAACCCAGTCAGATTCATTAGCTTGCTTTAGTTGTGTTTTTCCTCACCTCATAGCCCATAATGCGTGTCCTACTGGTGCTCCATGGTAAAGGCTTCCAGCTGACCTCCACTTCTGAGGCTGACAGGCTCTTGGCACGAACGCGACTGGGGGCGCGACTCGGCTCTATGGTCAGAATAATCATTACTGTAATGTCTCGTCATGTTTAGGCTCATTATTAGAGCACTGGTGCACTAGCAAATGTTTAGCACTTTCAGTTTGCCCTAATCAAACACTGCAGCTACATAATGTTTTAAACATTTCATATACTTGTTCATTCTTAAAGTTAATTTCTGCACCACTGGCACAATCTTCCATTGTATGAACAAACAAACAACACTGATTAAGATAGTAAATCTTGGGGTAGTGCTAGACCTCAAAAAAATTTTTTTTTGACAGCAATGAAAATGAAGCTGTAAGGGATAGAAGTACAGTGTGTTCAGTGGAGTCTACTGTTTAACAACATACTGTACCGATTAGTTCATCTTTCCAGAAGACTTTCAATAGACAAAAACTCCATAAAACAGTTTTGGAAGATGTGAGTTGTGAAAATGACTTGTAATCTAGGACCTATAAACAATGCGTGCCATTGTAAAAACTGCAAGTCTATCCCTCACAGCCTCCTATTCATCCGAGTTCTATGGTGCCATGTTGGACCACTCAAACCAAGAGTAACATTTCCGCTGCACCACAGAGACATAGTTTTTATACTTTCTGATGGACTGAACTAGCGAATGGCCTTCAGTTGTCTTTGCATATTAAATTAAGGTTGGTAAATTGGGTTTACCCTCTTCTGCTGAGTATATAGTGGTCACAGGTCCAAAAGGACCTTCTCCTTTGTTGTTGTAAACTCCCACTTTCACATGAAATGGAGAGAATGGAGGGATGCTCTCATTTTTGAAGATGTATCGGGATGCATCAGGAGATGTCACGGCTGCTTGCATCCAGCTTTGACCACCAAGAGGGCGAAAAGCAACCACGTAGCCAAACCCTGGACCACATTGCAACTCTTCTGGGACTGGCTGGAAAGCCACACAAGTACCCACAGACACAAAAACAACATGAGTGAGAGAATAAGCAAGTGAAAGACGTACTGTATCATTATATCAGAGCAATGTTATACAAGAGGCTTTGTTTCAGTAAAAGCAGACTATGGAAAATCCTTTTCACGGTCCTTGAACCTATTTTTTGCTTTTCACCTTCTGAAATGTAATTGCTAAAATCCATAAATATTTTGTCTGCCTCACTGAAGAGTATCTGCCTTTTTTAAAACTAGAGCTGTTTAAATCTGACAGCATTATGGGCCTGCTTTGATGCAGGCCAGTGGATGGTCCACTATTGACAGCTACCTTTGTGCACTTAAATGTGCAAGCGAGAGCTTGCTTTGTTACCTCCCAAGTGATGACAAGCTCTGAGCGGCTGCCACCTCCTCCACTGACTCTGGCTGGGGTCGTCCTTGGCACTGCAGCATTAAAACAAGAAGACTTTTTCAGCCAGTTTTACAAGATGAGAAAAGCAAGAAGTGCAGACAGGGCATTTTTCTCCCCCATCTGTTTAGCATGATGCCACAGAGACAGCTTCCTGGCTGCTTCTTGGTTCTGAGCGAAAAGGTTTATATACAGTATAGTTGGAAGGGAACTATATGTCAGACTTATCAAATCTTGGAGAAGTGCCTTGTATTATTTAAACATGAAACTGTATACATACATGTGTCCTTGGTCCTGATTTTTTGTGAGGGTTTGCTGGGTTCCCCAGTGCCTATGGAGTTAGTGGCCAGCACTCTGAACTCATATTCAACCCATGGACTCAACTCCACCACACGGGCTGTCAACTGCTGCCTTCCCAGAGACTCTGGCACTGAGGAAAGAAGATATATTTCAATATATTGAAGATACATTTCCAGAAACCTGTAACAAAATAATCACTTGGAAAACAAGCTAGAGACTGGAGACACAAGGTCTGGTCCAGTATGTAGCTTCCTATGGCCAAGAAAAATGCACATAGACAGGAAGTGACAAAGTGTTTGGCATTAAAAGGAATCAGCTGTTTTTGTTTTTACCTGCTTGTACTCTTGTGAAAAAGCACTGCACTTAATCATGTTGAATTTGCACTTTTGGACTTCTAGTCTTCTCTGGTGCTCCTCATTTGGGAGTCGAATCATGCTCGAATCATGCCCTCAGTTTTTGTGTTCACATTCCAAATGCCATAAAAGTCATCAAGTTTCGTACAATTTTGATGAAGCTGTGATTTTTAAAAATTCAAAACATAATTTTTTTTCGGTCAAAAGTGAGCAAAGAGCACCAGAGGGTTAAATGTATATGTAACTGTACTTGCAGATAATATAATATTAATGAGATAAAAGACCACTTAAGTGTACTTAAAGAGAGTACACTTTCATGACTATTTAAGTGTACTTTGTAATAATGTCAAACTAAAAGTTTTAAAGTTAATATAAACCATTAATCTTTCGTTGTGTATATAACGCTTATTTTGATGTGGTGACTAATATCCTAAAGCATGTGCAAAGTATATAATGAATTATAATTTATTATATTTTAAATAAATTTATTTTAAATTCACTCATTTACAACTTCATTATTTTAATGATTAGCCATATCTTAAAGACAACTAGGACTCGATGTACTTGAGTCCTGCTTAAATGGGTCAAAAGGTTTCAGCTAACTGCATTTAATATAAACGAACTAAATTTAGCATCAATAATGCATTTTCATTTATTTGCAATTAACATGCAATTAACAGTCCAAAAATATTACATCTGGGTAAATATGAATACAATGATTCTATAATCATACAGTGTGGAAATAGTGCTGTGATTAATGCTCATCTCATGGTTGTACAGAAAGTACAAAATACATTTGCAGAAAATGTGTCTACATTGTTGGCAGAAAACAAAGTTGACTACTAAAGCATTTTTGAAACATTTGATTGCACTATTGTAGCTTGTTCCTGACATTAGAGGTCTGAACAAAGGATAAAGATGTGTTTATGAAATATTGCTATCATAAAAGCAATGCTACAACACTGAAAAGAATTTGTAGGCCTTGTGCCAAACTAATCAAACTAACTTCAGTGGGGACTAAACAGCACTCAAGGATCATTATGATGAACTGTGCATTTTAATTCAAACTATTCATTCCTGCACACCTGTTTTGGCTGCCTGCCATCCGAGAGAGAAAGGGCTTCGGATCTGAATGTTGTAAGCAAAGACAGGACTGTGGTTATCAGGGCCTGGACTCCAGGACACAAAGGACGTTGTCTCTGTCACTTCATCAACTTTAATATCCAGCGGTGGGTCAGGGGGACCTGTGGAGCAATGATAATAGAACTTACACATATTCTTACATATATTTAAATTAATTAGTTTTTACTCTTAGTGGAGTTTTGTCTTTGAAATCTTGTTTGGAAAAACATTACCTCGTACCACAACATCTGTCGCTATAGACGCACTGTCCACTTTAGTCTGTACGGCACATGTGTATCTTCCTGCGTGCCTTAGCTGAATGTTACGAACCATAATGTCACCAGCAGATGTCTGTGAGCAAAACATAAAATGAGATTTACAGATTCATGTAAGATTTGTGTAGTCTGGTAGACTCCGATTTTCTGGTGTCAACAAATCAACAAACATGAACATCAGAAAGCAATGCTAAAAGAACGTACCCCACCAACTTTTTCAAAATATCCCCCATGGCTTCCAAAATTGATCAGCTGCTCGTTGAAAAACCAAGTGAATCTCACATCCAGGGAAGGGTCACGAGACACCTGGCATGGAATAACAACGCTCTCTCCCACTGTAACATCCAGCTGGGTGGCTTTAGAAGTGATGATAGTCGGCTCTGAAGTAACAATGAGATGGTCAGCAGCTATAATATATAAGTGCACATTACTAGTCATCAGTAGCTTGGTGGATAAAACAAAAGTTGTATTTAAGTACATTTTGACCAGGCTTAAGAAGAGACGTTTTTAAAATTAGTTAGCCCATGCTATCCTTTATGCTCCTGAAAAGCTGAATAACTCTTTTGTTTTCTCACATATTGTCTACTGCAATGCTCTATTTGTTGGAGTTTGTAAATCTTCCCTCAACAAACTACGATATCTGCAAAATTTGGCTGCTAGAATCCAGTCTGTGGCCAGGATTGGTGACCATATGACCCCTATTTTGAAGTCTTTGCTCTGGCTCCCTGTCAGGTACTGTATATTTTAAAATCCTTATGCTAATGTATTAGGTTTTGCATTATCTGGCTCCAAAGTATTTGGCTGAACTTCACACTCCGTATGCACAACCTGCAACTTGCGATCCTCTCAGAGTAGTCTTTTTATTCTGTGCTCAGAATTCTTTGGCTGACATTAGAGATGCACATTTGTTAGGTATTTTTAAATCTTGTCTTAAATAACATTTTATTTCAGAATCGGTTTTACTTGATTATCTGTTATATTTTGGTATTTTGGTCTTTAATAATTCTGCATTTTTAGTCCTTGTTGGTTTAGATTGTTTTACATTGTTGTGCTTGCTTTTGTTGTGTATGCTTTGAGAAAGTACTTTTAAAAAGTGCTATAAAAGTCTCTAGCTTTCAATACCTCTTGATCATTGGTTTTATTGTTGTTTTGTTATTGTTGTGTTTTAAATTTGATAGTCTTGTTTTATTCATTTTATTTCTGAGATTTTATTCTATTCTGTACAGCACTTTGGTCAAATTTGGTTGTTTTCAAATGTGCTTTACAAATAAATATTGTATTGTACTGTACTGTACTGTATTGTATAAATGAATTACTACTACTACTACTACATTTGAGGCAAGAAGTGCAATGAGCAACACAATTATACCACCACTAGATGTCACTATGCTGTTACATTTCATCTGAAAGAAGTCTTGTACATCAATTCTCAATCCTGCACCCCCCCCCCCATATTCTCCACCTTTCAAAATATCAATATGTAATGAATGCTCTTGTTATTAATATTATATTAATATTAAACAACTTAAAACACAACGTGTCTGATTGGGTGTTAAAACTCCATTAAAATATCTATCTATCTATCTATCTATCTATCTATCTATCTATCTATCTATCTATCTATCTATCTATCTATCTATCTATCTATCTATCTATCTATCTATCTATCTATCTATCTATCTATCTATCTATCTATCTATCTATCTATCGTCAGCCACTTTTTTCATAATTTCTGGACAGCAAATCAAACACAATAAAACATTTCTATATCATCACATCTGTCTGATAATCCTCACATGAAGTTCATTTAGGATATGTCAAAGAAAAGGGTCAAGATGACAAAAACATGCAACAGTGCATATTAATAAAACAGTCGGTTCAGCTTGAATTTTTGGGATGAATCATTACTGATTAGTAATCTCTGGATTCCCTCGTGCTCAATTATTCATGCTTTATCACGCACCTCTTGCAGAGATGTCTCTTTAATATGGCAAACACGTGAATTTTGCTGGAGCAATTTTATTTAAACTGTTTGGAAATTAACATGTCAAATGAACATGTATTCAGGATCCAGGCTTTCATGTGAAAATGAGAATGAGAGAAGAAACCAGAGAGTTTCTATAGAAACCAATTTTAAAAACAAGAAGGACCACCAAACCGCTGTTCTAATAGAGCGCTGGTATTGTTCACACCGCCTTGTCAAACGGGTAAAGAATTCACAGAGTTGCAAAAAAGGTTGTTTTAGATGGATTTAAGCCCTAATGAAACACAGCACGGTTATTTCCACACATATCATGCATCTCTAATGCTCGCCAAATAAATCAATTCCTCATTAACCACAAGCACAGTTCATCTAGAGAGTGTGGAGATAAGGAGCTTGTGCTTTACTCTTACACTGGCACAGACTGTAGATCGATAGAAAATTGTTATTTTATGTCATACAAAATAATGTTATGCAACACAATATGTTTTATACAGTACACTAACATTCAAAAGTTTGGGATCAGAATACAGTAAAACAGTAATATTGAGAAATATTATGTTTACTAACATTTCTTTTTGACTATATATTCAAATGTAAAAAAATATTCCTATGATGCAAAGCTGAATTGTCAGCATCATTACTCCAGTTTTCAGTTTCCTTCAGAAATCATTCTAATGCGCTGATTTGCCGCTCAACATTTCTTATTCTTATCAATGTTGCTGCTTACTATTTTCGTGGAAATTATATTTTATTTAAAAATTCTTTGACAAAAATCAAAAGAAAAACATTTATTTGAAACAGAAATGTTTTGTAACATTATAAATGTTTTTACTGTCACTTTTGATTCATTTAAATTAGTGTAAATTAAATTCATTTAAAATAAAAGTTTTTGTTTGCATAATATATGTGTGTGTTCTGTGTCTATTTATTATGCATACATATAAATACACACATACAGTATATATTTTGAAAATATTTCCATGTATTTCCATGTTTATAATTATATTCATATAATTTCTATTATAAATAAATATATTTAATATATAAACATAACATATTTTTCTGAAATATACACATGCATGTGTGTATTTATACACAGTACACATACTGTACATACATTATGCAAACAAAAACTTTTGTTTTGTATGCGATTAATCGTGATTTATCGTTTGACAACACTAATTTAAATTCATCACCTGAATAAAAGTATGAAAATGTCTTTCAAAAAAATCTTACTGACTCCAAACATTTGAACTATTTACCATTTATTAATTTATTATTTAACTATTTAACATTTTATTAATATATTTAATATACATTTTTTTTTATAAATGGAAACATCATGTTACTTCTATGCATATATACAGAAGAATAACACATGTACTAAATACTAAAATGTCCCAGCATACCTTTCACCACTAGTGTGCCTGCACTGCTTGCTACTCCAAACTGGTTTCTCGCCACACAAGTGTAAAGCCCTGCGTCAAATTTGGTGATGTTGGATATCTGGAGACTGCCATTATCCAGCACGGAGACTCTAGACAACAAAGTGACATGATGAAAGCCATACAACCCCATTCATCCATATAAACAAGCTTTAAAACCAGTTATTATATTACAATGAAGATCAATGAACTTTAGTCTGGCCACAGAGATCAATAGGCAATAGGACTTAAATAATAATACATTAAGCAATTATAGAGGTAATAAGATTCAGATTTATCAGATTATCATATTATAAAATAATTTGTGGTTAAAACCTGTGTTTTATGTATATTTCACAATTGCATCTCAGATTATTGGGCATTTGGTGTCTTTCTTTTAAAGTTTTCTTTTAAAGACTTTCCATATCACAAAACAGCAACATTCTGGCCATGGTTTCTGCTGAACAGTTCAGCCAAAAATTAAACATTCTGTTATTATTTAATCACCTTCTTGTCATTCCAAACCCATTACTTTCTTTATTCTGTGAAACACAAAAGGTGCATTTTTGGACACACTTTTCTTTGTATTGTAAAAGAAAATGGGGACTGGAACTGTCAAGCTCCAAAATGACAAAAAGCACCATAAAAGAATTAAATGATAAAACAAGAATTTGTGGGAGAGTATAGGCAGATATTACCAAGGTTGTCAGCTTTGAGATTTTGATGACGGGGGGAATTAGGTTAGGCAACAATTCAAGGTTAATGCTCTACAAATTACACCTTTTTTAAACTTTAGAAAAAATTTCCAATTACACATGCTGTTTTAAGTATAAAGATGATTTAAAATCACTAAATCACTCTTTATTAAGATTGCAATACAGTATAAAATATACTTTCTTACATAAATTTGATGTTCAACAATAAATATTTAAGGAAAATCACAATTTTTTGTGTAAATTATTGTGCTGGAATCAACATTCAGCTTCTGAGCTTTATACATTATTTCCAGTAATTGTGACTGCAGTGCAATTTCATATTAACAAGTCTGTCTATGAGCACCATTTCATGCTGTGTATATAATAAAGCAGAATTTCTTTGGTGTTATGGACTATATAAGACAGCGTATTGTGTCAAAACTAACACATTAAGCATAACAAAATCTACATTTCCATGTTCCACTACAAGTGCAGAAGAAAAAGATAAAATTAGTTGTATGCTACTTTTATTTATTGTAGTGCAGAGGCCAAAGCAATGAAAAATGTTGAAGAGCAGAGCGTGGTATGTGCTTAATTTACACCGTGACCTTTCAGCATGCAGGCACAGAAAAAATCTGCTCACACCACAGCAAACAGCTCCTTTTTTATAGACATGTCAATGTTTGCAAGAGTTTAGTAAGTGGATTTTTTAGAAATGAAGGCATGTTGACACGAGAGCTTTCAGCAGGCATGTTGTCCTCATGTCTTGTGGAATTATCATCGATGGTTTTCCACTAGCTGAGGCCAAAATTACACTTACCGTCACTGGTGAATGAGACATGAGGTAATCTGACATTGCAGCATTGATGCTGGTTTGCTTCTGGTCTGCCTGTTCACGCGTTTAGGAAGAGGCGTTGCTTTGGAGAGTGATTTGCAGGGAGGGTGGAATCTTATGCTTTCAAAGCTAGCTTGCTATTGCTAGCCTCTCTGAAATTGCCTACCTTTAAAATACATAAAACTATTTAACTGCGCCAGTGTTTCTAATACAATGGCTAAGGCAGTGACACAAATTTGACATCTTTCTCTCTTTTGACCAATTTAATCAATCTCTCGATATTTTTCCTCCTTTGGGAAGACACAGAAATGCTATCATTGATTTTTTTTTCTTTTGCCATTAGAGCAAATGGGAAAGCAAAGCTGATATTTGTTGTATTGTCCATTCACCACTATAGAAGTTTACCCAACTATGGCTACTTTCACTTCTGAAAACCCTAGAAATGTGAAAAGGATCAATACCAGCAAATACATAGGAAATATGGCTATGACATAAAATAAAAGCTATCTATTTTTTCCCTACATACAATACAATGTCCAAAATAATTCACAAAGGGAGGAAAACTGAGCTTTTTGGTAACACATTACATTAAGCTTCTATATGTTCTATCAATATTAGCAATATGCAATAGCTAACATGACATAACAAAAAACAATTCCTTTATGAATTATGAATGAACATGAATTAGGAACATTTATAAATTAACATCAGCCTAGATTAAAAATGCTGTAAAAATTGCTGTTGATTATCACTATACTGAATTCATTAGCCAGTGTTCGCAACATGTTACCAGCAACTTCACTGGGTCTTTAGCACATTTTTAAAAATCAGTCAGCGGTATAATTATGCATGAATAAATTTATGCAACTTTTACTTATTTATGCACAAACATGGAAAAGCTGGAAACTGTAAATCATATTTGCATAGTACAGTCAGCAGATTTCCAACAAGCACTATATTACAAAAGCAAAATTGGACATGAAGAAATGAAAGCAACTTTTTCTCTTCCCACATGATCATTATAGAAGAAGCCTGAAAAGCTGTTCATTGGTTTTCTCTCTCTTCTTCTCTCTCACAACCAGCAGTGCAGCAGTGTTTAATGAGAGACCCTAGATAGTGGGTGGATGTTAGCACAAGGCTGATGGACAGTGATGGCTACTAATGATTTTCTTACAGTGGCTCCAGACTCGAGAGTTCAGTGGTACTCCCTCCACGGAGACACAGTGCCATATACTACTTAATTCCTCCATGGATTCATCTAAAGTGTATGCTAATGAAATCTGTGATGCACTGCCTTACATACGCTATAAAACCGATTCAAACACGAATCCTTGATCTGGAGGCATTAACAGTGTCTATGTGGAGGCCCCAGTCAATGTTATCACATGAGGCTTACAAACAGACCTGATATTGAATGAATATGCTTAGATGCTTGCTGAATTTCGTTATGGGTCAGTCAATATATATATTTTTTTAAATATTTTTGCCCTTCCAACATTTTGTTAATTGGATTTTTTACAGTGTAGAAATTCTACTATGCAAATAAAAATCATAGTCAATGTGAATTTTGATGCATAATCCTTAAATCAAATGTGACTGGATTTCTTTGAGGTTCATTTTCTTTCTTATTCTGTACTCAGTCATACTTAATTCTCTGATGGATGGTGTCCATGTCAAGGGAAGTGACCTTTAAGCCATTTTAACATCGAATAATGAAGGAGGCTTTCTCAGAACTCTATATGTTGCTCTATAAACTTGATATATACTTATATACTGTCGTTCAAACGTTTGGGATTGGTAAGTTTATTATATTGTTTTTGAAAAAAGGCTTTTAATCTTACATTTACATTTACATTCATGCATTTAGCAGACACTTTTATCCAAAGCGACTTTGCATTCAAGTTACAGTTTTTACATTTTATCAGCTCTTAATCTCCCCAAGGCTTCATTTATTTGATCATAAATACAGTAAAAACAGCAATATTTTAAAAGATTACTATAATTTAAATGGACTGTTTTCTATTTGAATGTAGTTGCATGTAATGGCAAAGCTGAATTTTCAGCACAATTACAATTACTTTATACAGAATTTGTTGATGAAGAATGATGATGTTTATTTGAAACTGATATTTATTTATTTATTCATACAAGAATATTTTAAATATGAAGTGATGTTATGCATTTAACATGTAGCCCAAAATGTAAAATTGCATATTATTATATAATAATTTCTGTTATAAAATTATGGTCTTTGTAGGGAGAGATCCCCATTATTTCATGTTATTTTGGTAACACGTTACTTAAAGCCTTTATGTTTAATGCATTATAACTATTCATAATGTGCTCTGTAATACTTTATATCTTGTAATTATTATAACCAAATTTAAAATGCATGTAACAATGTAACAAATGTAACAATGAATTGATAAGTTTTATAATGTATTAACTGTGGTTACAATAATTCATGAGACTGTACAATGCATTATAAAGTATATGTATATATTGGTGATTTAATCATTTTGCATCAAAGACATTTAAACCAACTGCCTAAACCTATACAAATCTAAATTAATGTGTTAGACAATACAAGAAAGGTTCAAATGAACTTTTACTCTATACCACTTTTATTATACTAATTGCAAATAGTTTATGAAAATACAGATTCAGTTATCAGTGGTTGGTTGATTGTTCAAGTGCTGTTAATGCTATTCTGTGACCTGAAAGAGGTTTTTTCTAGATCAAGTAAATGCAAATGCAGCGGCTGTTGTTGTTGAGACGTTTTGATGTGAATAATCAAGGCTTTGATCAGTAACAACCCTCTGCCTGACCTGGATCATTTTGCTCTGTCTGTATCACTTTAATAAACAGGTTCTTGGCAGACAAAGGGAAATAGGTTGGTAAAAATACCTGTGGCTCTCTCGCAGGGCCTCTTTGCCCTTCCTCCAGGAGATCATCCCGCGCGGAGACATGCGGGGCCTGCACTCAATCAAAACATCTCCACCCTGCCGAGCCAGTGTCTGTGCCTTTAGCACACTATTGGAGAAATCTGGTGCCACTGCTGATGTGAAGAGAAAAACAAGCATCTTACAAAACTGACAGAGAGATAGATTGACTGACTCCTGAAAGTATTTTGGAAGACCTTGTAACATATAAAATGTCATTGCATTAGATATTAGATAAGAAAAAGGTAATTTTTCAAACATTTCATGTCTACGCAACAGCCGTAGAAAACAAAATGTGGAATAAAAGAAATATAAATATATGATTACATTAAATAATTTCATAAAGTGCACTTTTCAAAATTTAGTTCTTACTTTTTTTCCTCATTACAACACAGCTGTATCACACTGACATTTTTGTTTTCATGCCCCAAATAATAATACATTTTAATTCAGAAATGTATTTATGTTCTTCATAGAAAAATGTGTTTATGCAAGTAAAGGATGTATGAATCGCATTTTTAATATACATTTCCGTTTAATTACTTAATTTTTTTGCAAGAAGTCTCTTATGCTCTCCAAGGCTGCATTTATTTAGAAAAAAAATACAGTAAAAAAGTAATATTGTGAAAAATAATTACAATTTACAATAACTGGTTTCTATGTGAATATATTTTTAAATGTAATTTATTCATTATGATGCAAAGCTAAATTATCAGCATCATTACTCCAGTTTTCAGCGTAACAAGATTCTTCAGAAATCATTCTAAAATGCTGATTTGCTGCTTATCAATGTTGAAAAGTGTTGTGCTGATTAATATTTTTGCAAAAACTTAAGAAAAGCAACAATATAAATGTCTTGACTGTCACTTTTGAACAATTTAATGCCTCTTTGCTTAATTAAAGTATCAATTACTTTAATTTTTTTTATATACTTACCCCAAACTGTTGAAGGGTAGTGAATAATATAATACATTAAATTAAAACATTTGAATAAATGAATAAAATAGGACAAAACAATTGTGTCATGTCATGTCACAGACTCATTTTCTTCCACACAACCTGCCAGCCTGCTAAATCTCTATCTGCTTCCCTCTTTGCCAAATCTCATCGTTGTCTCACTTTCCAGAGGCATGCGAGGAGGATGTTTTTAATGCGATATCCTCACTTAAGAGCACACTCAAGAGCTCACACTATCCCCCGCACACCACTAAGTCAAACCGAGTCAAGCCAGCCGGCACAAATCTAAAGGCTCTAAAATGCGAAGACTGTCTACCTCACATCTCCCCCAGGGAGCAATTTCAGCATACTAGACTTTCCTGCCTGTTTGGCATCCATCTGCACTCAGCGCTGACAGCATCAAAGCACCCATTGTGCTGACAAATGACAGGACTAGGGAACAGAGCACTTCTCTCATCTGCCGCATGATAAAATGGCCTTGAACGTCAACTCCTTTAATCTTCAGCGCAGAGATGGGTTTGATCATTGATCCTGTCAAAAGTTATTTTGCTTCTCATAATAGCGGGTCAACTGTTTTTAAATGCAGCGTAAAAGAGTGTAGTAAGACTAATGAGTGATAGCGTTTGCTGACAATGTGGTTGGAATGAGTACAAAACACAAGTACTGCTACACAGCACTGTTGCACCAAAACAAAACAAACTTTATATCATCTGGCCAAATGCCTATTGGCTATATATTTCAGAATGTGATTGACAATGTCTTTAGTAACTAGTGATCCCTTACCAATGACTTTGAGTTCAGCGTTGGCAAACACTCTGCCGTGACGGTTCTCAGCGATACACTGGTACATCCCAGTATCTGACAGAGTCAGACTGCTGATGGATAATGCCCCGTTTACCACCTGGATTCTGTCCTGGAAACATAACAACAATCCCACAATTCAACTGACTTGTGTTACATATTGTATATACAATGCCCTCCAAAAGTATTGGAACAGTAAAGACAAAATTGCTCTGTTGGCTGTGGAATAAAGACATTTACAAATATGATTAAAATATGAATATGAGACAAATCTACAGAATGTCACATTTTATTATTGGGTGATTCAACACATAGATGTTTTACCAGCTGTTCAGCACTTTTATAGTTTCATCCCTCTATCTGATGTGAGCATAAGTATTGTAACAGTTGCTTCATAGGTCTTTCTAAGTGATCAGCTGTGTCCTGTTGCATTAATTCTTCAGATATTAAAAGCAGGGAATGTGTCGCATCAGTTATATCCATTACTTCTGTATTCTGAATCTTGCATTCGAGGATGACACACAAACCAGGATGAAGATGAGGGAGCTGACTTTGAGAGAAAAGCAAGCAATTTGGATGCTAAAAGAAAAGAGGAAGTCAATTAGAGCAATAGCAAAAACAAAGGGCATGGAGAAATCAAGAGTTTGGAAACCACCAGCGACACCAGCAACCAACAATGACCTGATCGGCTGAGAAAACAACAGTAGTTGATGACAGACAAATCATAAAAGCTATGAAAATGAACCCTAAAAGACGTGTCTGTAAAATCAGCAACAACTTCCAGAAAGCTGGGGTGATGCTCTGACAATCTACTGTCCTCAGGAGACTTTGACACAGAATAACAGATGCTACACAGCAAGATGCAAACCTCTGACCAGCACCAAAAATAGAAAGGCAAGATTAGAGTTAAGGTGAGCCAGAAGAGTTTTGGAACTGTGTTTATGGACCGATGAGACAAAGATGAACCTTTATCTAAGTGATGGGTAAGCAAAAGTGTGGAGAAAAAAGGGAACTGCAAATGATCCCAAGCATACAGCCTCATCTGTAAAGCATGTTGGAGGTGGTGTCATGGCACGGGCATGCATGGCTGTCTCTGGAACAGGCCCTCTCAACTTTACTGATGACGTAATGTATGATGACTGTAGCAGAATGGGGAAGTGCTTCATATTGCATCAGGACAATGACCCAAAACACCCTGCCAGTTCAGTCAAGGAGTTTATAAGGGCAAATAAATGGAAAGTTTTATATTGTCCAAGTCAATCTCCAGATTTAAAACTGATTGAACATGAATTTCTCCAGCTGAAGAGGAGAGTAACGGCAGAAACTCCCCAAAAATAGAATTGGCTGCATTAAAGGCTGGGAAAAGTATTTCAAAGGATGAGACCAAGAGTCTGGTGATGTCTATGGGTCACAGACTCACTGCTGTGATTGTGTGCAAGGGATCCGAAACTAAATAATAACTTTTAATCTTTTATATCTGCCTTATGTTCAACTGTCCCAATACTTATGCTCACATCAATGAGTGGGATGAACTCTAAAAGTGCTGTTCTTTTTATTTGGTAAAACATGTATGTGTTGAATCACCCAATAATAAAATGTGACATTCTGTAGTTTTGTCTCATATTCATCTTTTAATCATATTTGTAAATGTCTTGACTCCACAGCCAACAGAGCAATTTTGTCTTTACTGTTTCGATACTTATGAAGGGCACTGTATATAGTGTTTCTATATAGGGAAAAACAACAACAACAAAAAACACCTTGCTTTTGTGTACTGCGTTAGGCTAATATTATTGCTCTTTTGTTGGTTTTGATTGTTTCTATTGTCATCATTTGTAAATCACCATGGATAAAAGCATCTGCTAAATGACTAAATATATACTGAAAATTCACTTCAGTAATACTTTACATGTCAAATTCTACATAGAAAACACACTCAATATATGTAATGCAATGTTTTCCTCTTTTCTATCCTTGTACACATTTAAACATGAAATATGCAACTTGTTCAAGAAATAACAATTTTACACAAACTGTTTTGACAGATTTGATCAGGGAAAAACACTTTCTTCTACTGGAAATTTCTATAAATAATGCAAATATATCCTTGCTATTTTTTTCCAACACATTCATAGTGATTACTTTTGACAGGGCTTTGCAGCAAGCTATATGCATTAATTACCAAACATTATTATCATTTTGAACAGTGGACACACACATTTCATGTTTAAAAGAAGGTATGTTAGTGCACAGACATTTAAAAAATGTTTTTTCAAGATTGTTAAATAAATAATTAAGGGCAACACTACTGTGCAATAACGAAAACAAATCAAGTGGAAATGAATCATCCATACAAACCAATTTACTAGAATGAATCGTTCTTCTCGATGCTACTTGTTAGATAATGTTAGATATTTTATCTTAGATAAAATTGTCACAACAAAACTAAAAAAAAAAAAAATAAAGGATTGGGACATCACCAAACTATACTGTATTCATGGAAAGTGGCTGCTATAAAATAATAAAATTACAGATGTGAAGGGAGCAGAACGGAGGATGAATCTAATCCCACACTAGCAGTGGATTGCTGCTGATGGGAGGTCTATAATTTTTATTTTTTTATCCTGGCCAAGCACTTACTCGTAAAGCCCCTGTTATGCTGCCATTGCGCTCACTTGAGTGTGAAAAATTTGAATGGTGCATTCAGGTTGAATGAACTGAGATTTAAAGGGCTCAAATATCTGCACTCGCTCTCTGCATGTGGGCACTTCAGAGTCTGCTGGCATTAACTTTATGCTTTATTTGAATTTCATTGTTCAAGTGCAGCTGGAAAATGGTGTAACTCTCTGGCCACGTGATCTGCCCCAACATGGAGCATCACAATCTAACCGATAGTATAAACAGACCACTTCCTATGTGTGCCATGTTGACAGGGGTAAACTAGAGAAGATCAGTACAGCCTCTAGCAGCAAAGACAAACGGTGGCATAAATCAGCTTTATGGGGTAATTAATTAGGGGTGACATTCCACTGAAATCAGCACTTTCCCCCTCGACGGGAGAGCGCCGTTTGAGTGGGCTGTGCTGCACCAGACTGATTAAGTTGCCCACCTGAATAGACATCGCAAAGATTGACCCAACATTATGGGTATTGGCTTGGCATGTGTGATATTGTTGCTGAGGTAAACATTTACACAAGCAGAGGATGATTTGGTGTAGTACTAGGGAAAAAAATCTAAACAAACTTTTATAATTTAAAAGTACATAAAATAAATCGACTATACAACTGTTAGTTTTAATGCACTCATCTGACTGAATAAGAATGGCATTGCCGACACTGAACATTTCACTGTTTGCATCAGTTTGCTATATATACTTTCACTTCTATGGTTTGCAATATCGTGACTGAACTATTTTGTTGGTGGAGCAAAACTAAAACACAAAATACCTACCTGTTTTGTCTGAAATGTCTATTTAGCCTGTGGCCTCATGCCCACAGGCAAATCACAGCTGTGTTAAAGTTCAGTACAACTAAAATGCCTTTAAGACAAGTTATTTCACCCAGCGGCAATTGTGGTAACACACAGGGTAGCTGTTTTCTACAGTATGTAGGCTGTAAACATACAGGTGCAACTTACTTTAAAGGTAAAAAACAAACAAACAAAAAAACATTTTTTTTTAACATAGTTATAATAATACATTTCAAATTAACAATACAATCTGACAATAGTGGTATCATCAATTTAGCTTCTTCTGCTTAAATGACACAAAATCCAAAACAAACAACAAAAAACTGCCAACCCGATCTCTTGACATTTGTACATATTTTATGAGGTGGCTAATTCATATGTATTTGTATGACCTGGCTTGTACTAATTCGTACGTTTTGTGAAAAATCGTATGTATTTTACGAGGTGGCAAATTCGTAGGAATTCGTACAAATGACCACACCTAACCCCACCAGTAAACCTACCCCTTACAGAAAACGCTGGACTGTACAAAATTGTATGAGTGAGGTTGTACAAATTCGTACAAATTTTATAAGTTGGCTAATTTGTTCAAATTCATATGACCTCACTCGTACGATTGTGCATGTTTGTGGCGAGATAGCGTTGAAACTGCAACAAAACAAAACAACTGAAACAAAACAAAAACAATTAAAACAAGAGCAACAAAAGTAAAACAAAATAACAAAACAAAAACAACGATACAAAACAAAACAAAGAACAAAACTGCAACAAATCTAAACAAAAAACAACAACAACAGCAACAAAAAAAAAAAAAAAACGGGCTGATCAAGATCAAGCGAAAAAATCAAAGTATCTTGCACACAAAAATTTTAATACTAAATACAGCTAACGAAATTTAAAAACTGCCTAATTTATAATCGCCTAATTTATAATCAGAAAATGCAAAGACAAATGCTAAGTCAATTATGGAGCAATAACTCAAAGCTATTGAGAAATAAATCAAAGAAATCAAATGGAATCATTGAAATGAACCATCCATACAAACTGATTTACTATGAATCAGACTTCTCAATGCTACTTGAGAGAGATGGAAATATAGAAGGTAATATTTGATTATTGCCTCAGCTCACTTATGTAGCATACAGTGTGAAATAATTCTGTCACGCTACACCACTGCTGAAAAAAAAGCTTATTACTGTATTTTAAAAATTAAAAAATACTGAAAACTAGAATTAAATAGCTAGCGCTACCATTTAGGGTTACTTTCTGACATTGATCGTATGGAGCTTCTGTAATGTGCTCTGAATACTACATTCAGGTGATGGTGGATAGTTCTTTTCTGTTCATTGTATTCATCAAATAACAAATGACACTCTTCTTCTCTTCCTCTGACTACATGGATGACCTTTGGTCTGGAGATTGATCAAATGCTGAGGTAGCCAGTGGTGACATTTACAAAATGGTAACACCTCAGCTCATTAAGAGTGCAGCCTCACACGCCGAGATTGTGTTCACTATCTCTCAGAGCGATGAAACAAGCTCTGTTGTACATGACATTAATACAGCACAGAACTACTCTGAGCCGTACAACAACTGAGCCTTACACACCTAAACCAGAGTTCTGGAAATACACATGTAGAATCCTAAAAATAAACAACATAATACTGAGAAAGGCAATAGAAAGTCGTTGTGTCATTGTGCTACAAATATATTTACATATTTATGTACTTAATAAAAATACCCCACAACTTTTGGTATACTTACCTGTTATACTTAAAGTCTTGCAATTCTCATCAATAGAGACATTAAAACACATTTTAGACTTAGTATTTAAAAATGTGCAATGTGCACAAGTAGCACTCCAAATAAAGTTGAATTATAATTTTTTACATAAGTCTCGAGCGATATGTCAGTAAATGTTAAAAGTTTTGAACTATACTTATTATGAAATAAATGTATTTTAAATATATTACTTTAATTTATACTCAATTTGAAAGTGAAAGTGAAGTGACGTGTGGCCAAGTATGCTGACCCATACTCAGAATTTGTGCTCTGCATTTAACCCATCCAAGTGTACACACACACAGAGCAGTGGGCAGCCATATTGCTGCAGTTGGGGGTTCGGTGCCTTGCTCAAGAGTCTCACCTCAGTCGTGGTATTAAAGGTGGAGAGAGAGCGCTTGTTATTCACTCCCACCACCAGCATTCCCTGCCGGATCTGAGACTCAAACCCATGACCTTTGGGTTACAAGTCCGACTCTCTATCCATTATGCCCCCACACAAAAAAAATAAAAAATTGATGTAGTGTTGTTATTGTTAACTAAGAATATAACAATATTATAGAAATGGTTTTCATTACTTGAAATAAAATAAAATATGAAATACTTAAAGAAAAAAGAAATGTTACATTGGTAACCATCAGTAATAAGTTCAACAACTAAAATTCTACTTTCATATTATAGCTAATTTTACGGTGGCCGAGAAGTTATATCAAGCTATATCTACCTCTTCCGACTTGTCTGATTTGTCGCTGTTTTCTGACTTATAATTTAGCTTTTGTTTATTGTGAAATTAAGTTGTAAAACGTTCTAATTAATTCTTTAATATGTGCAATCTACTAATTAAGTTATGTAGGGTGAATGTGAACCAAACAAGAACTCAAAAATTAGTTTTGACGTTGACATAATTAAAACTGTAGTTCCCAGTAGCATGCTTTAATGAGACTTAAATCAGAAGAAGAAAAAATGCTGAAATTAAGTCTAATTTTTAGAAAGATGAGAAGATGGAGATTAGTGTGTTGTTGATATTTAGATTTAGATTTCCTTCCATACTTCCTAAAGCTGCTAACTTGGTCTTTCAGGTGCACTAAAGATAAAGCAAACTGCATCTCCCACCTCAAAGGACTCTAGCGGCTCTCCGTTCTTCAGCCACCTGTAAGATGGTTTGGGCTTGGCGCTCGCTTTACACTCCCACAGCAGAGATTCATCAATGGCTTTCTGCACATTCTGAGGCTTCTCCACCAGATGAGGGGGTGCTGAGATCCATCAATAAACACACAACACACAACGAGATATCAGCACCTCACAAAGCGCTGCTGATAAAAATGAATTTTCAACAGCTCCCAAATCCCAGACACACTTAGAGTTGGTTATTGATTAGCCCCTGTTAGGAATCAATAAACCAACCAAGCAGTTTATGAGCCAATTAATGAACAAATCCAGTTATTAATCAATCAACATGGCATTAGAATGAATAAAAAAAGCATAATACTGTATGAATAATTTACAAGGACATTTAGTAAACCGCATTCACACTGAGCTGAGGAGATTACAGGACTCAGCTCTCACTAAATGTGAATCAAATTTAGCCTGTCTTTGGTATATTGCTTTAATATTTATATTGCTTTGAGGAACAACACCCTTCCCAAACATGCATAAGAAAAAGGTGCTAGAAAAAGTGCAAATGTTACAGTTTTAACCTCGATTACATATTTATACTTAAAGCTAAGATAAAAAAAAATGTCTTGAAACATATTAAAATGAGATTGATTCTCGTGGCTTCGGTGAAGGTCGGTGTGACTTGCATAGGCTGCACTATTCTTTTAAGACAGGAGAGAAAGGAAAATAAATCATGCCGTAGTGCAAGCATGGACAAAGTAGCATGCTTTATAGGTATCAGTCACACTGCTGGAGCTCATAATTTTGAGTTCAGCCATTATGTTATAAACAACAGTGACCCATATTGATTATTCTATAAGTCCAACAGCAGTGATAGATGGACAATACAGTCTATGGGAGATTATGGATTTTTACCTGCCAAATAATTGCAATGACAAATAATTACAACATACAGGGATACTCATGAAAATCTGACATCCTGGTTATAAAACATCATGGGGTGATAAATTAAACATACAATAATTATCAGTGATAAACTCAAATATATAAGCATTCATAAAAGCTTAATGGTGCATATTGATTGCACGTTTGTCAGATTATAGAAAGAATCAGCTGAATGTCCAATTTGCTCTTTTCTATACAATGAAAGCGGTGGTCACCATTCTTTTACATTTCAAAGAAAAGGAACAGCTTGAACCAGGGGTATTATGATTAAATACAACCTGAATTCCAGAAATGTTGGGGCGTTTTAAAATTTGAATAAAATGAAAACTAAAAGACTTTCAAATCACATGAGCCAATATTTTATTCAAAATAGAACCGAGAATATAACAAATATTTAAACGGAGAAATTTTACACTTTTATCCACTAAATGAGCTCATTTCAAATTTGATGCCTGCTATAGGTCTCAAAAAAGTTTGCAAGGGGTAACAGAGGGCTGAAAAAGCAAGAAATGTTGAAAAGATTCAGCTGGGAGAACATCTAGCAACTAATTAAGTTAATTGACAACAGGTCTGTAACATGATTAGCTATAAAAGGAATGTCTTAGAGAGGCAGAGTCTCTCAGAAGTAAAGATGAGCAGAGGCTCTCCAATCTGTGAAAGAGTGCTTAAAAAGATACTTTAAAAACAACGTTCCTCAAAGTTTGCAAATCTCATCACCTACAGTGCATAGCATCATCAAAAGATTCAGAGAAACTGGAGAAATCTCTGTGTGTAAGGGACAAGGCCGAAGACCTTTGTTAGATGCCCGTGGTCTTCGGGCCCTCAGACAACACTGCATCACTCATCGGCATGATTCGATCATTGACATTATTAAATGAGCCCAGGAATACTTCCAGAAACCACTGTCGGTAAACAATCCGCTGTGCCATCTGCAGATGCCAACTAAAGCTCTATCATGCAAAAAGGAAGCCATATGTGAACATGGTCCAGATGCGCCGTCGTGTCCTGTGGGCCAGGGCTCATTTAAAATGGACTGTTTCAAAGTGGAAAAGTGTTCTATGGTCAGACGAGTCCAAATTTGACATTCTTGTTGGAAATCATGGATGCTGTGTTCTCCAGGTAAAAGAGGAGGGAGACCTACCAGCGTGTTCAGTTCATAAGCCAGCATCTCTGATGGTATGGGGGTGCATAACTGCATACGTATGGGCAGTTTGCATGTTTTGGAAGGCACTATGAATGCTGAAAGGTATATAAAGGTTTTAGAACAACATATGCTCCCCTTCAGACAACGTCTATTTCAGAGAAGGCCTTGTGTATTTCAGCAGGGCAATGCAAAACCACGTACTGCCAGAGGCGGACAGTAGTGGAGTACATTTACTTGAGTATTGTACTTAAGTACACTTTTTGAGTATCTTTACTTTACTTGAGTATTTTTTTTTTCTGGAAACTTGTGACTTTAACTTCACTATATTTTTCACTCCACTACATTTCTATCAAGGTCCTCGAAGTAGAAAGTCGTTATGCAGCAGCTTTGAAAGTCAGTGAATGATTTTTTTCTTTTCGAAAATGTGATTTTTTTGACAGCATATCAGTAATCACTCTTGTCGGGTTACATAAAGTGATTTTCCCAGAATTTTTTTTAACACTGACCAGTTGCAAATGTGATATGTTTTTGCAACGATTCAATATTAAGAAGTTTATATTGTGGTATGTATTAGACACAATATTGTCTGATTTTGCAAAATTGTGTAAACGAAAATATTACCTATAAAACAAAAGAACAACTGTTGTGCATCTCCTAACAAAACACAATAGGTGTTTGACTTGAAGCAGCTGCACAGATGTTCTGTGTGTGACATCAACGCACCGCAAGAGAGATGATGTCAAATACATTTGGCTGTTTTGTTTTTTTGTTAAAGCAGTGTTGCTGTTGTAAAGTTATTCAGCTACAGTTGTGTTGCTGAGTTTTAAAGCAGGTTTTTTTTTTTTTTTTTGATCAGTCTGTATTTACAGCATTTTCACGGTCCACTCGGTTCAAATGTGGATGAATGGCTACACGTAGATGTGTGTACACACTGCCAGAGCTGTGAGAGATCACTACCATCCTGCTTTTGTGGGAGTGGGCAGGGGTGTTTTTTTTTTTCAACTCACTTGTTTTATTTCTATAAGTTTTAACATTCTAAAAGCTCTTTATTCCAAAGATACTACAACTTAGTCGGTGTGTTCAGTAGGTGTAATGCATTGTAAGTTGCTTCAGAGATATTGCAAGTATTACATACAACAAAAATAAAACAGTGCATTGACATAAAAAGGAAATTTACTTTTGGTACTTGAGTACTTTTAAATGCAATTACTTGTGTACTTTTACTTATGTAAAAATCTGTCTTTACAACTTTCACTTGTAATGGAGTAATATTTGGCCAGCACTATCTGTACTTTCACTTAAGTAATGGAGTTGTGTACTTTGTCCGCCTCTGCATACTGCAGCTGTTACAACAGCATGGCATCGTAGTAGAAGAGTCTGGGTGCTGAACTGGCCTGCCTGCAGTCCAGATCTTTCATCTATAGAGAACATTTGGTGTATCATTAAATGAAAAATATGTCAAAGACGACCACGAACTCTTCAGCAGCTGGAAACCTATCAGGCAAGAATGGGACCAAATTCCAACTCATAACTTCGATGCCCAGATGTCTTCAAACTCTTTTGAAAAAGAAGAGGAGATGCTACACCATGGTAAACATGCCTCCGTCCCAACTATTTTGAGACCTGTAGCAGGCATCAAATTAGAAATGAGCTCATTTTGTGCATACAATTTTAAAATTGATCCGTTTAAACATTTGTTATGTTATCTATGTTCTATTGTGAATAAAATATCGGCTCATGTGATTTTAAATTCTTTTAGTTTTCATTTTATTCAAAATTAAAAAACGTCCCAACATTTCCAGAATTCGGGTTGTAAAAGTACCACCATTATAAAAAAATCACAACTTAATATAAAACACATTAATAAAATATAAAACACATTAACTTTTTTTGTTTAGCTAGTTGCCAAAACTAATTTTCTCTTTTGTTTATTTTAGGTTGAAGTACTAAATAACTCAAACGTATGGAAGCCTGGCACAGAATAAAAAATAAAAAAGGCAATTGTGACTTTTCATTTTACAATTTACTTTTTTTTTTTCACAATTTTATATAGAGTTTATATCTCGCAATAACATTTTTTCTTGCAGTTCTAACAAAAATCAGAATTGCGAGATAAACTCTGATGAAAAATTGAGTTTGCCTCTCACGATTCTGATTTTATATCTTTTTTTTCAGAATTCTGAGTTTGCATCTCACATCTCACTGAGGTTATATCTCACAATTCCTGCAAATCAATCAAGATGTAATCTCAGAATAGCAAGAAAAAAGTGAGAAATGTAGCAATTACCTTTTTATTTTTTATCTCTTTAAATTAGTCTTTATCTAAATATATACAGTATATGTATTTAGGAACAAAAAACAATAAAAAGTGACAAAAACAACAACATTTCTAAAACTAAAATGAAGAGAGAAAATATAAAAAAATTAAATCTAAATAAAATTACAGAATTTTTGTTAGAATATAAATAAAATTACACTGGCTTTAAAATTCTGCTACAGCAAGTCTATCATTTTGTCCACACAAACAGCGTTCATACAGGTTTGTAAGATTTAAAAATTTGGCTGAACTTTAAGAGAAAAGTACATTTATTTAATCTCTGAAATATTTCTGCCCTACCGTAGAAGGACAGTCGCCCCTTCACTGTGTTTTTGCCTCTGGAGTTCTCAGCTGTGCATTCATATGGTCCTGCATCTTCCTGTTGAAAATAAGGGATCTCCAACACGCCACTGGATTTGCCAACATCCACTTTTCTGGGAAAAGGAACTCCGTCTGGTCTTCTCCAGGTGATTGCAGGTACTGGACTGAAAGCAAAATGTAAATTTGATTGTTTAATGAGCTATATTTCCCTTTAAATAATAATAGTCTATATATAAACTGGAAGAAAAACCCACTGTCTCAGTGATTGTTAGCATGTGATATTGTGTAGCAGGCTCTAGTATCAGTTGTTATATTTACTTTCCCAAAGCGAAGCACTCCAGTTTGACTGTCAATCCTTTGGCAATAGCCAAAACTTCTGGAAATTGGACTTCAATTTTGGGTTCATATTCTCCCATAATGCCTGAAACACAGAAAAAGAATGATAGTTTCCAATTAAAACCCTATGCTTAAAACCACAAATGAGACATTTTTATGAGCTGAATACATATGGTAAAACCATCACCATCACTGCGGAGTACGAGTGATGTAGGAGGCCCCTGCACTCTGCTTTGGGTCACAGTGTTAGTCACGACACAGGTGTAGTTTCCCACGTCTGAGGGCTCCACTTTAGCGATGTAAAGGTTGCCTGTTTTCTGTGACACAAAGCGCCGCGTGTCTTGCTTCACGAATGAGGGATATTCGTTAAAGATCCAAGAAAAGGTCAACTCTGTCGAAAAGAGAAGAGGTGAGACTCTGTACTGCACCACATGCTTCGAAGTTTTCCATTTGTAAATACTAGTATCCATCCATCCATCCATCCATCCATCCATCCATCCATCCATCCATCCATCCATCCATCCATCCATCCATCCATCCATCCATCCATCCATCCATCCATCCATCCATCCATCCATCCATCCATCCATCTCTGTCTGTCTGTCTGTCTGTCTGTCTGTCTGTCTGTCTGTCTATCTATTCATCATTTATTCATCCACTTCCATCCGTGCATTCGTCTATCCATCCATCCGTCCGTCCATCCATTCATCCAACCATCCATCAGTCCATCCATCCATCCAAACAAAAATAAACTTTTATAATAATTATTAACAATAATTATCAACGATAATATATTAATTAATTGCAATAATACATTAACAAGGAAACATTTAAAACTGCTTTAAATAATTTACAGTCTGAAGATTTGAGTATCTTTAAAACAAGAAAAAGACTGGCAAAATAAAACTTGAGTCCATCAGTACAAAACGATCTGATCTTTGCCCAAGAATTCAGGTTATGCCCAGTTTTTTTTTTTTTTTTTTTCATGATGGATCTACAAAAAAGCAAGTGATTTTAGCCTTCGGTAAGTTTTGAAAGGTTTGGCTCCATTAAAGCAATAAGGTCTGATGTGTTCAGCCCAACACTAAACACAGTAATCAAGACAGCAGGGGACAGTGGA
Organism: Barbus barbus; assembly: GCF_936440315.1. Taxonomy (NCBI): domain Eukaryota; kingdom Metazoa; phylum Chordata; class Actinopteri; order Cypriniformes; family Cyprinidae; genus Barbus; species Barbus barbus. The sequence continues at coordinate 8,486,038 of NC_136718.1, forward strand.
GCACAACACTTATGTAGCACAGCTGTGCTAACTACTTTTCATCTCAGGCAGAGCTTTTTGATGAGAAGTGACAGAATAGCCAAGAATAAACCACATTTATACTTACACATCCAAAGCATGTTGTGTAATTTTAATATGTTGAAAACATTACCCTACATTTGACATCTTAAACACATTTTCTTATAGGGAAATGACACTGCTTATAAGCTATCTCACGTTTCAGTAAATAAACACTGTTGCGCTTATTTTGCACATCAATGTAATAACCTTTCCTGTGGCCCTTTTGAAAGTGCCTTGTTTTTTTCCGAGTTCAACATGTTCTGTTCTTAAAAATGTCAACAGTCTAAGTGACGACATAAACTCTGAACAGACTGATTACTAGACCTTTTTTAAGTGTGGCCACTCATTGAGTTAACAGCAAAGAGCAAAAGTTTGCCTCGCATAACATTTAACTTGTGCTCTGTAGTATACCACTTAAGGGCACTAAATCAACAGTGGAAAAAGGATGTAATATGTGTTTATGCTGTTATATGGGCAGTGAGGTTGAAAAGCCTGTGAGCTAATTACAGAGGACCATAATTGCTGGTTGGGGGGGGGGGGGTTAATAGGAACAAACAGTAGAAACGGCCTCTCTCTGTCTCTGTGAAAAGGTAAAATCTGCACATATGATAACTCACATGAGGCACAACATAAAGTTCATGAATTAGTATATTGTTAAACATATTGAATGATCATTGATCTTGCTTTTTTCTTTGCCATTTTTATAAAGACCAGTTATGGATTGATATGTCCTGTTTAGGGCTGCAAGACAGACTATCTTAGCAGATAGACTGACAATTGGTCTCATTTTCTATCATTAAGTAGAATAATATTATACACATAAGGGGTAATGTACAGTCAGTCAGCTATTATCACAAAATACACTGTTGCACCAGGCCTTATGTAACCACAAAGGGTTTTATTTAGCAGTAATGACTGGCTGGATGTTCATTATCCTGCTATTTTATGGCTATTTACTAAATAAATAAATAAATAAATAGGCATAAAATATTAATTTGTTTTGAAATTATTGTGTGAAAAAAAATACTAAATACAGTTTTTCTCAGTCGCTTTGGTGCATTTCTCAGATAAGAAATGAAATTTTCAAAACTACTTGTTCAACCTCCACGTCATCTAGTCACTTGTGCATATTCTTTTGAACAAATTGTGATTGCCTTGGTACATTCATGCAACTGAATATGTACATTTCTCTTTGGTTTCCTACATTTTCAGTTGCTAATATCATGTTGCTCAAAATTTATTATATAGTTCTCTGGCCGGCAAATCAGCCGGCCAGAAAATAGACAATAAAACACCTTACCTCCCATATGGGCTGGAGGGCCACAGAGAAGAACCACACCTTGCCCCTCTCTGACACTCACTGGACTTCTCCTCTGGGTTTTAAACTCCTCCAGATCTATTAGAAAACAAATGATAGAAGAAAGAACAGAAAAGAAAGAAATAAGCAATATGTGACCCTGTCTGTGAAATCCAGGCTAAAGTCTCAAAATCTAATTATGAGATAACAAGCATCAAAGTTTGATTTCATCCATTAATTTCACCATGATTTCTATCTTTGACATGATCTTACTCAGTCAATATTAAAGATATCAAGGTTCTTTGCCTCATAAAGGATGATTTGATGCAGAAAATAGTAAATCACCAAAAAATGACTTTAGCTGGACTTCAGGCAGGGTCACATTGTTAACATGTAACAATTTAATCTAGACACAGTTACCCTCATTAACAATGGCTTGTTTGATGGATTGAGTACAGTTACATTTAATGACATTGTATACTGTTTTAAACAAATAGAAAGTAATGCATTTTGGAGTCTAGATCCAACAAAAATAGTTCACTCAAATTTTATTTGTCTTTATGACATTCCAGACTTTCTTTCTGCTGTGAAACACAAAAGGAGATGTTTAGCAGAATGTACATGCTGCTCTTTTCCATACAATAAATGTAAATGCTGCTCAAGAGTTGTAGAGTTTCAGAAATACCAAAAAGCTCCATAAAATTAGCCCACTGAAGTTAAGAACTGAAGCTATGTTCTGATAATGTACTTAAACTATGTGCTTAAATCTCATGTTTGGCCATAATGAAATGCTAGCGATGTCAAATGTCATCAGTTCCTGTGTGTCTCATAACTGTCACGATGTACCAAATTTGAATACGTAAATAAAATCTGAGATTCTAAAGATTAGATTTTGAGTCTGTTTTTCACAGAAAAATGACGGTTTAGGAAGACTTGGAATATAGTGCCAAGACTCGTATGGAATACTTTTACAATGCTGTTTTATTTTGCTTTTTGGAGGCTGGCAGTCCATGATCACCATCTTTCACTTTCATTGTATGATAAAGAGCAGTGTGAACCAGAGATGGGCACTCGAGTTAGTGACTCGGACTTGAGTTGCACTCGAGTCGCATTTTTATAGACTTCAGACTTGACTCAGACTCCAACAACAAAGAGTTCAGACTTGACTCAGACTCCAGGTCAAAGACTTCAGACTTGACTCGGACTCCAAGTTAAAGACTCGTGAACATCTCTGGCGTGAACATTATACCTAAAGGCTGGAATTCAAAATCTGAAAAGATTTTAAAACACCTGACATCATACACTTACTGACTTACTGACCATCATACGACTGAGGATCACACACTACAAGACTTTAAAGTCGTTCCAGTCACAACAAACTCATCAACAAACTTGTGCCTTGGTTGACAATGAAAAATAATGTGTGTTCTAAAATCATCAACATGTTTGATCTCCTCCAACTAGATGGAATCATAGTCTGAAGCTAAAAAAAAATCAGAGTATGCGACCATCATACACTATGTAATTTTCTTTGAAATTGGTCAACTCAAATCTGCAGACTGGCTCTGACTTTTGGCAACTAGCTTCGACTTACCCAAACTGTAAATCAGGGCAAAAGTCATGTAGAGTATTCCAGCCTTAAATTATGATTTTGTGTTCAACAGAATAAAGTGCATCATACAGGCTTAGAATGAGCGCAAATTATCAGAGAATTTTTCATTTTGTGTATAAATTCAGAATATACCACCAAACTCCACTTTTCTTCTTCATTGATTTAAAAACCCACAAGGATAAAAAATAAATCAACAAATAAAGTGAGCTGCATACTTTCTTTTGTGAGTATCTTACACTTTATTCTGTGAAGGAAACAATGATGGAGATTGCGTTTACCTCACCTGCACTGAATTCAGTGAGGGGGTTGTGTCTAGAGAACGGCAAATTCAAACAGAATATGCATGAACAACACATCCACTCAAAACACCACAATCCCCACATGCCTCCACGACACAAACTATTTCAACACCATCCACAAAGCAGGGGTTTGATCAGGCTTTAAAGCATGTCTCTGTAAGGGAGGGGTGCTTTTTGTGCTCTGCATGCAAGTTCCACTGAATTACCCCCATCAGGATAAGTTTTCCTCCAGAATGTTCTGTAGACAAATTTTTCAGTTCACATAATATCTCATTACAGCATCCTTACAAGACATTTCTATGAGGCCAAAATAAACAAACCGACAACTCTCTACTATACATATGCAATAAAATCATCTGCTCTTCAGATACTGTACATATAAAACATTCATCAAGAGAAAGACACACTCCACTGCCTCTAATTGGCTTCTCAGTTATCAACTATACGTTGTGTTCTATTCATCGCTCTCGGCAAAGTAAACACCGTAAGCCCTTGTGAAGCTGCAGAGATTGAATACTGTATTGTATTGAAAGTAATGAATTTGTGACCTGTAAAAGACAGGGTGAAGGAAAATAAATTTTCTAGCATCTCCATAATAATATGAAAACAGTGATTTTGAGAAAACCAAGAGGTTAAGTGTAACAACATACTACTTCAATATTCAAATTATGTTTAATATAAAACAAATTAGAAAAAATTAAAAGCATATTTAACAGTAATTCAATTTTAAGATTATCTTTGCATGCTGCTGGAAATGCATTAAATCAACAGAACACAGACACAGGCCAGTGCTGCTGATGGGATGTAGGAAATTATTTTTTGGAGAGTATAAAGAAATCACAAGTAAGATTTGTTGAGGATATATCTCTTTTAAAACCCCACAAATTGATCTGAGAAGTTTTAACTCATACGAAAAACGAATTGTACTCATACTGCAATAACACTGGTAACACAGTTCTCAGTTCTTGGCCACTGGAGGCCATTCTTTGGTTTATACATTCATAGTCATTTATAAGAGCCATAATCTTCCGATTAAAGCAGCACTGCCTAAGGCATACTGAAAAATATGCAGCAGGAGAAATATCTCTTTTGATTATTATTCAGACCTCTCATTCAATGCACTACTCAAAAAAAAGCCAAATCTTTACTATAAATAGACTATGACCAAATCAGTTTCAAAGTAGATAATGTGATTTATCACTAACTCTAAAACATTCAATGGAAATGTCTTGGAGTTATCTTTAAGGGTCCAGTAAGTCGACAGGTGAAACATTTTAGGCAACTGAAGATGTACTCATATTAAAATAATAATTTTCACGTTATGGCTAATAACAGATAAATGGACAATATAAAAAATTGGCAATTTTGTCTAAACAAATTAAAAATAAATAAAAATATTATATAATTTAAGGTGTTTTAGGGATCACCACATTGTATGAACACTATGAAAAATAAATAATTAAATATATAAATACATACATACTGTACATACATACAACAATGATTATGTACATTTTACAAGAAAATATTATTTCTACAGGTCTTTCTACTTCAAATTTCAGATGAAATTCAGTGTGTTGCTTTTTATGTGAAGTTTAATAGCAATTTCTGAGTGAAACTTCTTTTACTATCTTTTTTTTCAGTGTGAATAAAACAGATTCTTGTTTAAAAAAATACAGTCATTACAGTTTCAGTATAGTTTCAGTCATTGTAAATTCACAGTCTTCAAAGTTTCACATGTAACTCAATGGGCCCTATTTTAACGATCTAAGTGTATGGTCTAAAGCGCAAGGCACAGGTGCACTTAGGGTGTGTCCGAATCCACTTTTGCTAGTTTAATTACAGGAAAAACGGTCGGCGCGTCCGGCACATGGTCTAAAAGGGTTCTCTTAATGAGTAGTGGGTGTGTTTTGGGCATAACGTGCAATAAACCAATCAGAGTTTCATCTCCCATTCCCTTTAAGAGCCAGTGCCATGGCGGATTTGCTATTTACACGGCGGAAGTGCATAGGTAGCCTAATTCGGTTACATGCAATGATTATCCATTATGACATGTAGGCATTGTTATATTTATGCAGCCTTTTACATTGTAATCCTTTAATTTGTAATATTTTGCATGTTTGTGTGCTGCTGTGTATCCCTGCGTGTGTAATAAGCAGAGTGTAAGCACATTGTGGACCCATCTATATGCACATATTGCAACGGTACATGGTTGTGGAGAATCGCACGGAGACAGGAGTAGACGTAAAGGAGTATTTAATAGGCTTCAACACACATTGACCATTACAAACATTAAACAAAGACTAAGGGAGAACTGAGGACTTATAAAGGGACTGGAACAAAGGAACAAACGAGATGATCAATACAAAACAGGTGAATGGAATAAACAATGATTAACTAATGACAGGAAACCGGAACAAAACCAAATACGGGCAAACAGGAACTAAACAGGAATCAACACGTGACACATATTACTAACGCACTCTTTAAAAAAAAATACTGCGCCATTGACTTTAGGGGCCCTTTCATACATCTGGCGCAATGCGGCACCAGGCACGATGCCAGTGTTTTTTGCTAGTTTCAGCCCGACGCAGTTGAAGCAACTGAAATAGACTGCGCCATTGACCAATTAAAACCTGGACTAAAGTCAATGGTGCAGTATTTTTTTGTTATTTTGTTACTTTAGAGTTATTTAAAGAGTTAGTAATATGTGCCTATAGGCGGGTCCACAACGTGCGTACACTCTGCTTATTACACACACAGGGATGCGCATGTCATAATGGAAATTCATTGCATATAACAGAATTAGGATACCTCCGTTTCCTCTCAGGAGACGTGTTCGGTCTTTTGCGCTTGCCGTGTAAATTGCGAATCTCATTGGTTTAGTGAAGTGAAGTGACATACTTCGAAGTATGGTGACCCATACTCGGAATTCATGCTCTGTATTTAACCCATCCAACGTGCACACATACAGCAGTGAACACACACACACCGTGAACACACACCCAGAGCAGTGGGCAGCTATTTATGCTGCGGCGCCCGGGGAGCAGTTGGGGGTTCGGTGCCTTGCTCAAGGGCACCTCAGTCGTGGTATTGAGGGTGGAGAGAGCGCTGGACATTCACTCCCCCCACCTACAATCCCTGCCGGCCGGAGACTCGAACCCGCAACCTTTGGATTACGAGTCCGACTCTCTAACCATTAGGCCACGACTTCCCCACATTTATTGCATGTTTATTGCATGTTATGCCCAAAACACACCCATTACTGCGCACAAATGGATGCAACGTGGCGCAGGACGTGAAAATGATAACTGTGTCAGGCTGAAACTAGCAAAAAACACTTGGGTCGCACCTGGTGCTGCATTGCGCCGGGTGTATGATAAAGCCCAATGTGTTATTTGCTTTTTTTTTGTAAAATCTGTGAAATTTAAAATAAAGTAAATTTAAGTAAATCCTACACTAAATTTGTTTCAATGTTACTAAAGTAGACACCATTTCCAAAATAAATTTAGCTTTAGTCATTCTGAAGGTTAGGCTTGCAAACAATATTTTGAAACAACTGAAATTTATATCTGCACCCTGAAGAAGCTTTAGACCTTCATAGATTGTCCTCTGCTGTCTCCAGACACCAAAATATATAGGGTTGAGTCCATGAGCTATAGTGGACCACACAGGAGATTCTCTCCAGGGTAGCAGTGGAAATGCACTGCAGCTTTAGTGATTTAACACTTTAATGGTTTGGTGTTAGATATATCAGTCTACAAATGTCTATTCCTCAAGTAAACATCTACCTTTAACATTAACAGTTTTAATGTAGAAAGCATGGATTGCTGTGGCTCAAATCCAATAGCCTTGCCTTTTCACCATAAACTCTTAATGATACAAAAGCATTTTCTAGTGTACCATTAACTCTCTTGAGTTTTTCCTCAATCTGTTCTCAGGTTGTGCACGAACCATCATGACAAAATGAATTATTAGACTACTAGTGTACCATAATAAGATATGCAGATGCACACATATGTGTCTCAAATTATTAAGCACATTCAGCAGGGAATCATTGGCTTGTGAAGCATTTTAACAACCAAAGCTTGCTAGCAACCATAGATACAGATTAGATACAGATGTCAAACCAAATGAAGCAGAAAACACAAAAGATCAACATGATTAGTCGAAAGAAGAATAAATAGCTACGCTGTACCAAGTGTCTAGAGTGTTTAAAATATCTAATCAAGCTAGCATTAATGGCCAGTAGAACATTCCAGACTAGATTTGATACTGCATTTGGAGCATATGCAAAGCAGTCTAGCAAAAGGAAACCAAAATCACCCAATATTACACAAATTAAATATATGCATATATTACAATACATTTAGCTCTTCCTTTTTGAAATCATTCACTTTTGATCAACTTAACCATCAATCCGGTATTTGTTGTATATATAATGTCACTTGAGTTTGAGCTGAGATTTTGGAGGTGGGGAACTCTAAATGCCCTGCACACACAACTCCCAGCCGCCCAGTATTTTTCCTTCTTTTGAAGGTGGCACAATGCCATTCTGGCATTTTAACCCTTGGAAACATTTTGTTCATGAAAGGTGCTTTCTATTATACACAAAATGAAAAGAACATTCACTCTTGTGCACAAATTGAAGTAGCTTCAGTTAGTTTTGGGTCTAGAATTTTGTGAACAAAAAAGTCAAATGACTATTCATTTCAATTATTTCCATTTAAATTGTGAATATAAAACATTTAAATGCCTGTCACATGCAATAACCATTACATTCACTGTAAATAAAAAAGGGTAATGTTTACAGAAAAAGACTAACAATTATATGTAATTTTTCTGTAAAATGTGTGGTGAAAAACAGTAAATGACATTCCCAAAAGTCCCTGCATAACATATCACATATGATTGTGTTTTAGTGTTTTAGAAACAATTTAGTTTCTTCTCACTTTCTCATCAGTAATGTACATTAGGATGTTTTGTGTCACACTTTGTTATTTAATTAAAGCTGCAGTCCTTAAGTGTTGCCTCTTTATCGCCATCTCTGTTTGAAACCTGCAATTGCAGTTATTTGCAGAATTCTCTCTACCTGATCTCATGATAAAAAGGTACCTGTGGGAACTTTTTCGCAAAACGCAGAATACGTACCAAAAAGTAAATATCACTGTATGATTACAGCATCATATGTTTCGCTTTCTGATTGTAAAAAGCTTGCTCAATAGCTCTGCTGGAACATAATTGGACTTAGGATGTGGAATCCTTGGGTACAAATCCTGTGAAAAATATGACTCAAGAGTAAAGAGCTGAGATGAAAGATCGAAAACAAGCTAAAACGGCATGCTTGTGATTGCATTTTTACATCACATTTGCTTTTGTTCATATTGTCGGGTAAGTTTAGGTGTAGTGCTGATAGTATGTTATTTTAAAACAGACATTTTAAGTCAGAACTACGGTGACACATACAAAAACAACGTAACATGTACCATATGTACGTTCATCTGTTCTGGGGAAAAAAACGAACACTCTTTTAGCAACACTCAGTGAACATTTTACATCAAAAATGTCTCAAAGCGTACATGGCACTACTTATTTTGCGTCTTACAAAAAAGTTCCCACAGGTACATTTTCATCATGAGATCAGGTTGAATTATTTGCTTTATGTGGATTGTGTATCGGCACAGCTCTTCCACGCAGATTAATCTAATGTTTTGAGGTGTATGTGTGGGCTGTCAGTTACCACACCAGTGTGGATACTGTACTTCGGAATCACAGATTCTACGTCTTGGAAGTATTACCCAAATAAGAAGTTTTACGGGAAAATGACATATGAACAAATAAGGAATATGTCTGCCAGTTTTGTTCTGACCAACTGAAAAAAAAGATAAATGGTGCTACCAACGGTGATTAAATCTAGCAATCACAAAGTTAGCTCAGATTACGTCAAACCGTTCAAATTATTAGTTTTATACTTTGTTCTCAAATTGTTATTGTTAACAACCAACACATTCTCACTCCCAACTCGTCACATATTAACGCTTGGTCAGGATCCTTTGGCATCACTTTTTGACTAACAGGGTACCCCTATAATGTAATTTCTCAAAGTGCAGGGTCCTCCATTTCTTTAAATAAGAAACCTTTGTGTCAATATTCTGACCAAAAGGCAATGGGAATTTTATCATAATGATCAAGTTATATATTAGGTAATAATATTTTCATTATTGAATATATGGTAGGGCATGGTGTTTCAATGTAAAAAGTTACAGCGGTATTATTTACACTATTTAAACATTTATAAGTAATCCAACCCTGCCCCTAAACCTATCATTTGTCAATAAAACACAAAATATAACAGGCAGATACAGCTACAGTCATAATTTATTAAAAAAACATTACTATTTAAGTCTTCTGAGCCAAAACGATTGATTTGTGAGAGGATCACTGTCTCCGTCTGCCGTAAAGCTCATCCTATGTGCTGCAGGCTCTGTGCGCAAATTCAAAAAATGCTGCCATAAGAAGCCTTACATCAGCCTTGGTTGTGAAATGTCATTGGCTCTTGTGTGTCTCGTGACCGACTGCGTCATGCTACGGGAGTATCTTTTTGAATGAGATGTGAGCGCGTTAGTGCCTGGAGCGGGATCATTTTCAGCGATTAAAACCTTATGTTTTACTCTCTTCTTCGCATAAAGACATTGTATGTCTTCAGAAGACTTGGAAAGCAACAAGACTTGTTTGTAATGCTTTTATACTGCTTTTTATTGTCAGTTTTTGCAATACATACCAGTGACTATATTTTTATTTGCCTGCTATATGTTTTATATTGTTCAGAAGTGGGTAGGTCTAAAGAAACTGTTCTTTTAACCTCAAAAATGAATGTAATGTTCCTTAGAACTCGTTCTCTTTGAAATACAAATCTTTTATAAGTACAGTGTAATCCCATGTATCTGCAATCAGATGCACAATTAAAACTGGAATATAATCTATTTTCAGTCATTACCATCATGCACTGATTAAGACTCTATTCTCAAAATGACAAGTTTAATTATTCCAGCTGCTGTAATAAAAGTTTATAAATGTTTTTTTAGCTTCAATATAGCTCAAAAACTCAATCTCTTCAATTGATATCATATGTTATACTAGGGGTGAGACACCTAGAGAAACGTCTCAGATCAGCCTCCCCTGATGCATTACAGGCGCTGGACAATAGGAGAGCGATCAATTTGTAAGCCACAGCAGGTTAGGTCCAGGCAATTGAGAGAAAACATTGATAACACATAAAGCTTAAGGACCTGCATGTGTTCCACCTTCACACCACAGAAGCCAGAGCTGTTGTAAAGATCACACTGGGCCTGACAGCAGGAAACAGGTTCCTGAACGCAGACTCACATCCATCACAGGCCATCATTTCTGCAGATGAACCAGCTAGCCATCAAATAGATAAGCACCAAGCTCACCTTGCCACCCGACATCCAGCAGACATCACACAGATGAAACAGGTAAATGAGGCCCATGAAACAGCAGTTTCAGAAGCCCTGTAAGATCTCAACAGTCTATGAATATGACGTGGATCATAATGTCTCACAATAAACAAAGAGCCTGGATGCTTAAAATTAAAATTTAATCTTACATCCTTTCTAATTTAGAGTTTAATCTGGAACTATTCAAAAGTGTGGGTCTCTAAGATGCTTTTTTAATGTTTTTGAAAGAAGTCTCTAATGCTCACCATAGCTTTCGTTATTGTCTCTGGTAATATATTTTGTAATGTAAAACAGATTAAATTAGATTAGATTATTTTAAAATTTAAGGTAAATTAGCATTTATACTAAAAGTCCAATGTGGTTGCATGCATTTTGACTACCTCTAAATGTGGTTTGATTTATCTGATTACAAAATCTTTTGAAACTGTTTAGAAAGTTGTAGAAATTCACAAAAACTTGTTTTGCTTTCATAAATGGTTATTTTATCTCAGAAGAACAAAGGAAATGTGATACCTCATGTTATGAGCTTTTTACCATAAAATTCAGAGCAAATGCTTTGTAATTCTAGAAACACAAACTCTCAGTTTATGGTTAATTTTATTAATCATTAAAGAGTCATTCTCCACATTGCTGTTCGTAATATTAACTTAGACTACATTCAGAGTCCATGCTGTGTACCCACTTTAAAATACAAATTCACAAAGGTGTAAAGAAAATCCTCTAAAACCTTATATGATGTGGAAAAGACTAACCAAGCATCACTAGTCTCAGGTTTGAGTCTATAGTCCCTCATTCTTTCAAGTACTTGAGTTTTTGTGAAAAGAAATTACTTAGACTCACAAGCAATGTGAAGACTAGCTTCTCTGCTCAGAATTGTCCCGAAAGAGTTGGAGGCCAGACATTGGTAAATACCAGCATCCTCTTCCTTATTGAGCTGGCTGATTCGAAGGTTTCCTCCTGAGATGCTGTATCGAGAGCCAGGTTGAGGGGAAATGAAGCTGTCATTCATTTTCCACCTATAAAACACAAGGGGAAGTTAGCATAGAGTGAGTGAGAGAGTTTGGAGTACTAGAAGACATTTTTCTCTTCATTCAAAGTAAAACATATTGAGGTATTTTTGTTTGTTATTTGTAATATATTGTATATGTGACTGCACATATAGGCCCGGTTTCACAGACAGGGTTTAGACTAAGCCAGGATTAGGCCATTGTTCAATTAGGACATTTAGGTAATTCTTATAAATGTGCCTTAGAAAAAAAAAAAAAACATTACTGGTGTGCATCTAAAGACAAATCAAAGGCACTGATATATTTTAAGATCAGTTAGTGCAAGTTTCTTTCAAACAGCTGAAACAGTTGAAACAGCTCAGACTAACATTTTAGTCCGGGACTAGGCTTAAGCCTCGCTTGTGAAACTGGGGGTATGAATACAAAATACGATCTGAATCTTTAAAAATAGTTAGCGAAAGGAAAATGTTGACTGTCCATCAAGCAGTGTTGTTAAACTAAAACTAAAACTACTAAAAACTGTTTCTGTAAATTGAAACTAAAGTAAAATAAAAATAAAAATATTATCTGAAAAAAATTAAAAATACTTAAAAGCGTCTGCCAAATGACTAAATGTAAATGTAAAAATTAGAAATGTTGCCTTGGGAAATAATTAATAATAAAGCACGTTTAAGTGGTAAAACTTCTAAGTATAAAACTACTAAAATTATATATATATATATATATATATATATATATATATATATACACACTCACCTAAAGGATTATTAGGAACACCTGTTCAATTTCTCATTAATGCAATTATCTAATCAACCAATCACATTGCAGTTGCTTCAATGCATTTAGGGGTGTGGTCCTTGTCAAGTCAATCTCCTGAACTCCAAACTAAATGTCAGAATGGGAAAGAAAGGTGATTTAAGCAATTTTGAGCGTGGCATGGTTGTTGGTGCCAGACGGGCCGGTCTGAGTATTTCACAATCTGCTCAGTTACAGGGATTTTCACGCACAACCATTTCTAGGGTTTACAAAGAATGGTGTGAAAAGGGAAAAACATCCAGTATGCGGCAGTCCTGTGGGCGAAAATGCCTTATTGATGCTAGAGGTCAGAGGAGAATGGGCCAACTGATTCAAGCTGATAGAAGAGCAACTTTGACTGAAATAACCACTCGTTACAACCGAGGTATGCAGCAAAGCATTTGTGAAGCCACAACACGCACAACCTTGAGGCGGATGGGCTACAACAGCAGAAGACCCCACCGGGTACCACTCATCTCCACTACAAATACGAAAAAGAGGCTACAATTTGCACGAGCTCACCAAAATTGGACGGTTGAAGACTGGAAAAATGTTGCCTGGTCTGATGAGTCTCGATTTCTGTTGAGACATTCAGATGGTAGAGTCAGAATTTGGCGTAAACAGAATGAGAACATGGATCCATCCTGCCTTGTTACCACTGTGCAGGCTGGTGGTGGTGGTGTAATGGTATGGGGGATGTTTTCTTGGCACACTTTAGGCCCCTTAGTGCCAATTGGGCATCGTTTAAATGCCACGGCCTACCTGAGCATTGTTTCTGACCATGTCCATCCCTTTATGACCACCATGTACCCATCCTCTGATGGCTACTTCCAGCAGGATAATGCACCATGTCACAAAGCTCGAATCATTTCAAATTGGTTTCTTGAACATGACAATGAGTTCACTGTACTAAAATGGCCCCCACAGTCACCAGATCTCAACCCAATAGAGCATCTTTGGGATGTGGTGGAACGGGAGCTTCGTGCCCTGGATGTGCATCCCACAAATCTCCATCAACTGCAAGATGCTATCCTATCAATATGGGCCAACATTTCTAAAGAATGCTTTCAGCACCTTGTTGAATCAATGCCACGTAGAATTAAGGCAGTTCTGAAGGCGAAAGGGGGTCAAACACAGTATTAGTATGGTGTTCCTAATAATCCTTTAGGTGAGTGTATATATAAAACTAATAAAAATTACTAAATTACTAAAAGTTGTACTAAAAATGAAAACTGAAAATATAAAAATAAGTTAATTAAAATTATTAATAAATATTATAACAGTATATAAATAATACACTTTTTTTTTTTTTTTACAAACTAGCACTCTACCTCGAGTCCAATTAGATATGAGATGTTTTATATTTCTGTTCATATGTTAAGTTTTGCAACTCCATTACCAAAATGTGTGTGCTTTTATAATTTTCTAGCAAAAAAAGAAAAACATTACATAAGAATAACTGAATTCTTATTTTTGATCATTTATTCTTATTTTTCATAATTAACATTAATCATACAAAAAATACATAATAATAATAAATAAAAATCTGCTTTAGACAAAAACACTAGCAACAGCAAAGGCTGTTAAGTAGAAAGACAGGGCTTTTACAACAGATCGATGGCCCGGACCAGTCACCCCAAGACATCAGAAACCACAAAACCCCAGAGACAGGCATAAGTTCAGATCCCCTGCTACAAACGTCTCGTCTTTACGTCATCACACAATTAATCAATACAGTCAGGAAACGTAATCACTGCCTTACCTCATTATTAAATCCTAATCACTGAAAAAGACTTCTCTGTCAATGTGGCATACAAATGAGAATAAATGAGTCTGCTCTGTGAATACCACAGCAAATAAGAGACATTTTAATTGACGGACTGGAGAAAACAGAGAAGGGCACTAGAGTGGCCATTTGGTTTTTATGTGGACAAAGACATGATCCACATAAATTACCTGTCTGATTATATGCACAATGGTAATCAATACAACACACAAAAAACTGAAGATACCATGATGTCACGTTTCCCTCTCACACACTAAAGGTCATGTCTATTTCCTTTCCATATTGATAGAAATCTGTGCCATGCTGCACAAGTTAATGCATGGGACTTGGGAGAGATATATTTGCATGAAGAGCTCACTGTTTGCTCTGCCTGTCACTCAAATTCAATGATGCTCTTTAAGAAATAAAAAAAATAAAATAAATAGACTGGTTCACTGGAAGGGAATTCTTTCAGGGACTATGCTGTAAACATACAGTATGTTATTCTGAATATATTAAGTATGTTTTTGAGTTTCCTGAGGAGGGCAAACAGTGCAGTTAGAAACATTCCACTCTTTTCACTTCCATTCAAATGCTGAAAAAAATATTCAGTTTTGCGAATGTATTATTTATTCATTGTAGACACATCAGAGCTTTAAACTAGTGGAGAAAAATCTGAATTTTTTTTTCTGTTAAGATGAAAATATTTAAACTTGTTTATCTAAATGCTTGCGATGAGGTCGGAAAATAATATAAGTTTTGTGTTATGTAAACAATTTTTTATATACACTATGGTTCAAAATCTGGGGTCGGTAAGACAGTAAGTTTTTAAATGTTATTTAAAGACGTCACATGATCCTTTAGAAATGTTCAAGAAACATTTTTTATTATTATCAATGTTCAAAACAGGAAATGGTGGTATATATTTTTCAGAAGTTTATGAAGAATATAAATTCAAAAGCATTTATTTGCAATACAATTTTTTTACTACAGTTTCCTACTGCCCCAATTTTTGAATAGTATATATATATATATATAGGTCACTTTTATGGTAATTGAGGAGACTCTGACACCTTGTTTAACATCCAAAATGTTCCCCTTCAGGAACTCGAGCTGTGTCGAAATGCTTTGGGGAACGCCTCCAGCGTGACCTCGCTCTGAATCACGTGTGTATTCTGTCCAATGGAAGGCCGAGACATCACGGGCGGATGACGTAATTGACCAGGAAGCATGAAAGCACGTGCGGTGGAACGATGGAGCCTTCGCCAGCGTTACCCACGGTGCCGGTCCCGCTGCTGCCGAGGCGAAGCGGTTACTGTACTCTTGGGGTTCACAGATGGATGTAGCAGAGGGAATGGAGGCGGCGAGCCCCTATCTCAATTCCTCACCTGCTAGATCCAGCAGCCGCTCTCTGGGATCGGAAGCCCGCTCCACGGTTTCTTCCCCCCGGAGAGCTGGCTTGACACTTCACCTATCTTCCTCCGAGGAGGTTGATGTGGAAAGCGTCGATGAGGAGTCGCACCCTCAGTCGCCCCAATAGGAGGAGCAAGTGGAGGTGGTTACTCACGCTGTGGCCAAGTTAAACATCGATTGGCCCACTGAGAAACAGGCTGAACCACAGAAGAGTAAGCTCGAGGAGCGTTTGTCTATCTGTCTCCCTGCACGACATCATCTCTGAAGGCTCCGACCTTGCCCACCAAGCCGCTGCGCACAACTTCTGCACTGGTGGGCAAGGGGTATGCGGCTGCAGGTCAGGCTGGTGCATATCTGCACACCATGGCGGTGTTACAGGCGTACCAAGCCAACCTGTTTAAAGAGCTAGATGAGGGAGAGGAGCTCAAATCTGATGACATCGCTGAGCTCCGCCGAACCGCTGATCTATCTCTCCGCGCCACCAAAGAGACCGCCCGTGCCATCGGCAGGTCTATGGCAGCACTGGTGGCTGTGGAGAGACATCTTTGGTTGACCCTATCTGATATGAAGGAGAAAGATAGGGTCTTCCTCATGGACGCCCCGCTTGCGCCTTTTGGCCTGTTCGGCGACGCCGTCAATTTCGTCATCAACAGGTACCAGGAGGCCCGTAAACAAGCGGCGGCGTTCCAGCTGTTCCTCCCTCGCCGATCTCTTGCTCAGGGGGCTGCTGGGTGGGAGCAGCCCTCGCCACGTACCAGCTCCTCATATCGGGAGACACAGAAACAGTGTTGCTGCTCACGCTCACTGAGGTGGAAATTGCTCTGGGTCGGGGACTTCTAAGGATAAGCCGGATCTACAGACCGTACTTCAGAAGTCCTCAGCCAAGAAGCCCTGACAGGCAAGAGCGGGTTACACCGCATTACACAGTGTCCGTCTCTCCTCAGTGCCCTCAGGAGATCAGTCAGCTAACCCTGCCAGAGTTTCAGGGCACAGCGGTCTCCAGCGAGCGCTTCCCTCAGTTATTTCTGCCCGGAAATGGAGCAGAGCTGAGGAGCTCGCCGCCCCTTCGGGGGTCTCTAGGGCAGCTCTGAGTACACCAGAGACCAGTCTCGAGAGACTGGTTCCCTTAGCAGACTATTAGGCAGCGTGGAAACTACTGCCAAATGTGTCTCAGTGGGTCCTGCGTACTGTAGAAAAATGCACGTCCCCTGGTCGATACGAGTCGATCCTCACATCAGTCAAGAGAGTGAGAGAAGGCTGGTCACTCACTGTCAAGCAGTTTCAAAAACTGCTGGGTCTGATGGCAGCTGCATCAAACGTGATACCTATTGGCCTGCTGTACATGAGACCCCTACAATGGTGGCTCAGAACCAAGGGGTTCTCCCCGAGGGGAAACCCACTTTGCATGATCAAGGTCATGCGGCGATGCCTACATGCCTTAGACATGTGGAGACAACCTTGGTTCTTGTCTCAGGGCCCGGTGCTGGGAGCTCCTTGTCACCGCGTAAAGCTAGCGATGGACGCATCCCTCACCAGTTGGGGAGCGGTCATGGATGGCCACCCTGTCCCGGTCTGTGGAGTGGTCGCCATCTCACGTGGCACATCAACTGCCTGGAGATGCTGGCCGTGTTTCGAGCGCTCAAACACTTTCTCCCGGACCTAAGAGATCACCGTGTGTTGGTGCACACCGGCAGCACAGCGGTGGTCTCTTACATCAACCACCAGAGAGGTCTGCGTTCACGCCCCTTGTACAAGCTGGAGCACCAGATCCTTGTGTGGTCCCAGGACAGACTCCTCTCACTGAGAGCCATCTACACTCCTGGGCATCTCAATGTGGGAGCAGACATCCTGTCGAGGCAGGGGCCGAGGCCCGGGGAATGGATGCTTCACCCAGAGGTGGTGAAACAGATTTGGAGAATTTTTGGCCAGGCTCAGGTGGGCCTCTTTGCGACTCAGGAGACATTGCAATGTCCCCTCTGGTTCTCTCTGACTCCTCCAGCTCCTCTGGGACTGGATGCCATGGTGCAGACGTGGGCGAGGCTTCGTCTGTACACTTTTCCCCCGATTGCTCTTCTCCCAGGAGTTCTGGCGAGAGTGCGCTGGGACAGGGTCCGTCTGCTACTAGTAGCCCCGTTCTGGCCGGGCCGAGTATGGTTCTCTGACCTGATTTTACTTCTCGACGGCACTCCATGGGAGATTCCCATCAGGAAAGATCTCCTCTCACAGGCAGGGGGCACTATCATCCACCCTCACCCGGAGCTGTAGGTGTGGCCTCTGAGGGGGCACAGCTCATAGCTTCCGGTCTCTCAACTGAGGTTGTTGAGACCATCCTCCAGTCCAGAGCTCCCTCAACGAGGAAACTGTACGTGGAGACTCTTCACTTCAATATGCTTTTAAAAAATAGAGAAAATAAACAGGGTGCGTTCTCCGCTGGCTCTGCCTCTGTCACCTCTCTTCACAGACATGTAAATAAAACTACATGAATCTCCGCGAATACTAGAAATATATGTATAGACAGCTTGAAATCTCTACTTTTAAATTAAGTAAGTCACGTCCAAAACAAATATTCTATGTTAAAGTAATCCGTATGAAACCAACGCGATGTCCAGTTTTCCCGTCTCAACTCATATCTAATGCGGTCACGCCCACGCGCCGTTCGCGCCTTTCACATTGAAACATCCATGTGAGGCACACGCGAATGTAAACGCCCACATCGCCTCCATGTAAACAAATAAATTAATCCCGGCTACTTTCTGTTTCTGGAAGAAGATCTGCTGAGAGAAATAACCCAGAATTTCAAAATGTGTTTTTTTTTTTTTTTTTTTCCTTCAGAGCACATAAACAATATACACTATGAAAATGACAGGTTCAAAAGCTTGGAGTCAGTATATATACAAATTAAAACTTTTATTTAGCTCACAAGGGATGATTAAGACATCATGTTACAAACGATGCTCTTCTTCTGAACTTTCTATTCATAAAAATAAAATAAAAATTAATATTCTTCTCCGCTGTTTTCAAAATAATAATAATAATAATAATATATATATATATATATATTTTTTTTTTTGAGCAGCAAATCAGAATATTAGAATGATTTCTGAAGGATTGTGTGACTGGAGTAATGATGCTAAAAAGTCAGCTTTGATTGTTCCTAATAAAATGTTCTGCACTCGCAAGTGAATTTCAAGTTATTTTGTGTGATAGCTAAATATATTCTGAATAAACTACAAACAAAAAATATATAAATTTATTTTGTCCTCATATTCTTTCTTGTAACTCTTCCCTCTCAGTCACTTACCTGACTGAATGGCTCATTATGAAGCTCATCATGCAGCTCATTACGACTTTCTCATTTGGCTGTCAACGAAGGCGGTCGCATTTTTTCTCTCCCTCTCCTCCCCTTAGCCTCCCTTCCCTGCTTTGCTCTCTCGTCTCGTCTCGTCTATTGTCTAATACATGAGAGACTCTCTCTGCACTGCTCTCCAAACTGAAAAATCATGGATTTGATCAACTGGTCTCTCAATGCAATTGACACAATTTTCTCGACGAGAAGTTTAGGTTCGGGGGAACCTGATTGTCCCAGCGGTACATTCGCAGCTGGATATACGATGGACGCATGGGAAAGGTGGCGGGTCGTGTGTCTGGCGGCTCTTTCCGTGGAGGACATTGAAGATATCTACCTATTCGGAACCATGATAACAGGTCTTCTTCAGATTGGATTAGGCTTTGCCCTGGGTTATCGTAAAATTCAGGAAACGGGTACAGCTGTCAAAAGCCTCACAAGGCTGCGGATTGTTGACTCTGTCTGGGTCCTGATCAAGGCTGTAGCAACGTGCTGCTATAGCAACGTGCTGTGTCGCTATCACATTCTGCGGACTGAGACAACTTGATTTGAATGCCAGCGTGGCGGCTCCTCAGGCACATACACACACACATACGCACATACACAGATATGCACTCACCTCCCCACCCCCGATCCCTCGCCTTCACCGCTTTGTACCGCCAGCCTGACAAGCGGGTCCGATCGGCGCCGAGAATGGCTGCAGGACCGGATGGCTGCTTGCCGGAACTGGATTACTCCCCTGTTCAAGTTGTGTGACTGTTGTTGATTGACTATGTGCTTTTTTGTTTGCTGCGGTGTTTTTCCTGTTCTCACACTGTACTCCAAGGAGCATAGTCTGTGAATTATTTTTTTTCTCCCCTCTTTCCTCATGTCATTCTGTATTTCTTCCTCACTCTACAACAAATTCCTTGTATGTGTAAACATACTTGGTGAATAAAGCTCATTCTGATTCTGATTCTGATTCTGATTATGAGGGCCTTTGTCTTCTCAGGTGTGAATGTGAAGCTCTGGACTGGAGGATGGATATCTTCTCTCAAGAGAGTTGGGGATTTAAAGGCCCTCTCAGTGGCCCCTTCCTATCTTGACTTTGCGCCCAGCATTCCTCTACCCTCGAGCGGGTTATGTCCCTAAGGTCCCCTCTTCTTCTGTCGTACTCCAGGCCTTCTGTCCTCCTCCCCTCAGGGAGCCCGACCAGCAGAAGCTTAACCCTCTGAGCCCGACAAACGCGAATACGCGTTTTGGGGCAGATTTTCCTGATAAGGCAGAAATGAGCTTGAATTACTCTGCCCTTTTTGATCGTTCAGATAAGAACAATACACCA
Organism: Barbus barbus; assembly: GCF_936440315.1. NCBI lineage: Eukaryota > Metazoa > Chordata > Actinopteri > Cypriniformes > Cyprinidae > Barbus > Barbus barbus. The sequence continues at coordinate 8,506,431 of NC_136718.1, forward strand.
TTCGAATCTGTAAGGGGTCTTCTTTTATTTGTATACACTCATAATAACAACTAAACGTTGTGCTTTTGAAGAATAAAGAAAACAAACAGGGTGCGCTCTCTCTGTCTTCTCCGTCTCCGCGATCTGTTTTCAGAAATGCGTCACTAAAATGAAGTGTAACTCCGCGAATACTCAACACACAGACATGAGAGTTATCTCTATAGAAAGCTTCAAGTGTCTTCTTTCAAATGAAGTAAGTCATATCGAAAACAAATATTCTGTGATGAAGTAATCCGTATGAAACCAACACGATGTTCAGTCTGTCCCGTCTAACTCATTATTTTTAATGAGATCCCGCCCCTCGCGTTCACATGCAAATAACCACGTGACCCGCGCGCGCGGAGCATAAACAAAGCGTCAGTGAAGAGTTCATCGCTGCTACTGTTACTTTCTGGAAGAAGACGCGCTGAGTAAAGGCTGGATTTCCTCAAGAGTTCATCAAGTAGAGAAGATCGATCTGATAAGTAAGTAATGTTTATGTTCTGCATTAGTTAACGTGTTATTGTGACATAAACTTGAACACATTACTAGATGGGTTGTTCCCAAATTACAACACGATAAATGCTACGCATCTCAGAATGTTTAGACCATGTTTATTATTAATAATATCTGTTCAAAAATATATTTTAATAGCGTGCTAAACGATAACAATTAGTTCTCAGATATAAAATATATTTTTTATAGTGCAAAGTTCATCCTTTTATAGTATAAAGCATGCTTGAGTCTATGACTGCAGAATCATATCCTCTATACTATAAAATCATGTTCAGGATGGCTATATAACTACAAAATCATAGTTGGGTTTTCCCCAAACTATAATTCCTGACTAAAATGTTTGAAATCCAGTAAAACATTGTGAATATGATGGGCAATTCATTGTATTTAAATTTCTTATGACGCGAGTATGTTTTCATGCTCTTTATAAAACAATAAAAGAAATATGAGAGTACATTGTAACATGATGAATGCTACGAGTCTAAGTATGTTTACAACATGTTTATGATTAATAGCCTTACTCTGTTCAAAAATAGAGTATAATTGCATGCTAAACAATAATTTGTTTCTCAAAAATAAAATGTCTCTTTTTTTTAACGATAATACAAAGCATGAATGAGTCTATGACTACAAAACCTATATATATATATATATATAGATGCTCCTGATATAAACATGCTCACAAATGTTTTTTCTCTTTTTTTGGTTGTTAGTATTTTATTGAATCAGACACCTGCACCACAGACGATGAATCCTGCTGACTTTCAGTCTCTTCCAACTGTTTTCCTCTGAGAGCGCTGCACCAACATCAGAAGTTCAACAGCTTCTTCTTGAATCCATGGAAAGTAGCAGAAACACTTAAATAACACGTAAATATCAGGTATGATTTATCTGTTTCACTTGTTGAACAGAATCTGTTGCAGGAACGAGTCAAAGTCTGTTCACATCTCTGTGGTTAGATCAGTGTGCACAATAATGTGTCTTTGACCCTCATTATGTATGTTTTGATTATACTGTGTTGTAAATAAAATACAAATCATTTTAAAAACCCATTTTTTCAGTCTCCTCACACTCTCTTACCTGCCTCAGTCACAGTCACACTGATGGGCCATTAGCAGCTTTAGGGGAGGGCCCTTTGTCTCTCAGGTGAGAACCACTTAATATTCAAGCCCATTACCACTCCCTCGCATATTGTCTTTCAATCACAAAACATGTCTTTAAAAATTTAAATCAATATATTGTTTTCTGTGAATGAGTAAGCTGAATAATTTTCACATAATTGTGAAGTAAATATTCTAGCCTACAAGATCTGGTTCTCAAAAGTCTTGTAAACAATTGTTCTGTATGTGTTTTATGGTCTTATTTCAGTGACTTCAAAATTTTACTTTTTCACTAACCACGCATAAACGTTGTTTTCTCAAAAACACAATCATGTACACAAATGCTGCTAACATAACATTGTAGCCCAGTTTGTGCTGTTTACAGTGTTATTAGACTTTAGCCATTTATATTTTTATAAGCAACTGAAAAAAGCACAAATGTCAGGGCATGTCGAAAGTTCTCCAGGCCCCCAAAACACCCTCAGGGCCCAGAGGGTTAATTGTATGTGTCTAGTGCGAGCACACGTGATTCAGAGCACGGTCAGGCTGGAAGAATTCCCCAAAGCGTTTCACGCAGTGTCTCGTTCCCTTCGGGGAACCATGGTTACATACGTAACCTGGGACGTTCTTTGATACTTGTATAGTGCAGTTAAAATGAAATAAAATTCCATTAAATTTACAGAGATCAGAAATCAAGCACAAGAACAAGAGGGAGTCAAAGAAAGAGAGCAGTCACAGAAGATAAGCGGCTGAAGAAAACAGCTTTTCAAAGAGAAATTAAATCCAATTAGACTCAGCATGGGTCCCCCACAAAAATAAATAATTAAAACAGAAAGGCCAAACCAGCTGAGACTAGTTCAGATTGGTTTTGACCCAAGATGAGTCAAATCAAGGACTGCAGCAACAATATAAAGGGCTCTCGGTAATGGCGGCAATGGAGAGCTTCACTCTTTGATAAATTAATGTGTCCTTGGTGGCTTGAAAAAGAGTTCCCTTCATGTTAGAAAAACCCAACATGTGCTGCGAACTCAGGAAAACTTCCAAGGTCCTTACACTCGAACTCGAGCTTAGATTGAACAGGTTAATCAGGTAATATGGATTGTCTATTTGTCTATGCCACTGACAAAAAAATATCAAATAAAGCTTGTCTTGGCTTTTTGATACCAAAATCAATGGTACACTGCATGGGATCTCACCTGTAGGATGGGGGCGGATGTCCCTGGGCTTCACAGCTGAAGGTGACCTCCCGGCTGGGCTCATTAAGATGGAGAGGGAATACAATACTTCCCGGCTGTTTGGTGAATACTGGCCTCAGAGGACCGGTGCCTTCTAAAGGTGAAGAGGAAAAGAACAGAAATACACTGTTAGTCAATGCTAAGTTTAGCTTAGCGTGCTTTTTAGAGCAAAGCTGTTGTGAAAGGTATCCATCTGTTCACTGGATGAAAGCCTAGCTGTCATTCAATAGCTGTCAAGTGAGCAGCGTAAATTTGGAGCAACCAAAGAAACCGTAAAAACACTTGAGGTTATTGTTGCAGGATCTTATATCTATGATACATGTTCAAGATGGTAATTTCACAAAGCACAAAAGAGCAGGCATATGTTAAAATACAAAACTTTTGAGGTTAAATATTGTTTTGAGACAATTTGAATTTCTTTACATTGGCTATAGCTTATTTACTATGTTATACTTTTGCAATTCACAAATCTAGTCAGAGAAAAAACAAGAGCTTATTCAGTTTTCAAGAAACACATGGTGACCCACTAAGCTCGCTAATGCGATTTCCTCAAACTAAAGACACTAACTTGCAGGAAAGTAGCTTAATTGTGTGTATCGTGTAAACACTTAAAAGCCTAGAAATTTTGTGGTTTATTATTCTCCGTAATTACATGTTGATGGTTAGCACAAACCACTTATCCTGTCTTATTAAGCACAAATGGCCTTCAGCATAAGGAGACATCCACCCAACAATGAGCAGGACCGAGAGTTTTTATGCGAGAGTGAATGCAATTTGCATAATCTAAATCTCATTGTGTGCCGATTAACACAACATAGAGCCTAATGTTACTGCATTGTGTCTAAAACACTAAAAAACATCTGCACTGAAAAACTGAGATGAGCAGAATTTTGGGGTATTCAAATGCCACTGCACTGAAACTACTCTGCATGTCTTTCTGTATCTGCCATTTGACTTTCATGGCCTTTCAAACATGTTATGCAAAGTAATTAGTTAATTTAGTTTTTCATGCTATTAAAATAACCAGTGTGGTTTTGATTTTCTAGTGTGTAAACAGCAATAAACTAATTTGTAAACAGTTCTTAACCTTTGTCTGTGTAGCCAGAATATGACGTGCTGTTTCCCCAAACACCTTTTTGTATTTTACTGTATTTCATTAATACATGAATAAATATAATAATTAATCATTATAATTTTATCAATAATATATAATATATTTATTAATTTAATCAAATATTCTGTTTCACCTTTTTCACGCTCTTGCTGATGTTAACAAAATATTATTAGTATAGTATTTTGACTATAATTGGTTAAATTTTAGTATCTGACACATAAGACAACACAGTTACATTTAACATAGAAAGGTATAAATAAAAAGGTAAAAAAGCCCCTTTAAATCAATTCCAATGGGCAATTATTATCTTTTAAATTAATAGTTGTCACGATTCTGCTGTTTTAGTTGTGGTTTTTCCATGTCTTCGGTTGACCAAGTTTCCTGATTAGTTAATTAGCCCCTCACCTGTTTCTGTTTTCATTTGATTACGTGTTGCATTTAAGCCTATGTTCATCCTGACCAGTTTGTCTGCTATCGTTTGATTTATGTTTGGATATACTTGCTACCCTGTGGATTATTAAAAGAACTCTTTTGAACGTTATTCCTTGTCGTGCGTTTTGCTCCAAATACCAAACTGTAACAATAGTTTACTCAAAAATGAAAATTTGCTGAAAATTTACCCTTCCTTAGACATCTCCAGTCCATCAATTGACATCTTGTGAAGCAAAAAAGCAGTGTGTTTTTAATAATAATAAAAAAGCATCATTAAGATACTTTTAACTTCAAACCATAGCTTCTAATATACAAGTCCTCCTACCATAATATTGTTTTGTCCATTGAAAAAGTTGTCTCGTCTGGATCAGGAGAGAAATAGGCACAGACCAAGCACTGTTTACAAAAACAGTCAAAATGTTTTTAAACAAATAATATCAATAGATTTTGATGGACTTTTTCACTGGAGAAAGCGTTATTATGCTTTATGGACAAAATTTAAAACCCCTCGTTGATGTACAGTATTTATATCTAACAAACACGCAGCTTCTTCAACTGGATGAAAAGTTAATTTCTGACCCTAATGAGTTCTGGCGTACTACGAAATCTCTTTCTTTAATAGAGTCTGAGGCAGCAGTCATGCACTCATGGCTCACCAAGTACTGTTTTAACCTACATTTAGGGGACTCTTTTGAGAGGAAACCATTCTCTTGAGAAATTAGTTCATGTTAAGCACATACTGCTGGTTGTTTATTTACCTTGTGCAGATATCAAGTTCCAGAGGGGTCCAAACTGAATTAATGCATCTGAAAATTGGGAACTAACAGTTTTTTTTTTCATGCCAGAAACACTAAATTGGACTACCTAGTGTTCAATTAGCATCTCACTAATGCAGGAGAGGTGGAGTTCATTGTGATTCTGGGTTATAATAGAGCACAGAAGAGCTCTCAGCGGAGGTGTTTGGAATCTATTGAATGGGGAATACTTTGCACCAGGGCTAATTTCAATCTCACTGTCAACAAGGGCTTTAACTCTTAAATGCAAAAGGAAACATGAGAAGATGAAAAGACGTGAGCGAGAGAAAATGATAAAGTGATACTTCACAGCCATAATATTGACACAGATTTCCATTAGCCACCAAAGTGCTTTCCGTTGTTTAACTGATCCATATTTCCAAAAGCCCGGCCTCCTCCCATTGTCACCTTTCTTATGATTTTATTTTTATACTAAAATGTGGTGACTGTGGTAATGCTACAAAAAAGTGTGCAGCTAAACAAAACATCAGTAGCACTTACTACAATTACTGACATGCGTGCAGTGATATTCTTAACTTCTTAACAAAATCATCCCCATGCCCATGAGTCGAAATCAGTATAGTTGTGATTAACATGTTTTTCCAAAGCTAATATAGAGGAGACATATCCAGTTCTGTTTGCATATGTGATAATAAGCAGCAAGCACGTTACAAGTTCAACCTGCCACAGGAGCTGCTGAAACAGTTCTACTCCGCCATCATTGAATCCGTCCTCTGCACTGGTTCAGCTCAGCTACCAAATCTGACTTCAGAAGACTACAAAGGGTAGTCCGGATTGCTGAGCGAATCACTGGTACAACCCTCCCCACTCTCCAAGAACTGTACTTATCCAGAGTGAGAAAAAGGGCTGGCAAAATCACTCTGGACCCCTCACATCCAGCACACTCCCTCTTTGAACTGTTGCCGTCTGGTTGACGCTCCAGAGCTCTGAGCACCAGAACAACCAGGCACAGGAACAGTTTCTTCCCTCAGGCAATCCATCTCATGAACATTTGAAAACTTAACAATAAACATGAAACACACAGCACTATCATACATTTATTTATTTAACACACATACATATTTCATTTCAAATTTGCACCTAACATACCTCTACATACTAAATTGTCTATTTTGTATATTGTGTTTGTGCTATTTTGCACATTGTCTATTTTGTAAATTTGTATATTATTATTTTTGTTATCTGTCTTTTATTATTTAAATTATCTGTCTTGTCTTGTCACTGTCATTCTGTCGTACTGTGGAGCTTCTGTCACCAACACAAATTCCTTGTATGTGCAAACATATCTGGCAATAAAGCTAATTCTGATTCTGATGTTATCAGTTAATTACATTTCAACTTTTAAGTTGATAATTAAGGACCGAAAAAGGTCTTCAAGTCTTCAAATGAAATGCCCAGTTTTGATTGTTGCCTCAGATCACTTTATATCAAGAACATGCACTGTAAAAAAAAAAAAAAAGTTGGGCTAACTTAAAAGTTTAAGGCAACCAGCTTCAGCAGATTTTTGAGTTTTGTCAACTACTTTTTTTAAGTTTATACAACAAAAAGTTGAGAAATTTCCTAAAAAATAAGTTGAGAAAACACAAAAATCTGCTGAAGCTGGTTGCCTTTTAAATTGGCTCAACCTTTTTTTTTTTTTTTTTTTTTACAGTGTAGTTTTTTTAAATTAGAAGTACAAAATGATTATTTGTAAAGCAAAATGTTGGAGGATTTCGATATAAGGCAAGAGGAGACTTTTTTTGTTGTAGAGAGGAGTTTTCCTTTGTTGTAAACAAAGCTTATGCTTCGTCCTATACGTCATCTGCTGGAATGCCACTCTCATGAATGCACATACGACAGTTAGCAGAAGCTAGAGATTATGGTCTATAAAGTTTTAAATATGGATAGTTTTCTTACACAAACACATTGCTTCGCATCAGAAGGCCCCTGGAGCCGTGTGGAGAAATTTTTATGATGGATGGATACACTTTTTTGGGGCTTCAAAATCTCGACCACCATTCACTGCCATTATAAAGCTTGGAAGAGCCAGGACATTTTTTTTTATATAACTCCAATTGCATTCACCTGAAAGAAGAAGGTCATAGGATGGCTTGAGAGTGAGTAAATAATGGGGTCATTTAGGTTTTTGGGTGAACTACCCCTTTAATATCATTATTATGGTAATCTGCAAGCAGCACAAAAATACACTTTTTCATTGATCAGTAAGTCAACAACAAGTACTGCCATAAGACTGTTATTTTTTCTTAAGATCCCCCCCAGGATTTTCTTAAGGAAATATTTTAGAACTTAGAATATATGTTTAATTTTGTAATTTCTTTGTGAATTTGCTCCCTAGATCTCAGACTATTTTTATAGTCAAAACATTAAAAGATCCTGTTAAATCATTTGTGCATAATTAATATTAAGTCTTTAAACCATTTCATGACGTCATAACCTCCCACCACCCCACTACTTTTTAAACCGAAGTGACGCCCATGGGATTACTAGATATATTGTGTTTGTATCCGCCAAAAACTTCTTATACAATCTTGTGATGCACATGGACATGAAAGTCAGTCCGCTGAGATGTTATCAAAGGCTAAAACACAAATTAATTATCAAGTGACTCACCCATGCTAAACAAAGAGCGCTCTCATAATCAAGGCTCTGGAACACGTCAAATGGGGGTGTCAGTATTGATACTGCACTAAAGCATCTGTCTGTATCCGATCAAGCTGTTCAAAATCAACATGAGCAATTTTCCACAGCACAGCTAAATGAGATATCCATACCCAAAATCTGGTACCAAAAAACATGAGGCATAAGTAAATAAAGACATGGGCGAGAAAGATTTCAAAACTTCATGTTGAGCTCGGAGCTGATGCAAACCTGAGAAATGCAGCCGAGAGTGAATTTCTATCATGCGAGGAATTAATGCCGCAAATAAGGTTCATATTTGCCAGAGGACAAGAGGACGGAACTGCCTATTTCAGAAACACCATGTAATTACAAGCTTTGGTGATGCTGCAAATATTACAAGATGTTATTAAAATATTGATGGGGAGTAATCTGAAACCGCGTTGTCGCCTGTGGGTTTGACATTACGTTGTGAGGATTCTGCTGAGGGCTTTACTGGTGCCGTGATTTCTGTCAACATACCGCAGCTGTCCAAAGAGACACACAGTTGCTGAGAAATTATCTATCCCTGTTCAGCACAGAATACTAACAAGAGGTTTACAACACAAAAGCCCACCTTGGTGGAAAGGGAGGTCATTATGAAGGAAGTTGGAGAAAGCAGGTCTCTCTCTCTCTTTCTCTCTCTCCACCTGATGGGAGAATTTATATGGCAGCGCAGCCCCCCGGAGCAGCACCGGAGCTGGAGGGAAAAGCCAAGGAGCAATTTGGAGGCCCAAATAAAAACTAATCTCAAATTCAATACCATCTGACAAGCCGATGAATTCGGCCAGCTTACCTCAGCATGAATATCCAGCCCCAGACAGGGCGCACAGGGTGAGGGAGGGAGAGAAGGGGTTTAGATGTTTGTGTGCCCTCCAATCCGTTTGATTCTGATTCAAGGGTTTTATTCATCAAATGAAAAAGCCAATCTTGGTAAGTTAAAATACACACCTGCACTCACCCACACACAAACAAATACACACACACAACGAGCCCTGAAGATCTGAGAACCGTGAATTTAATGAATTAAATGTGCCATATTCATTTGCCAACTGTAACAATCTTGCAGAAAGTTACACAATAATAAAATACAGTATATCGCAATGGATCAATTATGTGTATTTATGTATATAAAAAACTATCAAAAATAGAACTTGATTGTTTAAAGACATACGCATGTCAAAAAGAAAAAGTAAAAAAAGTATTTTAAAACTACTTTTAAAAAAAAATATGTAAAAGTACTTATCTTAAAAGTATTTTTTTAAAATGTGCTTGCAAATAATATATTAATTAAACAAAAGGCCTCTTAAGAGTTCACTTTCCTGACAGTTTTTAAGTACACTTTTAAAAAGCGCGCTTTATAATCATGCCAAATTAAGTTTAATCTTTTTTTAATCTTTGTTTTAAGATTCTTTTGTATATTCTTTAAATAATTATACTTATTTTGATGTGTTGACTAATATACTACAGGACATGTAACGTACTTGAGAATAATTAATAAACTGTAGTGTGTTATTTGACATTACATTTAAAGTTAATAATTTTAAATGTACTTAATTGAAACTTTAGCATTACAAATGTATACTGACTGTACAAATATAAATTTAAATGCATGACATAAAAGTTTAGATAGAAAAAATGTAAAGTATAATTTAGTTTACCATAAATGCTGGGCAGTACATTCAGAACTACACTTATATTTCAAAGACAATAGAAATAATTATGACATTTCATACAAGAATGTATTTATTCCCAATTCCTGCGTAGGTAAAAGCACTATAAAGTGTGTATGATTGCATTTAAAATACATTTTAACTTCTTAATTTAACTGAATTAACTTGCAATTAAGTGTCTGAAACATTACATTCAGTATATTGTTTTCAAAGTACATTTTGTTTCCTAAATAAGTACACTTTTTAAATGAATGTGTACTTTTTCTTGTAATCCAATGTTGTCTAATATATACATTTTACTGGTCTCCCTATGATTTTAATTTGTGAGAGCTTTGCCATATGTTTTATGACATGATGAGCTGTGGTGCCTATGTGTTCACAGGTTCAAATTAAGATTTCCCTTCATCGCACCAGTGTCTTCCTCTTTAATATATCTGCTCCCAGATGAAAATTAATAAGAGGGAATAAGCTTCCAAAAATGGTAAACATCATACAGCATCTAATTCAGTTTGGCAGCTGCTGAGAAACAAACCATATGCATGTTTTGCATTTAAACTGAATTAATCAGGACTAAAGATATGTTAGTGCTTTTCTCTGAGTGTGCTGTTTGTGTTTTGTGTCTCTACTCCTCAATCAAAGCACATTTAATCAAGCACAATTATATCCTTGCGTCCATTATGTTCTACTGCAGTTACAATTACCTGAAGCCATATGCTCAAAAGATAGAAATTAAAGCAAACTCTTTAACTGGTGTAATTGTTCACAGGTTTTTAGTCAAGTTTTGAAGAGACAAAGCAAATGAATGCAGTTAGTGGCCATTTAGCATGCCTTTTCACATCTAGATGTACTACTTTTACTTTCAAGAGGGTATCGACTGCTGGCAATTAAATCACACAGGTATCCAATAATAATTTCTAGTGGGTTTGCTGTTAATGTAATTAGTGATGAATATCATTACCATTTCACAATGCTGTAAAATTTAGAAGTATCAATTATTAACCATTCATGAACGCCACTGGCAGAAGTCTCTCTGAACAGATTTAAAAATAAGAAACTGACATTTAATGTGAAGAAAATCAGTATTTAATAGAGCATACTTTAATAATTGTGTTTTCTCTTGCTCCACATTATGTACAAGGGATGGTAAGATTCACTGATTCACATCAGTGCATCAGCATAAAAGTTATCGATGCGATGCATCGATTTAAAAAAAAGTGTGCATCGGATAGAGATTGGCATTTGTGTCACGATGCATTGATTATAACATATTTGCATTGGTGAAAAACTTAAGTTAATTTATAATTTGCTGTCTGTCTGAACCAAAGAAATAAAAAGCAAACTATTCTGTACCATATTGAATTGCATAGCATCATATTTTTTTTTCCATTGCATCGTATTGCGTTGAATCACATTGTGTTGAATCAAACTGAAATCTGCATCGTAATAGGGGTGAATCGAATTGCATCACATCGGTCGCTGCTTCATATGTATCTTTAATGTATCGTATCATTGTCTATGCTTCAAAATGCATATTGCATCGGCCTCAGTTATGGGTATGCACTTCCCTAGTATATACTACTGATTGTTTAACCTGTTAACCTTCAATTCCATTTAGGGCCTCGCAGGTGAAAATAACCTACCTGAATTAAAATGGTAACAGTTTGTGACAAAGTGTGCTTACACAAACAAATTAGGTATCTTTGGAAAGAAGAGACTCTGGGCTTTACTATCTATCATCCAGAGTTGATAATGCTCAAAAAGATAAAAAGTTATAGACACTGACGTGCCTTGAAAAATATTTTTCCACACTGAATGTTTTTTTATTTCATATACAAATACATGAAATAAGTCCTGGAGCAATCCAGAAAAGTAATGGATCGAAAGCCATGTGTCTCATCAGTTCATATTTCAAATTTGAAGAAGATACCATGAAAAATGAGATTCCTGCAATATTTTTTCTGAAACTATTTATAGTCCCCCCCACCCCCCTGTTTGAGGAAAAATAACCACCAAATGGATTACAGAATTATACAAGCTATTTTAGTCATTATACATGTTCCTGCATAGTTTTTCAATTATAAAATAATAGACAGATTTATTTGAGCACTAAAAAATACAAAAATAATTATTTGAGTAATAAAAAAGGAAAAAAAATAGAAAAAAAATGCTTTGTATATAGTATGTATACTGAAGTATTCTTCGTTATTCGTTATTACAATGATAAATATCACTGCCAGACGTGAAGTGATATTGCCAGACATGGTCATAGAGTCAGTAAACACACGCTGATGTGCTTCCATTCAGATTATAATCAAACAGATGGGCCATATAATCAATAATAGCTGATCAATGAATCACAATGATAGCCGTCATAGAGTCGCTAATAAACACGCTGATGTGCGTCCATACATATTATAATCATGCAGACACGGCCACATTCCCCACACAATACACACACACACATATAAAAAATGTAGAAGAAAAAAAAAAACAGTTTTTTATGGATAAAGCAGATCGCTAAGTTATGCCCCGCTCAGATGACAGCGTGCGTCACAGAAGCGTCACTGCCGGCAGGAGGGAGCGCCAAATTCAAATAATCTATATTCCGCTTTTCTGAGACTTTTTTTTCCGTAGACGGTCTCATTATGTTTGTAAGACCGTATTCTACAACATCGTTTTGTTTTTTTACCACCAAGACGCTGTTTTTGAGCGTAATTTATTCCATAACGGACGCGAACAATAACTCTCTGAAGAAATGAAACGTAAACAAAGGAATATTCATCCTTATTACAACGTTATTGTTTCGCTGGACTAAAAGTGCTCGCTGGGATGTTTTTCTGTGGACCCTTACCTCTCTAACTAAACTGGGATTTCAGCAGTGGACGCGTTTGTGGCTCGTTATTACAATGATAAAGGTACGTACGGCTTTTTTACTCTGCGTGTTTGGATGTGTACTGCTTACACAAATGTAGCAAATTTGTGCCACTCATTCCTTATAAGCTTTCCATCGAAAAACAGCGATCTGTCGTCGATGCTTGATGCTTAGACCCTCAGAATGATATATAGTTTGTCAAGATTAACTTTGTCCCGTTTCATTTATTCTATTAGAAAACAATGACACATGCAAACAAAGAGCGTTCAGTGCGAGGTCGCTCTGGTGAAGGCTAACAGGTTAAATAAGGAAGACTGAAGCTAGTTGTCACAAGAGTTATAGCTCAGTAACAGAAAGGTTTTCAATCAAACATCCAATTACATAAATGCATCGACGACGCTATGGGAACGCCTTCAGCGTGACCGCGCTCTGAACTAGAGTGTAATCTGTCCAATGGATGGGCGAGACGTCATAGGCGGGTGACGTCACCGACCGGGAAGCATAAAAGCACGTGCGGTGGAGCCGGCGTTTGCTTTTTGTCATTCAGCAACAGCTACTCTGTCTGTGTGTCTGTCGATTTGTGTTTTGAGTCTTATTTAGTGTTGTTTGTCCTTGCACAATCACTTGAAATAGGCTCCAGGAATATGTGCAAGCACTGGGGCGATAGCAGATCGCATTACGGGCTGTTTGTTCCTCCCTGCACACGTTATATCACTGCTTGGGATACACGCAGTCTGTGTGTGGTCTGCTTGAGAGCAGAGCATGCAGATTCAGCTCTCGAGGGACTGACTGAAGTTCAGGATGCTTACACTCTTCAGTCGTGTCTCAGGCCAAGTCCGAGGACTGGTTTGTCACAATAGATCTAAGGACGCATATTTCACATCTCCATCCTTCCCTCTCACGGGAGGTTCCTGAGGTTTGGTTTTGGGGGCAAAGCTTACCAATATCGGGTTCTTCTCTTTGGCCTTCCACTCTCACCCCGCACAATTCTAGCTCAATCAGAGCAGGTGGCGATTCGGCATCGAGATGTCGTTCTCGCGCACATGAAGGGGTTGAGACTGAACGCCAAGAAAGTGTTCTTTCTCCAGTATAGAGAACCCCTTATCTAGGCGTGGTGTGGGATTCGACCACGATGCAGGCACGTATGTCTCCTGCTCGGATCGAGTCGATCCTCACCTCAGTCAAGAGAGTGAAAGAGGGCCAGTCACTTACTGTCAAGCAGTTTCAGAAATGCTGGGGCTCATGGCAGCTGCATCCAACGTGATACCTTTTGGCCTGCTGTACATGAGGCCCCTACAATGGTGGCTCAAGACCAAGGGGTTCTCCCCGAGGGGAAACCCGCTTCGCATGATCAAGGTCACGCGGCGATGCCTACGTGCCTTAGACATATGGAGCCAAGCTTGGTTCTTGTCTCAGGGCCCGGTGCTGGGAGCTCATTGTCGCCGCGTAATGCTAGCGACGGACGCATCCCTCACCGGTTGGGGAGCGGTCATGAGTGGCCACCCTGCCCGCGGTCTGTGGAGTGGTCGCCACCTAATGTGGCATATCAATTGTTTGGGAATGTTGGCCGCGTTTCGTGCACTCAAGCACTTTCTCCCAGACCTAAGAGATCACCATGTGTTGGTGCGCACCGACAGCACAGCGGTGGTCTCTTACATCAACCACCGGGGAGGTCTGCGTTCGCGCCCCTTATACGGCTGGTGCATCAGATCCTCGTGTGGTCCCAGGCTAACTTTGCTCGCTGAGAGCCGTACTATATCCCTGGGTATTTCAGGGAGCAGACATCCTGTCGAGACAGGGGCCGAGGCCCGGGGAATGGATGCTTCACTCGTGGTGGTGAAGCAGATATGGAGGTTTTTGGCTTTGCGACTCAAGAGTCAGCGCTATGCCCCTCTAGTTCCTCCAGCTCCTCTGGACTGGACACTATGGTACAGACCTGGCCGAGGCTTCGTCTGTACGTTTTTCCCCGATCGTTCTGCTCCCGGGAGTTCTGGCGAGTGCGCGCTAGGACGAGGTCAGCCTACTTTCGGTAGCACCGTTCTGGCCAGGCCGAGTATGATTCTCGGACCTGATTTCTCTCCTCGATGGCTTTCCGTGGGAGATTCCCGTCAGGAGAGATCTCCTCTCACAGGCGGGGGGCACTGTCCTTTACCCCTGCCCGGATTTGGGGAAGCTGTGGCCTCTGAGGGGGCGCAGCTCATAGCTTCCGGTCTCTCAATCGAGGTTGCTGAGACCATCTTCCAATCCAGAGCTCCCTCTATGAGAAAACTGTATGCCCTGAAGTGAAAATGTTTCACTTCTTGGTGCGGAGACTGCCACCTTGACCCAGTTAACTGCCCATTTGGTACAGTGCTGGAGGTCCTGCAGGCCCGTTTCTCCGCCGGGGTAACTCACTCCACCCTGAAGGTTTATGTGGCGGCTTTATTGGCCTACCACGCCCTTCTCGGTGGCCTTATAGTGGGTCAACACCCCCTGGTTACATGTTTCCTCCACGGTGCGCTGAGGCTGAGGCCTCCTGTATGACGTGTCCCTCGGGGAACTGGCTGTGGTTTTAGAGCCTATTGAAGAGATTTTTGATCGCATTCTCACTTGAGACTTCCTTCCTTTGGCGATATCTTCTCTTAAGAGAGTGTGGATTTGCAGGCCCTTCATGGCCCCTTCTTATCTCGTCTTTGCCCCTGGTCTGGCCAAAGCATTTATTTACCCTCGAGCTGGTTATTTCCTAGATAACCCTCTTCTATACCACGGCCTGTCGTGCTGCAGTCCTTCAGTCCTCCTCCCTTTGGGGAGCCCGACCAGAAGCTTAATTGTATGTGCCAAGGAGTATGGCGACCTCCAAGGCCTTTCTGGCAGAGGTTTCGATGCAGGATCGAAATTCGATGCGGGTTGGTCCACACCCCTCACCTTTGTTTGGTTCTATGACCTTGATCTTAGGGCCACTCCGGGCTCTTCTGTTCTTTCGCCCTCGTAGTGCTCCTGAGGGATACACACAGGGCAGGGACTTGGAAGTCTGGTGGCGTGGGCATCTCGTTCCCGTAGCGTCATCGATGCAGCTCGAGTTCCTGGAAGGGAACGAGACGCTGCGTCTTGAGGCCATACTTCCTGCACCCCTGCGAGTGGTTGCTTCATTCCTAGAAGCAAACGCCGGCTCCACCGCACGTGCTTTTATGCTTCCCGGTCGGTGACGTCACCTGCCTATGACGTCTCGCCCATCCATTGGACAGATTACACTCTAGTTCAGAGCGCGGTCACGGTAGCATCGTCGACGCAGCGTCTCGTTCCCTTCAGGGAACCGGGGTTACATACGTAACCTGAGACGTTATGTGTGTTTTATATTCAATATATTAATAACAATATCTTTTTATTAATATTTTAATAAATTGTTTTGTGCATAACTGATTATATTCCATTTGGCCCATTACGACATCTTAACCCAAATATTAGAGTGTGACAACATGCCCTGCTTTTGGGTCAACACATTGGCTACATTGTTTTTATTGAGCTGAACCTTTTTCCTGAATAATACTACAACATAACACTACCCGGTAGCAGAGAGAAGAGTGCTTTCGAAAATCACACACAGCAGGAGTGAAGACCATGTAAAAGAGCAAACAGCCCTTTTTAAATCAAAGACTTAAAAGCGTGAGGATTAAGTCTGACCCTCCCAGTGACTGAAAGACAATGTAACTGCTTCATCAAAAAGAGATCAATAAAGGGGCTTTTGTGCTACCACTTGGCTAAATGAGAACATAAATTGTGCTTTCCAATAAAATAATGGCTGGTAGATTCATTTGCACATTAACCTTTTCATGTCTCTCAGAGGGATAGTTAAATTACATATTATTACATCTTTTCTCCAACTCTGACACAAAGCAAGGTGGTCTTAAAATCAAGAAGTCTGCCACCATGGTATCATGGCCAGAGTATAGGAGGCGTAGTTCAGTGACAATGGAAATATGTCTAATGTATATTTTACAAAATATGGATGAGTGTAAAGCATAAGCGTCAAAACCCATAATTCCAAATAGGAATAAAGTGTTGCCAAGGAGAACATAATGGAACATTACACCTATTCTCCAGTCTTTTTCCTGTAAAAGCACAATGACCTAAGATAACAACACCACATTCACTATGTCTTCTTGACCACTTAATATTTATGTAATATACATTATTTAATATAAACCACCACCCCATGGCCTCACTATAAAACATATAGTGTCTTTGCTCACCTCGCCCCTGTGCCCATCCGGAAGAGCTGGATGGCTTTGGTGTTCACAAACAAACTAAAACCTTTAATTGGTTCCAGAAGATGGGAGTCATCCCTGAATGGGAGGTCTGCCCTTAATAGTAAATGACAAGGACAAATGTATGCCATAGAAACAGACAGGAAAGTCTATAGAGGAGGTTATTAGGATGCCTACCTGAAAGGCATCCCATGAATAATTGCAGCACCAGCAGTTTCCATGACAACCCCATTTTAAATATTGGAGGTCAGCGAGAGCTCACATTCAATTGAGGGTAAATAGAATGTTGTCTTTGTCCAGACTTGATCCTCTGTACCCTGAAATCAAAAGACAAGATGAGAAGAGTTAGAAAGAGTTAGCCAGACTAAAGTAGTCATGTTCAGCAACATTTTCAAGTTGTGTATTATGCAAATGAATTTGTTCCTTCATGAAAACAGATTTGGAGAAATGTAGCTACATCACTTGGTCAATAATGGATCCTCTGCAGTGAGTGCGTGCCGTCAGAATGAGAGTCCAAATAGCTGATAAAAATATCACAACAATCCACACGACTGCAACAGTTAACATTTTGTGAAGGCAAAAGTTGCATGCTTATAAGAAACTAATCAATCATTGAGACTGTAATGTGTAACTGTAAAGTGTATTAACAGCCAAAATATGAGTCCATAATCCATAATAATGCTTCCTCCAGTGAAAAGGTGCATCCCTTGTTCTCACATCAAAATTCACTGACATATTTCTGTTTTAGATTGTTTTTGCTTGTAAACGGTGCTTGATCTGTACATATTTCTCTCCTGATTCAGTTGAGACAAATGTTTTCACTTATATTTTTATATGCTCACTCACTATTTTCATAATATGGATAATATGGATATGGATAGAGCAATCAAGAGTTTAAAGTTAAAAACATCTTAATAATAATGGATTTATTTCTAACAAACATGCAGCTTTCGCCTTCATATGATGTTAATCAATGGACTGGAGTGGTGTGGATTGTGATGTTTTTATCAGCTGTTTGGACTCTCATTCTGATGGCACCCATTCACTGCAGAGGATCCATTGGTGAGCAAGTGATGTAATGCTAAATTTCTTAAAATCTGTTTCGATGCAAAACTCCATTTTGGCCTGAGTGTGAGTAGATCTCCTACACTTTCTCATTTTTGGGTGAAAACAGTAAAACAGACTTTGAAAAGTCTAAGCAATGTATTAGAAATACTTTACTGCAGGTACTGTGAAAAATATTTTTTATCTTTGATCATAAAAAATAAAGCTGACTGACTTTGTGGCGTATCTGATAATACTCAAGGCTATAATTAGAGCCTTTACTTAAATAAACCTAAACCAACATCACACAAGGTTTTTAGGAGGGTTAAGAAGTTGGCCCAAGATACAAATCCCCTTATGACATTCTCTGGCCTAACAGCTCTGATCATCTGGAGGGGAGACTTCAGGCAACTAGCTCTCACACATCTGGTCTAACGCAAGATTACTCAAGCACTCACTCAGTGAATTCACATGTATTTTTTCTTTTCTGTACAGTATATTCTTTGAAGATGAAACTAAAATGAAGTTTATAAATCAGATTCTGTCAGTACAACAGCAAAATTGCAAGAGTGATATTGAACAGCTCTGCAAACAAGAAGTTAATAGAGCCCTGCAGTGATGATGTATAGTATTTTTGTAGGCCAACCTCAAAGTTAGCATCACACCAGTTCCACTGACAAAAATTGAAACAATTTTCTTTAGGGTTACTGCAGACAATAAGCTCTGTGACAAACAAAAGTTGGTGATTTTTAAACATTTTGTTTATCATGATAATGTTCACTAATGAACACAAGTTAGATGAGTCTGCCTGTTCATTGTGATGACGTTCAATGTCTCTGACAAACTCTGTAGTCCCATTTAGTTAAAAAGCAATAGCTTTTTTCAAGACAAGTAAAAAATCATTTCATGTAGAATGTGAAATATCTTGAATATGTGTTAACCACAGACCTAGTTTCAGGCATTTAACCAAAAAACAAAACCTTGACTTCAGGATGATGGAACCAAAGATGTTAAAATGCTAACTTATTATTTTTTTTTTTGCAAAATATGTAATTCCTGCAGCACTCTATATCAAGTATTTATTATAATATTACCGGCTGTTTTGTTTCATTTTGTTCTGCCAACAAAATAGTTCCAAAAGCAGAATCAACTTTGCATGTTGAATTGTTTAAGTTGATGATTCAATGACTCATTCATAAAGACACTTGACAAAGTCACTTGTCTGCACCTACTGCTGTAACAATGTAATTTGCAGAAAGACAAACAAAAATCCCAGAAATAATGCACATGACCTTCAACATGTCAACAAGCAGAATAAAATAAAAGTGAAAAGTCCCAGTGCATGTGACTTTTACAGCTAATTTTTACAAAAAATTCCTGACTTGTAAAGCAAATACAGTAACACATGAACAGACTGCAAGAAAAAATGTAGATCACCGGATATAATCCGTACCATGTATGGTATATTAAAGGAATAGTTCACGCAAAAAAATAAATAAAAAATAAGTGTAATTTTAGTGTAAAATATAAAAAAATAAGTGTAATTTTAACTGTAAAAGTTTGTAAAAACGCTACTGAAAAAAAAAACTGTTAATATGTTAACAGTGAGTTCCTGTACTGCAGGGAAAAACTGTAAAAGATCTAACCAGACATTTCATGTAATTTTACAGTAAAATGATGTTAATTGTACAGTTTTTAGAAGTAAAAATAACAAATCAATGTACAATTTACAGTCAAAAACTGTAAACTGATATTCCCAGAATTCCCTGCATGACACTCCACATTTGAAAGTATTTTGTTTAAATAATCCTGTTTTTTGTTATCAAGTTTTTGATAACATCTTCTGTTGTTTAATGAAAGTTTATTGCATTATTTAAATATTGTGTGTTACCATGATGGTGTTTTATGTTTGCATGAATGACTTTGTGCAAATTTCTTCATATTAGTATATAATTCTGCTTGTGGTGAAGCGACCTATGATGAGCTTTGATTCTTCATGTGGCTTTGTCTTTTACCACCTGCATTATTATTGGATTGGATTGGATTCAATTTATTGTCATTGCACATGTAGGTACAAGGCAACGAAATGCAATAAAGAAGAAGAAATACAGCATAACATGAGGAAAGAGAGGAGAAAAAAATTGTCCTCACACTACGCTCCTGGACGAGAGTGCAGTGTGAGAACAGACAAAAACCTCAGCATAAAGCACAGTCAACACAGGAACATAACTTGCATAGTAATCCTAGTTCAGACGAAACAGCCATCCGGCCAGCAGCCATTACAGCGCAAACACACGGACCCGTTATCACTGACAGGATGAAGCGACGAAGGCGTGGGATGGGGGTAGGGAGGTGTATGAGTGTGTTTATGTGTAAGTTCGTGTGAGTTCGTATGCCTTGAAATCCGTTTCGCCAGCACTCCAAACCAGTCGACTCAGTTCGCAGGTTGTGATGCGACATAGCAATTGCCATGGAAACGACCTTGGACAGAGCACAAGCGCCCGACAATAACAAGGTTTTTATTATGGTGGTTGTCAGTATGTTAAAGGTACAAAACAGATTTTAATAGCAGTGTGTGTTGTTGAATTTAGTGGTTTACATTCCAATTTCCCTGTTTGTAGATTACAGTTTTGTGTTTTAAGTTTTTCTGTATTTTTTACAAAATGATTCTGGCAACCACAGCTGCCAGAATTATTTTGTAAAGACTACGGATTTTTTTTTACAATGTACTCACCCTCATATTGTTTTTAAACCTGTTAGACCTTCGGTTCTTAAGAACACAAATTAAGATATTTTTGATTAAATCTGAGAGCTTTCTGACCCTCCATAGACAGAAACGCAACCACATTTAAGACATTGTTAAAATAGTCTATGTTGCATCAGTGGTTTAACAGTAATTTTATAAAGCTACGAGAATACTTTTTTGCAAAGAAACCAAAAATAACGACTTTATTCAATCATTTATTCTCTTCTGTGTCAGTCTTTGAGGTGAGTTCACAATAGCACCACGAGTCGATGCATGGTTGTGCATTTCTCTGCTTGCAAACAAGGTGCAGCACATCCAGGTTCTACATCAGAACGCTGGCTCCTGCATCAGAAGCACCACACGCATGCATCGTGGTACTCCTGTGAATGCGCAGTGGAGACTGACCCAGAATAGAAGAAATTGCTGAATAAAGTCAATATTTTTGTATGTTTTGCACACAAAAAGTTTTCTTGTAGCTTCAGAAAATTATGGTTGAACCACTGATGTCACTATTTTAACGATGTCCTTACTACAATTCTGGGCCTTGAACTTATCAGTTGTGTTGCTGTCTATGCAGGCTCAGAAATCTCTCGGATTTCATCAAAAATATCTTAATTGGTGTACCGAAGATGAATAACAGTTTTACATATTTGGAATGACCAATAATTAATGACAGAAGTGTCTTTTTTGGGTGAACCCTCCCTTTAAATATCGTGGATGAGCCGTAAACGTCACATGACAGAAAGATATCAGCACTTCTAGGACTCTGCCTCTCCAATCAAATCCAAGGACCGCAATTACAACATTAACATGTTGTAAAGATGAAAACAGTTCAGGTGTACTCTGTTAATCCTTTGAACACTGTTTTATGTGATATTTTATTAGGTTGTGTTATCCGTGGCATAATTTCTAAAAATATATTCTTGATTAGCTTTGGTACCATATGGCAACATTACTATTTATTTTCCAAGTGCAAGTGGTAAGTGCTGAAAATGACCATGTTCAATGGGGCTTCACCTCACAATGGCCATTCAATAAACAGGTGCTTTACGCAGCACAACAAATTTTAATTTATTGCCCATACAAAAAGCAAATGCTTGAATGTTCACCAATTGCAGACCTATTAGCAGGGACTGAAATGAAGGACAGGTTAAAACTAATATCTAGCCAACAAGTGTGATGATAAGCACACAGCTTTACCTAACCGAGTGAAGTCTTTTGGCAGGACACAAATCAAACATCCTTCATCTGTCACATCCAAAGATGTCAAAAACTCCTTGAGAGAATTAGGCATTAGCATTGCTATTCATCTTAGACAGTTGCAAATCATACACTGTTACAATTTTTCAGTAGCTGTCAATGGATAGACATTTTCCACATAAGGTTGACACAAGTCATTTTTGACCCACTTTGACCCACTGTAAAAATGAAATAATACTCAGGCATCCACATGTCACAAATCTGTGCACACAAAAACAAGATAAAGCATCATTAACCATCTCTTGTGTCCACATGAAATCAATAAACAGCACTAACATAAACCTAGAAAATGGCAGCATAACTATCACACGCCTCTGTGAAAACTTGTCTTTACTATCAGGCTTCATGCATGCAATTGGCCCTTTTAAATGTTTGATTTGTTTGTGTGATTGGCAGTTCATCCATTATGGCTTGTGGATGCATTTCAAAGCTGTGAACATGACATGCAATATATGTCTCGCTGTAATGCTGCGGACCGAGTGCTCACAGCCAACAATCTGAGCTGAAAATGAGCCCACAGAGAATTTCTTTGTCCTTTAAATTCTGCTTGATGCCATAATAAAAGCAAAAATATGGCATGTTTTATGCTTTAGAAATGGGATCTGTCTGGAATATTTGCAGACATTCACATTTACACTGCAATCGGACAAACGAGAACTCCCATTCGTACAACACAAAAACACGTCTAAGAGCAAGACTCCAGAAAGCATGCAGCGTCTGGCTTTAAAGAAAGTGCCGACATGAGCTTGACCTTGGTGCTACCTCTGTCTAGAAATCCATCAATTTTTCAATGAAGTCTGTATTAATAGAATCTCCACTCTGCTGTTCATGGGATTCACACGAAATGTACAGTATGCGTGCTCTCTACTTTTTAAACATAAATGAGACAGACACCCACTGTTCCCAGATCTGGCACGATCGTGGGTAGAAAGTAACACTCTAAATCTTTTATCTGGTTCTCTTGACTTCACTTGATCCACAAACACCATCTTTGAGTTTCTCTGTAAACCCAAGCATGATTTTACCTATAGGCAAACGGTCCCTTTAGAGTGCAAAATGAACTGTGGTGTTGTTAAAACCTCAGCTGACATGAACATTTGAGAGTAGCGGTTGACAACACGGTCGAGGAGCATGTAAAAATTCTCCAGCTGGTATTGTGCACTCAACCTGAACTCTAATCTAGAGGGTGTGAATGAAAAATTAATGCTCAGCATCCAAAAGAGCCAAGAAACCACAGTTACAAGATTTATCTAGCTGGATATGACTGAATTTTGAATGAAGCACCACAGAGAATCTGCTGGTTTGCATTCACACTTCTATTCATAGGATACCAATGTCTCCCTTATAATGAACGTCTATGGGTCAAGTATGCGAGAACTTGGCCCGTAGACTTCCATTGTAAGTTTATATGCCTCAGCACAATTTTTTTGCTTGTTTTTAACAACAAGAATAAACTGAAATGATTTTCGACAGCATGTGTGGCACGGACCCTGAATATTCCTTTATTCTCTCTCTTCAATGACAGAGGTGTTTACTCAGACTGAAACTATTCATGCAGTTTCTGACAAAAACTGTATTATTTGGCTGTGAAATTGGTGGTGCAGAGATTTGAAGCATGCATCCAACAGGTACGGCACATCTCACACCTTAGCCTCGAGCTGCTGCATATAAACATCAGCTCTCTGTGACTCAACAAGCAATGCTGGGAAAGGTGAAAATGTAATATGTCACAGAAGACAAGCCTTCCTCCTTGTCTCTTCCCCCTTGACTTGCATCAAGACAGAGGTGTGTGCAAACAATCTGGCTTCCCTAATGATGCTTTGAGAAATCATTGTGTTTTTTTTATTTTTTTATTCTCTGACAAACCAGCAGAGTGCAGCAAAAACTGCCTCTACTTCTAGTGCAAATTATTGTTATGTATGAATGAGTGCTCATTTTTATTCTGGAATTTATTCTTTCTACAAAACAATGCCTCAATTTAAACATACGCTGCCTAATGCTGCATATCAAGTTTTGAAAAAATAGCACCAAACATGAAAAAATAAATAGGCCTACTTTTATTAGATATTCAAATTATACAAAGATTGTGATTACTCAGATTACAATACAGGTTTAACGCATAAAACCATATAATGACAAATTATAAAAAAATAAATAAAATCAGGTGCATTGTCTTATTTGATTGCAAGGCATGATTTAATGTCACTGCTTCTTTAATCTTCAGAATAACTGTGGGAGAGAGGTGCATAGACTGGATGAGGTATTGTGAAAGACTTAAATCAAGCCCATTGTCAAGAACTTTCATTTGAGAGATTCTTGTGAAATAAACCTCTAATCAAAATGCAGCATGAGGTTTGTCCATGAGGGAAGTCAGTTTGTCAACTAGACCTTTCAAACAAACAAACCAAAAAAAAAAAAAAAAAACATCAATCAATTAATCAATCAATACGGCTTCAAACATGGTTGCAGTTATTTAATTCACATCATTAAAAGGAGGGTTTCTCTCAACCCAAGTCTCTAGTGGCATAATAAACACAAGTGGAATAGTAATTTGGCAGGCAGAATACATTTTTAATGATACTCCACAAATATATTTTAGTGGTTAGACAGACTGGAACAGATTCCAACCAGTTCTTCCAAGACCTATATTTTATAATTCATTCACAAATGGATAACTGAGAGAGGTCCATAGGCTTCAGCTTGGCAGGGTCTGGACAGATGTTAATGTTGCTGAGGTTCACTGTCCAGAAATGGTGGTAAAAAAAAAAAAGGAGAATAGAGAATCTAAGAATAGAGAATCTAAGAATGTGGACTAATTATGCAATATTAATTAAATGAAAAGTGGAATGGAGACCGTAATTTTTAATCTGAATGATGAGTTTGCAATAGCAAAAAATAAAGGTTCCTCAAAGGTTCTTGAATCGGTTATGTGGTTGGTTAGAGGTTAAAACACCTTTCATAACAGTGGTTATGGATTCTTTATTGATGGTTTCCTAAAGAATAGAGAGTAAAAACTAATTTGTGGAGCTTGGAATGATTTTCCTACTGTATAATTGCATCAGACTCTAAAACCCTTCTGTTCTAATTGCAACCTTTATTTTTAAGACTAGACCAAATTAGGAAAATGGGTTCACTAACATAAGCAAAAGGATTTACTAACATAAGCAACATTTATCTATTTTATAATCTGCTTCTGTGAACGATCTACCAAAATCCTATAACTCTTGTAGCCTAACTGTAAAAATTACAAACATTTCTCAGCCCATAAAACAACAGGCTGCAGAATAATATCTCACCTAAATATAAACCGTCATATCTCTTCTTCTTCTTCTTTTAGATAGCCTTAAACTATTAGTGTTGTTCTGTCTCAAACTCGTTTACCTGTTTGACTTCCCACAGTTTTCAGCCTCTTCGCGTCTGCCACTGTAACAGCAGCATCTCTCCAGCCATTCCACAATGCCAGAGACGAGACGAGCGCTCTTCCCAAGCGCAACTGCCACAGAGGAATTCTTTCCGCTATTTTCTGCCTCCGGAAATCCAAGATACTCCTTAAGAAACGGTAAGACGCGCTGGTGATACCCGGCTGGATTACTGTGCGGCAAATGACAAGTAAAGCAAACGCGTTACGCATGGAGTATCCTCAGTCAACCCGTTCAGCCTCACAGACAGAGGTGAATGCGCGGATCCACGCCACACTGCGCCACGCGTCAACGTGTGTGGAGCCGCTCGCGCTCACATCCCCGCTGTGACGCAACACAAACTTCACATCACTTGATCTGCTGTCAGTTCATCAGCAGCACTGATGAAAGAAAACACCGCATCCCGTGGAAACAGAGTGGGAGGAATATAAAAATACTTTTTGAGTCGTAAAAAGTGTTAGAAGATTCATCAATAATGGATTAAACACATGATATCAGGTTTCAGATTTCCTCAGTGTTTGAGACCTGTGCTGATATGCACATTTCATATTGGGTAAAAGTTGGGGGAAGTGACTGTTAAACTGAGCAGTATTATTCTCCTCTAAAAGGAAATACATTTAGAAAACCTATTCATTTTAAAGCATCTCATGAATTAATGAGAAAATAAAATATCCCTCAGCGTTGGCACAAAATCCACAACTGAAGAACTGGCTACTTTTCAATTCATGAGTGTAAATTTGAATTGAATTGGCTCTCGTGAATTTGAATTGAGGATTTTCTTCAAGGGGATGCAATAAGATTTAAATAATTATATTATTAATTATGCCTATTA
Source organism: Barbus barbus (assembly GCF_936440315.1). NCBI lineage: Eukaryota > Metazoa > Chordata > Actinopteri > Cypriniformes > Cyprinidae > Barbus > Barbus barbus. Next base: position 8,532,406 of record NC_136718.1, read on the forward strand.
GCTATATATATATATATATATATATATATATATATATATATAAATTTTGTTTTTAAATATAGAATTCTGTTTGCATTCACATTTCAATTCATAAACCACTGACTCCAGTAACTTAGTTATAGATATCAACTTATTGAGCCTTATTCAGTCCTTAATTATTTTATTGTATAATGATCATTTTATATAAGCAATAAGGCTCAAAGCTGTATTATGAAAGTTACTCATTTGTGTGTTATGTGGGGGAAAATACTTACAGAAATTAAAGTTAATTGAATTTCATTCCATTTTATATCTACTTCACTTCAAAATGCAGTTCTGCATCCTGACTGCATCCTCACTTCAATTTCAGGAATACACTGATATTCAACATGCCATCAGAGATCAAAATCAGAGGCTGTATCAGCCTTTTAGCAGCTGTTCGACTTTACGCCTTTCCATTCTCATTTAGGCCTGCTTAATCAGTGTGCCATGTTTCATTACAGAGAAGTGAAATGTCACATTTTGTTAGAGCTACATAAAACATTCCAAGATGGCTCTGTTGAGATGAACAAGTGTTGAAGGGCTTTATTATATTATTTTTTTCAGACATTAAAAGTAAAAAAACATACCACACACATTGTTTGACAATCACTAATAAGAGTTTTAAAAAGTTAAAGTTTTTGTAGAATGAATTCAGAAGTTAAAATGTGTAAAACTGAGCACTGCACAATTATTAGTAAGTTTTGTCAAAATAGTTCATAAACAAATAAAGAGCAAGAGATGTTTAGAACTATTTGAATTTTGTTTGAACTGTTCCGAATCTTTGAAAATCTATACGGAATCTTCTGCAGAGTTCTGTTTGTGCAGATTCCACGTGAGCCTGCTAATGACTCACGAACCTCGGAGCTGTGTCTTTGAAAAGGGGAAATATAGCTCATGGTTTTAAATCATGTAGCATCACTAGAATTATTTACGTTTATGTAAGATGTTATAGATTTTGCATTATGCATTCCAAAAGTCTGGAAGCTTGAAGCAGCATATAAGCAATGTTTCTCAATGTTTATCAGTCAGTTGAAACAGCAGTTCAAAGATCAAAATACCTCTTCAAAATCTAAAAGTAAATAAAAGAACTTTCCTGAGGATGACACAACAGATTTATACAGTCTTCAGATCATGTCAGAACTCAGCACAAGGTTGAAGCACTTTACAGCAACGGACATAATCTAACACTGCTTTAACGCATTCATTACATTGAATGTCTTAAGCAAGGTTGAGCAATGCAATTGAAGAATTTATATGTTTCCTTTTTGAAAGAGTGATTAAATTGTTTTTATGTCATTCCAACAAAATGTGGCCACAATGTGACTGCAATTTCTTTTTTATTTTGTCAAACATTATGGACAAAGGCTTTTCTTCAGGAACCAGTAGCTTTCTTTATTTGAAAGTGTCTGTTTAACTATCAGTTCTATATACATTTAGTTCTATATACATAGTTCTAATTTGTTGTATTTTATTAAAGAATGTGTGTAGGGGAGGATTCAGACGGCTTGAGGATCCCTGTCATCATATGACACCTGTTGAAATCAGTATTTTTATGTATGTCGTAATATACTGACAGCAGTATGGGGGAAGCATCATGCTAAAACAAATGTTTACAGTTAGAGATGGCACATTATTAGCAATATGTATGTATGTATGTATGTTGCAACCCGAATTCCAGGAATGTTGGGACATTTTTTTAAATTTGAATGAAATGAAAACTAAAAGCATTTCAAATCACATGAGCCAATATTTTATTCACAATAGAACATAGATAACATAACATAACAAATGTTTAAACTAAGAAATTTTACAATTTTATGCACAAAATGAGCTCATTTCTAATTTTATGCCTGCTACAGGTCTCAAAATAGTTGGGACGGGAGCATGTTTACCATGGTGTAGCATCCCATCTTCTTTTCAAAACAGTTTGAAGATGTCTAGGCTTCGAGATTATGAGCTTCTGGAGTTTTGGGTTTGGAATTTGGTCCCATTCTTGCCTGATATAGGTTTCCAGCTGCTGAAGAGTTTGTCGTCGTCTTTGACATATTTTTCGTTTAATGATGCACCAAATGTTCTCTATAGGTGAAAGATCTGGACTGCAGGCAGGCCAATTTAGCACCCGGACTCTTCTACTATGAAGCCATGCTGTTGTAATAGCTGCAGTATGTGGTTTTCTTTGTCCTGCTGAAATACACAAGGCCTTCCCTGAAATAGACGTTGTCTGGAGGGGAGCATATGTTGCTCTAAAACCTTTATATACCGTTCAGCATTCATAGTGCCTTCCAAAACATGCAAGCTGCCCATACTGTATGCACTTATGCACCCCCATACCATCAGAGATGCTGGCTTTTGAACTGAACACTGATAACACGCTGGAAGGTCTCCCTCCTCTTTAGCCTGGAGGAAATGGCATCCGTGATTTACAACAAAAATGTCAAATTTGGACTCGTCTGACCATAGAACACTTTTCCACTTTGAATCAGTCCATTTTAAATGAGCCTTGGCCCACAGGATATGACGGTGCTTCTGGACCATGTTCACATATGGCTTTCTTTTTGCATGATAGAGCTTTAGTTGGCATCTGCAGATGGCACGGTGGATTGTGTTTACCGACAGTGGTTTCTGGAAGTATTCCTGGGCCCATTTAGTAATGTCAATGACAGAATCATGCCGATGAGTGATGCAGTGTCGTCTGAGGGCCCGAAGACCACGGGCATCTAACAAAGTTCTTCGGCCTTGTCCCTTACACACAGAGATTTCTCTAGTTTCTCTGAATCTTTTGATGATGTTATGCACTGTAGAAAATGAGATTTGCAAAGCCTTTGCAATCTGACATTGAGGAACGTTGTTTTTAAAGTATTCCACAATCTTTTTACGCACTCTTTCACAGATTGGAGAGCCTCTGCCCATCTTTATTTCTGAGAGACTCTGCCTCTCTAAGACATCCCTTTTATAGCTAATCATGTTACGGACCTGATGTCAATTAACTTAATTAGTTGCTAGATGTTCTTCCAGCTGAATCTTTTCAAAATGTATTGCTTTTTCAGCCCTTTGTTGCCCCCCTGCCAACTTTTTTGAGGCCTGTAGCAGGCATCAAATTTGTAATGAGCTCATTTAATGGATAAAAGTGTAAAATTTCTCAATTTAAACATTTATGTTCTTTACAGTATGTTGTAAATGAAATATTGGCTCATGTGATTTGAAAGTCTTTTAGTTTTCATTTTATTCAAATTTAAAAAAACATCCCGACATTTCCGAAATTCGGGTTGTAAATGATAACAGGAATATTCCAGATTGATAATATTATATATGCATTAATGAAGACACCCACCCTGTACTGTGGAGGTTTTCAGCTGTCTATCATTCAGTTTTAAAATTGTGGTGAATTTTACACTGTCAACATGTCGTTCTCCAAACAAAAAAAAAAGTCAAAATCTCAAACAGACTGAAATTCATCAATTCCAAATAGAATGGACTGTCAAGTACTTGCTCATGAAAGCGAATACAGCTACAGTAGTTCTCAACCAATGTGTTTATTATGCAACCATACCAGGCTGTAGTGAAGAAGTTCAATATGAAGTGGCAATGGGCAGCTCTGGCATCAGTCTGATTTAGCCTCTTTGTTACAAACCAGTTTTGAAAGCACTTTTAAGTTGATTTTGTAATAGCTTCTCAGGTTTAACTGTATTTTTGGACTGAAACCTACAGTAGCAGTGTTCGTGTCTCTAGAGCTTTATTCAGTAGGTCATTCCCATTAATGAATCACTGACTATCATCAATATCATCCATTATTATGCAATTATTAAAAAATGTGCTTTTATGAGATGTATTATTATTGAAATTGAATGATTCCTGAAGCTAATGAGGAATAGATAGCAGTGAGGAGTGCACTGGAAGACAATGAGTTCAGTTCAATTTAAAATAATTGTCTTAATGAATGTCGTGAATTGCATTTAGTATCATGAGAATTACTTTTGGTGATCCATATCAAAAAGCACACACACTTAACGTTGCATCACACTGCACCTTTGCAAAAGTATGAGAAGTTTTACTGTAGCTGCTATGCTTTGCCTCTCTCTTCCTCTTAGTTTATCTCCCCACTGATGTGCGTCCACAAGTTAAATCTTTATTCTACATCACTGTTTCAGCCTTTGAGGCTTTCATGCTATGTACCTTGGCCTCTTTTTCCACCAGGTCTAAATCCAGGTATCAGAGGGCTGAGTGGTATCAGAGTGGTGCTTGAGAAGCAGGGTGATAAGGGAGGCCTTTCATAGCGCTGACCCCTCCTTCAGAGTTCATGTCTATAGCTGCCTTTGAATAATTCACTCAGAAAGACCCCTCAACTCCTGCTGATAAAACTCTTGTTCAACAGCATTAATTTCCTCCCTCGTCTATATTTCTGTGGTGCTGAAGATATGATAGACCAAGATAGATAGATAGACAGAAGGATGAATAGATAGACAGACAGATAGATAGACATAAATAGACATAGATAGATAGATAGACAGACAGACAGACAGTTAGATAGATAGATAGATGGCTAGACAGACAGACAGACAGGCAGACAGGCAGACAGGCAGTTGGACAGAAAGACAAACAGAGAGACTGACAGACAGAGAGACCCCTCAACTCTTGCTGATAAAACTCTTGTTCAACAGCATTAATTTCCTCCCTCGTCTGTATTTCTGTAGTGCTGTAGATATGATAAACCAAGATAGATAGGCAGAAGGATGGACGAGAAGATGGATAGATAGATAGACAGACAGTTGGACAGACAGACAGAGAGACAGACAGACAGACAGACAAACAGAGACAGACAGATAGATAGACAGACAGACAGACAGACAGACATTCAGACAGATGGATGGACGGACAGGCGGGCGGGCAGACAGACAGGCAGTTAGATAGATACAGGTCCTTCTCAAACAATTAGCATATTGTGATAAAGTTCATTATTTTCTGTAATGTACTGATAAACATTAGGCTTTCATATATTTTAGATTCATTACAACACAACTGAAGTAGTTCAAGCCTTTTATTGTTTTAATATTGATGATTTTGGCATACAGCTCATGAAATCTCAAAAAATTAGCATATCATGAAAAGGTTCTCTAAACGAGCTATTAACCTAATCATCTGAATCAACTAATTAACTCTAAACACCTGCAAAAGATTCCTGAGGCTTTTAAAAACTCCCAGCCTGGTTCATTACTCAAAACCGCAATCATGGGTAAGACTGCCGACCTGACTGCTGTCCAGAAGGCCATCATTGACACCCTCAAGCAAGAGGGTAAGACACAGAAAGACATTTCTGAACGAATAGGCTGTTCCCAGAATGCTGTATCAAGGCACCTCAGTGGGAAGTCTGTGGGAAGGAAAAAGTGTGGCAGAAAACGCAGCACAACGAGAAGAGGTGACCGGACCCTGAGGAAGATTGTGGAGAAGGACCGATTCCAGACCTTGGGGGACCTGCGGAAGCAGTGGACTGAGTCTGGAGTAGAAACATCCAGAGCCACCGTGTACAGGCGTGTGCAGGAAATGGGCTACAGGTGCCGCATTCCCCAGGTCAAGCCACTTTTGAACCAGAAACAGCGGCAGAAGCGCCTGACCTGGGCTACAGAGAAGCAGCACTGGACTGTTGCTCAGTGGTCCAAAGTATTTTTTTCGGATGAAAGCAAATTTTGCATGTCATTCGGAAATCAAGGTGCCAGAGTCTGGAGGAAGACTGGGGAGAGGGAAATGCCAAAATGCCTGAAGTCCAGTGTCAAGTACCCACAGTCAGTGATGCTGGTGTTGGTCCACTGTGTTTTATCAAGGGCAGGGTCAATGCAGCTAGCTATCAGGAGATTTTGGAGCACTTCATGCTTCCATCTACTGAAAAGCTTTATGGAGATGAAGATTTCATTTTTCAGCACGACCTGGCACCTGCTCACAGTGCCAAAACCACTGGTAAATGGTTTACTGACCATGGTATTACTGTGCTCAATTGGCCTGCCAACTCTCCTGACCTGAACCCCATAGAGAATCTGTGGGATATTGTGAAGAGAAAGTTGAGAGACGCAAGACCCAACACTCTGGATGAGCTTAAGGCCGCTATCGAAGCATCCTGGGCCTCCATAACACCTCGGCAGTGCCACAGGCTGATTGCCTCCATGCCACGCCGCATTGAAGCAGTCATTTCTGCAAAAGGATTCCCGACCAAGTATTGAGTGCATAACTGAACATAATTATTTGAAGGTAGACTTTTTTTGTATTAAAAACACTTTTCTTTTATTGGTCGGATGAAATATGCTAATTTTTTGAGATAGGAATTTTGGGTTTTCATGAGCTGTATGCCAAAATCATCAATATTAAAACAATAAAAGGCTTGAACTACTTCAGTTGTGTTGTAATGAATCTAAAATATATGAAAGTCTAATGTTTATCAGTACATTACAGAAAATAATGAACTTTATCAGAATATGCTAATTTTTTGAGAAGGACCTGTAGATAGATAGATAGACAGACAAACAGAGAGACAGACAGACATTCTTCAGTCTGAATAACATTTGAAAATGTATTTTAAAACAGCAGCTAATTTATTTAGCTAATTCATCAGTTATATTGTAAAAATTTAAATTTAAAATTGTAAAATATCTCAGTTAGAAAACTAAAGACAAACACATGCCTGTGCAGTTTTCTGGTAAGCTCCAACAGCACTAAAACCAGCTCTTCCTGGCTGACGGTTTGAAAAAAAAGTCAAGTTCAGTTAATATTCTTCATATTACTTGCATCTGTGAAGGTTCAAAGTAAGAGCTGCACAGACTTTCTTTTAATATGGCAATTCTTTGTGAAGAAATATTGAACATATCTGCTTTGAAATGCAGAGTTTTCTGCTTTAAATAAGGCGGCTATCAAACAGTGTCCGTTGAGGTAGGAGTTTTCAAATGAATCTCCACATGCTCCTTGGCCACAGGGCTGGGATAGCCTACCTGGCGCTCAGCCATTGTAACCAAAAACACTGCAGGAACATTATGTTTAAAAAGGTTTTGGGCAATCCAATATAATGCTGGCCCCTCAGAGACACATTGAAGAAAAACAGCATTAAATGTTTAAAGAATATGGCCTAAATTACTCAGAACTGCAGAAGGTTTGGCAGGAACTCATTTACAAATCGAATCTCCTTGCATGTCAAAGTCAAACAATATGGTCACTGCCTTGTGACACCACTGCTGACTTCCAAGTGTATGCGACTATTTTTCAACTAATTCTCAACATGTTTAGTACCATAAAAAAAATAAAAATAAATAAAGTTGCATAAATACAAACTGAATGTTGAAAAAATGCACTGGTGGGCCTTAGTGGTCAACAGTTTTCATGTCATTCACTCTACAGAGCATCTAGTAAATCATACATAAATATTCTAAATAATTTTCAATAAAGCATGATGAAATTTTGAAGAGTCTCAGAGGTGTTTTAGTGCAGGGTTTTATAGAGGTCAATGCAACTACACTGCAGGCCAATATAAATATACATTTCAGATACTTTGCAGGGGGTCAGTGATGTGTAGGAATATTCCAGAATCGTGGAACTTCAGAGAGTGTCAGATGACTCCTCTGACACGAATATATCAATATTTCAGGCTCCTAGCTTGCTGAGAAGGATTCTCAAGAAGGTCAAAGCTTGTGCTTGTACTTCATTATAAAAGTGGTGAAATTTTGTGACCTTGAGATTGCATTGTTGCGATGTTTTCCTTCAAATATATGCATAAACATGATTTGTATAACCAGTTTATAGAAACATCCAAGGGGAAATAAAAGAAATACATCCTCAATATTAGTACTTGTTCTCTGAGGATTAAATTAAACACCAAAGAAAAATTTAAAAAGAAACTTCAAAACTTATATAAATGAATGACAATTAAAAAAAACAAAAAACAAAAAAAAAACATTGAGTGTATTTGTGTGTATAGTCTATATATTATAGTGTGTGTTTAATTATACACAGTATGTACATACTGCAAAAGTATTGTTGGCAAATAACAACAGAAAGTCATGACTTTCCAGTTAGTCATTAGTCATGGGTTATCTAAACGTAAAAAAAAAAAATTAATAAAAACCACAAATAAAATTTAAAACAAACACAAAACTGTCAATCTTTCTAATCTTGTGAAACTAAAGAAAAGATTCAAAACTGGCCTCCACCATCATGGAACATGATTATAACAACAATATGTTTCTTAAATCCATTCATCTCAATTAATATTCTCGAATGCCCTATTAATAACCTCTGCCGGTGAGGCTCATAGAACGATTATTACATATTACATTACGCACCTGTGTAAACACTTATTCATTAGAGTGAAAAACATTAATTACCCCTGAGGAAACATTACATGGAACATCCATTTTAATCAGAGCATGTGGGTTGCAAAAAAGATGAGATATTAAAACCACCTGCACTCAACAACAATAAGGTTCCCTATAGGTATACAGTATGACTATCAACTGTCATGTGTCAGCACTTCAAAAACAAGCAAAATGAGAGTATCAACTTTTTTCCCCTTAATATGTACACCACAATGTTGATTTCGCTAAAGCCTTGAAAATAATAAGAATACAATTTTGTGAATGTTCCCCTTGTTAGTCATAGAGCATGATTATATTGGGAGTAAAATAAGTCTATCAGGATACAAGGGGGCTGGTGGAAGTAAACTAAGCTACTACAGCATGTATAATACACTTTGAAGATGCATTGCTCACCTTGTAGTCTTCAAGGAAATATTTCAAGGAAATGTTCAATTCTATATTAGATAATTCATTGTAATACCCAACGCCATTTTGCTCTGGAAAAGAAATCTAGTATTGTCCAAGCATTATGCCATTACATAAAAAGTCGGTGGTTTATGTAAGAGCTTGACAGTATAAGAGGCACCAAGGCTTTGCCCTTGATTTTTATGTTGTGTTCTGTGTGGCTGAATTAGGCAGCTTCACAGCATGATGGAGTTGGAAGGAGCTGGATTGGAGGGCTGCAGAGGCGACTGAAGGGAAAGGGATTATAGATGGCACAGAAATTACATTTTTGGCCTTCTCTCCAACTGAAGCCACCATCTGCCACTTATTTGACAATTTTAAATTGAATTAAAGAGAATCCCTTTTCCTAATTCGCAGCCGAGGAAAGCTGATTCAAAAATCTAAGCTAGAGAAATTTAATGGCAGCCCATTGTTTAACCAGAGCGAGGAGATATCAGGTTTTCATGCAAATCAGAATGCAAGTCAGGGACATCCACAGCATGATGTACAATTACAGTCGAAACCATGTCCAAAAACTAGGGCCGAGAGGGAATAATGGATCGTTTGATGTATAATGTGAGAGAACAGCTCAGTGTGATTTCTAATACTCTATTCACACACATTACCATTGTTTCACTGTTACTTGCTTAAATGGCGGATTTGTGTCTACCTTTGAGTGCAGGTGAGGACACATTCAAGCTGCATTTGGTGCAGATGGAGCTGGAGGCCGTGGAGAAGCAGATCCGCGACCTGGTGGAGAAGCAGGCCCAACTGAGAGAGCGGAGAGCCGCGCTGGAAACATCCCGGGCTGACGCTCACAAGTCCGGGGTAAGTATACAGCACGCTGCTAACACTCCCACCACCTCTACTCCGTGTGTTACTCTGCATGTCCTTCACTCCGGCGCCGGGACGACGACACCAAGCTGCGGCAGACACTGAAGAGGGACTTCAGGAGCCTGATCGAGACGGTATGCAGCACATTGCCCACAACGACGAGGACATGAAATGTTCAGTAGACTGTTTGCTTTAAACGAATGGTTATTGTCATGGTGTAAAGAACAGAAACTGCTCTTTGTTAATAATTGGAATCTTTTCTGGGAGCGTCCTAGGCTTTTCCGTGCTGATGGCCTGCACCCCAGCAGAGTCGGAGTGGAACTCCTGTCGGACAACATCTCCAGGAAGCTACGCTCCATATGACTAGTAAGCCAACTCTCAAATAACTGCTATGATGAATTTTGTTCTACCCACTTAAAAGATAGAAGTACTTGCGTTGTCCAATCTATACAGACTGTGTATCTGTTCCCCGAATCTGTTCCCCGAATAGCGAGGTCAAAATATAATTTTAATGCAGGATCTAGAAAAAATCTGATCGTGATTAAACCAGAAAAACGCAAAATAAATGAACAAAATCATTTTTAAAGCTTGGGCTCCTCAACATTAGATCACTCGCACCCAAAGCAGTTATTGTAAATGAAATGATCACAGATAATAATTCTGATGTTCTCTGCCTGACTGAAACCTGGCTTAAACCAAATTAATATTTTGTTATAAATGAGTCTACTCCACCAAGCTACTGTTATAAACATGAGCCCCGTCAGACTGGTCGTGGCAGCGGTGTTGCAACAATATATAGTGATATTCTCAATGTTACTCAGAAAACAGGATACAGGAGGTTTAACGCATTCGAAATACTTCTGCTTAATGTTACACTGTTAGATATGCAAAAGAAATCTCTCCTGTCTCTTGCTCTGGCTACTGTGTATAGACCGCTAGGGCCATATACAGATTTCCTAAAAGAATTAGCAGATTTCCTCTCAGATCTATTGGTCAATGTTGATAAAGTGCTAATTGTCGGAGATCTCAACATTCATGTTGATAATACAAATGATGCGTTAGGACTTGCGTTTACTGACCTAATAAACTCTTTTGGAGTCAAGCAAAATGTCACCGGGCCCACTCATTGTTTTAATCATACGCTAGATTTAATTATATTGCATGGAATTGATCTTACCGATATAGATATCGTACCTCAAAGTGATGATGTTACTGATCATGTCCTTGTATCGTGCATGCTGCCTATTACTGATATTAATTATATGGCTCCGTGTTATCGTCCGGGCAGAACTATTGTTCCAGCCACCAAAGACAGATTCACAAATAACCTGCCTGATTTATCTCAACTGCTCTGTGTACCCATAAATACACATGAACTAGACGAAATGACTAGAAACATGGGCACTATCTTCTCTAATACATTAGAAGCTGTTGCCCCCCCTCAAAGTGAAAAAGGTTAGAGAAAAACGTACTGTGCCGTGGTACAACAGTTATACCCATTTTCTCAAGAAAGAAACTCGTAATCTTGAGCGCAAATGAAGAAAAACTAACTTAGAAGTTTTTAGAATTGCGTGGAAAAAAAGTATGTCCAGCTATAGACAGGTTCTAAAAGCTGCCAGGGCAGAGCATATCCGCAAACTCATAGATAATAACCAAAACAAGCCAAGGTTCTTATTTAGCACAGTGGCTAGATTAACAAAAACACACGCCACCCGATCTAAATATTCCCTCACAGTTTAATAGTAATGACTTATGAATTTCTTTACTAATAAAATAGATAACCTCAGAAATACAATATCAAATGTAGATTCTACTGTGTCTAGTATTTCAGCTTCATTCATCGCACCCAAAGAAAAACTGCAGTGCTTTACAACTATAGGACAGGAAGAGCTAAATAAACTTATCAGTGCATCTAAACCAACAACATGTTTATTAGATCCTGTACCCACTAAACTATTGAAAGAGTTGTTACCTGTAGCAGAAGAACCGCTTCTCAATATTATTAACTCATCGTTATCTTTAGGTCACGTCCCAAAACCATTCAAGCTGGCGGTTATTAAGCCTCTTATTAAGAAACCACAACTAGATTCTAATGAACTGGCAAATTACAGACCCATTTCAAATCTTCCGTTTATGTCTAAAATTTTAGAAAAAGTTGTGTCTACTCAATTGTGTTCCTACTTGCAAAAAAAATATCTCTATGAAGAATTTCAATCAGGTTTCAGGCCTCACCATAGCACAGAAACTGCACTTGTTAAAATGACAAATGACTTGCTTCTTGCTTCAGACCGAGGCTGCATCTCATTGCTAGTATTACTTGATCTTATTGCTGCGTTCGACACTATAGACCATGACACACTCAAAGATCGATTACAAAATTATACTGGTATTCAAGGGCAGGCTTTAAGATGGTTTAGATCCTACCTGTCCGATCGCTACCACTTTTTTTTCATTTAAATGGGGAGTCATCTCAATTATCACCAGTAAAGTATGGAGTACCACAAGGGTCTGTCCTAGGTCCTCTGCTATTTTCAATATACATGTTGCCCCTTGGTAATATTATTAGAAAATACGGTATTAGTTTTCATTGTTATGCTGATGATACTCAACTATATATCTCAACAAGACCAGATGAAACTTCTCAACTATCTAAGGTAATAGATTGTGTAAAAAATGTAAAAGATTGGATGACCAATAATTTCCTCCTATTAAATTCAGATAAGACAGAGATATTACTTATTTGACCAAAAAACAGTACACAATCTCTTGGATTACAATTTGCAACTAGACGGATGTACTGTTACGTCCTCTAAAGTAAAAAAATCTGGGTGTTATATTAGACAGCAACTTGTCCTTTGAAAATCATATTTCCCATGTTACAAAAAAACAGCATTCTTCATCTTAGAAACATTGCCAAGCTTCGAAACATGCTGTTTCTGATGCAGAAAAGCTAGTTCATGCATTCATGACCTCTAGACTGGACTACTGTAATGCACTGCTAGGTGGTTGTCCTGCATCTTCAATAAACAAGCTACAGATAGTCCAAAATGCAGCGGCTAGAGTTCTTACCAGGTCAAGAAAATATGATCATATTACCCCAATTTTACAGTCTCTGAACTGGCTACCTATTAAATTCCGTATCATTTACAAAATATTATTACTTGCCTATAATGCCCTAAATGGTTTAGCTCCTGCGTACCTAACTCGTCTTCTACCACGCTACAATCCAACCCGCTCCCTAAGGTCGCAAAACTCTGGAATTTTGGTAGTACATAGGATAGCAAAGTCCACTAAAGGAGGTAGAGCTTTTTCACATTTGGCTCCCAAACTCTGGAATAGCCTTCCTGATAACGTTCGGGGTTCAGACACACTCTCTCTGTTTAAATCTAGATTAAAGACACATCTCTTTAGCCAAGCATTCACATAATGCATCTTATAATCTTGTACTGCAGTTATATCTGATCAAATGTACATTATTATTATTCTTTAGCTTTGGTTGAACAAATCATTTTTGCTTAGATGGAACAGCAGCTACGCTAATTATGTCTGTATTTGTTTCTCTGTTTCTGCCATGGGATTAACATCCTGTGGTAACTAAGAATTACAGAAGCTTCAGTCTGGATCCAACCCTTAAATGATCTGAGATGACCGAACAGCTGAGAAAAGATAATGCCAACCCCTCAGAGGACCTCAGAGGATGCCAAAGTTCAGACAACATACAGAATTACCAAATTTTGCCATAAGTTAAATATATTAAGGTTCTGCAATATATAAACATATTGTGGAAACTTAATTTCCTGTAGAGAGCTGCTTTGCAACGAACTTGGTGGACATCTTTCCACTAGATGAAACTGCTCAAACTCATAACTTTCTGTATTAAAGAGATAGTTCACCCAAAAATGAAAATTTAGTCAAAGGAGAAATTTGAGGGAAAATATCCTGCTTGTGCTCATCCATATAATGGCGTTGTACAGCAACCATGCAGCCTCAAAAAGGATACAAAAGTGGGATATCAAGAATTATACAAGGAGACACGTGTTTTAGACATAGATAAAAATTGTTGTTAAAGATATTCCGAAAACAGACCTATTGCAATAATATTGATTTTATACAATGGCTCAATGAACAAGAAAAAATAGCATGTTGAGTAGCTTACGTTTTGTTGACCATAGTTGCTGTCAAATTTCTGGGTCTGGGAACACAAACACAATGCTGAACTGTACAAGTTTACTTACCCAATTGGTTGGTGTTTTACTGCCAATTTCATCAGTGAATCTGTATGAATAGGTAAATTTTTTGGAGTTTTGCAAAAGATAGAGTCACCTTTTTCCAATGAGCAAGAAATGCTTGACTCATTTTGCTTCTCTTTCTAATGAGATACTGTGCTCATATATTTCTACCCCATCAGAGTGTTTGTGTGTTTTTATGTTTTTCCCTCTGCGAGTCAGAGAAGGACACCCAGCCTAACGACAGTAATATGACAGCATTTTTCATCTCAACTCTCAAACGGGCAAGAAAAATCAATATTTAATCAAAGCAAGATCGTGTAGACTTCACGATACAATATATTTGCCTTCACTGTCATTAAAGCCTCAAAACCACATTCAAATGTGCAGTGACAGAACAAAATAGTTCCAAAGAGGAAAATATTATATAGTGAGAGCAAATAGTCAGCTTTTAGCTGCAAAATATATAACTTGTATAATGACCAAGGTCTGCTTGCAACAAAATAAAACCATAGTGAGGGAGTGAAAAAATATTCACCAGAGATATGACTGGTATGTCAACATGCTTACTACAGAAGACAGAAGTAATTATGTGTGTCTCTCTGACGCTCGTCTCTCATTCTGCTGTCTCCTGATGTGTCCCCTGTGTGATAACAGAGTCAGGGTAATGGGCTCTCTGTAAGCTAATGGAGGCTACACTGCAGGAGACTCCACTGGCAGGTACCACATCTTCAGCATGGCTCAGGGATACACTGCTTCCTGAGCCGTGAGTTTCTGAATTCACAAGATGTCCACTGAGCGATTGCCTTCATGCTGTTAGGACCAACAGATAATGTAAAACCTGCTATTAAAATGTTAGAGATCTCACCTCATTATTAAAATGCAAATGTGGATCCTTCAACAGCATAACATTCAAATTTCAATGATCTTCAGGATCAGCATAAACTAAATGTCTAAACCTAATTAAGTTTAAAGTATTTTTAGTGACCAGGGAAACAGATAGTAATAATAGAAACAAAAAATGTCAAAAAATCTTTTACATTGAGTCGTATATTGTGTATGTGTCTGCATATATTATTATATAGGTTGAGTGAGTGGTGTCGTTTGAGCCAATTTTTGATGGACTGATTAAATGGTGTCAGTTATTTTTAGTAAAATTGTGTTTCTTATCACCCGCAAATTCTAACATTGTTGATTTCCAGATGGTTTGAATAGACTGTTGGCTTTGTTTGGCTGGAAGGGGGCATAGGCAGCTTGGATCACAGTAAGTCCTGGCAGAGGCATGCTGTCAGACTAAAGGAAGAAAAGGTCAGGACTGCAATATGTGAGGAAACATGTCTCTTGGAACGCTGTGTGGGATTTCTAAACCATTTACTGGAGAGGAGCAAATGGCGTGCTGAAATAAATGACATGCAGGTTGCATTTTTGAGGTTGTTTTTAGGCAAATGCATAAAAAGTGGCAGCTTCATTTTTGGAAACGCATAGCAATGAAGGCTAGAAAACAATATATGGTATTGCTAACAACAACAGAGCACTGGGAAATGTCAACGTGAGTTCAGTGAGTTGGGAAGAGTAATATCACATGGATTTTATGACATTATCTCCATCCTCAGAATGATATTATCCCATAATCACTTGGGAACCTCGTGATCTGCTGTCCCCTAATAACTCCTTTTATCATATTAATAGCTGGGCTCTTGTAGACAAACTGACCACATGTTCTAATAACAGTGGGCTGAATAATTTATGAATGTGACGGGCTGAAGTACTTCAGACTGGAGAAAAAGACTTAAATATGCAGAGCTGAGTGCATGCATCATGGCTCTAATGTCTTAGGAATTGTAAATATGTTTCATTGTTTAGGATAATTCCAGTGCAGACATACACATCTTTACAAAATACCAAAATGTACACTAATATTATAATGAAATCAAATCTATAGTATTTTAAAAAAATAATACTAAACACTTACAAAACCACAAGAAACATACACACAAATTTAAATTAATGCATACATTTAATAGAATAGATAAAAACATTTAATTAAACAGTATATAATTGTGGTCTATGGTGACAAATGAATTTGAAATCAGTGAGTGTCACGGTGCACACACGAGGGAGGAACCAGGAACACGCTGACGAGGATATGAACTCAAATAACAGACTTTACTTAACATCAAGACATGGCAGGACAAGGCAAGGCAGACAAGGACATCACACACCGGGATTAACGAGTAGACCAGACAGCACGAAACTCAACAGGCAGGAACTTAAATACACACGCTAATGAGACGAACACGGCTAGACAAGAATTAACTGATGATTACATATGACAAGGACAGGAAACAAACCAAATATGGGCACAAGGGGCAGGAACACATGACAGACACACAACAGTTCCCTGACAGTGAGAAGAAATAAAAACTTGTTTTCAGCAAAAATTCTCCTAAACTTTAAATAAAAGAATCCGCAGACAACATTTTATTTATTATTCTTATTATTTTTAAATTAAGCAGCACAACTGTTTTCAACATTAATAAAAATAATAATAATTAAATCACTATTTCTGAAGGATCCTGTGACACTGAAGACTGGAGTAATGGCTAATAAATATGTTTTAAATATGTTATGTTTTAAAATATATTCAAATATAATATATTCAAATATAATCAACTATTAAATATCCTAAATTATACAAGGTTACTATTTTAATATATTTTAAAACAAGAGACTTATTTAAAAAAAATAATTTTTAAATTGTCTGACCTTAAATGTAAACCGAAATTAATAAATGAGTGTAATGAAATAATTGCACGTCATTAAACAAACAAACAGTGTTATGGTGTGGTGGCATCCTTTAGACTAGGTCAAAGTCCTGGCAAAAACCAGCATAAATTGGGCCATGATACATGTGTATCAAACCCGTATCAAATGAGGTTTGACAGGGTCGCTGATTTGTCAAAGAGGAGCGCTTTAAAGAGTTCAGAGGAGATGTGGGTCAAGTAAATCTCTTTAGCTGTGCAAAGCATCTTCTGACGAAGAGCTTAGCCTAAGGCCATGGGCGCTAAAGGAAAACGCTTCAGATGAACGGAGCTCTGTCAGTCCCTGCCCAGCAAACGTATAATAATACCTGCAACGCTCAATGAGCCAGAGCTTCAGTTATGGAAGTAAAACACACAAAAAGCAAAATGCCCTGAAGCAAAGCCGAGAGTAGGACAGGATGACAAAGTCTATTTAGTAAAAAAAAACAAATTGGAGACGTAAAAAAAAGTCGGATGAACTGGAAATATTTTATATGTAAGAAATAAATGGCATTTACTCTCTCTCGCTCAAACACGCAGATATATGGAAGTGTATTTCTACCTCGGGATAAAAATATTAAAAAGTTATTTGTGACTTTTCATCTAAATAAAAAAAAAAAAAAAATTCTGATCACAATTCTGATCACCCCCCCCCCCCTCAGAATTCTATATGAATAAATGTATCTCTCGCTAATTTTCTTTCTTTCTTTTTTCCCTTTTTTCTCTTGGAATTCTGAGCTTTAATCTCTCAATTCTAATTTTTTTCTTTGAATTCTGAGTTCTGACTTTTTTGGAACTCTGAGTTTAACTCTCCCAATTTTTTCTTTTTTTTTCTCTGACTAATGAGTTTACACCTCACAATTCTGACTTTGTTTCTTAAAATTGAGTTTACATATCAGAATTCTGAATTCTTTCTCAGAAAGAATTTCTCTTGCAATTCAGTGTTTACAATTGCAATTCTGATATTTTCTTGGGATTCTGAGTTTACATCTCACAATTCTATTTGTATTTATTTATTTATCTATGTATGTATGTTTGTCTGTGTGTGTGTGTGTGTGTGTGTGTGTGTGTGTGTTTTATTTTTTTATTTATTTAGAGTTTACATCTTGCAATTCAGTTTTTTCCCCTACAAATCTGACACCTGATCTGACCGCATACACAAGCAAAATTTTGAAGAAAAAAAAAATACATTTCATAATTCCAAGATAAAAACAAGTATGAATTGTGAGATATAAACTTACAATTGCGACATAAAAAGTCACGATTTCTTTTTCTATATATTTTTATTCCATGGCAGAAATAAGCATATGTGTGCTTATGTGTTTCTAGATTCTGCTAATAACGAATCATTAGAAAGAAGTCTATTGGCTTAGGATTGTAACATCTTTTGGGCACATGGGTGAATAAAATCAATAAGATAATGATGCACTGAAATCTTTGGGGCTGTTTCAGTGTCTTCAGACGTTTCAGATGAGAGGTTTTCATTATCTTCCACTTAAGAACAGGTGATCACTATTGCCAGTAATGATGAACTCACACACCCAGCAGAGTATGAGTGGAGTGACCACAGTTTCTCTTTCTAGCTCAAAGTGCTCTATAATGACTCCGCCCCCACTCCGCTCCAGGTTTTACATTACCCTTGTAATTCATTTTCAGTAAACATTTGTAATTCTCCTCGTGAGTTTGCACTGCTCACATATTCTGCACAATGTTAAATAAGGCATAACAGTATTTTTGATGAAGTGGTTGAAAAACTTTATCGTTGGCCACATTCTGTGATGTCTGAAGGCCATACATTTCTTAGAGCAGAGAACCATTTAATGAACCAGAATAACAGTATAATAAATGAAATGAGTCACGTTACTATAGCTTACCAGTAAATGATGATTTTAATAATATCTTTCCCCATTTATTTGTGATGTAAAATACAGTATGTTTTTGGATAATCATCCTCACTTTGCCCTGGTACAGCAATCCAGTCAACGAGGACTCTTTTAAGGTTTATAAATGTGTATTATGTGCTTTCTCTTTTTAGCTTCAGAAAACTCATTCTTCTCCTGTGCTTTGCAAATTGTTAAGGTTTTTGTTCTCTAGACAGACGGAAATACAAAAGCACTAACAACAACAACAACAACAAAAAAGGAAATTAAGAAAGAAAACAAAAGAAAAAGAAAATTGTTGGTTCACAGCACTGAAAGTCACTGAAAGTCAAATGAAATTTAACAGACCATTTCATTGCATGTGACATGAAAAGGTGCTGAAATGTTTCCAGCGTCTTTTCATCTCTGACAATTTTCTCAGACGCCCATGCAAGTTCACCTTAACACGTAAGCAAATGTAGAGAAGCTTCAAAATAGCACCTAACAACTCGTATTGAAATAATATGTTACATAACCAGGCACCAACGGAAGGTAAACCTGTTTCATGAGCTAAAATAATTCATTTGATTGGCATTAATCTTGGATTAGGTATAGCTCTACAGTGCCTTTATGTAAGTGATTATATCCCTGCTGATGTCATTTAGGCACTTCACAGGGTCAAGTGGGATCTCAAATCTGTCAGTAAAAGTTAGTAATAAAGCAAACTACTTGGGTGCATTTTCAGCCGTTTTAAATGTTTCAGTTCACTCCAGTTTTTCCCAAATGAGAGAATCATATCTTTTTTAAATAAAGTGGATCATTCTGACTCTTAAATTTCACATTCAAAGCCATCAGCAGTGTGTGGCTGCACATAATTAGGGCTTTTTAAGTTTAAACAGTCACTTCTGGCTAAAATCTGAGTCCATAATCCATAATAATGCTTCCTCCACTGAAAAAGTCCATCCCCTGCTGTCCTCTCATTTCAAAATCCACCCACATATTTGTTTAGAACTGTTCTAGACTGTTTTTGCTTGTAAACTATGTTTGATCTGTGCA
This sequence comes from Barbus barbus, assembly GCF_936440315.1. Taxonomy (NCBI): domain Eukaryota; kingdom Metazoa; phylum Chordata; class Actinopteri; order Cypriniformes; family Cyprinidae; genus Barbus; species Barbus barbus. The sequence continues at coordinate 8,551,974 of NC_136718.1, forward strand.
TATTTTTCTCCCAGTTCAGATGACTTTTTCACTAGAGAAAGCAATATTATGGATAGTCGACTCATATTTTACCCAGAGGCAGCGGTTTGAAGTTAAAACCGTTTAATGATGTATTTGTTTCTTACAGACTCTAATTCTGACGGCACCCATCCACTGCAAAGGATCCATTGGTGAGAAAGTGATATAATGCTAAATTTCTCCAACTCTTCTATATCTTGGATGGCCTGAGGGCGAGTTTTCAGTTTTGGTTGAACTATTTCTTTAATGCAGTCTTTTAATAATTAATATTATTGAACATATCAGTATCGTTTATGCTACCTCTAGTAAAAACAATAAGCCATGTAACCATGTTTACCATGGTTAAGGGGGTTTAGACACTTTACATTGTTCCTTGGAGCATGTAAATTTCACCTATGTAAAATGACTATAATCCAGAGCCTCTTTTGCTGTAATACAACATGCTGTTCTCACAGAATTAAACAAAAAGCATTTATTATTTATGTTGTGCATGAGACGCAGAAGCATGGCTCAGTGTGAGAGCTCTGCCGGGGCAGCCTAAGGTTCCAATGAGTGCGAGTTTTACCTTTGATGTGTGTCAGAGCGCTATGACAGTAAGCTTTGATAGTGACAAACTCCAATGATCCTCCCTCCACTGGGTGGCATGTGAGCAAGAGGCCACGATAAAAAGACAACATGTGAACAGCAACGTGGTAGAAGGGTTTGGGAATGTCAGAGACGACATATTGAGGACAATAGGGTTCATTTGCTATGCCGCTTTCATGAGAGCATGAGGAAGAATGCCAAAAGTTACTTGAAGAAACCTTTTTGTTTTTATTATAGCTAACGATTGCACTGCTACAGTGGCTTTTAATTGGTTTTAAAGCTTTATTATTATTATTTTTAATACTGCGTCCAAAATAATCTAACAATTATTGTCTGTAAAGTGTGTGTTGGATTAACATGCATTTTCAAATGTGCTTTTAATGTTGTTGGCTTTATGTATGTTGGATTTAGAAACACAGAAAGGGTGGTGCAGCAGTTAGTGAGATTAAAACATTAAACTGTGGTGCACATGTCATGTTCGAGTCCACATCCCATTTTCTTCCTCTCATGTTCTATCACTTTCCATTATATCAGTCTGATGAAAAGGCAAAAGCTCCCACCTAAAATTGAAAAGCTGCAGATAAAAGGTTATTGTTCAGAAGCTTAGATGCTAATTACTGGCAGCATTTGCCCCATTGACTTTTAAAGAGTTTGAGCCTTGTGATATTTTAGAATAGATTAAAGTGTGATGTGAACTAATGGAGTGCTCTAGTTAGGTTAAAAAAAGAAAGAAAAAAAATTGAAGTAAATAATCACTTAGAGCAAAAGTCATAGTATATTAAGATTATTTTGTTCAGTGGTTTGCACATACTTGAACTACAATGTAGCCTCTTAATGCTATAACGCCTACTGTATCATTTGATACAGACATTTATTTGTCTTCTAAATGATCAATGTGATAAAAACTTGCTGACAAACCTGCTGTACACAATCTACTACATGCCTTCTGTCGTCTGACTGATAATTTATATTTTTTCACTAAGTAAAAGGACAATTATTTAGTTTTCACGTATCACGTATCGTTCATTAATTGTAAAAATGTCCACCTTCATGGTACACGTCTTTTTGAGGCAAAATTTTTTATGGCCTTTATAAAGTATATAGTAACAACTTTCATACTGTTAGTAATCTAGATGATCATTTACTGGACTGAAGCAACTCATGTTGACTTGATTATCCATAAATCACTTTTAGAAAACTTATGTTAAAGTGTATCAGTTTTTAGATTATGTAATGTGTAAAGCTTTACAAGGTTAAAGTATTATTATTATGAAAGAAGTGAAAGTGAAAGAAAGAAACTTTCACCTAAAGAAATTATTATTATTGTTGTTGTTGGTGTTAATTAAATTTACGTTTATTTGTATACTGTAGTGCTTTTCACGATACACATCGTTGCAAAGGAGCTTCACAAAAAATGAAAGTTCCTACATTACCTCTAGAAGTAGTTTATCAAAGTGATATCCAAATAGCAGAAATGTACAGTTCTAGTAAAATCCTGTAGTTAGTTGATGACGTATTGAAACAGAAACTGTGAACACGATTAATGGCAATGATTATATGTTGAGATCAAACTTGTAGTAATGTAAGGAAAAGTTGGTAGTTTTATTTGTTGGTTCAGGGTTGGCATCATCTGTGGTCCTCAGAGTAGGCGTCATCTCAACATCTTGGGACATCTCAAATCTTCATAAAGGGCTGGATCCAGACCGAAGCGTATGTAATTATTATTATTATATTGAAAATTTTCTGGCTTCCTAAACACTGATTCTCAGCTATAATTGGTCAAATAGCAGTTAGCTCTGTCTAGAACTCATGCCATTGTTTGGGTCAGTGTTATTGTGGTGCATTTCCCAAAAGCATATTTCTATCATGACAACACTCAAAGGATTTAGCATGGTTATATATATATAACAATGTTAATGTGTTTGGTCTTGGTGGAATAAATCTGGTACGCTGCTGCTGCGGCAGCAGTGCAAGACATGCTACTGCCAACACATCCACAACATGCTGCTGTGAGCATGTAAGAATTACTGCTGCTGCACATATAATATATGAAATGCCCCCATATATAGCATATAGCAGATCTATACAGGTGGAGCTGGGGAAGGTGGCGGGTTTCTGAAGTGTGCTGCAACTGCTACAGGAAGCACTTGTTGAGTATTTGAATGTTGAGCAGCAAGCTCATTGGCTGCTGAAGCAAAAGACAACCAATCAGCTGCGCTTTGTGATAATGATGTCATTATGTCAGATTGAGTTAGACCTATCAGTCTGTACAGAACTTTGGATTTAGCCAACTAGCTTAAGAAAGTTCTGTTGTTATCAACATATTTTAACCATTTTATATTTCCCGAATCCATACTTACAACAAACATTTGCAAACATTGTTGGCAAACTACAGCTCTGGTTAGCAGCATATTTTATGTTCGTATGACATGCGGACCTAAAAAAAAAAGGGAGATCAACTATAGTGAAGTCCTCATATAAAATGTTTGTTACAGCATAAATTACATTGTCGAGAAAGAACCGCATATAGACTACGGGAGTATGCCAATCCACTTGATAAGTTGGGAAGTAAGGAATGCTGTTTTCGGGTCTAAGCTTCTACTCGCTATTTCACTTACGAAAACAATCTCAATGCCGTTTATGAGCACTATTTATCCATATTACACATTTAAGCTAAACATGTACGGTGTACACTACAGTCCCCTTGGCCATGGCGTCCCTGACACAAATATTTTAACGATTTATAAAAGACGAATCACTGTCTGGCCATCTGGGATATGGAGATAATTTTTTTGGCAGTATTACATCACATTGTGAGTGTATATTAGCACCATTTGTTGTTTTCTTCTGGCATCTGATAGAGCATTTGAACCCAGAACTGGTAACTCGTGTTGTTAGACTTAAGTGGATTGCATAATGCATGTAAAACAAATGTAAAAAATTAATGGCTTTCCACAGTTTCATGTAAATGAACTATAAAAGTCAGACAATAATTGAGATCTTGAATTGATTAATTTGTATAAGTTATTACTCCACCACCTGCGCATTTCTTATGGTAGTTAAGTAGCAAGTTAAACTTTTTGAGAGTCAGTTTCAGAATGGTTCAATTTAAAGTTGTCTCTGCATATTAAGCTCGGATACAGTAGAGAATTTGACAAAGATGAATATGTCTGAGTAAAAATATTTTTTTAGTGTCATTTTCATTGGCATACTTTCTGGCAGTGGCGTAATATATGATACATCTGTTAGGTCATGTTGTGAAAAAGATCCATGTATACCACTCTGTTATGATAATCAATAAAATAACATCTTTTAAAATGATGAATGCCTATCGGTCTCCCAATAAAACATTTGTCTTACCGCTTTTATTGGATGCAGTCTCACGCAAATGAACAGCTCTCTGCAGCCAGTCAGCCACATGGTTAACATCACAAATCTATTTTTCTCTTTCTTATCCTTTGAGTTGTATCAGTGGTGGACTGGCTGCATTTCCTCAGAGGAAAATAGACGGAATCAGGCTGTATTTGTTTGTTCAGCAAAACCTTGCTGTGCCAGTCCTCCTCTTTGTCTGCTCTGCTCTCACCTCAGGTTTCTGTCAGGAAAAAACAAGATGGAGAATTATCAAGCCACACAATTCAAAAATGGAAACAAACTCAAACTGCTTTATTCTTATATCTGTCATTTACACACCGTTCCTGAAGATAGAAATATACCTGTCACTGTGCCTGCTTTGGCTTATTTTCAGCTTATTTATTTAGTTCATTTTGTGTTCTCATTTATCCACAAGTATAAAGGTGGCATTGTTTGTAAATGCTATGTCAAGCAAAATGTCTAAACAAAGAAATATTCAAACGAGATCCAACGTGTCACAGACTGACCAGGCTCTCAGACCAGCCAATCACAACGAGCACCTTCACCTGAGTTCTAATGAGCATACCTGCACGTAATCTGCACAATAAAACCACACACCTCACTACTCTCAGACGTCCGGTCTCGTTCATACGAAGTTCCGCTACTCACCGATCCAGTCTCCTTCGTTTTGCTCATCTGTAAATAAACCTTACCTATTATTATTATTATTATCCCTTGTGTGAAGTCTGCTTCCCTAACACAATGGTTAAAAATATAAAAATGCACATATTCACTGAAACAGTAAAATATCATTAAATGAAAGTGAAGGCTTTTATTTTTACTCAACAGGTGTAGAGTATACTATATATATATATATATATATATATATATATATATATATATATATATATATATATATATATATATATATATATATATTATTTATTTTAAGAATGTTCCTTTCAGGTACTTTGATCTTTTGAGAAAAAAATTGTATCCATCAAAAAGACAAAATATAACCTATTTCTTTTTGCTTAAGGTTTGCTTCCAACTAGTAATCTATTTTTATTTTCTAGTTGTCAAATAGAATTCACATCAAATGAATGTTTTCAATATCTGAAAAAAGTAAAATTAACTATTAATTCAACCAGGACTGACCACAGCCCTTCATCTATTATTCTGCTAACTTTTTTTTTGTCTTTTGACTAATCGCCATGTTCTTTGGCCCTTAGGTTTGATTGATTCCATGTGCTAGGTGTTGTAATTGTCAAATTAATCTAGATGAACCATTTGTGAATGTTCTACAACACAAGATTCAACATTTTGGAACTTAAATGGATTCCAAATTCAGGGTTTTGAAGCAATGAAGGAAATCTGGCTCACAAGTGATTATATGATGGCACTGATTAATGATGTTGATGGCAGCTGATAGGGACCGAGGGAAAAGTCTAGACCATTAAAACTGTGTTGGATAAAAGCTCTCTTATTGCAATTATTACAGAAGTCAGTCACATCTCTTTGTCCCATCTCGTTTGTCTCATGCTCAGTTCACAAACTCATCAGATGAGGATTTGGATTGTGAAGTCAGATGACAGATGTAGGGCTTATTTCACTACAAAGTTTCCTCATTTGACACCAGAGGTGACAGCACAGCATATTTCTGTTTGACAGTTCGATTAAGTTAGCGTGGAGGAGTTTCATGGTAGATGTTTAAGTTTGTCTGTTGTTCTCATGCTAACTGTCTGACGTTGTCGTTATGACTTTAAAACAAGCAAACCAAAAACATGATATACAAAATAGTTCCCAGATCTTTCATTTTTGACATCAAAAGTTTTATGTCCAGTCAAACTTCATGTTTATTCTATGCATGTATTTGTTTGAGAACCAATGTTTAAAATGAAGGGTTTACTAAATCTAGAATAGCCTGAGGGTGACAAAATGTTTAGCACATTTTCATTTATGGGCGATCCATTCATTCAATGCTTATCAGCTCATTAATGTACAACATATCTTTAATACAACATCTTTAATAAACAATGAAACCAGGCTGTATGACTCCATGCAGCCACTCACTGGACCCCTGGCTTTATGATTATTGAGTAACACTTATAACTAAACTAAAAGATGACCTTTTTGACCATTTTTGCTGAAATGGTTGACCTTTTGCTGAAAAGTTGCTTTTTGACTTGTTTAAAATTTTGATGTTCAATTAGCAAGTAAAATGACATTTCGTCTTATTAAGGTTTCCAATTTAAGTTTCCTAAAATAGTGTAAAATCTGACATCTCACCCTGGAAAGAGTTGGAAGTCTATTTTCACATGTATTGGAAATCTCCAATCTAAATCCATGATCTGTTTGACTAAGCCTTCTTAGTGTAAAGTACTCCATAAGCCTCCGTCTGCAACTCCATGAGTAACATTTCTCCCTGTCACAGCAGATTTTTTTTAATCCATATGTCTAGTATGTTCCGTTGAGGTCCCTTCAAGTATCATCTTCCAGTAAATGGTTCTTATACCTGCACAATTTTCCTTAATTGCTCATATAATCTTCAATTCTGATTGACTTTTTCACTGAAAACATCTGGTCAGGCCTGGCATCTGAAAACGGTTTAAACTTTTGATTTTCCCTAAACCTTTTCACTTTATTGCATTAAGTAACATAGGCTGTGGTGTATAGGCTATATACGTATATATATATATATATATATATATATATATGTGTATGTACATGACGAAATGTACATGACTTTACTTGTGCTGTGCAACAACTATAAAAACTCAAGCAAGAGCTGTCTGATCTGAATAAATCTTCTGATGGAAGGTGTTAATTACTGCAAATCCATCTATACTGTAAAGATTAAAAAAATGTTCCATGTTCTTGACTCCAGTACATTGTAATATGTGTTTAATCAAGAGTGTCACCACAGCTGTTGATAAAGAGACAATGCTAAGATTACTCATGCACGCTACTGACGATCACACACCTTCTGTGGGTAATTACATTAATATTTTCATTAATTAAAATACACCCACTCACATCTTTGTAACTAGGCCTCTTATAAAAAGAGATGAACTATTTAATTGCTAACTTAAATGCATTATTACTCCATCTAATTACCATAGAGTCTTTTCACTTGCAACTTGTGTTCAAATGCAGTGATAATGTGATTTTTTTCTGTAAATCTTGATGGTCTGACATTTAGGTCAATGTATTTTCTTCTACCAGCTCCATCAGCAGTTTGAGAAATACATTTATAACTGTATTTAATTTGATAAATGTTTTGAATGGTAAGACACAAATTTACCACTGTATTTCTCATTTAAAGTTGTTAGTTCTGGTCCTCGGATCTGATTGGTCAATAGTGCTCAAACAGTGCTGCTACAGACAGGGTTTCTAATTTTTTTGTACTCCACTTGCTTGTTGTCATTTCAGTGATTGTTTTTGTGGGTTACATCATTACGTCAGAAAGTGAAGACGAGTGTGTTTTTGTCTTTCTCTGTGTGAAGCCGTGGTTACACTAGACTTTGAGCATGCAAAGTTTTTCGGACGCTGCAACGGGTGTGATATGACATCACGCTCTGCAGCATCTTTTGCAAAAACGGAAATTCAACACATAACAAATAATAACAAGGAAAGGAAAGGATGTGACATCTGGCCAAGTAGAGTGTCCCATACTCGGAATTTGTGCTCTGCATTTCAGCCATCCAAGTGCACACACACAGCAGTGAGTAGTGAACAAACACACACACACACACTCCTTGAACACATACCCAGAGCTGTAGGAAGCTGTTCATGCAATCCTCCCACCTACAATCCCTGTCGGTACCGAGACTCGAACCCGTGACCGATGGGCTACAAATCTGACTCTGAAAAAATGTAAATCCAAAATGTAATAACATACAATCTACTTTCCTGCAGCACTGAGGTTTTAAATTCATATTCTTTTAATTCAGCTATGAAGTTATGCAGTAGCGTATCGATCTTCTGTTTGTCACACAGTTTCATCGTGTGGGAAGTCGTGGCCTAATGGTTAGAGAGTCGGACTTGTGATCCAAAGGTTGCGGGTTCGAGTCTCCGGCCGGCAGGAATTGTAGGTGGGGGGAGTGAATGTCCAGCGCTCTCTCCACCCTCAATACCACGACTGAGGTGCCCTTGAGCAAGGCACCGAACCCCCAACTGCTCCCCGGGCGCTGCAGCATAAAATGGCTGCCCACTGCTCCGGGTGTATGTTCACGGGGTGTGTGTGTTCACTGCTGTGTGTGTGCACGTTGGATGGGTTAAATGCAGAGCACGAATTCCGAGTATGGGTCACCATACTTGGCTGAATGTCACTTCACTTCATGTGATACGAATTCGCAGGTCAGAGTTCACCAAACTTTAACTTTGGAACACAGTGAAATGCAAATAAACTTTGGATGTGTATGAATGGAAGTCAATGGAATGAAAAGTGTAGTGTGACCGGCAACTCTTTCCCCACCAGATTTTTTATTTTTTTAAGTTGGCAGCCAACGCCAGCATTTTGGACCATTTTCACATAAGTTTAATGGCACCCAGAATATTTTGTTGTATAAATATCTGAACATGCAATATGTCAAGACAAAGAACAGAGCCAAGAAAAAGATTCTAGCTTCATGCAATCTTTTTTTTTATTTTTTTTTATCAGTACGTGATTGTGGGTAAGTTTCATGAAAAAGGCAAAGCTTTGAACAAAAATCTGAGAATTCAAGTTTTTTAAAAGACTATGTCTTGATAAGATTCAGGACGATAATCAAAACTTAGATGCAATAGATAATTTCCTTCAACACCACCAAAACTTGCATGGTCCCATAACATGTCCTGGATTGTCATTTCATTTGGAAAAATTATTAAGTTTCGATTTCTATGCCGTTTAATGCTTAATGATTGCATTATTTTTACATATGCATCTGCTTACATAAGCATACCATCACTTGTTTCTGCTTGTTTTGATCCAGATGTTCAATACTCTTTCAGAAGATGTGTAATAGCGCCTCCTACCATACACCAGTGAAAACACGGAAAGTTGGAAAATTCTGTCATTGGCGGAAAAGAGTTAATAACGAATCATTTGAATAGTTCACTCTAAAGAATTGTTCAAAATCTCTGCATTCAAGAACAAATTTATAACTGAGTCACTGAATCATTAATTCAACTCATTTGTCAAAAATGCTGATTCATTTAGAAATATTTGTTTTTGTTGGAGAAACAAAAACAAATTAAAGAAAGTTCACCACAAAATTACATTTTTCTGTAATTTACTCACCCTCAGGCCATCCAAGTTTGATGTTAACATTTTTTTCTTCAGTAGTACGTATATATACATATATATATGCATATATATATATATATATATATATGCAGACAAGACAAAATTAATACCCTGTGGCTCTTGACAATATATTGAGGTCTTATGAAGCAAAATGATCTGTCTGTGCAAGAAACTGAACATTATTTACAACATTAAAACATACAAATGAGATTTTGAATTCATATGAAGTAGCCACAATTTCACCAAAACACACTAAGCTAGCCGACATGAATAACTACTTGTTACTTCCTTGCTTCAACTCATGGAGTGACTCAGGTGTCGCCTGTAGATCCACCAAATCCAAATGGACTGTTGAAACAAACACGTCCACAATATTGTGAAATCCATATCAAGGACTTCACACACAAGGTTGTAATGTATTTGCACCCTCAAAGTCACCATCTGTTCATCACAACACTTTAAAAGCGATTTCCCCTAGATAGTGTGTTGAACATCTAATCGGATCTAATTTTAGCATAGCAATTTTCAGTGTCTTCCTCGCATTCCCCTGCCATTACACAGTCATCGCAACCTTACAACCTACATTTAATTAGCTGCTGCAAGTCAATTAGTGTCCTGGAGAAATCACTATGTGCTTATCAAAATTCTGAACATTCAAGGAAAAACTGAAAAGACTGAAAATACAATGAATGGAATTATGTCAGATAAAGGGGAAACATAGTCATGAATGTGAAACAAGAGGAGGGAGTTTGATATTCCCCAAATGGGTCGCTGTTGTCTTCAATATCAGATAAATAGGAAGGAAAAATTATGCATAATGCTAGAGGCTTTGTCATCAGATTGCCTGCCAAAAATCATGAGGTGCACAAGCTTTCAAAGTAGGAGATTGGAAATAAATATTTAGCGTCATGATTTAATCATTTGCTCTATAAAAATCCAGACATGTTGCATAACATTGTGCAATAATAGAAATTGTCCAGAAAACTTTTTAGGATGTATCTGAGAGCTTTTGTTTTCTTTCTTTTTTTTTTTTAGGACGAATTAACTGGGACAGATGGCTCAGACCTGCACTAAGCATGAAATATCTTAAACAGGTTTTTCTATTACGAATTAAAGACAATGTATGATGAACAGAAGCAGCACAGACAAACCATCTGTTCCATATTTGCAGACCTAAAGGAATTCTAAACTATGTATAATACATTTAAACTAAAATCAATTATTTTATTTGGTACAGTGTGAATTTAAGCATCAAAACTTTATAGTGTACAGTATGAAAAACAGCAATAAAAATCGAAATGTAAAAATAACAGCAAGTATGCGCAATTAAATCTACTAATTCTGACAGTATGGTACTTCTATATTGTGCATCTCTAATTTTTTGGTTTAACTTTAAAATGGTGCACATTAAAATGTATTTCACTTTAAAAATGCTGCATGCTGCATGCAATAACACCTTTTTTGTATGTACTTTCTCAGTATTCACACTCACTATTGGGACTTGTTTATGTTCTTTTTGTGGCACTTTTTTGAGATTGCAGTGTCCAAAAGAAGACATACAGAGGAACCAGCAGACCTTTTACTCTCACGGTATTGCACTTAAACATGCAATATAATTCTTGTCTTGCATTTTATGATGCAAAACAATTTCTTACTCAAACAATGTGAAGTATTTAGCACAGAGATTAAAATATAATAACGGAACGTCACACATCTCTACACCAGATGTCACTTGAACATATCTAGAACATATTTGTGTTTCTCAGAGGATGCTGCTTTCATTTTACTCCAGTACTCTGCAGTCACTCTGCACTTTCCTCTGCTTTCCTTTATATTTTGAGCTCTAGTGTTCTGAATCGCATCTAATTTTAACGGGAGTCCCAGCGAGGGATGATCATCTGAAGTGTCCAGCTGTGCTTACACCCTATCCCGCTCGCTTATTAACGGCCTTGCATCAATTACCCAAATGCACAGTGGTTTTATGAAATATTGAAGTGAAGCAGAAATTCTTCTCGCAGACTCAGGCCTCTTGCCCATATGTTTCACAGCTTGCCCGTTCAGTTTCTTCGAAAAGCTTTTCTCTCACAAATATTTATGCAGATTAGAGTGGACGGATGGCTGCTGATTAAATCTGATTTTGCAAAGGTCTCTACCTTGTTATTCATGAATCTTCCTGGCAATTCTGAATTTATAACAGTTTTACATTTGAATAGCCTTGCTTTTCTGCTGTAAATAAAAGTGGCTCATGTGTTAATTATGTTTGATGGATTGTGTTTGATGATTATGGTTCATTGGGCACAATTTCTCCAACCAAAAATAAAAATACACCATATACCTAATAAATTGCAACTGAAATGCTCCATGTTGTAATGTGTATTAGAGTTAGGGATTAGTGGCGATGAGTCTTTATAAGTGAGTCATTTGAATCATTTACTCAACTGGTTTGTTCAGAAATTCAGATTCATTCTGGAATGAAGCAAGTGACAAGCTGTGTCCAAAATCTCTTTCTCTAGAACAGGGCAGGGCAACTTCGGTCCTGGAGGGCCGGTGTCCTGCAGAGTTTAGCTCCAACCCTAATCAAACACACCTGAAGAAGCTAATCAATGTCTTCAAGAGCACTAGAAAGTTACAGGCAGGTGTGATTGATTAGGGTTGGAGCTAAACTCTGCAGGACACCGGCCCTCTAGGATCTAAGTTGCCCAGCCCTGCTCTAGAAGGTACTACATTTGATTTGAACCTTACTTCATGACCATTAAACAAATATATTCTATGTAGTATGAATCTGGCTTGTATAAATGTAATTTTGCAAAGCGGTCATGGTCATTAAGTAACCAGGGTAATTTGCAACTCTTCACTGCCACTCACAATTATTTTGCATCAAGCGTTCATCGGATGTGCACTTCAGAAAATTTGTTGTAAATAGTAGGTAATCTGGGTTTAATTGTTTAATTAATGCTACACATTAAGACATACTGTTTTTCATTTCATGGGAAGTAGACAGACTTTATAAATATATCACTGAATCATTTACTCAACCAATTTGTTCAAAACCCAGTGAATCATTTATAAACCAAACTCTGCTATGCTTCTCTGCTTTTCATTGGTGGCCCGAAAACAAACTGGCAATGTTATGTCTAAATGTAAGTTACTCTATGTTAAGATCTTGTTATTTGATCTGTTGTACATAGCAAAATCAAACAAAGCGCTGCCTTTTTGTTACTCCTCTAACTTCTCAGGAACAGCTAGTTTTGCATGTTCTAATGTGACAGTTATCAAATTAGTAAAGGCAGAGAAGGAAACTACTCACTTTTAGGAAATATTCCCTATTTAAAAGCAAAATCGGTCACTTACCTGATTTTTGCATGCCCAAAAAGATTGCTGTTTGTGCCAGGGGTTAGTAAATGGATATTACAGACCATATTCTTAATAAAGATTAGTCTGCATATATTTCACTATAGCAGCCAATTACGTGCCTGACAAGCACACTTCTGACTGCAGTAGTAGCCAATCCCATGCCAGATACGTACACATCTGACAACAGCAGTGGCCAATTGCGTGCCTAAAAAATGTGTCTAACTGCAGCAGCGGCCAATCACATGTCTGATAAGGGCGTGTCTGATAGCAACAGCATCCAATCACATAACTGACTACAGCAGAGTATACACAGGGAACAAGGTTTTTGATTGACATATGAATTATTTTTTTGAAGAGATAAATATATAATACAACATGCACACAAACAAACATAAAGCTGGTTGTTGAAGGGATAAATCACCCAAAAATGAAATTTCTGTCATTAATTACTCACCCTCATGTCATTCCAAACCCGTTCGACCTTCATTCATCTTCTGAACACAAATTAAGATATTTTTGCTGAAATCTGAGAGCTTTCTGACCCTGTATAGACAGTAATGCATCTACCACATTCAAGGCCCAGAAAAGTATTAAAGACATCGTTAAAATAGTCCATGTGACATCAATGGTTTAACTGTGGTTGAAAACACTTCCAAATAAAATAGAGCTCAAATATTATATAACAAATTAATTTAAAATAAATTCCCCTGGATCCTTTACCTTTTCATAAATCATGAATTTGCATCCCTGTAACGAAGACTTGAAGATCCTGAACTAACGATCAGTGGCAAAAGATAGTTGTTCCACACACAAAGGGGCTTTGGGACACTTATGTATTCCTGTTTATTTACATATTTACACATTGAACTGTTGTATAAACAAGCACTCTTGCTTGTGTAATATTATTTTACGTTACTTTTAAAGTATTTATTGTTACCATTAAAGCAGTTTTATAGGCTATCAGCCCATAACAGAAATGATGATGACAACATGCCCTCTCTCCATCCCTTGTGTCAAAAAGGTCGCCGCATTGCTTAAGGGCATGTGACTTTGATATTTCACTATGTAATTATAGTACATGACTCAGCCTAGCTCTTCTTTGAAGAAACAAAAGTGTCATTCTCAGACTTAATTAACCTTTGGGTGCACTGCACATTTACCTCATTATGAGCAACAAAGCATGCCAGGTTCCTTTTCTGATGTTCTTTCTGAATGTCACTTTTGTTTTTCCCAGTTCATTCGACTTGTTTAGTTTCCTAACGAAGGTAATTCCAACCTATTTTTGGTCACGAGTTCATAATTCTGATTCGGATTCCGTTTCAAATAACTTTCAGGCCAAACGAGAGCTACGTTTTCTATTATTAACAAAGAGAAACTAAAACCATGTGCAATAAAACTTTGAAATGGCCATTTCGAAATAGTCTTAATAAGCTCTGGAGTCTTTTGTATCTTTCGCATGGCCTCCAGGGACACGTCACGTCGAGATCTACTGATCTTCGGCAACATGCGAACCAACACAGGGGGAAAAAAGCCCAGCATCCTCCTCTGCAGAGCTCAGAGAACAAACACACATACAAATCAACTCGACTCAAACCGAGACCCCAGGGATTCATGAATCACGGGCAAACGGCCGCCCTGCCCAGTGTTTTCTCCTTGCCTATGGCAATATTGGTGTGACTGAGTAAAAGTCTTATTTGTAGATCTATCATAACTTTATATAGCCGGCACATACAATCCTACTGCTCTTTTTGGAATTATAGCCGTAATAAGAGTGGGTGTTGACTTTTCCTTCCATGTAATCAAAGATAACTGACCTGTGTGCAGTACAATCACGGCTCGGCCCGTAATGGGCTCTTCACATAACTGGCAGTATTGGAGCAGATTACAGCATGGCGTTTTAAAGGCCCTACCTGATGCAGTCATTTGCTTGGTATGATGGGATGCAGTGAAAGGAGCTAAATGAGCATTGAGAAGCAGATACGGCACATTAGGTTTATAAATTGAAGGGCAGTAATAGTGAACTGAGCTGAGCGTGTCTGATGGACAGTGATGGCTCCCCAGAGTGAAGGCTCTGCTGAGTTTTTGTTGGCGTCTATGGCAGTGATTGAGGGTGAATCGGGCCCTTTGTTGTTAGAAGATCTCTTGGTGCATTGAGAGAATGGGAGAAGGGCTGAACATTGATAGCACTTAAGTAGCTTATCGCATCTGCGGAGAGTTTTAGCTGATGCACAGTGAAAGAGGGCCCCAAGAGCGAACACTTATCTCACGCTCCAGTGAAATATTGTCGTAGCTTCCTCACTCAAGGGCTTTCTTACAATAGATCACACCGGTGCCCTCTTTTCATGGTGTTTGTAGTATTGACTGATTCTAATTTAATACGAACTTTGTCATAGAAATGTAAAACCATATTTATTTCCTTCACAATGCCCAAACTGCCTTTAAAATTCAGTCCAGATTCAAAACTGCAGATCATTCTGAAATGTCTGTTATTTTTATGAATGTACTAGAAATGAGCGATGAGAAATGAGCTGATTAGACTGGTTATTCTTTATTTAGTGAATAATTACTCAATGATTAGAGGGACATTTCTCCCAAAGCAGCCTAGTGTTAAGTGCTTTACTTAAGGGCACAATGGTGATCATAATGGGAAACTAAGAAACTGTTGGGTCATTCTTTCTGGGATCTGAACTTTTTAGATTACCATCTTTGACAACAACCCTACCATCGGTATTGTATACGTATAATGCATCACAGGGTTGTGCTACGTTCATTTAATTGAGATTGAGAATTTGAATTGATTTAATTTTATTTTTAATTGGGACTGACTTTTTATAATAGGGAATAACTTTTTATTATTAGTTCGCAGAATCAAATGTAGATGTAAGAAAGTAGAACAATTTTAATATCAAATTTTTTAAATATTAATGTGCATATTATGAAAGAATGGTTGATTTGCCATTTTTAGTTAATGTAATTTGCAATGTTTATCTATGCATTATTCAAATCAAAAGTTGTATCTGTAAACATTTAATGGATTTAGTGTAAACATTTAAATATTGTAACAAATGTGTTGCTCGTTGTTAGTTACTGTTAGTTAATGCATTAACTAAAGTTAACTAATGGGAACTCACTGCAAATAAAAATAAATAAATGATTTTCACTCTAGTACACTCTAGTTTGATTTCTAGTACATTTCAAAATGGAAAAACATTGAATTAAACGAAGGTTTATTTGAATCAACATATTTTTATGCTTCGATGAAGGCTGCAACACAGAATTCATATGACACTAAGTGCCTTGTACAAGTGTTTGTTATACGTATAAAGGTATCTGAAAACAATTAGGTAGACATTTCAAATTAATGATATATTTAAATGTAATAATGATCTTAGTAGGCTATTAATTAACTAAATTATTCTTTCTAAATTCTGAATTAAAAGTGAACCAATTCTTAAATTGTATTTTGCCCAACCGTAGTACAGTTTGCATCATTTAAACCATCATTTTTATATCTTTCTGTACAAGTTTATAACTTTTATGGTTTACTGAAACAACTGGTTTGAAATGTGCTTTGATAGACGTTTTAAAGACCAGAATCCATTACAAGCGTGTGTGCTGCATTTGCGCTGAACTGTGCATTCCAGAGTGATATAAAACAGCTTTAGTCCACCGCTTGTGTCCATGGACATCAGTCTTATTTGTATGTAAGTGCAGCTCGCTCTCATTTACTGTGACTCTAAGGAGCTGTGACTCAACCTTGACAGACAGCAGAGCTGACTTACTGTGAAAGTGGAAATGGCACTTGCGGGACTTTGTGTAGTAATGGTATTTATACTGCAGTATCCTGTGCTGGGTTCATATGTTTGCGTCTTACTTAGTGTCCGCTCATTTCATTGGCACGCGTAGGTGCAGCCGTGCTCTGTTTATAATGTGTATATTACTTCTGATAGATGTGTTTTGCAATGGATGTGCTTTGCAATATCAACAAAGAGGGCAGTTTTGCAGACTAGTGCACAGTACAAAAGCACAGTAGGTGTTTCATGCTGCGCATTACAACAATGTTTAATGTGACGTCACTCCATTTTGCCTCCACTCCAGTGCTATTTCAGTGAGTATTTCAGTCTCCTTACATTGTAAAGTTTCGACCAGACAGGCTATTTTTAATACTTGATTGTAGCAGGAAAATCACTTGAATTTAAAGGAGGCATGAAATGGAGAATCAAAATGTTTTGTAGACAGATAGGAAGTTACAATAAAACATACTGCAAGTTTCAGAACTAAATCCCCAGTTTAAAATATGAATTATTTTACCCTTCTGAAACACCCAGATTTGAAATCGGGAGAACTGTGATGTCACAATTCCCCTCATCATTATGTAATCAAGGATCAATGTTCTGAACAAATCATGCCTGTCCAGTTAAAGAAAGTTAGGCAAGGAAAGACCTGTTAGGTAAAGAAATACCTTTTTGGTGCAAAAAACTTTTTTATAAACTAACATTGAAAAACATGTATTAATATAAAAATGACCTGTGATTGAATGAAAAGGCTCAGAAACATTCTTGCATAAGAAAATCAAGACAGTGACTGAACAATCAACATTACACTGTTCCTGTTAAAAGCGTGAAAACATGTCATCTATATTGTGATTATATAAAGAAAGCGATCAAAGATCATTGTCAGTCGATTAAAGATCAGAGTTTATCAGTGATTTGATTTCTGCATTTTCATGAAAACTCCCATTATAATCAATGGCACTGTTAACACTGCTCAAAGAGTTTCTTATTTACATTTTGCTTTAGTTATGATGAAAATATTGGTGAGACTGCAGAAATTTAATTGCAATAAGGAGATCATTGTGATCATTGTGTGCTCGGTAGACATGAGTGTGTTCAGCTACAGGGCAGCACTGTAACCTTAGATGCAACAGGAGTAGATCTAAATATAATTAGATTAGATTAGATTAGATTAGATTCAACTTTATTGTCATTTATGCAGAGTACAAGTACAGAGCTAATGAAATGCAGTTAGCATCTAACCAGAAGTGCAAGAATATAGTGTTTTATATACATATAAGTGCAGAGTAAATGAAGATATGATTTACAGAATGTACAGTGGAATTGCTATATACAGTATTGAGCAGAGTATATACAGAATATAAATAGGAATGCAATGTAGGGATTGTATGTACATTATGAACAGAGCAATGTGGGATTATATATACATATTATGAACAGCAGAGACGTGAGAACAGTGGTAATAAATAAATAAATACAGTGTAAACTATAATCAACAAGATTACAGTGTAATGCTATAATCAACAATATTAGTTAATCGTGGTGGCTGTTATAGTAAAAACCAGTATTGGGAAGGTTACTTTGGAAATGTAATAGGTTACAGATTACAAATTACTATTTCAATTACGGTTTAATTTAATTTAATTACACATTTTTCTCAGTAACAGATTATAGTTACATTTATTTTGTAATTATTTTGCAGTTACTCCCCAACAACGCAGTAAAGGTTTAAGAGTGCTCCACATGTAATGCTCATATCATATGCAAAGATGTTAGCCAATCATAGCAGTGGGCTTTAACACTAAAGTCTCAGCAGACACACCCCTTCCCATGGATCATTCAGATATGAGGGATTAAAGGCTTAATTCACCCAAAAAATTAAAATTAGTCCATGTTTTACTCCCACTCAAGGCACCCTAGGTGTATATGACTTCCTTCAGACGAATCCAATTGGATATACACTGAACAAAATTATAAACGCAACACATTTTTCATGATCTGAACTCAAAGATCTAAGACTTTTTCTAGGTACACAAAAGACCTGTTTCTCTCAAATATTGTTCACAAATCTGTCTAAATCTGTATTAGTGAGCACTTCTCCTTTGCCGAGATAATTTTTCCACCTCAAAGGTGTGGCATATCAAGATGCTGATTAGACAGCATGATTATTGCACAGGTGTGCCTTAGGCTGGCCACAATAAAAGGCCACTCTAAAATGTGCAGTTTTATCACACAGCACAAAGTCACAGATGTCGGAATTGTCTTCCAAGCTTTATAATGACATGGGTGGGTGTTTTTGTTCAGCAGTCCAAAAGCAGTCAAGTCAAGTCAAGTCAAGTCAAGTCAAGTCAAGTCTGCTTTATTGTCAATTCTTCCACATGTACAGCACATACATACAGAGAATTTAAATTGCGTTACTCTCAGACCCTTGGTGCATACAGTTAACATTAAACACTGACAGTAGATGTTCAAATACAGATAAATACAGTTTAAACATATGTACATACAACTATACAGATATACAAATGAGGACATTGAAGAAAACTAAAGAAAGAGATAGATAAAGTGGCATAAGGCACATGGCAGATAGAGTGCAAACCAGTTAAATAAAACAAAACTGTGCAGATATATGTGTAGTGTAAGAAGAGCTTATCAGTCTGTTAAAGTGACAAGAGAACAGTCTTTTTATCAGACTATCCAAAGAGGTAGTTTGCAGTCAATGCTGGATGAGGTAGTAATCAGTCCAATGCTGCACAAGTGACAGGTGCTGGTCCCAGTTTTTAAGTGGGTGGGTGCGGGGGGGGGGGGGGGGGGGGGGGTGTAATGGTCCTGGGGATGTGGGGAGCTGGGGGGGGGTCAGCTCAGTGTTCAGTGTTGCATGGGGTAAAAAAGGGGGGGGGGGGGGGGCAAGGACGGGAGGGAGTTCAGCTTCCTGACAGCCTGATGTATGAAACTGTCCTTCAGTCTGCTGGTCCTTGCCTGGATACTCTGCAGTCTCCTCCCTGATGGCAGCAGACTGAAGAAGCTGTGTGTCGGGTGGGTGGGATCACCTGCAATGCGGAGGGCTTTGCGGGTGAGACGGGTGCTGTAAATGTCCTGGAGGGAGGGGAGAGAGACACCAACAATCTTCTCAGCTGCTCTCACTATGCGTTGAAGTGACTTGCGGCAGGATGTGTTGCAAGCGCCATACCACACAGTGATACAGCTAGTCAGGATGGCTCTCGATGGTGCCTCTGTAGAAGGTGCACATGATGGGGGCCGGGGCTCTGGCTCTTCTAAGTTTGCGGAGGAAGTAGAGACGCTGCTGTGCTTTGTTGGCCAGTGCTACAATGTTGTTAGTCCAGGAGAGGTCCTCTGTGATGTGCACACCCAGGAACTTGGTGCTGCTCACTCTCTCCACAGTCGCACCGTTGATGGTCAGAGGGGCATGCTGAGTGTGTACTCTCCTGAAGTCAACAACAATCTCCTTCGTATTCTCCACATTCAGAGAGAGATTGTTGTCACTGCACCACCCGGCCAGGCGGCTCACCTCGCTCCTGTAGTTTGTCTCATCTCTGTTGCTAATGAGACCCACCACAGTCGTGTCATTCGCAAACTTGATGAAAAGGTTGTAGTTGTGTGACGGTGTGGAGTCGTGGGTCAGCAGAGTGAAGAGGAGGGGGCTCAGCACACATCCTTGGGGGGCCCCAGTGTTCAGTGTGATGGTGCTGGATGTGTTAATGCCGACCCGTACTGCCTGAGGTCTCCCGGTCAGGAAGTCCAACAGCCTGTTGCACAGAGAGGTGTTGAGCCTCAGCTGGACCAGTTTGTGAGTGAGCTGTTGAGGGATGATGGTGTTGAATGCTGAACTGAAGTCTATGAACAGCATCCTGACATATGAGTCTTTTTTTCCAGATGTGTGAGGGCTGGGTGGAGGGTAGTGGCGATGGCATCATCGGTCGAGCGGTTGGACCTATATGCAAACTGGAAGGGGTCCAGGGAGGGGGGTGGGACAGACTTGATGTGGTGCATGACTAGCCGTTCAAAGCACTTAAGTGCATCCATCCATATTAAAACGCACATCACATGGCTCCAGGAGGTGAATAAAGGCCTCCTGTAGTGAATTGATGTGTTTCTGTAAGAAAAATATCTATATTTAAAATTATATAAACAGTTTTGTGTGACTTCTGCAACTGTCGTACGCGCACGTTCACGAGAGACTGCCTTTCCGGCGGATGACGTAGGTGCAGTGCATGCGCCTGTGAGATATGCTTGTCTTTGTTTACAGGAGCAAAGGAAGTTTTCTTACTTTACCAAAGAAAATCCAGTCTCCTTTTAGCTTATATCGAATTCCTCCGACATTTTTCTTTACAAATCCTCATTTTGTGCTTCTAATTCGTGACCGTCGTTTTGTTTTGTTCTCTCTCCGTCGCGCTTCCGCATTCGTCACTAATCACCGGCGCTTACGCTACGCATACGTCCTATGTCATCTGCCAGAATGACTTTTCGTCCCTCAGCCAGGCCACTCCAGCCGGAACCCTTCTACCCATCCCCCCTTGACAGACGAACCACAGACGAACAAACAGGAACAAAAGAACTTTCCAAAACGGAAAACAAAATGGTGAAAAGGGGCGCTTACTGTTGTGGTCTGGTCTTCTGTAACGGTGCACACAGCAGGGAGGAACGAGGAACACGAGATGAGGATGCAAACTCAAATAACAGTCTTTAATCAAATCCAAACAAGGCAGGGCTAGACAAGGCAAGGCTGACACAGACTGGAACCCCGGAGAGTAACGAGTAGACCAGAAGACACGAAACTGAACAGGATCTTAAATACACAGGTTAATTACACAAACATAGCTGGACAAGAATTAACTAATGATCACACTAGAGCCCTGCATTTCGGCCCTTTTTTACGCCTCTAGGGCCGGGCTTCGGGCCAATTTCCACGTCATAGTTCAGACGCGGGCCGGGCCTCGGGCCTGTTTTGGGTTTCTCCTTATTTTTATATTGTAGACATCTATCGATTAGTGATGAAAAAAATTGCCGCGCTGGTGGAAACAAAACGAGACCGTGCTGCCGTGACTGAGAGCAGCTCGATGGTGTTTAGTGTCCCACAGCAGCAGGTGCGCAAGTGACTTCAGCACAGCTGAAGAGTTTTGCGTTCAAATACACGCAATAGGCTAAAGCTTGCTGCAAAACCCCAGAGAACATGACCATGAATGTGTCTGAGATATTTGAATTATTTACTAATAAATGTTTTCTGAGTCCGTGTCACAAGGATGAAGTTGCTGATCCTGACTCGCCGTCTCCTCATTAGACGCGCCTTTAGAGAGAAATGCATCTATATTGATTATGATTAAGATTATAATAAAAGAGTTTTTGTTTTCAATTTTTTTATTTCGTTAAGTGATAATTTAAAGCTTTCTATAGATATATTTATCATGTCTGTGAGGCATGTATTCGCTCAGCTTCGGTTCATTTTTGTGAAGCGCTCCTGTTCAAGACGGAAGAAAGCGCATCATGTTTGTTTTCTTTGTTTTATAAAAGAACTACCTTTTGTTGGTATTGTGAGTGCACACAAATACAAGTAGACCCTTTACAGGTCCGAATGATGTATTACTCTTACCTTTATCAAAAAAAAAAAATGACTGCGTAGGCTATTTTAATTTGTTTCCACTGAAAGCAATCCAAGTGTTTGCTGGTGCCTCCATGTCCTGCAGAGCGCGCTTTAGCTTCCACTCTCCGCACAAACTTAAATATAGGCTAGCGCACATTATTATTATAGCGCAGGTTTAACGCTTAAACATTGTTATATGCTTGAACGGTTTTAGTATATCTATATATTTTATTTTAGGCAAGTTGTGATGATATGAGAAGGCTAAATTGATCAAACATAGGCTATGATCAGCTCATGCAGCTGGTCGCTTGGTCGTTACTTTAAAAAAAACAAAAACGTATAGGCTATTTGACGAACAAAAATGCTCCAAATGTTTTTCTAAATTAACTTAATAAAAAAACAAAACGAAATAGAATATTTTTGCCATTACACACAAAACTGAACTATTTTAATAGCCAAAACAGTAGTATAAACTGTTTTAGGAGAAGGGGGATAAAAAGACAGGCTCGGGTCGGACTCGGGCCGGTAATTCTGATAAGCTGTCGGACGTGGGCCGGGCTAGGGCTCTAGATCACACTAAACAAGGACAGGAAACAAACCAAATATGGACACAAGAGATGGGAACACATGACACACATGACAGAGGACTAACAACAGGAGGCCTTTATTCACCTCCCGGAGCCATGTGATGTGCATTTTAATATGGATGGATGCACTTAATTTGACTGCTTTTGGACTGTTGAACAATAACACCCGCTCATGCCATTATAAAGCTTGGAAGAGCCAGGACAATTTTTAATATAACTCCAATTGGATTCGTCTGAAAGAAGAAAGTCATATACACCTAGGATGAATTGAGGGTGATTAAAACATGGACTAATTTTCATTTTTGGGTGAACTAATCCTTTAATTCAGTGTAGAAAATGACTATTTAGATTTAAATTATGTTTGTGAACATATTAAGATTATGAGAGCACCTCATGAAAAATAAAATAATTTAAAAAATGCATTTCATGACTTCTTTAATACATTTCCCTGCACGTTTTTAGACACTGCATCTCAAGAAACTGGTTTTTCATCATGTCTACCTGCCAGGACTTTTTTCCCCATCATAAACAGGCATGAATAATATTTGTGCATGCTCACAGAAATGAACTGCAGCTGAATTTTAAACCTGCTATAATTCACTACTTTCCTCTTTCTTGGTTCTGTTAACAAGAACATGAAAAGCTCTCAATTTGCTTGAGATAAAATGGGATACAGTATATTGGAAAAGTCTTTCAAATAGAGCTAGCTGATGTAAATTCATATCTCGCCTCCATGTAAGCCACCTTTTTGAAGTTCTACAGCTTTAAGCATAATCAATGAAAAGGCTTCGTTTTGTACCAAAATGATACTTTCCTCTGGGGTGCCGCAGACACGCTGGGAGTTGTATTACCATTTTGCTTGAGAGTATAAATCATCCAACACTTGTACATTCTTTCCAATACTGCTGATGAATATTTCATGAACGAAATTGCACTTTCACTGATATTCAATTGTGCCAACCATCCCCCTCCACACCCCATTGATCACATCCACTAGGACTGAAGAACACCTTCCTTCAGGCCAAGGCTAAACTCGTGTCCTTAAACTCGTGGCAAGTTTTTCTGTTGTACATCACATCCAATGTAATCAGAATCTGAAAACTTTATTCTCCATTTGCACATTTGTACCTTGCGGTCAGATCTGCTGACTGCTTTCTGCATGGTGTTTGTCATTATTGTGGATGATAACTGTGGTGTCATCAGCGGTTTAGTGTGCTTCTGCTGAGTGTACGGTCATAAGAGTTAATATAGGCAGGGTGTTAAAAACCGCCTGGAGGATTTAGAGTATTTTGAATCACTACCATGAGACTTTATTACCCATTACCCATTTAGTAGCGCTTATGGGCTACCGGTCTGACTATCCGTTTAAACGTTTAGACAGTATTGCGCACACTGAGATCTGACTCTGACGACGATTTCAGAGCCTGTGTTGGTGTTAAAAAAAGAATCACAGCCAACAACGACATCCTGATATAGATGTGTCACTTACCGTGAGATGTTCACACAAGAGAGTTGACATTATCTGCAGATATCTCTGTGGAGAATAAAACCAAGAGTTAATAAACTCTGACTAGAAACAGTAGCGGGAGGTCAGCTATTGTGTCGGCTAGGGATGGATTTGAGTTGGAATTCGGCCCAAAATACAGGATTTGTAAGATTTATATAGATAGATGTTGTGACTTTTGAATCTTGTACCATTGAGCTCTAACCCCAGGACACGACGCGCAGGTCTCTCTTGGTTTAAAGCAAAATAACCTTACAGTATAAGCAAATCAAGCCGCTCAACTCTGTAATGCCCTGTTGCCACCCAGAGCTTTCAGTGTGATCCAACACTCGAGTCACCATTTTTCTGGATTTTGAATTTTTAGGCACATATGTCAACTGAACATTACTAAATATTAAACATTCAATTTTTTTTTTATTATATAGATTTTTATGCCATGCCAACCAAACATAAGCATTTCATATAAACGTGAGCATAAAAATAAACAAATAATACAAAAAAACAAACAAACAAATAATACTTCTGGATGGGTTTCCTGAAGTTCTAATAGAAAGTTAGTAGTGTGTAAAAGGTTGGTCACACTATACTTATCGTTCCATTGACTTCCATTCATACACATACAAATGCAGAAGACAGGAAAGACAATCTCATGTGAATTTTATTACATTTCAATTTTGGTACACTCTGTCCTGCGAATTCGTATCACGTGAATATGCATGACCAACAGAAGATTGATATGTCATGGACCTGAAATCTGCAGAATTGCTGCAGTAAAGTTAAGTAGACTGAATATTTGAATATTTTGGATGTATTGGGTGTTAAATTATTTATATATATATTTTATAAAAGATGCCAGAGACTGTGACATCATTATATGACCATGTTTCGCATGCTCAAAGTCTAACACAGTTTAGCGTATATTTATTCTGGCACTTTTCCAACAGTAATAAATTTAAATGAACAACTTAAATAGATCATTCCATTTACTTTCACAATGTATTGAGGAAATAGGACACAAATAAATGATTAATGCACTTCAAAACCATTGTCTGTGCAATAGCATAGGCTTTATATTTCAGAAAGGGAAAAGGGAAAAAGTTTATGGATGCCTACTTTGATAATCATAATTATAACACAGAGAAGATATTCTGGTCACACTTTATTTTAAGGTTCAATTCTCGCTATTAAAAAACCATAGGACTTTTGCTTTAGTAAACTAATTAGCTGCTTATTAATAGTTAGTAAGGTGGATATTAAGTTTAGGTATTGGGGGATTAGGTATTGGGTATAATTAGGGATGTAGAATATGGTCATGCAGAATATGTGCTTTATAAGTACTAATAATCAGACAATATGTTAATAATAGGCATGCTATTAAGCAACTATAGTTAAAATTGAGAATTTGTCCCTATATTAAGGTGTTACAGATATTCTTAATAATAATATTATATCAATATATTAACACTTTATTTAATTCCTATATAATATATTTCCCAATAAAATGAGACATTGCAACAATTTTTACTCAGGTTTGAGTAAAACCCTTGTAATGATGAACGTGGATGACATGCATTTATCTAGTGATCTACAGTATATATTTGAGCATTAACATTTCTAAAACCTAGTCTACCAAAATTATTTTCTTACTATATTCAGTACTAATAACTTGTCATCAAAAATGATATGCCGATTCCGTGTTTGACTGTTTTATTCTTTATTTCTGCGTTATTTTTTGTGTTGAGAGATTTTCATTGAAGCCTTGTTTTTTTTAGTTCAGGCCTGAAAGCTTTTGTATGCCTTTAAGTTATTATCAACCTTATTTAAGTGCTGGTTTTGGAGAAACACACATCTTTCATGAAGATGATTTTAAGAGAAGGAGTTGCAGTGTTATCAAGAAACCCAGACTCTTTCAATTAACATATCTCTAATTAAAATATGCCACAACTCATTTTGCTTATTCGGTCACTTTCAGTGCTAATGCCCCAATATATATTTTACAACTACAATTAATGTCACTGCTAAATTGTGATTTATTTATGAAGGAAAGTCTTACAAACTAAACAAAACAAAAGAGATTTGTGTTTTCGCTTTATTAATTTTTCTGACATCACATTTTACATGATATTTATGTTGCGATATTGGTTCAGCATTACCTCATCCTCAATGTTGGACATTAATGTCCAAAGCACACAGCTAAACTTTCTATACGTCCAGGTTTAAAAGTTTGGGTTAAAAATGCCCAGAGTGGCATAAACCCGCAGAGATATTTACAATCATCTTCCAGCGTTAAGAGCTTTCTCTCGGGTCTCATTCGGTCTGACAGATGCTCTTTTAATTCCTTTGGCTCTATCTCCTCAGAACAGAACGAATCCTTCTGCTGCAGTCAGCGGCTTTGGCACCTCATTTACACTTTGAACCCCCTGCAGTAAGTCTCGACAGGTCTCCGTCCCGTCTGCTCAGATAACTCTGTCTTTCCAGACATTGTCTACACATGAGTACTAACTGATTGCAAATCCTCCGCAGGATAAAAGCAAACAGGCCCTCTCCAGTCCCAGCCCAGCCTCCTGGTGAAACTGTCTTGATGCAATAATTGAACGGTTGTTGAATTAAACATGAACGTCTAGGCTCTGTGGACTGTACATATTTCAACTATACAATCAGTCTCATCCAGTAGGTTGTGAGTCTGATTGTATAGCAATTTTAATCTACATCATGGATGTCAGGCTATATAGTGCTTTTTGAGTCACAGAAATACTATGAATCTACATTCAAATGTATGTTAGACCTAAATTTGTTCTGTAAACAAAATGTTTTATTTAATATTAATAATATGATAAATATTATAATAATATTTAGTATAAATATAATTATTTATTTATACATGTATACATACATACTGTTGAATGTGAGCGCCCAGCAAGTCCTGCAGCATGAATAGGCAAAATTATTGTTCTGCATTTTCCTGTTGTCACTGTTAGAGATTTGTGTGTTGATTTCTGAGGTCACGTGTGTCTGTATTATAATGCATTTATCTAATTTTCTTCAGCAGCTGTGTTTACTTCATGTTAATTGTTTAGTGAAAATTCTTGTTGCTTTCTGGTCATTATCTGAACTAGAAATATAGTTGTTTTGACAATAGTTTATGATGTTAACAAGACATTTTGCATTCAGTGAATAATCAAACTGGCTATGTACAAAGTAGCCTTAACAGAAGCAATTATTAAAACAGTTGAACTTATCATGCCTTGCTTTTTTTATTTTAATTGTGTAAACAGAGGCACAAACTGTCAAGTTCAGATTCACTATTTTATGCCTCCAGAAGAAATTTCTTTTTTTTTACAAAAGTAGCATTTACTGATCAAAAATACAGTGCATATTATTATCTGTTTAATATAAATATAAAATCCTTTTTAAATGATTTACTTGTGATGGCCCCATTTTCAGCAACACTGACTCCAGTACAGTAAAATAACAATGTGTTGTATAGCCCTTTCTCATGCCACGAGCCCTTTCTCATCTCAGCATTTAGTTCTCATGAGACCTTTCGTATTGTTTTAACACAGCTGTGCTGCTAAATGAAGTGTGGAAATCACATACGATGCCCTTTTCAGCTGCTGAAGTACGTCAAAAGTCTGATTTTGATTCCAAAAATGGACCAAACAAGTACGCTTATTCTGTCTTGAAAGAAGAAAGCAAACTGGATTTAACCAGGACAGCAAAAGAAATCAGATGCACAAATTTGTAAGAAGACAAATACTTCAGGGTCTCTAGTTTGAGAAACAGATGCTCAGCACGCAGCTCCACTGAACAGAGCACAGCAAACATCAGCTTCATCTGCAAAAATCAAGAGAGGACACTAAAAATCTGGCAAATAAGAAGAAAAGGGTTGGACGCCCTTGTGAAAAAGAAGTGTGCTTAATTGCAGTAAAAGTGTACTTTTTGTGTACTTCAATTATTAAAAGTATGCTTTTTAAAAAATGCACTTGCAGATAATATAATATAATCTAAAATAAAGGCAACTTAAGTGTACTTAAAGAGAGTATACTTTAATGACATTAGGTCTTAACATACTTAAGTGCACTTTTTAAAAATGCATACTTAAACATATATTTTACATAATTATGATTGTATTGTGTTTTAAATAAGTATACTTATTTTTATATATTTATCAATATATTAAAGCACATGCAAAATAATTGGTTTTAATTTCGACTTTAGTGTGTTCTTCAAAATTACATTTGTTAATGTATTTTAAATGTATTAAGTCTACAATATATGAAATGTATTTTTCTTCTAAACTTAAATACACTTTCTTATACAGTATACTCCAATAAAACGTATTGTTGAAATTTGCATCACCAGCTCTTGCGCTATTAACTCTATGAAGTTTAATTTTCGACATAACATTTGATAAAGTGTCATTTATGAGAGCTTGAATCTTTGAATGCTTTGAATCTTTTCCATTTGCAAGTAATATATTCCCACCTGTGCATTTACAGATCCCCTCTAATCATCTTATATTTTACAGGTAACAAACCAAAGGAAGCGGGCTGCAGTTTTGCTGTGTCAGTCGTGGTAAATACAGGAACATTCTTCATGAAGATGTGCGAGAGAAGTTTGCAACGCAAGATGATGGAAACAAATTCTTCATTTTCATAGATTTTGGGATATTTATCTGTATTTGGGTAATTGATAAAGTTATGTTTTATTCCCTGTAAAGTAGGAATAAAAAATGTTTGTAAAAATGTTATTTATTTATAAAGCCCAGTGTCAGTGAATATGGTGTGGTCTGGAAATCTGAAGGAACATCTCCCAGCGTTGTACTATGATGTTGCCCTGATGATTGAGGTAATTCACCTCTTAGCTGATGCAGATGTGGTCAAAAGTTTACATACACCTTGCAGAATAAACTGCTTCATCAGAGCAGAAATTGCAATTTTTTAATGATTCTATCCCTGTACCCTCTTACTGCTTAAATTATTAACATTTTGCAGATACTGCAAGGTGCATATAAACTTTGGACTGCAACTGTGTCTAATGCTTTCACTCAACTGAACCATTTAAAATGACTAGCTATGTTTTATAACAATTGTTCAATTTTTTTCTTACTTTCCTGCCTCTTGGAACATTTCCGTTCACAGAGACTGTGGAGAGATGGTGTGCAGCTTCATGACATTTGAAGTTTACTGCCGATGAAGAGCTTCTGGGACACTGGCAAACACCACTTCCCAGCAAGTTCATTTGGAACTTTATTTATTTAGTCAAACTTGCATTCACTACTGCTGGAGTAAGATTTTAGAAGAAACTGTTCGGTTTTTTTATGGAATTTATGGCCTGGTTTCACAGACCAAGATTAGGCCATAGTTCAATTAGTACATTTAAGTCATTTTCATTAGAAAAAACATTACTGGTGTGCATCTTGAGACAAAACAAAGTCACTGATGTGTTTAAAGATCAGTCAGTGCAAGTTTATTTCAGTTGAAACAGCTCAGAATTACACTTTAGTCTGGGGCTGGTCTGTGAAACTGAGGGTACTATTAACACAGTTTGGTAATGTTTTACAATAATGTCTCGTTTGTTGTACGAATGATAATTTTCTTTTTTTCTTTTTTTTGTATTAAGTGTGTGTTTGTGTGTTAGTAATCCTATACGATATGGAGACCAAATGACTCCACAAGGATAGTAATACCAGTAAATTTTGACCTTGTGGACATTTTTAGGTCCCCAATGAGGAAATGGGTTTATACATCATACAGAATGATGTTTTCTGTAATGGCGAGATTAGGTGATTTTGCATTGTTCTCCAGACTCTTTGTAATAAATGAGTTAAAGTGTTGCAGCTGTGTATAGTGTTGGGTTTTTCTTGTGCATAAGCAAAAAGCATTTTTGTGTATTTGTTTTAGAGATTGTTTTGTCAATAAATGTAGTGGGTTTTCATTTAGTGCTTGTGTTGATTGTAACTAGGTAATTAAGAGATTTAAAAAAAATAAAAAAATTTAAATAGCCTATACTAAATTTCAACTTCATTGCCAGAGATGTATAACATTGAAGTACAATGAAATGACATTTAAGTATATTTTAGTTCACACTAATTGCTTATTGAGAAGTACATATTTACCATATTTCAAAGTACATATAAAATATACTAAAGTCCCACTTAAGTGGTTCAAAAATATCATTCAAAAGTTCAACTAATTGCATTTAATGTAATTTTAAACTAATATATTTGCAATCAATTACAAATAACATGCATTTAGTTGGTCGAAAACATTACATGTAATTCATGCTTAAGTGTATTGTTAAATGACATTAAAGTGTATTTTAGTTAACATTAATTGCTTGTTAGTATATTAGTAGTATACTTTAACCATATTTTAAAGACACTAGAAACAATTATGAAAGTACATAAATATGTACTAAAAAGTACCACTTAAATGGTTTAAAAAAATCACTCAAAAGTTCAACTTATTGCATTTAATATAACTTTAAAATGTGATACATTTGAAGTTAATTATAATTAAAATGTATTTAAACGTCGAAAATAACATTTAATTTGCACTTATGTGTGTTATGTTAAAGTATATTGTTTCTGCAATAAGTACACTTTACAAAAGTATACTTAAGTTCACTTCTTTTTTACAAGGGCGGGTTTGAAAATAAGATGGTAAATGTTTAGAAAAGAGTATTATTGATTGATAATCAATAACAAAAAGGCAATCACACCTATGGGAAGTGCTGCGAAAAGCATGAGAAAGAATTCAACTGAATATCTTCTTAAAATGAGTTCTGCACAGCTGACATTATTGCACATGGAGGATAGCAACGAATTTGTATGATTTTATTTGTTCTGAAAATATTTATAACACAAATATATATATATATATATATATATATATATATATATATATACTGTATATACAGTATATAAAACATTTCATTAATTGCTGTACTTATGCAATAAACCAGAGAGACAACAATAACATTGCAGCTGTGATTTGATTGCAGGTTTTTGCAAAGTAAAAAGAATAAATAAATAAAAGCTCTATGTATCATTTCAAATATAAGACGCATCTAGAATAATTTCTGAGCCATAGCTGAAAAGAAAACAAGGGTGGTGGTTATAAATCATCACATCAAATCAGATTATGTCAGACCTTCTTGTATATGCCTTGTAAAATGCCTTGATCTGACTCTTTAGTTTGGCAACACAAGTGAGCACAAACACGCATAACAGTGTTGTATCGATTGATTCTGGCAAGCTTTGGGTGTTCCAGAGTAAATCTGTGGGAAAGTAGTTTGTGAACAACCAAACAGTTATTGAGTGTGATAACCGAATGGCACAGTGGTGCAGTCTAGCTTATGGTGGCTGTAAGTTACATCAGGAGACTAATGCTGGTCTACATTGATGCTCAACTACAGTATAGACAGTTATGAAAATGTATAGTGTATTCAAATAGATGCCTTCAGCAAATGGCACTGTGAATAAATAGCTCCAGTGGGTTGATCATCACTAAAAGCTTTTCAGAAATGCCTCACGGTACAGCTTATTCAGAAGAAGAGAGAGAACGGTACGCTTCCTCAAAACGCCTTTCTGCAGCCCACATGTCTGGTTTTCTCTCACGCTGCTTGATTTAACTGGAGCTTAGCAGTTCTAGAAAATGAACAGTCAGTTGAATCTAAATGTTAGGTGACTGTCGTATAACTGAGAATGTTTTAGGGGATAGGCCCCTTAGACCTAAAATATTTACTAGAAGTGCCATCTGAGATTTTAAGTTAATATTTGAATAATTTAACAAGACATTTGCATGTTCAGTCTTTTATTTTCAATGTTTTTATTTTATTTTAAAATGATTTATTTGTACTTCTTGGGGATTTAATAAATGTATTAGCTCGCAAATTATTTAATGAATGAATTATTAACTTCATAAACATGTGAACCCCTTTCAGTTCCCTCACAAACCATCAGGGATTTGCAAACCCCAATTTGGGAAGCTCTGTATGAGCTTCAATAGTTCACCAAATAAATGAACATTTGCTGAAAATTGATCAGGTCATCCAAGATGTACATGAGTTTGTTTCTCCATTGAAACATATTTGCAGAAATCAAGTATTATATCATTTGCTAACTAATGTATCCTCTGCAGTGAATGAGTGCCGTCAGAATGAGATTCCAAACAACTAATAAAAACGTCCAACATAGGCTCCTTGGAAATACGTGCCTCCACCTATATTTCTGCGAAACTCAAAAAACGTTGTACATACGAATCACTGCAATTTCCAGTTGAAATGAACACTAGAGGCAGTAAAACTAACTTTTATTCCTTTTCACACAAAATATGATTTGCAGGTCCACAGTTTCGATTAATAAAGCCTAATTTTCGCATAATTACTCGAGGAATATTATGTTAGGAATTCAAAACTGATACTTTTGAACGTTGTCGTCACATAGCCTGCACAGCTTCATATGCATGAGTTTTCTAATTCAGTAGGTTTGTACGGTAGCTCATGCGATATGGCGTTGAGAGATGAAGAGCTCCGGTATGAACCAAACAGCTCAAATCTGTAAAAGGAAGTTAAAATGGCATGTCTGTATAAACAAATGTGTTTTTATATCACTTTTGCATTTGTTTTTACTATTGGGAAAGTTTGATGTAGGGGATATTTTCAACACGATAGAGCATTAACTTTTAGCAACACTCATTAGATATTTGAATTATGAACCACCACAATACGTACCTGAAGCAGCGTAATAAAAACACAGCCTATATCAACGGAACAAAAATGTGCCAGGGTAACGTAATGAACCCACGTTTTAGCATCACTCAATGGACATTTCGATCTGAAACTGCCACAGAACATGCTGTAACATACTTAATAACGGTGTTGCAGAAATGTATTTAGAGGCACGTATTTCGAATGAGCCTGAAACGTCACAATAATCCACAAGTAGGCCTAATCCACACGACTCTGTGACATTTACTGTGTCGATGAACACGCATGAAGATGAAGGTTTAACAGTCTTTAATTAATCCACACACAAAGTTAAATCCACACAGAAGAAATAATGGTGAAACACACTGACATTAAAATTAGCATTAACAATACCTGACAAACCAATGCTATCTCACGGCAATTCGTACATATTTTACAAGGTGGCTAATTCATATGAATTCATACGACCTCACTCGTACGATTTAGTACGATTTGTCTAAACCCCAGTGACGGGTAGGTTTAGGGGCGGGGTTAGGTGTAGGTCATTCGTACAAATTCATACAAATTGGCAACTCGTAAAAGTGAATTTGTACAAGTGAGGGCGTACGAATTAGCCACCTCGTAAAATATGTACGAATTGCCGTGAGATCGGGCTGGACAAACTCAAACTGAATCGACAGGAACTTAAGTACATAGACCAAATGAGGATAATTAACTAGACACACCTGAACTTAATGAACTCAAATCAGAAACCGTGACGACTAACTAAACCGTGAGCAACAGAGCAAACAAAATCAAAACAATGCCTAGGGGGGAAATATTCAGCACATTTTCATTTTTGGGTTAATTAGTAAAGCTTGGTTGGAAAAGTTAAACAGATGGATAGATAATACTTTGAAATAAGGTAAATAAATCTGCAATTCTTTGAAAGAAAAAAAAAAAAAAAAAAAGTCAGGTTTCGAATTATCATGCTACAGTCTATTGATGTTGCAAGCATGATGCAAAATGAGTTTCCTGAGCAAATGTGACAGATTTTAAAATGCTTTGTTAGCTGCATGTATGCAGAGATTCACAGTGACTCATTTTAATGCCAAGGAGATTTGTTCTTTCTAGGTATGTTGGGTACAGTGTGTCACTACTGTAATGTTTTCCTTATTGCCTCACATGTGTTTGAAGTGGATGACCAGAGAATGCTCACCAAAGAGACTTTTGTGCTTTCTCCATTAAACAATCATTGAATATTCATGATTACATGAGAAGTCCTAGGTAGGTGCGCAGAACAGAATATTTAAATCTGTAGTATTAACACAGAGCCCTTTACATGATTCAATGAATAACTGTGCAGTCATGCAAACAGTGGAACGTTAATCCGGTGTTGTACTAAATATCAGTATTCTTGGAATGCGCTCGACCAATCAGATTAAAGGGAACTAAATGGAACTGTTGTATAACGTCTCCTGATTAGTTCTAAAGAATATTTGAGATCTCTGTGGTTTAGTTTATTAGTCTTCACTGGTAGACATTATGATATTATATTGAGAATGACTGCTACATTTAAATATTAATTTTGCATAAGGATAAATGTAATTAGAGAGACCTATCATCTGATTCTTCCTAATGCTTCTCCCAATACTTTTATTAATTTACAGAACAGGTTGAGAATGATGGGTAATTCCTACCACGCAGTAAAATTATAATATATAGGATGGAATATTGAATTCACAAGCTTTACTACTTTGGTTTGAGCAGATGTTGAGTTTATATATTAAATAAAAGTTATGTCCTTAATAATATCATCCTCCAGGAAGTGACATCAATTTAAAACCTCCATCGTGTTTGCTAAAATTACAGAAATCATGTATTTATATCAAAATTTCAAAAGATGATTAAAAATGATAAGAATTGACATCCCCATGTATATTCTCAACCCTCATACACCAATTGTTAACTCTAGCTCTTTAATTCCATCCTGTTAATCCTTGTAATTTTCTTTCCAATTTGTAAATAATCAATTATAATTATATAATTGATAAAAGTTTTATAAGTAAATATCATTTTAAGTGTGAGAGCTTGATCCAGATTTACATGCAGTGTTATTTTAGTATCACTGATGTGTTTGTATAAATCTGGGCAATATTTTGAATTAGATTTTTATAATATTTATATAACCTCTGTTTTCATTTTAGTTCAAGTTTTAGTATCTTTTTTGTTTTTTGACATTATTTTAAATATGTTCATATAGTTTAAATGGAAGTTTTAGTTTTATTCGTTTTAGCACTTCAACTTAAACTGAAAAATAGAAATGTAAAAATGAGACGTACTGTGGTTGAAATAAAGTTTAAGTTTTGTATTTATTTTATTTCAGTCAATGTTTATTTAATTCGATTTTTTGTTAGCGATAATAATCCCAGCTTGAACAGAGCATATTCAGCAAATTCTGATATATCCACTTATATAATAATTCTTCCCTAAATTACACAAGTTAATTCAAAATTCACTGCACAAAAGCAATGGTGCACACAATGTTTAACATCTGTACACAAGAGTATCACTTCTGTTTCCATCTGGAATATGTGTTGACATACTGTACAATGCAATACTGTAAAAATATGTTGGATCAAGTGGAACATTATATAAGGGGAAAAACATGTCCGGTGGATGAGTTTTGCACAGTTAAGACATTTCATGTGGGCATTTCAGTGCCAGACAGAGGACTGAATCATTTATAGGTGTTATTGTGAGACCATAAAGGCTGTGTTTCAAAGGTAAATGCTTTTTGACGGAGAGAGAGAGCTTTGCGGGGAAGATTGTACAGACCCCATTACTGCGTTTTAATGGTTGACAGTGGTGCAATTAACTGCATTTTATTCTACCTCAACATTACAAGCAGTGAATCCCCACGTCTCTGATCCTATTAAAACTGCTGGAGTGCAGTAGATTTAAACACAGCCGGCCAATCTGTTATTAATCTTTTTGATTAAATCTCAGCTTTGCTGTTTTCCTTTCCCTCCTCTGATCATCATGACATTTCTCCAATACATAACAAATTATTCCATAACTATTCTGAACCCAAAGGTTGCTAGTCAGTGTCTAAAAAACTAGAGCACAAAATAAAACTGTTAAAAAATAATCTAGCAATGCTAAT
Organism: Barbus barbus; assembly: GCF_936440315.1. Classification (NCBI taxonomy): domain Eukaryota; kingdom Metazoa; phylum Chordata; class Actinopteri; order Cypriniformes; family Cyprinidae; genus Barbus; species Barbus barbus. Next base: position 8,587,910 of record NC_136718.1, read on the forward strand.
TCTGAAAGGGAGAGCATTTTGAAAGTAATATAAGCTCATAAAAATATAAATAAATAAAATCCAAAGTCAGCATTCTGAAGACACTAAAAATCCACATTACGGTTCTTTAGTCATACAAGAATGATTTATTTGACCATTTGTCTTTTTTGTTTTATGTTCGATCTTGCAATGTTATGTTCTATTTTATTTTCTGCTCACATTTCCCCATTTACCTTGCTAACCTCAGCCATGTCAATTAAACCAAATATATAATGATCAAAAGTTGTGCTTTGCGTCATATGCAAATGATCGTGTTTATTGATGCCTTCATGCATTTTTAATGAATGTTATCTGCAAACGCTGCATGAAATATCAGAAAAGCCTGCATGTATTCAGACTTGAACGCTCACATCTCATTGTAGGGTATATCGTAGCATAACGTTTTCCTCTCTCATTAGTGTCTGAGGCACTTTGAAGTAAACTTTGCCTTGTAATCTCCTCATCGTCAGATCTCATTAGGTCCCGTTAAGAGTGACCGCATTAAAATGGAATATTGGCTCGTCCATCCAGCCCCTTGCTGTTTTTAATTAGCTAAACACATTTTGCCAACTTTAGTATTTGTTCATTTGCTAGCGGTTGCTCTGTGAAAATCTGCTGCAAATACTTAAAGTTCACCCAAAATGAAAATTTACAGAAATTGTACTCACCCTAAGGCCATCCATGATGAGTTTGCTTTTTCATGGAAACAGATTTGGAGAAATTCAGCATTACATCACTTGCTCACCAATGGATGTTTTTTGCAGTGAATGGGTGCCGTCAGAATGAGTCCAAACAGCTGATGATAAACATCACAATAATCCACAAGTAATCCGCACAACTCCAGTCCATCAATTAACATGTTAAGTGCATGTTTGTAAGAAACAAATCCATTAAGGACTGTCATTCTGACGGCACCCATTCACTGCAGAGAATCCACTGGTAGAGCAAGTGATGTAATGCTACATTTCTCCAAATGTGTTCATCTCTGATTCCCTGAGGGTGATTCAGTTTTCAACATATTTGTATTTTTGTTTCTTTTAAAATGTTTCTCTTAATGAGATTTAGTTTCTTTAACTTGGACTCATTTTTAAAAACTAATTTTTAGGTTTCAGTTATATTTCGCTGGCACTTCTTCTTTTCAGTTTTAATGCACTTTATGAAATATTGTGTGTCATCAAGCAGCACGCAGACTCAACCAGATTAAAACAAGCAAAGTTTCACAAAAGTAAAATATTTCAGTGTTTGGGGCAAATATCTGCACTCATTGAATGCCGAATTTGGGGGCTGTAGCTCTAACTGCTGTAATCACTGTAAAAAAAATATATAAAATTTCATCTTAAAATAATTTGTTACCCCGCTGATTTAAGATTTTTAGTTTAGTCAACTAAAATATTCCAGTTGTCCCTTGAATTAACATCGAGTAACTTAAAATTTCAAGTTGACTAAACTAAAAATTTTAAGTCAGCGGGGGGTAACAAATTATTTTAAGATGAAACAACTTTTTGAAACAATTTTTTTACAGTGTATTGGCCTGGATGCCTGAAGTTTATTTACTAACTTCTGCCACTTTACTCAAAGTTGTTTATCTCTGATTTTGTTCATTTTTGTCTGTATTTCTCCATCGCAAACTGCATACATCTATAAAATGGTCATTCCTGAATTCAGTCCCAACAAATATTTGCATATATAGTAGGTGGACTGTGCTGCAGTTTATTCAGGCGGTCAGGGATTGGCTGTTAGTATGGTATGGTTAGCCCAGCTTTTTCTAGAAGACTGATTGCATGTGTACAGCAAGGTTATTATCGTTAACTATAAATAAAAGTAAAACCTCAAAAAATTATGTCAAAACAGCATTTCTCATTTTCATTTAGTTGAGATACTAAATTAGCTGAAACTGAAAATGAAACTAAAACTATACAGAAATTATTATAACTATTAAACTATTAACTATTCAAAATGACAAAAATGCAACAAAATTACTAAAGCGTTTACTAAAATTAAAACTACTTTAAGAAAATACCAAAATATAATAGGATACAAAAAAAAACAACAACTAAATAAAATATTAACAAAAACTATAATAGTTATATCAAGTAGTAATAATAGTATATCAAGGCTACTAAATTAAAACTGGTGTGGTTGGAGGGGAGGATATCTTGGGTATAGATTAAGAGTTTGTTCACATTATTCGTGCTATTTATTAAGTTGTGGCTATGTTTTATTTTCTCAAAAATGAGGCCTTTTTAGCAAAACTTTGTTTTCTGTTTTCTTTTAGCCTTCAGTGTATCTAAAAGCAGTGAAAGATGCACAACATGTGCTTGTCCATACTGTGAAGTACCTCATGAATACTGAATGAGCGATAAACACAGTGATAGTAGAGGTTCTCACTCCATTACCCAGTCATGCTATGTAAGCTTATTAACATCGTTCGGCTCTCATTATTTCTTTCATGGCTGAGAGTTTCCTTGTTCCTGCTGATGCCACAGCGTTCGCTCTGATTGGCTTGCTGACATGTGCGATCGCGCAGTCACTATCTAAAGTGTTGTACCAGGAAGTAATGACTTCTAACAGGCGTCTTTGCATAATTGCCTTTCTAGTGAGACAAATTAAGCTTCAGTCTAATGTGAGAACAGGACCAGCAGAGGAACAGTGGGACTGAGATCCTTAAAGGATGTGAATGTTTCTGTACGACACTCTTAAATGTCACCCAAGCTCTATTCCAAAACCTTGTGAGCATTTTAAGATATTATAGGCACTCCTGTGTTTTCTAGATACCAGATTCTGAGAAATTATCATACATATTTTGCAGAGGAGGCAATTCTAATGCATTGAAACGGCTTGTGAAAATGAAGTGCACTTAATTGTATTGAATGTGCACTTGCAGAGTACTTCAAAACTTTTAAGTATGTATATAAAAAAACGGTGCTTGCAGATACTATAATATGAATGTACTTAAAGAGAGTTCACTTTCATGACTGTTTCTTAACTTGACTGCACTTTGTAATAAAGTCAATTTAAAAGTTTTACTTTAAAGTACATTATATATGTCCTTATGTTTTAACAATAGTTTGCCATGCTTTAAAGTACACTTATTGTGATGCGTTAAGATGTATATGTAAAGTACTTGATTATATTTTAACTGTAATTTTATTTGATTTCATTTTACATTTTAAGTTAATATATTAAATGTACTAAATTGCACCTTCATAGTTGCAATTGTTTAATTGCAAATACAGTATATTGAAAAACATTACATACAAGTTTAGCCAGAAATGACATTTAAAGCATTTTAGTTTAAATGCTTGTCAGCAGTACACTTTTATCCATTTTCCAAACACAATAGAATTAAGAAATTGCATACAAGGATGTTCTTAATTCCTACTTAAGTTGGTCAAAAAAGCACTCTAAAATTCATCTAATTGCATTTAATGTAAATTGAAAACATTTAATTGCCAATTGTCATGCTATTAAGTTTCCAAAAACATTAGATTCAGTTTATGTATATTTTAAAGTGTATTATTAAGTACTCTTTTCAAAGTATGCTAAAGTGTGCTACTTTTTCACAAGGAAAGGTCTTTGAAAACATCCATTTAAGGGATACTGTACCAAAAACATTGTCATAATATTTGTCACTGTCATGATGCTCCAAACATACATGTCTGACAGAACAAAAAAGAAGATATTTTGATGAATGAAGATCAAAAAACAGTTTAGTCCAAAAATGAAGGTCAGTGGGGTCCAAAACAACATTGTCCCCATTGACCATCATCGTATGGATAAAGAGACATTTTTCAAAATATCCTATGTGTTTCATATAGGCAGCAGATAGACAGCAAGGCAGCTCACTAGAGTTTTATTTTATTTAATTTCACTTTATTTTTATTTTATTTTTTTATTTATTTTATATAGTCTGTCACAATTGTCACCATCATTGATTTTTCATTTTCACTAGAGATTATATTTTCACATTTGTGTCCACTGGCTTTAAATAAAATATATTCATATCTATTTGTTCTAACCCATTATTAAAGGTTCATTCGTTTGGTGCTAATTACAAATAAATGGGTGTTTTGGTTTAATGGTGTAGTTCCGAAATGATGGTGATGATTAGTGAATAAACCAGCAAAATATTTGTGAAAAATTATTATTGTGAAGACCGATCTCTAAAATGTATCAGAGTAATTTACATATGACTAAAGTAGACTAGATTATATCAAAGATGGCAACTTTAATAACACCAGTTAATCTTATTACAAATGACCTGCTGTTATGAGTCCAATTAAGGCACAAGTTCTTCTGTTACACATTACCGAAAATATGGTTGTAAGACAGTCAGTTTGGTTATAAAATGCGGTTGTTATTCTTGTTTATTATGTGTGAACCTAACTACATTGAGGACTCTAAAACAACACTGGCAACCATATTCTGCAGCTGTGTGAACAAATACAATATTCACCATGTTTTTCTCACTGAACTTGACAACTTGACAGTTTTGTTTAAGAATAGTTCTCTTAAAAGTCCTCTTTTTATTAACAAAGCAACTCAGGAATCTTGAAATATGACACCTGTCATATTTTACCTCCCCGTGAACTACGCGTTCATTATTTATAAAAACTCCATAGCGTGTGTCCTCCACCTTCTTGTACATTGCTGCTCTCTGGAATAATTGGTAGATCAAACCTCGCCCTCAACAAGCCCTGCTGTTTTTATTTACAAGCTGATTTCTTTCTTTATTAAAGCTTTGAGAGCTGCTGCGTCTAAATCTAATGGTGTTAGGGTCAGGGTTAGGATTTATGTGTATGTTCGACGAGTGAAAACAGTGTTTGTGAAGAACGAAGAGAGGGTCACTGTGCATTGGTTCAGGATCACCTACTGCGGTACGTCCTAAAACATTTTAACTACAGCTTTGTATGATAAAAGTACCCTCCTACGCTCCTATAGGGCTTTCACAGCATCTGTCCACAGTGGATGGACTATGCACTCACAAGTTCCCTTAACCTTGGTGCTTTCTTTTTAGACAGCTTGTGCATTGAAAGTACCTTAGTGACAGGCATGTGACACTTTTGGAATTTTTTTTACTTGTTTTATGGCATCTATGAGAGTGAATACTCGAGCTTGACCATATATTTCCATATTATAACTGAGCAAACAGTCCAGCTAGATGTTTATATCACTCTTTTGTGGTATAAAAACCTTGAGATTGCCTGGGCTTCTGTGATTTCATGTTCTCATTTATCAGATCTCACAGAAATAGTCCATCAACAGTGTCAAGCTATCAAGTGTCATGGACAGGAAAATGAAAGGTGAAGATTGAATGACGACGTAGGTTAGCATCACTCTCACTATTGCTAATATTTAGCATAGAGGTATTAAACGTTCATGAACTGTTTGTTCTAGTAAATGTGTTGGGAATGCTAAAAATAGATAACAGTGCACTGCTACTCTAGCATTCAAAAGTTTAGAGTTCAGAAAATCTTTGTTTTTGAAAGAAGTCTCTCCTCAGTACAAATACAAATTTCTTAAGTCTTTGCTACACTGAAGTTACCTTTTTCTGTGTGATATATAAAAAATTGTAAGCTTAATTTTGTTCAAATGCTTGTTTATTGCAATGTTGGTGAAATGCATTACTAGGTAATTAATAATTAATTACTGTATTTATTTTCCTGTGCAAAAGTAAAGGGGCTTCTCTTAACCTCTCTGTGATTTAATTACAGTTACTTATGATGTAATTACATACTGTGTAGACTGTATAGAATTATTTGGTTACACTTTATTTTAAGATGTCCTTGTTACGGTGTAATTATACATTTAAGTACTGAGTAATATTAATTAACTACATACTATATGGTTTGGGTTAAGATTAGGGTTTGGCTTAGGGTTACTTGCATTTAATAATGCATAATTTATTATGTAGGTGCATGTAACGTGTAACTATGTCACCTTTAAAATAAAGTCTTTCCAACACATCTATCTGGAATAATATGGAATTTAGAAAGTAATTAGTCAGTTGAGTGAGTAATTTGATAAAACTGACTGATTCAAACTCAAAATAATTTGTCACTTGATGATTCATGTCTGGTTTTGAACAATTCATTGAAATGAACTGAATGAAAAGTGATTCATTCGTGCTATATCAGACATTGCTCTGATTCAAAAGATCTGGGAGACTTGTTGAAGAGAGGTGTGATATTACTTGTCTAAGCTATTCAACTTTTGATTTTTACCTGGCAAAGGAAGACATAAAATAATCCAAATCCCAAAGCACAACTCGCATGTTTTTCAGGAAAAAACTCAATCAAAATCTAGTAAGTCTCAACTCAAAATGACTACTTGTGACTTATTGATTCATGTTGGTTTGACCGATTCAAAAGTGAATCATTTATGCCATATAGGACATTCATTGATTGTTCTGATTCAAAACATCTGGCAGATTTGTTAAAGAGCGGTGTGCGATTACGTCTCTAAGATGGTAAATTTTTGAATTTTACCTTGCACAGGAAAACAAACTAAATAATTCCAATCACCAAGTACACATTTTCTTCAGGGAAAACAATATATCTAAATTTAGTCTGTCTCAATCCTAAAAACATGCATGTGGTAGTCAATTACATCCATAACAACTGAGCAAAGCATATCACCAAAAGAACTAGAAATGGATGGAAATATTATTGACAAGGGTCAACAACGTTGAGTTTTATGTCATGTATAATTCTGACCTTAGGTGCTCACTGTGTTTCACTATGGACTTTACCTGTGTGTTACATGTTGAATCTTAAAGCCTTGGACGAGACGATTCATTTTGACAAGGCCAAGGTTTACTGATGGGGGAGGGGTAATCTTTTGCTGTTGTTTAGTGGGTTTCATTGCTCTACAGAGAAAGCAATTTTAGAAAGGATAAAAGAATAATCCAGCACGAAGCAGGGATTATCGCTGTGAATGACCTGTATTTCAGCAGTAAGCATTGGGTGTTTTTCAAGTGCTTTAGTCATGGAGTCATCTGATTATAGCTGGATGCCTATTTAATCTTGACGAGCTTTGGATGGAAGAAGGGCAATTCACCTGCAAAATCTGCATGAGATCAGATACTCACATGGCTAGAATAGCTGAATACAACTGAGGTCATTTTCACTCAGAAAATTTCACAAATAATTTCAAAGAAATAGCAAGTAACACACAATTAAAAGTAGAAAGATATGTATCCTGTGTAATAATTATTTTCATAGAATATACACACTTTGTTACCCTATTAGCAAACTGTTTGTTGTTAAGCATAAACCTAATATCTTTCTTAACTTCCGTTTTGGGACCAATTCTTCACGATTAACTGACTTTTGCCTCAATAAATTCTGAATTTGCTGCTTTTTAATAGTTATGAAGGTAGTTGTTGAGTTTTGGTATGATTAAGGGAGCTAAAATATGGTCGTGCAGAATAAGGTATTAATATGTGCTTTATAATAAACAGCCAATAATATGCATGCTAAGCAACCACTTAATAGTGAGAATTGGTCCTTAAGGTGTTACTGGTTTATTTTTTCAGTATTTTGACAACTTTTAAGATCTTAAAAATATTTGACATTTCTGTTTGATTTCTTTTTTTCAGTATACAATGGTTCTTTTTTTATGTATTTCTCTCTTTTTGACTTTAGCTGTGACACTTATTCCAGCATCACCGTAGAAACTGTAGGGTATATTTACTGTTGCCAGCTTCCTTCTCTGATATCCAGCATATTCAGTTTGTTAGAGAAATGAGTCACCTCTAAGGGTAACAAGAACATTGCGAAATTGCCCTGGACATTCCTTTGATTCATTTCATTTGGGATTTGTGATGAAGGGAAGAGCATTTCTGTGATTTTTTAAAATAAATAAATAAGGGCCATAGCAGGTATTTCCCCTTATTTCAGTTGTCATAAACATCATTAAATTGCCATAAAGTAAAAGTCTAAGGCACTATAGCAGGCAGAGGTTACCATGACAGCTTGACATAGTAAATCTAGTATTTGTGCGCTGAAACACAACAGAATTTCTTTCATCCTGGACTCGAGAAATGTAATTAAATGTGACTTTATTTTCTACTTCGGTACCATTTATGTCAAATTATATTGTATAGCTCAATATTATATTCTTCATTATACTGTATATATACTTTCTACCTAGGTCTCCAAGCTTTTTCAGTACAAGGACTCCCTGGTTTATAGCGAGATGGAGAAACATTGTATAAATTTAGTGCTGAATTTTAAGCTTATTGTATTTTATGATGCACTTTAATGCACACTGTTGCTGTACATCATATTTAAATTTGACTTATTTTTATGTGAGAGACAATGGAACATTTTGAAACTTTAGCTTATAGTATAGCTTTGGTTGAAATTATTAGTTTTGTTTTATATACATTATTTTTCACCCTCTTTTGAAGATTTCTGATTATTATGTATATGAATACATGCAAAAGAATATTGAATGGACAAACAATGATCAAGCTAATTACTGTCTACCTCATGGAGTCTTGGCCAGTGTGTTTTATACACTGAACAAAATTATAAACGCAACACTTTTGTTTTTGCCCCCATTTTTCATGAGCTAAACTCATAGATCTAAGACTTTTTCTATGTACACAAAAGGCCTATTTGCAAAGGTCATAAGGCACTCTCCATAAGAACATGTGACAGCTTATTACTAAGGAAAATCTTTATCCACAACTCCTTTACAGGAAACAGTTTACCTGGATTTCTGATGCATACATCCTAGTTGTGCTGGAATCACAAAATGATAAACGCTAATAATGAAAAAAAAAAAAAATCTCTATTACAGTATATAGAGCCAAAATGTTTCTATAAATAATTTTAAAATAACTTTATTGCCCTGTGTGTTTCTGTGGTGAACACTGAATGATGTGTCGCACTGCGTGAGGAAAATGGTGGTCACACCAGATACTGACTGGTTTTCAGACCCCCCCCCCCCCCAATACAGTAAAACTGCACATTTTAGAGTGGCCTTTTATTGTGGCCAGCCTAAGGCACACCTGTGCAATAATCATGCTGTCTAATCAGCATCTTGATATGCCACACCAGTGAGGTGGATCTATTATCTCGGCAAAGAAGAAGTGCTCACTAACACAGATTTAGACAGATTTGTGAACAATATTTGAGAGAAATCGACCTTTTGTGTACATAGAAAAAGTCTTAGCTCTTTGAGTTCAGCTCATGAAAAATGGGGGCAAAAACAAAAGTGTTGCGTTTATAATTTTGTTCAGTGTATGTAGTAATCCCGATCTGCTGACCCTCTTATACATGTTTTGGTTCTTCCCAGTCAAGTGGGACGTGTTCAGGCCCATCAGGATGTGCTCTAACACTGGCTCTAATTGTAGAGGTTGTGCCCTCAAAAACAGTGTGTGTCTTTTAATTGGTGCGCTGCTGTATTGTGGAGACGTGTAAAGTACAAGGTCAAAGGTCATAAGGCACTCTCCAAAAGAACGTGTGACAGCTTATTACTAAGGAAAAATCTTTATCCACAACTCCTTTACAGGAAACAGTTTACCTGGATTTCTGATGCATACTTCCTAGTTGTGCTGGAATCACAAAATGATAAACGCTAATAATGAAAAAAAAATCTCTATTACAGTATATAGAGCCAAAATGTTTCTATAAATAATTTAAAAATAATTTTATTGCCCTGTGTTTTTCTGTGGTGAACACTGAAATCATTTAGGTTCATTGTAACAAAATGTGTTGTGATAGTCAACATTTCATTGTATTGTGCATGACAAATATAGCAAATGTGGGAGTAAACATGTTCAGGTATGAAGATACAAGGATTAACATTTTGCACAGAATATTCTATAACAAAACCTCCTGAGTCTTTAGTATAAGCAATATTTCAAGCAGAATGAAATGCAAAATAAAAATGCATAAAGAAAAATTACAAACAAATATCTACAGATATTTAAATACAGTGCAAGAACAGAAGAGCAGTTTAAAAATAAAACAATTTCTACACTGGAATCTCTCAACTAAATCTTTCTAAAAATAGAAAAAAGAACTTACCAAAACAAAAAGCATGTCATATATCAGCAGAAGGGTTCTCTTTCTCTCAGTAATAATAAATATGTTAGCAGGATTTCAAGCTGGATTGACATTACATTGGATTGCGGCCCGGACATAATATATTATTAGGAACATGGATTTTAGAGGCAAAACCGAATTAGAAAATGTAAAAGATTTGCTGAAGACACCAAAAGTATATTGAAGGACTTGATCATACTTGAGTCTTATAGTTTAAATAAGCTAATAAGGCAATCTCAGTACATTATTGATAACATAATCCCCTTTATGGCGCTAGCTTGCATGCACTAAAACATATTTTTGCAAATTAGTGCAAGTAGAAAATTATGGGATCTAACCATTCAGTGTTGACCTTTCTCGCCGATTTCTTTCCCATGGCAGTGCCAATGTCATTTTTAATCAAATATGTGGTTAAACAGAAATATGTTTTTGTAGATATATTGAGGAGTCAGAACATAATTGTTTTGTTTCATTGTGTCAGTATCTTGCTGAGAGGCGTGCAGAGAGGTTACGTGATTGCCCACACAAGCGAACATGTAACCGAAAATTGTGCTGTCAAGCTATCAGTTTTGTGACAGGCCATGAATTATTTATTTCTTCTTTAGCAGGAATCGTGAAAACGTTACCTAATCCAAACGCAACTGTGCAATCCGCATTAATTCTAAGGTGCACAAACCTGATTGTTTTCTTGTTGGGCAAATAATGTTTCATAAAATAAAAAATGATGTTAAATTATTTGTTCATCCAACAATGTATATTCTGTCTTCATTTACTCACCGTCTAGTAAAGCTGCATGACTTGTTTTTTCTTCCATCACTGATATAAAACCTGTTGTGATATGTTTTGTCGTGCCATATTTGAATATGCACAAATGTGAATGAGATTTGAGAGGTGCAGAAGATAATCAGTGAGCAATGACTTGCATATCATATTGTATTGAAGACTTCGAATACCCTTGTGAAAAAGAAATGTGCTTAATTGTAATAAATGTACACTTGTAGTGTACTTCATATCTTTAAATGTAATTTTAAAGAAAATATATTTTTTAAATGTACTTTTAAAGTTAATGGCCCGGTTTCAGAGACAGGGCTTAGACTAAATCAGGATTAGGCCATAGTTCAATTAGCATATTTAAGTAATTTTTATAAATGTGCTTAGGAAAAACATTACTGGTGTGCATCTGGAGACAAAACAAAGGCACTGATATATTTTAAGATCAGTCAGTTGAAACAGCTTAGACGTACATTTTAGTCTAGGACTATGCTTAAGCCTTGTCTGTGAAACCGGGGGAATCTGTTTTAAATGTATTTAATTGCAACTTTATCATTACAAACGCATAATTGCAAATATATTGAAATACATGACAAACAAGTCTCAAAAGAAATGACATTAATGACCATAAATGTTTGTCAATATTTTCAAAAGTACACTTTAACCATATTTCAAAGAAAGCAGAATTCTGAAATTACATAGAAAGATGTACTACTTAAGTGGGTCAAGAAACACTCTTAAATTTAAATAGATTTAATATAAATTTAAGCTAAAACTAAAATTGTATTTAATTGCAAAGAACATAATTAAGTGTCTATTACAAACCATTACAGTCAGTTTGCACTTAAGTATTCTTTTAAAGTATATTATTTCCATAGTAAGTACTTTTCTTAAAGTATGCTAAAGTGTACTTCTTTTTCACAAGGGTATAGACATATTTTTGTCCTTTTTTTTTAGCTTTGCAGTCCTTTATAACCATTTATTTTTATTGTAAGAAAAGAGCAGAATGAACATTTTGCTAAATGTCTTAAAGCCAGTCGTACCCGTTTGAAACAGTACAGCGATGAGTAAATGATGGCATAATTTTCATGTTGACTGGAACTATAACCTGTCATCACCCTTCATATTAATACTGTAAAGAAGTGGCTATTCACTCTGTAAAAAACATAGGCACATTAATGGCACATCTTACAAACAATCTTCTCATTCTCCGTGTAAAATAGTTTAAAAGTTCTTAAGGTTGAACCAGCATTAAGAAGTCACTGGGGCATGTCCGTTCACCTCTGTGGACACCCTGCGCTTGTACCCCGAGTACTCGCCGATGAACGACCCATCTTCATTGAACTCGCAGTCGCCGTCCTCCGACATCACAGAGCTGTCCTCGCTGCTATCATCCGCTTTGATGTCTGTGAACAATTGCTGGTTGCTCTTCAGCGGCTTCTCATCATTGTCACTGTCAAACAGCAAGAAAGATGAGTCAAATTCAGAGTGACTAGGATGATGATACTAGTCGAGGCTGGCAGATAAAGCGGGTGAAGAAGGGTGAAAGGGAAGGATGCAATCACTGCTTTCTGCTAATTACTAATTGCAAAAACTTGATGGCAAGGCCTGATGGCAATTCTCAAAACTAGAGAGAGGGAGAAAATTGCAGAGCATGCCAGCCAATGAGAGGACCGACTTAAGAGATGCTTTGTGTGCCTGTAGACAAACAGCCTGTCAGGTTACTTTAGTCCCTAAGGAATGATGGGACAAACCAAAATTAGCTGCCAATTTGAGAGCAGGCACACTGCCAGCAAGCAGGTGTCTGTAAAGAGACAGGGGGTCACCTCGTAAGCTCCCAATTACTATGAGATGCCACAACATCTCGGATAGCGATAAAATAAAGCCAGACAGAACATTTATTAAGATAAACTGACATTTGTCCTCTTTTAATTTTGGAAATAATAGTCCTGCTGACCACAAGAGAACAATTCACAGTAGGGAATGTATTGCATCATCTCTCCAAAATTTAGAGTTAACAATGTGTCAAATGAGATACTTTTTCCGATTAATTGGTGCAGATCAAATCTAAAATAATTTTAGCAGAACCTGTCGTCATTAAATATCTCTTATGCTCACCAAGGCTGCATTTATTTGATAAAAAAAATACAACAAAAATAGTAATATTGTGAAATATTACTACAATTTAAAATAACTTATTTTAATATATATTATATAATTACGAAACATTTCTTATTATTAATGTTGAAAACTGCATCATATTTTTGTGAAAACCATGATACAGTCACAGTACTATTCAAACGTTTGGGGTCATAAATATTTATTTATTTGTTTATTTATTTATTAACAGCAAGGATGCCTTAAATTGTTCAAAGGTGACAGTAAATGGGTCATTCCACGAAATCGGTACCTATTCCACTAGGAAAAATAAAAAATAAAATAAGTTTAATCAACATTTTTTGAACATCTATAAAATGAAGACACTTTAAAATGACATGAAATTGTATTGTGCCATCTCAGGCTATGTAATATATTATTTTATGACAATTTTTTTCTAGTCAACCCTGTTACCGACACAAGCGTTACTAGATACTATAGTTTAATTAGAACAATGTGATAGTTTTCACATATATGAGCAGCATTTTAGTCCCTCTTGTCACTGGGATTTTCACATTTTGGATTAAAAAAAAATTATAATAATTATATTTGTCATTCAGATGACCAAAAACATTCAGAGGGTGACCACGTCAATTAAGAAAAAATATATATTTTTACAAGAGAGACACTAAAATAGGGATCTGTCCAAAATAAAATATACAGTTACAAAGGACAAACCTGGAAGGCTGTAAAACCGCCCAAAAACAGTTTTCAACATTAATAATAATAAAAACCTTTATTAATAACTGAGCACCAAATCAGCATATCAGAATGATATGTGATGGATCATGTGACTCTGAAGACTGGAGTAATGACGCTGAAAATTCAGCTTTACCATCACAGGAATAAATTACATTTTAAAATATATTACAATAGAAAACTGTTTTATTTTTATTAGTGTATATGTGTGTTTCAGTAACTGACTGATGGACTAATCTCAATTTTTTTCCTCAGTTTAGTTATCAGTATTTGCAAAATCCTTTATCAGTCATCCTGTAATATCTCTAATATCTTAGGATCCCAGAATCCAATGCACTATATCATATTACAGTGCATCGAATGAATATCACCAATGGTGTAACATGATAAACCTGCTCTTCTATTCCCAAAAGTGTAATAAATCAGTAGCCTCCTTGTGTAATCCAGAGTAAAGCAGTTTTGAAAGCCTCTGAGGCTACCGTCATACTCCACAGCTGGTACGGGACGCACTTCCCGATCTGGTTTCTTCAGTTAGCAGATGTTTGAGTGTGTCTGGTGCTGTAACTCCCCAAACAAGGGTAGCGTACAGATCAGACTCCGAGCCTCTGCTAAGGCTGCATTTCTTTCCTAAGGGAGGAATAAATTGGGCATCTCTGTGTCTAAGTGTAATGAGATGGAAACACATTTATGGATTCAAGCTACTCCGTTTGCAAGTGTACAAGTTAAATGCACACAGCCCCCCTTTTCGCTTGCCTCTGGTCTGTTTTCCTCACAGGTTTTTAATGTGTCACTTGTCACTTTGCACCTGGTTGGTTGTTGTTTTTCCAACATTAACTACACACTTTTGTTTCTTTTTATCCAAGAAATTTCCATCACATTTCCAGTCATTTCTGATTATTGGATGGTTTAAATGTACGTGTGTGTGTGTGTGTAAACTTATGTCAAATATATATATATATATTTGAAAGAAGTCTCTTAAAAAAAAACAAAAAAAAACAGTAATATTGTGAAAAACTATTACAATTTCAAATAACTTTTCAATTGTTATATCTTTTAAAATGTAATTTATTCCTGTGATTCAAAGCTTAATTTTCAGCATCATTACTCCAGTCTTCAGTGTCACGTGATCGTTCAGAAATTATTCTAATATACTGATTCAATTCTCAAGAAACAATCAATTTAATGTGTCCTTGCTAAATCAAAGTATTAATTTCTTTAAAAATACTGGCTCAAACATTTTTTATATCAACGGATTTCCATTTGTATGTCAGATACTAATCTTTTAAAAGATTTGCACTTAGCAAATCAACAGACTCTGACTTAAACACTCTCAAAGAGCAACATTTTGCATATATAAATTTATCTAGTCCATGAAAAAAAAAGATTACATATTCACTAGAAAGTTTCATTAATTTGCCTTGACGTAAAAGTAAATAAAAAATACAAAGTATTTTGTATTTATTTCCATAACATTTCCAGGCCTGGAAAAACATCTTAAATGTTTACTTTTGAAAATTGCCAAATATTTTCAGCTATTTCTATGACTGAGGAACTCTTTTAAATCTGTACTACTGGCTAAACACAATATAACAACTATCAACATACACCAAAAATCTTACTTATGCTAAAGAAAGCTGCTGTTCACTACCTGTGTGCTGGCTAGTGAGCACAGAGTCAGTTCAAGCTTGCAGAGCAATGGTTTCCACGTGGCTCCAAGTAAATGGTGTACATGTAGGGTTTATTTGCAGGAGATAAAGGCATTAATAAATGATTTTACGGGAACTCGGTGAGATGAAGAACTTGTGTCATGATCTATAACAGAACTAGTGTGGCTCTCTGACCTGTACTCGCCGGGAGATTCTCCACCCATGGCCTGAGCTTCGGGATCAGCGGGAGTTTCCTCCTTTTCCTTCACTGCAAAGAAAAAAAGGCAAAGATGTTATTTATCGTAAAATATCATTATACAATTTTGGGAGATTTGATTGTAGTGAAATTACAACATTCACGACGGATGCTTTGTGTACCAGTTTCTCAGTTGCTTTTGAAATTTGTTGCATTGATATCATTTCAATAATGATAATATAATATCCATTTGTTTTGCAAATGCTGAGCAAACATTCAATACTTCCTATTCTCCAAATTTCTATTTTGCTGTGTGGAAGCACATCAAGGACACTGACTGCCTTTTAGATAAACTACTTTGTGCTGAACTTGAATGGATAAAACGTGAATTCTTTTCAGCTTGGTAAGTTATAAATAACCTATATGTAAAGTATAGCTAACAGCCACAGTGATGTAAGAACAAAGTGTTTAAAATGGTCTAGGAATGCCTTAGGCTTTATTCCATAAGCTCCATAAGGGTTCGTATGCATTTTAATGCATGCAAGTGTATGGTGCAATAATTCAGTCAGGACATAATTTGTTCTTGAATCCATTAAAACCGTTTCATATTGGTTAAATATACATGTGAAGACCTAAGGGAGACCAGTAGGAGCAGGTGAGGACAGGCCAATAAAGCTCACTGATCACTGCTAGTAATAAGTTGGGTTGGTGCAACAGAGCAACACAACACAAAGCTAACTAAAGCACCAAGCTAAGGTGTAAATGCTTTGACTACAGAGAACTGAGAGCTTGGACAGAGGTCTGTGTGACCTCTGAAGCTGTTTGTGTCTTACCTGCGTACTTGCCGCCTTTGTTCTTGAACACAAAACAGCCGATGAGGACAAGCAGAGTTAGTAATGCCACCACGCACATCAACGCCACAAACCACTCCTTGGATGCCATGAGTTGTTTACTAGACGCTGCAAGGACAAGGGAGAGTTTGTTTTTGGAAAAATGTCATTCATGTTGTCAACTTGAAAATACTGGAGTCCTTTTGGGTTAGAAGAACAAATTTTAAATGGCGTTTTTAAATATGGTTCCTGTGCCAAATTCTGATCTGGTTTGTCAAATGAGAACAATTAGAACACAAGAGTATTTAAATCATGAACATTTTTAATTACTTGAAGTTTACACCTTGTGGCAAAAATAGTTCACTTCTGAATATTTGATGAATTTAAAAAATTTGCCACCAATTTTCTGGCATAAATGGATCTTCTGTCTCAGAGGCTGTGGGTTTGCTGACAAAATGAAATGATCAGGAACCCAATTGCAAATAAATTTCATTCACTTGTGTGTCGGAAGCATACGCAGAGCTGTAGGTGCTACATCTAGCAGTCATACATAATTCAGTGGCATTATCATTAGTTCTTCTGGTGTTTATGAATAACATTATCTACCCTACTTCCTCTGTATTACCTCACACTGAATAGATGGGCCAAGTTTCTGTAGGCATCGTTGATGTGTAGATGTTGGCCTTTATGTCCAAAGGTTTGTCTGATATCAGAAAGTTGCAGGTAACAAGCTGTTTTGCAGTCTTCAATGACCTTACAGTCCTCAGGTCATTTATTCTAGAGTGGAACTTGAGTTTTGAAAGGTACGGTTTGCTCATTGATTAAGATACTTGTGGTGAACTCTAATTCATCATGTGTCTCTTTTCTTGCTTCTATTATTACAGTAGTTATCAGTACATTATACAAATACAAAACAGTAGAAGGATATAATATTCAAGGGTTAGTTCAGCCAAAAATAAAAATTCTGTCATTAATTACTCACCCTCATGTTGATCCAAACTCACAAGACTTTCGTTCATCTTCAGAACACAAATGAAGATTTTTGATGAAATCCAAGAGCTTTCTGACCCTGACTAGAAAGAAACGCAACTACCAAGTTCAAGGCCCAGAAAATTAGTAAGGGCAAGTCATTATTTTTGTTTTCTTTGTGCACAAAAAGTATTCTCGTAGCTTCATAACATTACTGTTGAACCACTGATGGCACATGGACTATTTTGACGATGTCCTTACTACCTTTCTGGGCCCTGAACGTGTCAGTTGCCTTGATGTCTATGCGGAGTCAGAAAGCTCTTGAATTTCATCAAAAATATAATTTGTTTTCAGAAGATGAAAAAAGGTCTTGCGGGTTTGGAACGACATGAGGGTGAGTAATTAATGACAGAATTTTCATCTCCGGTGAACTATCCCTTTAACATTATATAATTTATTAAAATATACAGTTTTTGTTACCATGATGTACTGTTGCGTACAGCTTTATGTACAGCTTTATTTTTTACAGCACATTCAATAAACCTATAATTGTGAAGTACAATATTTAAAAAACTGCTTGCTCAATGGAATGGGAGACCTTTTTTTATATACTCCTAGTGCTAAAGCACCCACAGAAAGACTATCACATACTATACCATGTCAGTGATGCCTCTAATGCTGTTCTACAGGCTAAATTCTCTCACCTAAATTCTAAACTTCTCACCTTTCCTGGTCTTGAACACCTCTTCAAAAATGATAGGGACATCAACCCTGTGTGAAGCCTGCAGCCGGACTGTGTACACAGTTCCTGGGCTGAGCCCTTCAACGAGGTGGAAACCTTTAGATGTATTTAAAGCCTCTGAAAGCTGCCAGATACCATCACCTGAAGGAATAACCGCATAACCAGATAGCGTTAACCCACAACCCAGCAGAAAGAGGTTATATATGTGATAGTGAAAAGCGACACTTTGAAAGGTTAGAAAAGTTGACAGAGTAAGACTGATAAAAGGGCTGCAAATAAAGATCCACAATGAAAATAGTAGAGAATGAATTTCATTATCAGTTGGTCTGGATTTTGGGCTGATTTTTGAGTTTTATAGGCAAAGTGCAGAGTTTGAAACTGCTGAGTGAACTCTTTTAGTTCTTAAATAGCAAATTGTTAAGGATTTTCTGTATTAATTATACACAGGTAGTTTACACATATTTTGAATTATGCATTTCATTGCATTGCGTTTTAAACCCAACTGAAAAGGTACTGATAAATTTCTGCTAAGTCATTATCCATTTTCTACAGATGTTTCCATACAGCGTATGTTTCTACAACACACAGCTCATTTAACCATAATTCATTAAAACAATCTTAAATTTATTTAAAATCATTAATTGAACATTACGGGAAATAAAGATTACTGAAAAAAAAAATATTTTCAATATTATTTCTGTTTTGGTCATTTAAATTGTTAATTTCAAACTTCAAACGTTTAAATTGTCATGTAAATTGTAACCTTTATATTTGCATGTTTGCACACAATATATACAGTACATTGTACATATTTAAATTTGCACATTGATCAAAATATTGAAAAGCCAATTAATATAAGAAATCATCAGATTAATCGATTTAAAATAGTTGAAAGTTTTTAATTGCAGCCCTCAATGATACTTTCCAAACTATGCTACAAATATATCTGCAATTTACACAATGCTGCAAACATTGGATCCTGACAGATCAGTTCGAAGAGTAAGATCCTTACTGTGATTCATTATGGCGACATAGAGTTGTGAATCAGAACGTTCTCCTCTGGTTCTCCAGCTGATTCGTGCATAGTTGTCAGTAACAAAGGTGGATATGTTGAGCACAACTGAGAGAAATACATAGAGAAGAAGATATAGAACAAAAGACAGGAAAGGCTCTTGAAAGGTTAGTTCCTGCAAAAGAATCCAAGTCCACCCTTAACCACAGAAATGTGTTACAGAAATAATACAATGATATAGAAATCTGAATGAAAACACTGTTAAAGTCAACATGAAACAGCTCTTTTGTAACATTTCAGAGGGAAAGAGGATATTTATTTTAGAAAAACAATTATAAGGCAAGTTTTCATGTTGACTCTAAATGTCCATTTTACTTAAGTATGGAGTTATGAAAATGATTGTTTAGGTAGATGAATAGATGAATACCTAAGGTAGGAAAGGTGGTGTTGACAAAAGGAGTGTCTGTATTAGATGAGGTGAAAGAGAAAGGTTGCCCTGCAAGAGAGAGAGAGAGTTCAAACCACATTCATTTCCCTTTAGAATTGACTGCAGCTGTGGGAAATTTTAATGTCCCTGTCCAGACTGTCCAGAAAAAAAAAAAAAAAAAGCTTTTGCATATCATGAAATCGTCATTTATGGTGTCAAATCAACATGAATAGGAATTGTTTATATCAGCCAATGGGACTCAAAAATGAGCCCTGTGTCTGATAGGGTCATGGACAGCAGGGGAAAAAACAATGCTAACTGCAAATACTAAAATGCAACTATTCATTGGCAGGACAGCAAAATAAATGGGCCTAACAAGGGAAAAGTACTGTCAAAGCTTGACAGATACTAAATTTTTTTTTTTGCATTTGTACTACGAGTATACAGCTGGTCTTTACAAAATGAACACCGTTGAGTGACGTGTTCCTGTCAGCAGCGAGGCTGGTTTTGTCAACCCTGATAAAGACAGCATGTATTTGCTGTCTTTAGCAGGGGTTCAGGGACAGTACTACTGCCTCACAGAGGAGCTCTTAAAAGAAAAAAACAATTGCCAACAGCAACCAAACTGAAGTAAACTTGAACCAGCTGTCACTATGTGGATTTCTGATGGAAGGCTGTGCTCATTTTACAGAATGTACACAATTATCTCCTTCACTGAATATAGTTATGCTGGGCCTTTTGAATTTCAACAACAATAACTGATGCTATTTATGTGACTAAAATTAGTGCTACAACTACTGACACTTGCTAGTATGACTAATGTTAGACCTAAATATTATTCCATGCCGTTATGAGTTTATGTAACTTCATCTGGAGTTATTTTAGTCATTAGTTATTATACTAATTCATTTTTCAGTTTACAGAAATAGCTACAAATCTGCTGGTACATACTCAACTCAGAAGATGTCACCTCATATGTTGACAGATCATCTTAAAAAGACAGTAGAGACGTAAAAATATAATTAGATAAATCATGTCAGGTTTTATGTCCATAAATTGACATATTTGACTGATAAATTAGCTTTAAATTGCATTTATGTGACTGAAAACGGCAGAAGGCATTTGAAATGCTTCAAAATGTTACATTTTCTAAATGGAAACTACTACTATGTAAGCTGCGAAATGCTATAAACTACAGTATGTGATACATACAGCTCTCTGTCGAAGTTTCAGCTGAGTCTGTAGAAACTTCAGGAAATGAATGTTCGGGCATTGTAACTAGTTCATGAGAAAGAGAAGTTGGTTGATAAGAAGACAGATCAGTTTAAACAAACCCATAGAGTATGAGAATATGAGCATAACAGAAAGAAATAGGTAATTAGTGACAAAATTGTGGCCTAGAGAAAAACTGTGACGATGATGCAAAATCAGTTATCCAGTAAGTAGAAACACATCAGTATGCAATTGTTTTTACTAAGGCACCTCATTGATTGGTCAATGTATGGGTCATTACACCCTTTTGTTCATCAGATCACTGTGAATTTTGCATTTTAGCAATAATCTAATCATTCTCCTTTATGCAACAAGATCTTGCCAACAGCAACTCAGAGTTCCGTAACTGCTGCTTAATCACTTTCGAACACCTTGCGGCTGTGCTAATTAGAACAAAACTAACTTTGCTTGTATCAGATGTTTGTGTCTCAGCATGTGCACTTCAATTCAGATTCTGATACCAGATCCATTATAGCTCTTGGGACTCTGCTTATAGTTGCTGCCGGGCACACTTACACGCTTCAGAGACGGTGCCTCCTTCCTCACTGATGGCTGACCCACAGCCCACCTGTGTGCACGCGCTCAGGTAGAACTTATACCAGTTGTCCTCCTGCAGATCACGCAAGACCCACTGTGTTGTATCTGGTGCACCGATGTTCACAGATTTCAGCTCACCCAGAGTTTCATTAACTACAAGAACAAAAAGGAAATTGAGTTTTAAAAGATTTAAAAGATTCAAAAGTGCGGGGTCAGTAAGAAGTTCTTAAAGAAAGTGGTACTTTTACTCAGCAAGGATGCATCAAGTTAATCAAAAACAACAGAAGATTTTCTTGACTGAACTATGCATTTATTTGAAATAGAAATCATTCTGAGTAGCTGACTGACACAATCTGCCAGTCGATCTCTATTTTCGGTCTACACAACCTTATATATTACCGTCCAGCACGGTGATCATTTTCTTTAGCCTTCCTCCTCCCCAACACCACTTGTCTAGATCTGTCATGGAGTTCTTCCTACTTTACGTAACTGAAAATTATGGATTTACTATCATATCTAATAAAATCAAAAACCTATATACTCCCTATCCTTATCAATAAAATCTTAATTCGAGATTCAAGAAACCATCCTCATGCTTGAAACAATGTTCTTCAAACTTTATGCTCATCAAGGAAATCTAAATAAAGACACTAATACTTTTTCCACACTTTCATTAAGCAGCACAACTTTTTTTTTTCAACCTGTGATTTATAATTAGAAATCAACAAATCAGCATATTAGAATGACTTCTGAAAGATCATGTGACATTGCAGACTGGAGTAATGATGCTGAAAATTCAGCTTTGCCATCACAGGAAAAAAATACATTTTAAAATATATTATAATAGAAAACAGTTTTTAAATTGTAGTATTATATCACAATATTGCTGTTTTGACTGTATTTTTGTAATATATAAATGAGGCCTCCGTGAACATAAAATTCTTTTAAAAAACATAAAAAACATCTATAAAACATAAAGAATGTTATTGACCCCAAACTTGAAATACACCAGAATATAGCACAGTTATTATTATATAAATTTCACTGAGACAGATTACGTAACATGAGAGTCATACCTGTCTGATATTGCAGCAAGTATCCCGTGAGAAAGCCGTTGGTTTCATGCGGAGGCGCCCACACCAGCGTGATGGAGTCTTTCTGAAAGTTTGTGGCTCTCAGGATGGGAGGTGGCTCAGGAACTGTGGGAAGATGTCAAGTGCTATACTGGTCAGTATGTACCTTAAATTAGGAAAATATTTCAGTGCAAAAAAGTCTTTATTTGATAACCACCTGCAATTTAGTTCAACTGCTGAAATAGCATTGCATTGTATTTCAATTAAGTCAATGTCATTCTTTTCACATTCTTTTCTTATTATGTTCAGCAGTACATTTGGGTGAATAACAAACTGTGTAAAATTCAACTGAATCTACACAAGAACTTAGCAAATGCCCAAACCACTGAATTTCAAAACGTGTCTACTGTCAAAGCATTCTTGCCTCCCTGTGGAGTTGTGAAAGAGATGGGACTGCTGCTGAGCCCATTCCCTCTCCGGTTAAAGACGTTGACAGTCAGGCTATATTCAGAGAATGGCTTCAGTCCCGGCACCATGGTGTGACTCCTGTTTCCAGGGATGGTGAGAGACTGTCTCTCTGAGGGAATTCTCTTAGAGGTCAACAGACTTTGAGTTTGCCACCAGTGCACCTGGGAACAAGAGATGGAAGAAAGAGAAAGAGGGTGTTGATGAGTAGATATATATATTTATGGAAAAGAAACCAAGAGTGAAAATAGAGGCAGAGAGAGAAAAAAGGCAATAAGAAAACACACAGTGGAGTCTATTAAATGCTACAAACAGCTTGTTTGTAGCTGAATGACCATCAGCTTTTGTCCAACACCACAGGACCTCTGAACCGGAGGGGTTGGGAACTCACAGTGTATCCTCCAAGATGGCCCCTCAAGGCGGATTGGGGCACCAGTGACCAGCTGACCCTCAGCAGCGTAGAGTTCAACACCTCCACAGATATGTTTTCGGGAGCCGCCAAGGGCACTGGAGAGGGTAACAGAACGCAGATCTGTTTAAGGCTAAACTTTCCCAACTGATGCAAGAGGGTAACAGCTCACAAATTCACACATACACAACCATTTCCTCAAGCAACTAGAGCCACCAAGGAAAAAAATGGACTGTAATTAGATGACACACTGACTGTTTCCAGGAAAAGAAAAGCGCACATGCTAACATGAAGCTATCCACAGAGACATGTGGGTACATAGGAAAGGCTACTTCAGGGATGCAAACTCATCAGGCGTTAAAAAAATAAAAAATAAAAAGTGACAAAGATGCAACCCCCTTTAGCTTTAAAACGTGGATTTACAGATATAGTGGGATATAGGATATAGTGAAAAACTCAACCTAGACTCTTTTACTTCAGTTATCTCGGGCCACATTCACACTGTTTTTATGGAACCTATTTAGGGTTCACTTTATTTCGATAGTCCACTTTGGACATTCTACTAACTATAAGTAACTTTGTAACTACATGTCAACTATATGCCAACTAATTCTCATTAATTTGCAACTATATGTCTACTAACTCTCAGTAGGGTAGGTTTAGGGTTAGTAGAATAAGTTGACATACTTGCAAAGTTTCTAATACTCAGTATGTTGTATGTTGTGGACCCATCAAAGTAAAGTGTTAGAAGATATTAAGCAGACAGTCTACTAATACTCTAATGACTGCTAGTTGACATGTAGTTGCAAAGTTACTTACTGACTATCAAAATAAAGTGTTACCCCCATTTAATATTACTATACCATAATAATAATAATAATTCTTATTAAATAATTGTAATAATAATAATAATAAAATTAAACCAATAAATACATGTTTTACTACTGTATTGGAAAATAAAAATGAGTATGTAATATTATTATTGTTGTTGTAATACTAAATTACAGTGCTAATTTATGTATGCCTTCATTTATTTGCTTTTTAAAAAAATCCAAAGACCTTTTTTTACAGAAAACTGCAGAGAGAACTTTTTGTTGATTTATAAACAGATTTATAAACCATTTTAATAACAAATTTAGGAAGATGGTCGCATGTGTTGCATTTTAAACTGTTAAATAGATGTTCATGTGAGGCAGCATTTGCATTTTTAAGCACAAAAACTACAGAAGGTCTTTTTTTTTTTGCTTTTACTTTTACTTTTTTGACAACTTTTTTAGTCGTGGTTCTCATTTCATCCCAATTTCAAAAACACGTCGGATTTACATGAATCACACAAAGGACCTACACTGGCGGAAAAAAATAAATACAACTGCTTGATATTGGGACAGTACCCCCAAAGGGACACCTTTGTACCTTCTTTACCCATAAAGGCTGCATAGTAGTACCTTAGTATGCAGCCTTTAGGGGTAAAGAAGGCGCTCCTTTAGGTGTAATATGCACCCTTTAGGGGTAAAGAAGGTACAAAGCTGTCCCTTTAAGGGTACTGCCCCAGTGAAAAACTGTTGTACCCCTAAAGGTACAATTTTTGCCATTTTTTTTTCTGAGAGTATTTTGGATTCAAAACAGCAATTATCACTGAAAAGTGTCAAGTTTGCATCCCTGCTCTTTGCAACTACTGCATGATAACTGTAAAGATCTACCTACAGCTAAAGCAACCTTGTTTCTGTGTATCTACCACGATGGAGGAATAAAAGGGACAAAAACAGCCCAACCTGTTGCATCATCCTCAAGACAATGCCAAATGTCAACTAGAGACAAGGGCATGATGTAAAAATATGAAAATGGAATAAAACAAAAGATAATCACATAAGTGCTTGGCAAAGAATGTGTCTGATCGCTAAAAGCACAATGTAAAAGCTCAGCAGAAATGGCTGATCCTGGTAAAGAGTGGATTAGACCACTCTACCAACTAATCTTCTAATCTTAAGTGTTTATTTTTGGCTAATCGTGGCAGTGTCACACGACTGTGAGATGAATGCATTAACAAGCTGTTTGACTCACGGTCTTCTCCAGAATAACCAGTCACCACTCTGGGCTCTGGTGCCCACCCGTGACGGTTGAAGGCCTGGATCTTGACCTCGTAGGGGACAAATGTTGGGGTGTCTCGCACCACAAATGAGTGTCTCTTCACCATCTGTTCTTTCCAACTGTCCTCGACACCCAAGAGCCTGTAGCTCAGTTTGTATTCCAGATCGGGACCGTTGTGCTGCACAGGCAAGAGCGGCTGGTGATTAAAGGGAAAAGTGGGTCAGTGCACTGCAAACATTACTGAGAATTTGGAAAGAATGGAAGAGTTCGGGAGACATTTGCTGATGGGTTTGTGAAATCTGGCGTGGGAACCTAGTTTCTGGGGTGCCTCGTTTGGCTTTCTTTCAAACTTGCAATCTGAAGGAATTTTGACTCATAAATAGAGCATAAATTGGCTTGTGAAAGGAGGTTTGCTCATACACTTGACTGCCAGTGAAAATTAAGTTGTTACTGCTTTAAAACTACAAGACACCAGACTTCTTAGGTGCTCCAGGAGCATTTAGTTCCCAAGTCTCCTTGTGTGAGAGTATTTGCTTATAAACCATGCATATATGTATATGCATTAAGGTTGTTTGACAATGCTGTTTGCATTTTATTACCTCCCAGCTGATGTCCATCTGATGTGGCAGGTGACCCTCAATCTTAATGTTTTCTGGGTTCCTGTCGGGAGCTGTACAAATGTGAATATGAATTATTTAACATCTGTCTCAGTCAATAATACCATTGCCCTCTAACACTGCCAATGTGTATCACACATAATGACGAGCATGCAGTCATTGATAGTCTGAGGCAGCGCTCGCTTAAAGGAGCATTAAAATTTATGGAGTTTTTATAGACATCTGTATAATTTTCTCAGGGTAAATCCCCACAAAGACACGCTTCAAACAAATCCAAGGTGAACCAAGGACAGCCTAGCCATTGGATGGTAACACATAACGAAAGAAAGTCTTCAAGGATCACAGGTATCCCTACCACAGGGAGGTGTCTTATATCTTTCGGAGGGCATGCTGGGACGGCTTCTCCCAATAGCATTGACAGCGATGACTCTGAACTGGTAGTTAATGTGGCCGTAGAGCGTCAAGGGGGCTGAGAACTGGCTGCCTGCGACTCGTAGAAGCTCCTTCCACTTCTCTGGCTCCCAGTGGTTCTCTTCGTACTGGATGATGAACTCTAGTCATAGGAACAGAGCGCAGCGATCATTGAATATGCAGAGTGCACACTCTCAATACACTCAATACACAGTTCGGCCCCAGTGGGAGCCCTCTTGAAATATTGTAGAGCATTGTTTGAGTACGAGCAACGTCCATGAAAACGACTTCAGAGGAATCTGCTTAAAGCAAAAGCCTGCTTCAGAAGCACTGAAAATGGGTATCATTACATATGAAGGGAACGCTAATGGAAGCGTTTTGTATTTGTTCTGTAACCCTGACAGTACAGTACTTTTATAAGATGCGTTTTACCTGTTATGGGACTGTTATGATCATTGGCGGCTGCCCAGTGGAGCCTCACACTGCGGTCTTTCAGATCAGTGAGTGTCAGTTGAACCGGTGGATCTGGGACATCTGTGTGACATTTAGGACACAAACACTTTAAACAAGCTTCATATCATAACTTTTTAAAGGGATAGTTCACCCAAAAATGAAAATTTTGTCATCATTTAGTCACCCTCATGTTGTTTCAAACCTGTATGAGTTTCTGTCTTATGTTGAACATAAAAGAAGATATTTTGAAGAATGCTGGTAACCAAACAGTTGATGTTTCCCCATTATTTATGTTTCTTTCCCTACTATGGAAGTCAATGGGGGCCAACAAATGTTCGGTTCTTCAAAATGTCTGCATTCATCATGAGATAGAAACTTTTATGGGTTTGGAACAACTTGAGGGTGAGTAAATGATGACAATTTTCATTTTTGTGTGTACTATTCCTTTAAGACCATCCAAAAAAAGAATCAGAAACGCTTAAAGAACGCTTCATTCTGGTCTCAAAAGGTCCTTCAATCGTACCTAACACAGTTATGTATGCAGAAGCTGTATCTTGGTCCAGTGATGTTCGAACAACGCAGGTGTAATTTCCTTGATCACTGAGGCTCACATTGACAATCTGGAGAATTCCATCATCTGTGTAATATCTGCAAATAAGCCAAAATAGGTACAATATAAAATAACAGTTAGTTGATAGTTGATTGATAAAATGTCAAATTAAAATTCATGAATTCCTACATGAGACATCAGACTCACAAATACATTGTTCATGTAGTAGTTCCAACTCTCTAAATGTTTCTCTAATGTCTCTAAATTTCACAAAGTTCAAAGTATCTGACATTGTTTCAGATCTTGATCGAAATAAGCAATGTGCATTCCAGGAATATGTATTGTAACTTTCTATGTTGGCAGCAATAGTCAATGGTAAAACAAAGCAAGAAACAATGAGTCATTGACAAATAAGAGTGTCCAGGATGAAGAAAAAAAGTTGAAAAATAGTGCCAAGTTCTTAGAAATGTATTCTTCGTCTTTAATGTGGTTCTAAAAAGTTTTACACCATTTTCAACTATATTTAAATGGAATGCCTCTAAAATGTGATGTAAGCAAATATAAATTAAAGTATAAATTAATAAAATATTTTCCTTACACCTTGAATTTGAGTGTACAATCATTGTTTTCAATGTAATCAGTATTTTATTTTTATAAATATTATTAATCAACAAATAATCAGTAGGTTCTGTGGCAGTCGCACCACATGACTACAACCTACATTCTACAACATGATCTAACTTTTTTTTTTCATCATAAAAGGTCAAATAACCTGATACTTTACAAGTCTTATTGACTATGAATCACAGATGAACTTCAAAGCAAAATTCAAAGCAATCAATTTACAAATTTCCAGGCAGACCGGAAAAATAAAGTGGTTGAAGTTGCTATGCAGCCTTACAAAAATAGAAACCAGGCATCCATCGAATGAAGCCACCACTTATAGTGCAGACAGCTCCATTGATTATAATGGAAGTGATCTAGTTTGTCTCAGGACGGTATAGACACATTGTCACAGGCGGATCTGTGGCTTTTGTTATGTTTGAAATGACAAATAAGAGCTGTGTTAAATGTTGTCATGACAATCAATGCACATCTCTTTTATGTTCACTAAGTGTTTGTCTCCAATTTTTTTTATTAATCAAAAAATTATTTGCGGTTCGACTGGAACTAATCTGCAGCACAGAACTGAATAATGGCCCGCTAATTGGTGACCTGAGGTAGAGATGCAAACATAATTTGCCTGGAAGCAGTCACAACAACAAAACACACTGCATTTACACAAAAGATCCTGTTGGGCATCATATTCCAGCCAGTAGAAAAGAGGTTAAAGCTCCTGCTCATTAGCTGGAGTACCTTTTGATTTTCAAGAGAGACATTTCCCCCATAAGAGCTTACTATTACTGATAAAAGCTTACAATTACATCTAGCTCGGCTCTGTTACACGACTACAAAGTGCAAGTACTTAATCCATGATTCCAGCACTGATAAAACTATAAATAAAATGTCTGCACTTCAAAAATGTCATAGCTCACGCTAATCCTTCCTGTTTTGACAGCACAACCCTTTTTGAAACCAGGATTTACTTAAATGGCTTCATTGAATTCAAAGTTGAACCATTAGGGACAATCTATCTCATGCTACTACTTAGGGAAAACAGGCCACCCACCCTTCAGAGAAGTTTGAGAGGATATTCATCCCATCTTTCATCCACAGGATCTCCAGCTCTCTTCTGAGGGTGGAATCGCACTCCACCTGGCACTCCAGCTCCGCCATTGATCCTCTTTTGACCTTCATGTCTTGAGGAAGTTCGACAATCCTCGTTGAATCTATCAACAGAAAATCTTTGGTTTCAGTAATGATCAGGGAGCAGAAAGCTTTTTGATTAAGGAAGGTGGCTAACCTTTAATGAAAAGTTCAGTGGTGAGGCTCGCGGCGCCTTCGGGGTTGTTTGCCAAACATTTGTACTGGCCCATATCTTCCATCTCGACTTTGTGAATCTGCAGGGAGCCATTCTTCAGGAGAGAATATCTCTCTCCATCTAGAGAGCCCTCTGGGTCTTCTCTTCTCCTACAAAACAAACATTGAAGCCTTCAGAGTTCTTCTGAAATAGAGGCCCATGGGAAGGGCCTTTACTGAAATGACTACAGATGCTCTGTTGATAAAACCGAATCCAATGTAGTTATTTTTTTATTTTATTTTTTACCATGACTTTCAAAATTGACCAAAGGTTTTTGAAAGGAAACTTTTCAAAGAAGAAAAGAGTATAAATACGAGTGCAAAAGAAGGATGCCCTAGAGAGAACAGACATTTCAAAAGGCCTATAGATCTTGCAGTGTCTTTTCTCAATGTGTTTCCCCTTTCCTTGACTTAATTCACTTGACCCTAGTGGGTCTCTGTACTGCTGTTACCAGGCACTCTGTGCCCAACAACTATCATTCACCCATAACCTGGAGACCAGCTACAGTAAAACCATGCTAAAAACCCTGTCAAAATCATTTAGTATACTTCTAATAAAATATTCATTAAAATGTAATTTAAGAAAAATAGGGTGTTTAGCTAGAATTACAGGACAATATTACAGACAAGTAATTTTTTTAATATTATTTATTTAATTATTTTATTTTAACATTGTAGGCAGTTATATAAAAATAATTACATTTATTAAAACAGAATGGATATGAATCATGGTAATCATTCTGTACATATTATTTGAAATATAAATCTTTTGTAAATTCTGTAGTAATCATTATTATTAAGTGGTGAAAACATTAGCCCCTCCTATAGTTTTGGTAGATGTCTCATGCCTTATCCCACGTTCTTCCAATTGTTCTTACACCCATCTCTAAAACAATGAATAATGGCTAAGTTTATTATTATTATTATTTTCAAAAAATATTTATTAAAATTCCTTAGAATCTTCATAAATCTATGTGAAAACAAAGTGTGAAAATTTTGAATTGAATTGCATTTATTAAATGTGACCCTGGAGCACAAAACCAGTTTTAAGTCGCAGGGGTATATTTGTAGCAATAGCCAAAAATGCATTGTATGGGTCAAAATGATCAGTTTTTCTTTTATGCCAAAAATCATTAGGACATTAAGTAAAGATTGCATTGCTAAGAACTTCATTTGGACAACTTTAAAGACGATATTCTCAATATTTTGAGTTTATTGCACCCTTAGATTCCAGATTTTCAAATATTTGTATCTCAGCCAAATATTGTCCGATCATAACAAACCACACATCAATGGGAAGCTTATTTATTCAGCTTTCAAATGGAAAATTGACACTTAAGACTGGTTTTGTGGTCCAGGGTCACAAATAATGTATTCATTTATTTACTTTTAAACAGGAAAATATGGTTAGCTGTGGAACAAGCAAGACAGTTTACATTTATGTAATTAGTTTACATATAATTTTTTATTCATGATTTGTCAATTATAAATGTATAAACCTGGTTACTGTGCATTTAAAACACTTTCAGTTTATTTAATTTAACTG
Organism: Barbus barbus; assembly: GCF_936440315.1. Lineage (NCBI taxonomy): Eukaryota > Metazoa > Chordata > Actinopteri > Cypriniformes > Cyprinidae > Barbus > Barbus barbus. The sequence continues at coordinate 8,618,815 of NC_136718.1, forward strand.
GCAAATATGCATCACAATATGTTCATATTATGTTAAAACAACGCAATCCAAATTAATGGATATTTTATATCCACTTAAAATACATAAATTCTAAATATAGGCCTAAGCATTTTTTTAATTGATGGATAGGTACCATAAATGAACACATAATTAACACTCATACACCGTGTCCTAACCAGGCATGATGTGACAAGACTCCTGTGACAAGAAATTGAGCATAAAAATGGTGCGCGACGCAATACAACCAAGCACAAAACAGCCAATCAGAGGCGTTATCTCTGTGTCACATGCACAACACACTGAGCGAAAGAGCGTAAAACTACATTCAGTATCTTGTATTTTCAAGATGATTTTCAGACAGCATGCTTTTCATGGTTTACATTTTAATTTGTCTTATAGACTCTGATTCTTTTACAACTAGACTCTCCTCGTCCAATTTTGATGTTTAATATTCATGAATACATTACTTCAGTCCAATGAGATTTCAGTGTGTACAAATAAAGAAAGCAAGCGACCGACAAAATGTAGCGTCGCTCGTTACTTGTCTCGCAGACCAAAACTCTGATTAACAGAGAAGCGACAACTCACTTGTGGCTTATCATGTTGCGTCTGGTTATGACACGGTGTTAAAATCGCAATGCTTGTTACCAAACTCACCAGTTAATGGTGGCAGGTGGTGAACTAAAGACTTTGCAGTCCATAATCACACTCTTGCCTAACATGGTCGCATACTCCAGATAATTCGGCGTCAGAATCAAAGGGGGATGATCTGAGGGAAAGCCAGACCATTAGTCAAAACATTCGTGCATACAGACAAACATCAAACAGCCAGCACAGCATATGCCTCACTTTCTGCGCTGTAGTTTAAAACTGAGGCACACTCCCGAAATCACAATTAAACTGTAAAAAAGCTATTAGCATATAAAAGAGCTCTCTTCTTCTGCCAGCTACAAACAGGAAACAGTGACCGAAGTAGTGCATAGACACATACTCATGCACACGTTTCATGTTTTTATTCTACGTCAATTACGAAGCAACAGCTGCTTAACCCTTAAGCCATTACATGTCAGCAAGAGCATCATATCATAATCAAAGGCAAAAAAACTTCAATGAGGACCACAAGCCTCACTTCTGGTGCTATGATTAATTGATGCATGTAAATTAGGTGGGTTGCGCATCAGTAGCGCTGACCTATTATTGAGCTTTGAAAATCACAATATGATATTCATCTTCTTCCAATTTACACAGGTAAGTGAAGTACTCACTCATGACAAGCACGTTAGTGTTGACAAGAAGGGTCCCGTGCTTGTTGGAGACCTCACATTGGTAAACGGCAGTGTCTCTCTGCTCCGCTCTGAGGATGATTATTCTGTCATCAAGCACTTTGTAGTTGGTAGAAGGAAAATCTGGGGAGAAAACAAACTTGTATTGGCACCCAAAGTGTTTAAGACTGGGGTTAGTTGTCACATGGGCTTTTACAGTACACTACCGTTCAAAAGTTTGGGGTCAGTAAGATTTGTAATGTTTTTGAATTTTTTTGCTTACCACAACTGCATTTATTTGGTCAAAAATTGTAAAATATATTTGCAATTTAAATTAACAGTTTTCTATTTTAATATATTTTAAAATGTAATTTATTCCTGTGATTTAAAGCTGAATTTTCAGCATCATTACTCCAGGCTTCAGTGTTGCATGATCCTTCAGAAATCATTCTATTATACTGATTTACCATTATAAACGTTTTTTCACGATTCAAGATTTTTATTTGTCACATACACAATTATACAGAGTATAACCAGCAGTGAAATGTAGGTCAGGTCCGCTCCAAGGACAGTGCAATTATAAAGTATACAAATATTAAGAAAAAGAAAAGTAGAAAAAATAAAAGAATAAAATAAAAAGATAAAAAATATATAAATATAAATGTGCAGGTCAGTATGTTGTTGACTTAAATAGTAATAAGAGGAATGTGCAAAAAGTTGCACAGGGTATTTAAATAGCAGCAATATGAGGTAGAAAAAAATTATGAATAGCTTATTGATATAGTGATGTTAACATGGAGTCAAGTGATGTTATCACACAGAGTTAGAGTTTAGGAGCCTGATGGCCTGGGGGAAGAAGCTCCTCCTAAGTCTCTCAGTTTTTGCCATCAGGCTACGGAAGCGCTTACCAGATGGTAGTAGAGTGAATAGACGGTTACCAGGGTGATTTGAGTCTTTGATAATTTTGACAGCTCTACTTTTGCAGCGTTTGAGGTAGATGTCCTGCAGAGAGGGGAGAGCAGACCCTGAGATGCGCTCAGCTAAGCGCACAACTCTCTGTAGTGCTTTGCAGTCCTGATTGGAGCTGTTTCCATACCACACTGAGATGCACTGAGTCAATACACTTTCTATGGTCCCTGAATAGAAAGTTTTCAGGATTGCTGGTGAGACCCTGAATTTCCTCAGCTGTCGCAGATGGTACAGTCTTTGTCTGGCTTTCTTAACCTGTGTTTGCATGTGTGTAGTCCAAGTCAGGTTCTCGGAGATGTTTACACAGAGGTACTTGAAGTTACTCACCCTCTCCACAGGGGTCCCACTGATCATAAGAGGAGTGTAGGGCTGCTGCTGTCTCTTCCTAAAGTCCATGATCAGCTCTTTAGTTTTGCTCACATTCAGAGAGAGACAGTTGTCCTGGCACCATGATGTGAGTCTCTCTACCTCGTCCAAGTATGCGGTCTCATCGTTGTTGGAGATGAGGCCCAGAACCACAGTATCATCAGCGAATTTGACAATAGATGTGGAGCTGTGAGAGGACACGCAGTCATGCGTGTAGAGAGAGTAGAGCAGGGGACTCAGGACACAGCCCAGTGGGGCTCCTATGTTCAGAGTGATGGAGTTAGAGGTGAACTGGCCAACTTTCAGCACTTGAGGTCTGCTGATGAGGAAGTCTTGAATCCAGTCACAGAGTGAGGAGTTTAGGCCGAGGTCTGTGAGTTTAGAAGCCAGCTTGATGGGGACTATAGTGTTGAAAGCTGAGCTATAGTCAATGAATAGCAGCCTTACATAATTCTCAATTTTGCTGTCCAAGTGTGTGAGGGAAGAGTGGAGGATGTGAGAGATGGCATCGTCAGTGGATCTATTTGGGCGAAACTGAAGAGGGTCCAAAGTATCAGGGATGGAGGAGCAAATGTGGCTCTTAACAAGTCTCTCAAAAACCTTCATGACTATAGATGTGAGGGCAACTGGGCGATAGTCATTCAGGCAAGAGGGTTTATTGTTCTTTGGCACAAGGATAATGACAGATTTTTTTGAACGAGGTGGGAACCACGGAGGTAGCAAGGGACTCATTAAAGATAGAAGTGAACAAACCAGCGAGCTGATCGACGCAGGACCTCCGAACATGGCCGGTTATCCCATCAGGTCCGGCTGCTTTCCTGACGTTCACTTTCTTTAGCGCCCTCCGAACCTCATCCTCCGACACGGTGATTACAGGATCATCACTGCTCTGCCTGCTGCTTCCTGACGCGGTGGTCGGCAGAGACGCGCCGCCGCCGTTGCAATCGAAGCGGCCGTAGAAGATGTTTAACTCATCCAGCAACGGATCTGCTCTCACCTCAGCGGAGGATTTGTTTCCAAAGGCACAGATGGTCCTCAGTCCCTGCCACATCCGTCGAGAGTCATTGAGCTGGAAACGAGACTCCATTCTCTCTTTGTATCGGTGTTTGGTAGCTCTTACTGCGCGTCGGAGAGCATAGCACGATGCTTTGTACTCGCTCATATTCCCGGTCAGAAGAGCCTCTTTGTAAGCTGCAGTGTGTGTGTTAACTGCAGCACGGATTGTTCTGTCCACCCATGGTTTCTGATTGGAGAATGTCCTTACAGTTATTGTTTCTGTAGCTTGCTCGGTTAGCGTGTTTACAAACCTTAATGCTACATCCGTGAACTCGCTGACGTCAGATGAACTCGCCCGGAACATGTCCCAGTCGACGTCATCAAGAGCCGCCTACAGCATTGCCTCTGAGTGGGAGGACCAGTCACTACTCTCTGCACCGGAGGATCCTCAATGAGCCTTTGTTTGTATTCCGGTGTGAGAAAAATGGCGGCATGGTCCGATTTTCCAAAAGCCGGTAGTGAGTGGGCTTTGTAGGCATTCTTAAACTGAGTGTAGCAATGATCCAGTGTGTTTGGTCCTCTAGTTGGACAGGATAAATGTTGATAAAAGTTCAGCATGACCTGCTTGAGATTGGCTTTGTTAAAGTTTCCCACGATGATAAAGGCAGCGTCAGAATGTTTGTTAATGTAGCCGCTGAGCACATTGTGAAGTTTAGACAAAGCCAAGCCTGTGGTGGAATGTACACAGCAATAACAATGATCGATGAAAACTCCCGGGGCAGATAAAATGGGCGGCAAGTAATGGAAAGATGTTCTGCCTGTGGTGGAATGTACACAGCAGTAACAATGATCGATGAAAACTCCCAGGGCAGATAAAATGGGCGGCAAGTAATGGAAAGATGTTCCAGATGAGCCGAGCAGGAATGCGACAGAATGGAGATATTCCTGGGATCACACCATTTCTTGTTAATCATGAAACACACTCCTCCACCCCTGGATTTACCGGCCTCTGCTGTTCTGTCTGTCCGAAAAACAGAGAAGTTATCACTTGGCATTACAGCAGTGTCCGGGATCAAGGACGAAAGCCACGTTTCTGACAAACAAAGGATGTTACACTCCCTTATGTCCCATTGGAAACTAATCCTGGCTCTAAGATCGTCCATCTTATTCTCCAAGGATTGGACATTTGCGAGCAGAATGCTCGGAAGAGGAGGAATGTGAGCCCTTTTCCGGAGTCTATCTCAAATCCCAGCGCGTTTCCCGCGGTGTTTCTTGATCCGTCGCCTCGGGGGGTTATTGTTCATCTCTGCGTTCCGAAGAATCTCCAGAGGCCATGCTGGATTCCTGGATAAAGTGGAAACCGCTACACTAACCTGTTCCAGGACAATGTCCAAAAGTGTTTCTATGTTGTAGGTGATCAGTGCCGACGTGAAATGTGTAAAAAGAGAAAGTAAAATTAAGTAAAAAAGTAAGTTAAAGCAAAATCTCAGCGGAGCGGCCTGAACGTCGTCCGAACACAGCGGCGCCATTTTGTTAATATGCAATTTAACAATCCTTGCTGAATTAATTTTAATTAGTAGCATCGCAACAAAAATCTTACTGTTCACGTGAAATCACAAAAATTTAAGATGTATCTAATGAACACTGTCTTTTTTTGAGAGGCAATAACAGTGGAAATGTTCAACAGCCAAGACTACAAATTATGCATCTATACACAAACTGACTTTTAAAAATAAACCCACTCTGAGAAATTGAGTAAAAAAGGTACAGCTAGCCTTGGGGTGTTGTCTATAGTGTAATATTTCACATCATTATAGCAGCAATAAACTTCTGAGGATATAAGATACATCATTTACTCTTTTTCATCTGCTGCTGATATATAAATTTACCAGAGCATGTAAATTGTGCATAAATACAGAGGTGGCCACATATTCACTGCTGTTTACAAAGTCTAACGGAAAGAAACAACACTGTTCTCACAGCCAGTAATTGCACATTTGGCAGTGGCTTTGAGCCGACAAATTCAGTCAAATGGGCATGATAAGGGTGGGAGTAGAAGGGGTTTAACACACCATCAAGAGGCTGGCCATTTCTCTTCCAGGTGATTGTGGGTTGTGGTTTTCCTCTTGCAGAACACTTGATGTGGATGTCAGATCCAATCTCTGCTAACCGACTCTTCACTGGCTCCTCCTGCCAGCTGGGCGGCTCTGAGACACACAACATATGAACTGAATATGGATTAAAGCAACTTCCTATCTAGAGCAATACTGCCCCCCTGTGTTTATAAGTGACATGACTTTCAATTTTGAAGAATATTTATGGTCATGCAGAATAAGGCATTAATTTGTGCTTTGTAAATACTAACAAACAGCCAATATGCTAGAAATATGCATGCTAGTGAGAATTATAAATACGCTTCATATAGAAATAGTTAATGCATTAACTATACAGTAATTATCTAACAATGAGCAATTTGTTTGTTACAGTATTCACAGTATAGTCAGTATGTTAGTTATTAAAAATACAGTTGTTTACTGTTAGCCAGTGTTATCTCAGGTCATTAAATAATATTGACGTACAACTTTTGATTTTAGTAATTATTAGTAAATGCTGAAATAAATTTGTAACTAAGATTAATAAATGCTTTAGAGGTATATTTCCTTGTTTCATTGTTAGTAGTGTGTGTAAATAATGTTAGTAAATGGAACCTTGAAATGCTACCAATTATTCTTGTCAAACAGATTTACTAACTAGAATAAATGGAAATCGTCAAATACTCAAATAAACTTCAGGCTTAAGACCTTGTAAATGTTTGCATACCCTCCACAACAACTTGGAAATGATGCACAGCTTCACCAAGATCATTCTTGGCTTTGCACATGTATTCCCCTTCATCCTGATCTGTGACGTTTGGTATAGTCAGAAGCTTTCCATAGTTCTTGATTTGTGTACGCTTCGGTAAGTTGTCCAACATCTTGAGCCATTCTATCGCCGGTGTAGGCCTGAGAAAAGACCAAAATAAACCGCTGTCACTCTCTCTGTCAGTGGAAATGCATTGCCGCCATGAAGCATTTATAAACCCAACATGGTTAAAGAGAAGGGAACTCACAGTCCTTCTGCGATACACTCCAGCTCCAGCTCTTCTCCTTTTTTTAGGTATGTTGTTGAATGACTGGAGGGCTCCAAAATGTTCGGCTTCCTCTTCTGAACTGAATGGGGACAAATGATGGTAAATAGCCTCAACATGGATAAAAACAGAAACATACTTTCATGTCTGAACAAGAATAGACCAAAGCCTGAATTCAAGATATATTCTCAGAAAACAGGCCATGATCTCACACAATTTTGAAAGTGACAGTAAGAAGTTACTTTGTCACATTTTAATGATTCTTATAAAAGCACACAGCTCAAGAAAACTGAAGAAAACTCCAGAAATAGCTGACAAACTAGCAAGCCTAACAAAGGTTTAAACTTCTTTTGGCACAAAGTAAAGCCCTTACATAAATTCATGGTGATAAAAGCCACAAGAAAGGTTAAGTGAAGGGTTTTGCTTATTTAAACAGCACATTTGACAAAATATGTTACTCTGTGACTCACCACTCGTCATGTCATCATCCCCCTGGCCTAAAGAAAATTTAAAAAATAATAATAATAACAATAAGAAATTGAAAGAACTGAATTTTCAGCACATTTAAATGATAACAAATAGCACATAAACAGTACATATATAGCATATAAACAATAAATACTATGTAACTGTACTAAGGATAAGTCATGGTGGTCAACTAATTGTAAAACAACTGAATTTATTAGTTAGGTTTAGATTGTTTTTAATGTTAATATATATTTTTAATATTAGTATTTTGGTGTATTTTTATTTTAAGGTCCAATTCTTGCTATTAACAAACTACGAAGTTTGCCTCAATAATTTGCTCCCTATTAATTGTTAGTAAGCTAGATGTTAAGTTTAGGTATTGGGGGGTTAGGGATGTAGATTATGGTCATGTAGAATATGTACTTTATAAGTACTAATAAACAGCCAATATGTTAATAAAAGGCATGCTAATTAGCAATAGTGAGAATTGGTACCTAATCTGTGTTATCAATATTTTTAATATTATTATTATTATTAGTTGAGGATCTCCTACAAAAATAAGTTGAGAGAACTCAAAAATCTGCTGAAGCTGGTTGCCTTAAAATTTTAAGTTGGCTCAATTTTTTTTGTAGTTGCTTATTAGCATTTATATTTCTAGCATATTGGATTTTTACTATTACTTATAAAACACATACTAATGCTTTATTCTGCATGACCATATTTTAGATCCCTTAATCACACATAAATTTAACAGCTACTTTACTATTAATAAGCAGCAAATTCTGAGTTTATTGCAGGAAAAGTCCTAGTTAATAGTGATTATGTGTTACCCTTTTTTTTCTTTTCTTTTTTTTTATAACATGAACTGATACATTATAAGACCAGGGGCCTGTTTCATAAAACAAGTTTACCAAATAAGCCAGGCTTATTTCAGTTAGTCTGACCTATTTTGAACCAAATCAACTGACAATAAGTCAGGCTAACTGAAATAAGCCTGGCTTATTTGGTAAACTTGTTTTATGAAACAGGCCCCAGGAATGTTTAATAAAGTAAACAGGGTAACTCTGGAGTTATGTTGATTTTAAAGAGGATTACGTTAAAGACAGTTTCTGTTAAATTATTAGCATGCTGACAGTGCACTAAAACCAGGTTGCATCTATAAATTACATCCCCTTTAATGAGTCGTCACTATATAGCCATTTAAGCATTGATTTTGGAAGTAATCTAATACATTCAAAAATATATTTAGACAATTAAATTATGTAATTTTATGCAATTTTAAAAATGTAATTGTTAAACTGTCTACTTTGTTTATCTATTGCTGTGCATATCACAGTTTTTTTTCAGTGTCATAGGAGCTGCAGCTTCATGACACTTTGTCAAGCTAAAAATTCTTTTTAAAACAATCTTTCTGTTTTGACAGTAGAGCTGTCATTCTGTTTTGCTTTTGTCCAGCTGTTCATGAAAGCAAGAATGTGTCCTGTCGCCCAAAACCAGCATAACAGGTCTTCATTGATATGGTGATTAATAGGTTAGTTGTGAAAATATGTATATGCACACCCTACAGACCACAATTCATTTTAAACTGTTTGGGTTCAGTAAGATTGCTGTAAGAAATTAATACTTTAATTCAGAAAGGATGCAATAAATTGATCTAAAGTGATAGTAAATACATGTTTAATGTTGTATGAATGCTCTTTCCACAGAAATATTAAGCAGCAACTGTTTTCAGCATCGATAATAATAAATGTTTCTTAAAGGAACACTCCACTTTTTTTTGGAAATAGGCTCATTTTACAACTCACCTAGAGATAAACAGTTGAGTTTTACCATTTTTGAATCCATTCAGCCGATCTCCGTGTCTGGTGGTAGCAATTTTAGCTTAGCTTAGCATAGATCATTGAATCGGATTAGACCATTAGCATTTGGTCATCAAAAATGACTAAAAAGTTTCGACAATTTTCCTATTGAAAACTTGACTCTTCTGTAGTTACATCGTGTACTAAGACCGACGGAAAATGAAAAGTTTCAATTTTCTAAGCTGATATGGCTAGGAACCATACTCTCGTTCCAGCGTAATAATCAAGGAAATTTGCTGCCGTACCATGGGTGCAGCAGGTGCAATGATATTACACAGCGCCTGAAAGTAGTCCCGAGCTAGGTAACTAGTTATGATATAGCTGGGGACTGCTTTCAGGTGCTGCGTCATATCGGAGATCGGCTGAATGGATTCAAAAACGGTAAAACTCAACTGTTTAACTCTTGGGGAGTTGTAAAATGAGCCTATTTCCAAAAAAACTGGAGTGTTCCTTTTAAGCATCAAATCAGCATATTCGAATGATTTCTGAATGATCATGTGACATTGAAAACTGGAGTAATGATGCTGAAAATTCAGCTTTGATCACAGGAATAAATTACTTGTTAAAATATATTACAATAGAAAACAGTTCACAATATTTCACAATATTACAGTATTTTACTGTATTTTTAATCAAATAAAAGACTTCTTTCAAAAACACTGAAAGATCTTACCAATCCCAAACCTTTGAAGGTTAGTGGAAAAAAACAATGTTCTGTTTCATTTGCTTTAAATGCTATCATGTTTGTGAGATTCATGCCACATACTTGGCTTAACCGTCAGGACCATGCGGGGTTTCTGAACGATGGTGCGTATCCTGGAAAAGGAGGCAAAACAGCAGTAGTCATCGTGGCTATCTTCCACCAGTGTATTAGAGAAGTACAGATTCCCATTGAGGCCCATGGACACCCTCTCATTCTGTTCAATGTGTCGAAGATCTGAGAACAATACAGAGAGGAGGGTTAGATTAACACGAGCAACAGGACATCGGAGAGGGCAACCATCCAAACCGCCCAGAAACAGTCCCATCTGGCAGACTGCACAGCAGATAACAGGCATCATGTGTAGAGCTTTGAATGCTCAGGCATTCTTGTTCCTCTCAAGAAGTGTAGGTGGCTCAACGTGATTAAGCCGCCTCTTCAGCTCAAGAAGTGAAGACATGTACAATAATAACACTCATTGCTTTTTTAATCAACTGTCTTGCTATCCAGGATTAATATCTAAAACAAGGTACATTTACTTGAGAAGAACAATCACATACTGTAAGTATTTCCTTCTCAGAAAGTTAATGAAATTTAGAGAGGGTCATACAAGGAATGTATAACAAGGTAAAAAAAAATTATTTGCCAATGGGGGTTAAAAAAATAATTCAAACAGATAATTCAAATGTATTTTTCTTACCCCTAACTAAACCCAAACCTGATTATATTTCATTAAATTACTCTGAAATCTAATATTTATTTTCTGCTCAAGTAAATATATCTTGTTTTAAGGAAGTTTTTATTTATTTATTTAACAAAACAAAAATTAAGAGCATTTTTTTTCTTATTTTTTCTTTGTATATGTATAATATTTAATATAAATTAAAAATAATATAATTAAATGGATGGTTCAACCAAAAATATTCATTAATAAATAAAATTTGCATTCTGTTATCCTCAAGTTGTTCCAAACCTTCATGAATTTCCTTCTTCTGCTGAACACAAAAAAAAAAAATTATAAGACTGTTGGTAGTCAAACAGTTGCCGGTTCCAATTGACTTCCATAAAAAAAAAAAAAAAAAAAAAATACTATTGAAGTGAATGGCTACCAAAAACTGGTTTGGTTACCAACATTCTTCAAAATATTGCATTGCAACTCATAACTCATTCAGGTTTGGAACAACTCATGAGTAAATGATGATAGCATTTTCATTTTTGAGTGAACTATGAATTTAAAAAATAATAAACTAGAAAAAAAAAAATTGAAACCAAAATGCATATTATTGGGCCTTTTGAATAAATGTTAATGTTTGGTTTTAATGGCATTTTGTTTACTTGTAAAGTTTTGTTCTGTTTTCAGGTGTGAGCTTTTGAAATTGACTGATTTATTGTTTTACTTGCTTGATGGAAAGAATTAAATTCTTTAAATGTCACATATTCCCAGCGTTCTTTACAAATTGCAACATGTAACGTTTATAATCAAAAGCCTGTTATTAGCGGAGGCGGTAGAACTCCAGTCTGGCGCCAGCAGAGATAGTTATATACAGTTGGTTGAAATATATGCATGCATCTGTTTCTCCATTTAGCCAAAAACAAGATGACTGACATATCACAAACAATAATGTTTGCTGTGACAGCTGAGGAAATCTGAAGCAGTGATATTTTTGTATCATTAATATACTATTATATTAATATTTTGAATTAGATTTTATTTTTATAGTTTTCATTTTCACTCAAGTTTTGTTAATTTTGTTGTATGTTTCTGTAATTATTATGGATTTGATTTTAGTTTTGGTTAACAATAATAACCCAGATCTGAAGGAGTGATATTCAGACTAAAAATAAATTCATTATGCTTGGATCCCTCTATGTGCAGGAAACTGATTTAAAGTGTCTTGAGCTACCCTTAGTCATCCAGTACAGCTGCCAAGGTGGAGTTCCTTGTGGCGGGTTACACTCCAAAACCACCGAATCACCCTCTTTGACCACCACTGGCTCTGTCTTCTCCTTGGGAAACTTGGGTACCACTGTGAGCAAGCACAAAAACAACACAAATAAACTCCTTTAAAGTCACTTTCTTACTAAAGCATAAGACAGATAGCCTACCAGTGAAACTGTCAGTAAGACACTATTAAGATTAAAAACCAGCTGAGCAGCTTCATTTTGGACGTGCTTAAGGGGTTATATGTAATATGCAAATTTCTTGGAACAGATCTGAGGAAATTCTCAACACTAGAATTTTTTGAATTATGCTAGATTAATTTCATGATCAGCAGCCGAGATAATGTGTAACAGGGGATATATGAACCGTGACTTACTAGGCACAATGAATTCTGATTCTTCTGATATTGCAGTTCCAAGCTTGTTTGAGGCATAACATCTGTACTTTCCCTGGTATTTCACTTTCTCTTTAGTGTTGGGTATCTCAAAGGTCCCACTACTTTCTTCTTTAATGAGCCGAGGGTCTTTATGCGGGTCGAAATCCATCCCATCTTTCGTCCAGCGGTACCTGTTCAGTTATAAACACAACAGACGCCTATTAGGCATGCACATGAAGGAAAAAAAAATGGATGTTAAAGGTTCTTCATGGAACCATCGCTGCCATAGAAAACCTTATTTTCATTTTGAATTTTCACATGAGGCACAAAGAAATGGCTAAGCTTCTTTCAACCCTTTAAAGGCAATTTCATTTGGATATTTCTTCAGTTTTTCTGACATCCTTAGGTGCCGGACATCTCACTCACGTAGGTCTTGGGTTGCCTTTGGCTTCACACTTGAACAGGACGTTCTCATCATATGGCAAGGTAATGAGAGAGCCTGAGGTCTGAGCGGTGATGGTCGGCAGCTGCTCCACTACAGGAAACATATTACAGGATAAAAGAGCTGATGAGATGGTCATCTGTGCTAAAAAGGATGCTTATTTCTGGAAGAGTTTACTGGATAATAACATGTAATACTGCTGAATAATGATCATAGCCTTAAGTTGAAGTTGCATTAATAAGAACAAACACCTGAGAACAATTTAACTTTCTTGGCACTCACCGTGAGGAGGGAAATAAAGACCAAGGGTAGTGGAGAAGAAGGCCGACAGGAGCCCGGCAATAAGGCTCATGAGCCCCCTCATCCCAGCCGGCAGATAAGGACAAAGGTGAATGAAATGCAGAAAACACCCTCACAGAGTTGTTCTTTTAGCAAGAGCTCTTCACTGGATAAGGATAAGATCTAAAGAGACATAAAAGAGTACAAGAGTAAGAATAGAGAACAAACTGTAATAAATCCTTTTACAGCAAAATTGAGAGGGGATTTGAAGAGCTGTTCGCTTTGAACCGGTAGTCTTAGCTGTTTCACAACATTTTGGATTTATAGCAGGTGATACGCTTTTAAAAAAAATTCACCTCAAGTAAAAGAAAGATTATATTGATGCAAATCATCAACGCAATCTGCAATCAAATATAGGAACTGGGTCAATAATGTGACACTATTTTTCCCCTAAATACATTAAACTTACAATTCATACATACAGTGACTCGAGTACACCTTTTCTATGATGAATGTTTTTCATTTCTGTATTAAAACTGATTTTGATATTTTGGGGGTACTTAAAGCCATTTTTTTTCCAAAGCGAGGAAAAAAAAACTGCTTCACTGTTAATCACTGCTATTTATTAATATTTAAATGCATTTGTCTGCAAAAACATGCAAAATCAAGTCACGTGGTGCAAAAAACCTACAGAAAAATGCTAGCAGGAAATGATATCATAAGGACCCATTCAGACCTTCATTACTCATTAATGTAAATAAGTTCCTAAAATATCAAAGTATTTGACGTTTTTAGGACAGGATGAGGTTAGTTCAGGTTATAAAATGGCATGTGGTGCAGAGAGTCACTTGCTCCATTTCTAAATGAATCAGCCTACTGAACGAATGACTCAGTGACTCACTCATGACTGACTCGCTCAAGACAGTTACTTGCTGCCAGCTACTGTCCATTTTCTTTTCATATTTAAAGCACAATTTCATTTTTTTACCATTTCATATTTACATATTCAAAATGTTAAGCAATTGTAATTGCAGTGTAAATGCATTACAGTCTGTGCAAACCTAAAAACTTTGCAAAAATTAAGTGAAGTGACATTCAGCCAAGTATGGTGACCCATACTCGGAATTCGTGCTCTGCATTTAACCCATCCAACGTGCACACACACAGCAGTGAACACACACACACCGTGAACACACACTCGGAGCAGTGGGCAGCCATTTTATGCTGCAGCGCCCGGGGAGCAGTTGGGGGTTCGGTGCCTTGCTCAAGGGCACCTCAGTCGTGGTATTGAGGGTGGAGAGAGCGCTGGACATTCACTCCCCCCACCTACAATTCCTGCCGGCTGGAGACTCGAACCCGCAACCTTTGGATCACGAGTCCAACTCTCTAACCATTAGGCCACGACTTCCCTGATACTTAATTAAGCTGATACTAATTTCATTTGATTGGTAACTGCTCTATAATGTCTTATTACTAAAATTAAATTTATTGATTGAATTTATTGGGAAAAAAAATATGTGCACATCTTATAAGGTTAGAAAAATGCCTTTATAAAGGTAAAAATGGCCCTGAAAATCCATTCAAGGTAGCAAATATCAGGCTTTAAAATTATTTTACTGGTGTTACCCAGCAATTACACAGAATATAAAGAATATGAAAAGTTTTGGGTGTCAGCTGTCCATGATATGCCTAAACCAGTCAAGGTACGAGCTCAAAAACAAACTCAACAAAATACTGCCTAATTATCATCATTAACAAACTCACAGAAAATAGCAAGATATAATTATTTATAGTCACATGTAATCAAGGCGTATGGAAAATATGGTAGAATATTCGATGTGTGCAGCTTCAAAAAAAAAAGAAAAAAGCTTCAGAATTTTTTTTAGCATGTGCAAAGTCAAGACACAAAGGTTACAAGGCTCAAATGAAAGCCATCAGCTGAGAAAAGAATTTGACGTTGTTTATTTCGCTGACTCGTGTGCGTTGTTTGCCTTCACGCCTCCATGAAGGCTGCTGAACCGTGAGCGCGCTCGTACTGCAGGCTCATTCCACACATAATCGTTTACACTCACAAGCTGCAAAGAATCAAGCCGCCTCCACAAATTACCAGCATCAACCTCAGATTAACTCTCCTCATCCAAGAGTGGCCAGAGGTGATAGATTGCCTCACTCTCGCCCCTAGCTCATAATTTGGAGGCTGGGTGGACAAGTCTTCCCCTGTCTCACGAAGAGCAATCAAAACACCTGGATGGACTCGAGGAATCAGCACACTAATTGCACTGATAACTGTGATGCCCTGAAATACTGAGATTTTGCAGAAGAGGAAATTGTGATAGAACTGTGATAGTGGTTCTGTTGAAAAATTTCAAAGGGCCAAGTGAAACCAAAATAAAACTGTGATGGTTGATTTCAAGATGAATGAGAATGATAGTCAAGATAGTCATCCATCTGGTGCATGTTTACATAGAAAAATGAGTAAACAAAATTGCAGAGTGACAATACCATGCAAAAGTCTGGAGTTGGAAATTATATATCTATAAATATATATACTGTTTATATTTGAGAGAAGTCCCTTATGCTTATCAAGGCTACATTAATTTGTTCGAAAATACAGTAAAATAGCAATACTATGAAAAATTATAATTTAAATTATTATTAGTATTATTTGAATATATTTTAAATGTAATTTATACCATGATGGCAAAGCTGAATTTTCAGCATCATTACTTCAGTCTTCTGTGTCGCATGGTCCTTCAGAAATCATTCTAATATGCTGATTTGCTGCTCAAGAAACACTTATTATTATTATCAATTTTGAAAACAGTTGTGCTTCATAATATTTTGGTGGAAACCATGATATTTTTGGATGAACAAAATGTTCAATTGAACAGTAGTGTTTAAATGGTATACTTAGGTGTTGCTGAAAATATTGTATATGTATTGCTTAAATTAAACGTATTTGCATCTGCAGGTGCCTTTATATTTACAGAATTTCATCAAAACAAACTAGTTTTACAGATTATTTTGTACACAAAATGTGATGTATCAATCTTCCGAAAAAAAAAATATATATATATATATAATACACCTTATGTATATGACACAAGTGCCTGATGCTTCTCATAACAACATGGAGTAAACTTCTGACACCATTCACAAACACAAAACCACTGAGATCTTTAATTCTGGCAAACAAATGTCACATTTATCAACCGCAACAGCATAACTGAACCAAATACATCCACTTGAAATCATAATGTAATTATTTACAGATCTATTTCAAATGAACAAATTAAAAACACCACAAGCAGCAAGTTAATCAAACAATGAGCCCGAGGAAGACAGACTCACTGAAGCACATGACTGCATATTTCATCCATTAATCCTAGAGGATGAATACAGAAAGATCCCACAGACTAACATCAGAGAAAACTGCTGAGGCTTACAGGTACACCTTTTTCATTTGCTTCACTGTCACCACACACTTTAACCATTAAACAAACAGCCAACTAAACAGAACAAGGAAACTCTGCTTACTTACAAGTACACACTCACACACATGGAGTCAAGACAGTAATTTCAAGAGGTGGTAGTGATAGTATTAAACAGCATTCAGACTGAGCATCCAAACTCTCAGCATGCTCTTCAAATTCCAACAGAGAGAGCGAGAGAGCAAGAGAGAGAGTCCCAAAACATGCCCCGGCACTCCAGCAAAGCGGGATCCAGTGAGGAGACATATGTCGGCAAAGCCTCTCACCGGGATAGGAGGCTCGCTAAACCTTTAACAAAGATTCAAATAAAGCCTGATCCGCCGAGCTATTCACAAACCATTAAAGAATAGTCCGGAAAGTGCTGGAACGTATCAGAACAACCTTGACATGAAAACACAGCAGTCTGGAGAGACGTTGCCACTGAGCGATTTGACTGAAAAAACAAACCTTGAAATCATTTTATCCTTCTATAATCATTCGTAAACAGAAACGTGTGGTTTGATGAGTCAAGTCAAGTAGGAAACTGCTTTGATTAGTGATAGTAGCATGCAGTGTGTCAACAGTGAAAATCCTCTTATAGTATAATGAAGACTATTGTCTTAATTCCTAATACCGTCTTATAGGGTCGGCGGATGCACCCCGATTGCATTGTGCCAAGACACAACACACAATTGCTTGTTGATAAAACACAGCTTGTGTTGAAATCACAATCATATAAGGCAATTTTTATGTTTATGCTTAATTTGATGACTAACGAGTGGAGTATAATGATTTTTTTAGAGCTTTGTGTCATTTTGTGGTCTGCTTGACCTGCCTATTGTACTTAATGCTTTCTACCACCATATGGCATATAGAAAGTACAAACGAAGCCTTAATAACAGAGTGAAGGACACACTCACTTTACAGTATGTCTCGGTACAGCTGAACATACAATGCATAATGCAACAACACATGATTCTAGACAGAGACATATACACACAAAGCAAGCAAAATATAGATAGTGGACACAAAGTTCTATACTTTTTGCATATAGTGTGTACACTGCAATGTAAACGTTATATAGAAATGCACTTTACAACTGGCAATGCTGGCATAAGCTGTTTGAGTAACAAGGAGGGGAAACAATTGTCTGGTATTGCTTTGAGTTCAATAAACTAAAAAGTTAATATAGAGTTGCCGGTAGCTCTTTCACGAGTTCACACTTACATATATTTAGCACGAGTTACGTAATGCGTATTTGGCGAGTATGGTAATACGTAGTTGGCGTGCTGTCCTGGGGAAGGGCTCTGAGCTCGGGAATGGCCCGAACCCAGAGTATCCCCCCATGGTATGGTGAGAACTTAGTGATATTGGTGGAGAAGGGGTGGTGGAGGGATGCTGATAGACCGTCAAATGAATGCAGGTATGTCAGCTGTATTTATGTCCGTGAGTTGATTGACTTGATTGCGTACCACTTGTGATTAATTAGGCTAAGTATCTGACGTGCTCCTCCCGAACTTTGTTAATAAAACATCATTTATTTTACAGTACGTGTACTTCTCTGGTACATACATGGTAAATATATTGTACCTACAGGCAAATGAGTGGTAACACAAGGTACTTACCTGAAGTGCATGTACATGGTAACAAATAAGAAACACGGCTGTACTTAACAGTCATACATGCATAGTAATTAGTTTGTACATACAGACAAGTGTGGGTAAGAATGGTCACTTACAGGTAGTGCCCGTCCATGGTAACTAATTAGATACTTACGGACAAGTGGGTACAAACAGGCAGGTCCTTACAGTATCCATACATGGTAACTAATAAGACACATTACTGTACATACTAATGGTATGTACATGGTAAATGTGCAGCACCTACAGAAAAATGTGCTATTATGTGGTAACAAACAAGACACATACTGTACTTGGTATACACGTGGTAAATATGTAGTATTTACAAACAAGTGTGTGTTAATGTTAAATTGCTCTCCACAACAGTGCTTACAAAGTTTGAAGTATTGATAATTCCTGTGTAATGTTTATGTAAAATGGTGCACTTTATTTTACAGTCCTATTTCCATATACTTATTATGTATATACATATATACATATATATATTATGTAAGTACTGGTGTATGTACCTATTAGTTAATGTACAGAACAAGTTATGCGGTACTCAAGTCGGGGGTATAAACATGTTCCAAGGTACTTATTGAGTATTGGATGGTAGATGTACATAGTAAGTATATGGAAATAGGACCATTTTACATAAACATTACACAGGAATTACCAATTTTTCAAACTTTGTAAGCACCGTTGTGGAGAGCAGTTTAACATTAACACACACTTGTTAGTAAATACTACATATTTACCACGTGTACCAAGCACAGTATGTGTCTTGTTTGTTACCACATAATAGCACATTTTTCCGTTGTTGCTTGAGGTCACAAACTAATGGCTGGACATTCTCTTTCGGGATTTTCTGATAGAGTGCAGATGGTTCCATTCATTTTGACAAGTCATCCAGGTCCTGAAGCTGCAAAGCAGCCCCAGACATCACACTACCACCACCACGTTTGACTGTTGGTATGATGTTCTTTTTATGAAATGCTGTGTGGTTTTACGCCAGATGTCACGGGACACACACCTTCCAAAAAGTTCAACTTTTGTCTCATCAGTCCACAGAATATTTGCCCAAGAATCTTGGGGGTAATCAAGATATTTTTTGGCAAATGTGAGATGAGCCTTTGTGTTCTTTTTGTTCAGCAGTGGCTTTTGCCTTGGAACTCTCCCATGGATGCCGTTTTTGCCCAGTCTCTTTCTTATGGTGGAGTCATGAACACTGACCTTAACTGAGGCAAGTGAGGCCTGCAGATCTTTAGATGTTTTTCTGGGTTCTTTTATGACCTCCTGGATGAGTCATCATTGCTCTCTTTGAGTAATTTTGGTAGGCCGGCCACTCCTGGGAAGGTTCACCACTGTTACATGTTTTCTCCATTTATGGATAATGGCTCTGACTGTGGTTCACTTGAGTCCCAAAGCCTTATAAATGGCTTTACAACCCTTTCTATACTGATACATGTCCACTATTTTGTTTCTTATCTGTTCTTGAATTTCTTTAGATCGTGGCATGATGTCTTGCTCTTTAAGCATGCTTCACTTTGTCAGACAGGTTCTATTTAAGTGATTTCTTGATTCATCAGGTCTGGCAGTAATCAGGCTTGGGTTTGGCGAGTGAAATTGAACTCAGCTTTCTAAAATAATGTGGTTAATCCCTTTTTTCCCTTAATAAATGAAATCATAATTTAAAAACTGCATTTTGTATTTACTTGCATTATCTTTGTGTAATATTAAATTTTTTGATGGCCTGAATCTTATAAGTGTGACAAATACGCAAAAAGTGTACAAAACAGGAAGGTGGCAAAAACCTTCTCACGGCACTGTAGATAGAAAGATAGACAGCACAATAGAACTATAGACAGAACGACAGACAGACAGACAGACAGGCAGGCAGAGGCAGGCAGGCAGGCAGGCAGGCAGGCAGGCAGGCAGGCAGGCAGGCAGACAGACAGACAGACAGACAGACAGACAGACAGACAGACAGACAGACAGACAGACAGACAGACAGACAGACAGACAGACAGACAGATAGATAGATAGATAGATAGATAGATAGATAGATAGATAGATAGATAGATAGATAGATAGATAGATAGATAGATAGATAGATAGATCACAGTGCTAATGGGGAATTAAACTACTCTAAGTTTAACCTCATTTTGATTTATAGATGTTGCCTCCAACTTGACATCATTTAATAATGAGCAGCTGCTCAAGATCATCAAATAAGGAGTCAAACGTTCCTAAATTAAGCCATGTCTCTCATTAAGTGACCAGAAAGCCTATATTGTACCAAGACACTGCCCCTGAATTCCAAAGATTTGTCAACTTCAACATGTTCATAGCATGCCAGTATCACTGCAAACAAAACACAGCCTGCTGTGACAGCTGCCTTTTGACCTTTGTCTGGAGCAAACATACTCATTAATTCGTCATGATTCAAATGTAACTCTTTATCTTTACATCGGAGGTTTTACGACATCATTAAAATATTTAGACAACACTAACAAAGCTTTAAAAATGCCAGAGAGTAAGTAAAGAAAATCCAAGCGGCCTAGAAAGACAACTAATAAGCCCTGTGACACAGTAACATTCATTCACGCTAGATGCCACAACATAAAAGCACCTGTAATTAGAAGCATGTATGTCGGCTCACAGACGACCTGTACGCAAGTCTTACAACTGCAGTGTTAGAGTTATATTAGGACACCTGTCACATAAGAAACCAATTTTGTGAGATTCATCATGTTGTGGTTATTTGTGTTGGCTGGTTTCACATTTGAAAACTTTGAGGTTTTTGGACAAGTCACAACTCATACACACATTCCCACTCTCTCTCTCTTTTCCATTTTCTTTCTTTCTATTTCTCACTAATATACAGTATATGAACAAGCTACAATTAAAAATGTACTCTATTGTTCAAAAATAGGGGGCAGTTTTTTAAAGTTTTAAAGTTTGCTCACCAAGGTTGCATTTATTTGATCAAAAATACAGTAAAAACAGTAAGAATGTGAAATATTTTTACAATTTAAAATAACTGTTTTGTATTTGATTATATTTAAAAAAAATGTAATTTATTCCTGTTAGGCAAAGCTGATTTTTCAGCATCATTACTTTAGTCTTCAGTGTCACATGATCCTTCAGAATTCTATGATCTGCTGCTCAAGAAACATCAGAATTTAAAAAGAACAAATTTGATCTGAATTAGAATCTTTTGTAACATTATGTTTTACTGTCATTTCGATCAATCTAATGCAGAGGTCCCCAACCACCGGGTCGCGACCCACTACCGGGCCGTGGAAGAATTCCTACCGGGTCGCGAGAACATTTGGGGGAAAATGTGTATAGATATGACGCTCTGTTATTTATTGTGTGTAAATGATTGCTCTAATTATTCTGTATTTTCGTTGTATGCTATTGATATGGAGATGCAATTTGGCGATTTCATGTTAAATTAGTAAATAAAAGATTGCTCTGATCTGTCATATAGGCTATTAGGGCTTAAACGGATCGTGATATACGGACCAGCGCTCACAAGAATAGAGACATGTTTCAGACAGCGTGGCATACCAATTTGTTTCCTCTTTCATGTATCCTTGCGTTTAAGAAACATATGCATGGGGTTTGCGGTTACGTCGCAATACTGGAAATATTTCTGTTTTAAACCATAAAGGCGAGCCGATTGATATCACACAAGCAACGTGAAAAAAAACCGTAAAAAAAAAAAACCGCTGCATTAACAGCGCATATTCTCTCAGAGACGACAAGAGACGAATCTACTTCAACATGTGCTGATAACAGTATAGATGAATAGACCTGTTTTAAAGACCCCATCCACCCCCCTACACAACCCCCCCGTCCGTGAGATAAATGTAACCGGTCCGTGGTGTAAAAAAGGTTGGAGACCTTGAATAAAATTATTAATTAATTTATTTTAAATCATACTGACCCCAGACTTTTGAATACTGTTTATGAATGTCATTGCAACACACACACACATATATATATATATATATATATATATATATATACATTTACATTTAGTCATTTGGCAGACGCTTTTATCCAAAGCGACTTACATCAAAATTTAAAAAGAACAAATTTTATCTGAAATAGAATCTTTTGTAACATTATGTTTTACTGTCATTTCGATCAATCTAATGCAGAGGTCCCCAACCACCGGGTCGTGACCCACTACCGGGCCGTGGAAGAATTCCTACCTATATATATATACATATATATATATATATATATATATATATATATATATATATATATATATATATATATATATATATATATATATATATATATATATATATATATATATAATAAAAGATAAGCATGCTTTTCAATCAAAACATTTTACCAAAAAAAAATCCTACTGTTTAATATGAACACATATATAATACTGTAACATTTTCCAAATGTAAAAACATTATTGGATCATGTTGTCATATGCCTTACACATTCAAATACCTTTGAGGCTACTGTATGCACACAAATCAAAAATAATTATCAGACCTTACAGATATTGTCATCAAATGTCAAAGCAGATCAGTCACAAATCCTGCATGCAGCTCAAAATTTAACAGCATTCCTTCTGAGACAGAACAGTGTTGAAATGCACACATGTGTGTATGTGCAAGAAACATGTGATTTGCATGTTGAAACAAGCAAATTACTTCTATGCCAGCTTCCAAGTATTTTTTAGTTTTAAGTTTTTACATTCTTTCCCCATGAACATAATCAGCATGTGCATGTTTGCTACCAAAATTCCAAAGTTACACTGTCATACCATAAATTGTATAGCATGCTCATCATAAAGGGAAGAACTTACACCAAAAGAGACACTTTCTGTATAATAAGCAGTTAAATAACAGTTCCACAAAATGCATAAGATGCAAAACAGACAGATCCAATTACCTTCGGATATCCTCGTTCTCTCACAGGCTGTCGTCCCTCTGACCTGCACCGATACAGTCAGACCAAACAAGCATGAACTCCACTCGCTGGAGCACAAACACTCATGTACATTACAACAAACCTCTGACAGGAAAGCTAGAACCAGTAATACCAGAAGTAGGGAGGTGACTCCGGGGCTAAACAAACACAGGGGCATGATAAGTCAATGGGAAGCGTGTGGCTACCTATCCTGTTTCTAGAAAACCCATTTCAAAAGAATATCATTGAATGACGATAAGCTATAGTGGCTTACATAATAGGGAAGCATTTGGATTACAAGTCCATTTAATTCATTTTAATTCTGTCTGACATGACCAATGGGAATTTATACAAAGACATTATTGTCTTTCTTCATCTTATAATGGAGTTAATGTTTTAAATGTTGGGATAGGAGACCAAACATCCTAGTTTCATGAGGTGTGTCCCATTATCCAGTCAATTCGCTAAATCCATTTATTATTAACCGTTTTCCAGATGTTAGGCTCACTAACCAACTCGCTGTTCTGTAAATATAATAATATTGCAGAGAGCACAGCAAAGTAATAAATAAAAAGAAATAAGTATTTAAATATTTAACTAAATTTTTTAAATTAAACTTAAAATATTAAAAGTAATTCAATAATAATATATTAAAATTATTTAATAAAGTTTTGTTTTATTATATTGGGATAGTTGTTATAAGTTCAAATAATTGTGAAATTTATGCCTAACATGAGAGAGAGAAAAAAAAAAGATGGACACTGCAGGTTGGAACCTGCAATACTCACATGAGCACCACAGCAGAATGCGTCTTAAGCATATGAATGTAAAAACAAAATGCTGATGCCAACAAGGCTGAGTGCCATTTATTCATACTCATAAACCATGAACAAAACAATGCCAGATAACAGAAGAATGTTCCATGAACCATGATCTTATAGTAAATGCTGGTTCACTTGAATGGACCAAAGTGTGTTTTGTGTTCAATTATTGGCTGCTGAGAGTCAACAGAACTGAAAATATTTAGAAGCCATTTAAAAATACATTTAAAAGTCTTTAAGGACTTTTGTACACAAACTTTTTCTACATACCATTTACAGTAGTACTGTGTTAAATTTGGATACTAAAGCAAAACCGTTTTTGAAAACTGCTATGCTATATTACAGTTCCAACAGCACAATTAAAACCGCCTGTAATGGTCTGTATTACTTCACTGCATTAGTTCATGTGTTAATTTTCCCAAATGGCCAAACCTGCTGCCATTTTTGCACATCTTTCCATTCACATACAGTTTAGTCAACACAGCATTTTTAATGCTAACTGCAAAACTTTGTAAAATGCATCAAGCATTTCTATCAGCAAGCAGTCATTTAGGATGGCAGGATGGAGAGAGATGATGGGGCGAGAAAGAAGGAGAGAGGAGGGGAAGGAGCTCTTAATCTGTGCCTCACAGCAACGCAGTGAAAGTTGGGAAGTATCTGGGACAGACAGGAAGAGAGTGACGGAACATCCCATTCATCTCGCTACCATTCAGAAACATCCTGGGCTGTCAGCACTCCTGCACAGCACCTTGTCTGCTTTAATCATTTTAATAACACACAGCCAGAGAAGAGAAGGCTCTCTTATGCAACCACTGCCACATTTCCATATTGTACGCAAGTCCACATTAAGATGCCCAGATATTGTAATCTCAGTCTTGGTAGAGGAAAAAAAGACGCCTAAAAATGAAATACTACCCTGAGGTATGGCAAAGCTTAGTCTGATTTTATTCACAAGTTAAATGATGTTAGTTAATGAAATATATGGTAATACAAAATCCTTACTGCAAAATACATTCAATTCATTGATATTATAGACCTTTCCCAAATGCACAAAACTAAGGTTTGCTTTAAGAGATTTGGGAGGACTATTTAAAGAGACTATTTAACTTCAAACCATTGCTTCTGGACAAAATATGAGTCCATAATACATAATAATGCTTATTAGAGTGAAAAGTCCATGCAGAACTGATTTAGACTGTTTTTACTTTTAAATGCTTGATTTGTGCATATTTCTCTCCTGATTCAGATGAGACTTTTTCATTGGAGAAAGCAGTATTATGGATAGACGTGTTTCTTACAAACACACAGCTTTTCGACTTCACAAGATGTTAATTGATGGACTGGAGTGGTGTGGATTACTTGTGGATTACTGTAATGTTTTTATCAGCAGTTTGGACTCTCATTCTGACGGCACCCATTCACTGCAGAGCATCCATTGGTAAACAAGTGATGTAATGCTAAATTTCACCAAAACCGTTCCCTTGAAGAAACAAACTCATCTACATTTTGGCCCAAGAGTGAGTAAATTTTCATCAAATTTTCATTTTTGGGTGAACTATCCTTTTAAAAATCAACAACAAAATCTTAATTTATGATATAAATACGAATATATTAATGACAAGCACTTTTCACGTTCCTGAGGATACATTCACTAGAAGGTGTAAGTTGTCCAGATATAATATTTTTCAATATTTGATTTGGCCTATTTCCAAATATAATTAGTATCAGATTTAGTCATATTAAATATGTAAATAAATAAACAGAATAAGATTACTGTTTTCATGTAGCGTCTAAAAAACAACGAGTATGTGAAGAAATCACAAGAAGGGAACTTTAATTAATAATGGGCCAGATACTTTGATTTGATAATAGACACACGTTACTTAGAGACAAGAATGCGAAATGTGAAAGCAGTAATATCAAATTTGGCTAGAGGTTATGAAACCTGACTCTTTAAAAGAAACACTTAGTTTTATTTCTTCATTTGATGGGTCTGCACTGTTTGTGTACACAAAACAAGACCAATACTGAGAAATGAAAGTTTTGTCTGGATCAGGAGGCCAGAATCAGATCTCATGAACGTATGATTCATTTCTCAAATGTAAAGAAGTACGGGTGATAAGAACAGGACTTTCAAAGGATCCTCCAGGGCTGAGTTCCAGAGAAGCTGTTCAGTGCTGCCGAGTAGATGCTTAGGTACTGCCGTGTTTCAGATAAGAGTGCTATATGCACAGAGAACAAAAAGAACTTGATGGTAGCTTTGAACTCAAAGCTCCTTTTTCTGTGATGGAATTAAGATCATCAGCTGTAAAAATCTGGGTGCCAGCATTCTTCCCCAACTTGCTGAGCATATCGTTCTTGATTTATCCCAAACATTTTTTTTTTTAATTATTATCTTCACAACATGTTATGACAGAACCCCGCAGCAGATAAACAGGAAACCACTGCCTATCAATCAAATTCACACAAGACTCAAGAGTTAAAACCAGATGTGTCTCCACAACACTGAAGAGAACGATAAGTTCAGTACATAAAATATTTTAATATAGTGTGCATTATGATCTAGCCAGGGAATTTCCACTTTTTTAATATTAAATAGCTCCAGTAGCAACAATAAAAGTCTTATCCAAATAGAAATATGATAATGTAGAAAAAATAATGTTGTAAATAAAGCAAATATTACTGAAGTATAGGGTTTCAAAATTTCACTTCAAATTTGAATGTTTAATTGAATGTGTTACTTGCGTGCTTGTCTTTGTAATTATCACATTATTACACAGAGTATTTTAAATAATAATAAGAATTTATGTTCTAATTAAAGAATAATTATTTTATGAAATTATATATTCAAACATTTAGAATTCACTTATTAAAAACTCAATGTTAAAATCATTAATATTGTGCATTTTTTCCTTGGCCTCTCAGTAGAATAATTTTTTGTCATCATAATAATTAAAATGATCATAATTGTATTTACATGCATTATTATATATAATTCTATAAACGCTTGGAAATTAATAAATAACTGCATTCATATAATTGTGCCACATTAACTATAAAATTCTAATTTTTGCAGTCTCATTCTGGTTGGACATGAGTTGCTATATAGTAATTTCCTTATATAAATATAAATACCTTAGGTGTCTTAAAAATACCTATAATGACCAAAAATAGCACATTATACAATGCAGTTTGATGCACTACTAAAAAACTCTTGCACCAATATAATAACCTTCAAGCACTTAAGAAATAGAGCTGCATTTCCTTGTCTCTGCCAAAGGCATTTAGGTGCCTGTTTACCAGGGGCCACTAGGGCCAGTCTATGTCAGGGCCTTGTTGGCCACTGGCTGCCAGCACTAATGGCTGTCTATGTGAGGAATTACACCATGCCATGACATGGGAACTCCTTGAAAATGTGTCGGGAACCAGCCGCATTAGCATTTTGGAAACGCATGAATGAGTGTGTTTGTTCTAGTCTGGGTGGTTTGCTGAAAGACCCCATTAACAGCAGGTCTAGAAGGACTGCAGTGTGTCAGGTCAGACCCAAAGTGAACAGAGAGAGGGGGAGAGAAAATAAAGAAAACAAAGCAAGTAAGCAGGATGAATAGAGAAGGAGATGCTTATGAAGGTGTTAAGTTTAAACAATCACTTAAAATAGAGCCATAGAAGTTAGAAGCCAAATTTACCCCACACTGTAAAAAATCCAATTAACAAAATGTTGGAAGGGTAAAAATATTTAAGTTGAACTAATTGTATTGCTTGGGCTTAGTTGAGAAGACATATTATATTAAGTCTGCACAAATATATATTAAAAAATTATTTACAAATCCAGTCAACATTCAGAATGCTAAATGTTCACTAAACTAATAAAAACAAATCAAGCCAACACTGGGATCATTCTGCATGTGCACGTGCCTGACAGTGACTTTTAAGTGCCACTAATAAATGTTATTTTTTAGACTAAATGTAACAAAAAAATCATGCAACATATTCGATTTTTTTGAGTGAACATTTAGAAAGTGTTTATGAGTTGTATAGCCGAAGAAAAGTGGATATTTAAGTGTATGTCAAGTTCAGGCGTCAGGTAAGTCGATTGGCACTGAATAGATATTTGTACTTAACGTTAGACTGAATTTATCAAAACATATATTAAAAAGGTGTAAATGTTTTATTTAAAATGTATATTTTTATACACAAATGTACAACATATTTAAAAACATCAAATAAGCGTTGTATAATACGTCTGAGGGAAATTTAAGTTAAGGGAATGTGGTCTTTCACTTTGTTTAATCCATAAAACACAATGTCAAAAGCTGTGTTACAACAATGAATTATAGCTAATTTTGGCATGTTGTATGATATTTTTGTGTTTCCGTGCCGTGAAAAGGAATGAAGAGATTGCGCAGTCTTTCTCTCTTTTATAAGCCGTTAACCGAAATCTATGAAACGTATAACTTAATGTAAACCACAGTAATGCGCTCATTTGAAGTTAACATGGGCGTGTTGAATGGGTTTTTGCATGTGTAAACTTTTGCAATTGTCCTGTGAAGTAAAAAGACGACATTAAACGTGACTAACAACAAGCCAGAAGTCACAGTGAAATGTCGCTCTTTTCAAACGGGGCGGATTATCGTTACACTGCATTTCTGGTCTTGTGAAAGCACTTCAGAAGAGAAGTTCGTCATTCCGAACTGAATCGTTTCACAAGGCCGTTCAAAGCGTCTCAGTCAGTTCCCTAGGTAGTGAATCAGATCGTGCACACGAGTCACTGCACAGGGTCAGGGGAAGACCGTGGCTCAGTAAACACTGGAACAACTGATCAATCAATTTGTAAAACGTCACCACAGGTATTTATCAATAACAAGCAGATATTTTGATATTATTTTTATGCTATTTAAGGTAACTTAGCCCTATAATATGCAATGTACATGTTCTATTACAAATCCAGTCAGCATCAATTCTCCCGGTTGTGCAATGGATTGTGGAATGGATTTGTGCCAAAACTAAAAATAAATAAATAAATAGTTGCAACTTCTGTTTAATCACAAATTTAATTAACTGATATTGATACATTGATTTAAAAGGCATCATTTAATTTTTTGAACTTAAATGTACTTTTCTTTCTCCATCAGGGTGTGGCCAAAGTTTCATTGGTGCTTTGTCATCATTGCAAGATTTCAGATGCAACCCAGTCAGTTCTTCCAAGGCACCAAACACTGGCACGTAACCAGACCGCTCCACTGCAACTACAGTCCCCTTCATAAGTATTGGAACAGTAAAGACAAAATTGCTCTGTTGGCTGTGGAGTCAAGACATTTGCAAATATGAGTAAAAGATGAATATGAGTCAAAACTACAGAATGTCACATTTTATTATTAGCCGTTACAACACATATGTTTTACCAAATAAAAAGAACAGCACTTTTAGAGTTCATCCCACTCATTGATGTGAGCATAAGTATTGGGACAGTTGAACATAAGGCAGATTAAAAGCTATTATTTAGTTGCAGATCCCTTGCACACAATCACAGCAGTGAGTCTGTGACCCATAGACATCACCAGACTCTTGGTCTCATCCTTTGAAAGACTTTCACCAGCCTTTAATGCAGCCAATTCCAATTGTTGCTTGTTTTGTGGAGTTTCTGCCTTTACTCTCCTCTTCAGCTGGTGAAATTCATGTTCAATCGGATTTAAATCTGGAGTTTGACTTGGACAATGTAAGACTTTCCATTTCTTTGCCCTTATAAATTCCTTGACTGAACTGGCAGGGTGTTTTGGGTCATTGTCCTGATGCAATATGATGCACTTCCCAATTAATCTGGTGGCACTTTCTTGAATATTGGTAGGCAAGATGGTTTTGTACACTTCCAAATTCATTCTGCTACTGTCATCATACATTAAGTCATCAGTAAAGTTGAGAGGGCCTGTTTCAGAGACAGCCATGCATGCCCATGCCATGACACCACCTCCACCATGCTTTACAGATGAGGCTGTATGCTTGGGATCATTTGCAGTTCCCTTTTTTTCTCCACATTTTTGCTTTCCCATCACTTAGATAAAGATTCATCTTTGTCTCATCGGTCCATAAACACAGTTCTAAAACTCTTCTGGCAAAACTCTAATCTTGCCTTTCTATTTTTGGTGCTGGTCAGAGGTTTGCATCTTGCTGTGTAGCATCTGTAATTCTGTGTCAAAGTCTCCTGAGGACAGTAGATTGTCAGAGCATCACCCCAGCTTTCTGGAAGTTGTTGCTGATTTTACAGACATGTCTTTTAGGGTTAATTTTCACAGCTTTTATGATTTGTCTGTCATCAACTACTGTTGTTTTCTCAGCCGATCAGGTCGTTATTGGTTGCTGGTGTCGCTGGTGGTTTCCAAACTCTTGATTTCTCCATGCCCTTTGTTTTTGCTATAGCTCTAATTGACTTCCTCTTTTCTTTTAGCATCCAAATTGCTTGCTTTTCTCTCAAAGTCAGCTTCCTCATCTTCATCCTGGTTTGTGTGTCATCATCGAATGCAAGATGCAGAATACAGAAGTAATGGATATAACTGATGCTACACATTCCCTGCTTTTAATATCTGAAGAATTAATGCAACAGGACACAGCTGATCACTTAGAAAGACCTGCGAGGCAACTGTTACAATACTTATGCTCACATCAGATAGACGGATGAAACTCTAAAAGTGCTGAACTTCTTAGCTGGTAAAACATCTGTGTTGAATCACCCAATAATAAAATGTGACATTCTGTAGTCTTGTCTCATATTCATCTTTTAATCATATTTGTAAATGTCTTGACTCCACAGCCATCAGAGCAATTTTGTCTTTACTGTTCCAATACTTATGGAGAACACTGTACATACTGTGTGTACTTTCAAGACTGGGAGTTTATTGCTATCATTCCAGGTAATATGTGTAAATGTTTAGAGTTTTTACTACAATTATAATGTGCTTTATTGTTCTCAGTGGCATCTACGCTAATATTAGTCTGTTTCATTCTTATTCCAAGATCACCATAGCCACCCAGATCCTGTCCGTATCCATATCAGATGGTGGATCAGCACCTAGAAATGACCCGAATGTCAGCGGAGACCATGTCAGCTCGATGAGCTACAGAGACAGATCCCCTCCGAAGACCTCGTTGGCCACGAGAACCAGACAGTCCACTGCTCAATCTGACCTGTGTTGCAGCCTAGAATTAAACCACGCCATGCATCTGCCTGGTTTCTCCCAAGGTTTTCTACTCAATTTCTGTCACCGATGGAGTTTTGGGCCCTTGCCGTTGTCGCCTTTGGCTTGCTTATTTGGAGATGCTTGGCTGATTGCACAGACATTATTGGAAGAGAGCTGAACTGGATGATATCAACACTGAATCAACAATTAACTCACTTTAACTGGAAAAAAATTTTGTTATTGTCCTCTTGCATTACTGACAACTATTTTCCTGTTTCACTCTGTAAAGCTGCTTTGACACAATCAGTATTGTATAAAGCGCTATATAAATAAAGGTGACTTGACTTGATTTTATATACTGTAACACCTGGCTCTTATTTTATTTTATTTTTTTTACTTCTGCCTCATTTTTAAGATGTAATTGTGAACAGTAATACTATTTGTAATTGTTTGTTTGCTAACATTTAGTTTAGCTTGTTTAGTTTTTTCTTAGTTCATTAAACAAAGTTTAAACTCAAATTTTGCAGTGTATTACAGATGTAATATTTGTCAACTGGAGCTTTAAAGGGATAGTTTACCCAAAAATGAAAATTTGCTGTTAATTTACTGACCCTTAGGCCATCCAAGATGTAGGAGACTTTTTTCCTTCATTCCTGTGTTTAGTCTGTACGAAAAATGTTATAAATGGAGATTGTTATTAAATAAAGGCTATTATGTGTTGTAATGTGTGTGTTTTTAGTGACTGATAAACACCAGTTAATCATTTTTAATAATTTTGTTAAACTATAAACATATGTTTATGTAGCTCCCCAGCAATTTATTATTAACATATAAAAAAACATGGAGTAAATGATTACATTTTAATTGAAATTACTTGTTGTAATTTTCTAAATATTTGACCAATTAAAACATTTTAGTTGAATGGACAATAAAACTAGTTCAGGAAAGGTTGAGCAAACTAATAAATAGCAATTCAGATAACACTTTGAAGTCAAAAAATGATTGAACGTAAAATGTCTGTGGAACTAGTTACTAAATAATAATTAGATGAAACCGCTTGAAATTTTTTACTGTAGTGGGAAAAGCTGTAGTCACATGTTTGTAAAGTCATTTAGCCTACACCCATGAACCTTTTATGCTTAAAGCTTTACCTTGATTGAATTGTGTTTTTATACTTTCTCCTTTTTTCTCTTTTTTTTTTTTTTCTTTTCTTTTTTTTTTTTTGCCATGGGATACCATTAAAATTAATATTAGTTCAACAATTTACAGTTTTCTCTTCTGATATCATGACAGTTAATAAGTTATTAACAGTTCATTTAAGAATTAAAGTTGACGTGGACACGAACGTCTTTTTGTCGGGTGCTGTTCCCATGGTTAATTGCAATTTCGGCGCTCCGCTGATCATGACTGTCTAAACTCAGACTCAGCCTACTCAGAGTTGAATGAACTAACACAATTCAGCCGTTCTAAAACCCCAAACTATGAATTGTCCATCTCACGGTAAGTCAACTCAGAGTTCAAGTTTAAACTCAAAGTTGGTTGAACCTCCTTATTGAAACAGGCCCCGGGTCTCCCAATCAAGGGAGCCCCATATTGAGATCACATGACCAATCATGCCAAGCAACTGTCCAAATTACTAATAACTAATTCTTATTTTTATCAAAATATTTTCAGAATGAATCCACAAATGTCCACATGAATATGTGTAATATGGAGAAAAACAAAGATGAAAAGGAACTAAACAGAAGACAAGCAAACAGCTTCAGTGAGGCATCTGTTAGTAAACAAACCTCATGCATCCAGGCCAGTAGATGTCAGTATACACTTCAAAACCTCTGATATGAAGAGAAGCAAACTAAATATGAGCAAAAACTAATTTCAGAAGGTAAATATGGTTAGAAATTATAATATGGTCCAAACCTGAGAAGTTGGGTGGGGAACAGGGAAGAAATCCTCTTAATTAGCATGAGAATGAAGCTTAAACTTTAGTTCAGCTACACCTGGAATCTTCCTTTCATTTTGTCACAGAAACTTGCCTTTGAATAGCATAGTTCAGTGACAATTCTGCTCAGACAATAGAAGAATATGTGTTACGCACTCCAACTCAAAAGGTATTCCTACTTTTGTCTTAAAATATATTCTGAATGCACATGTGTTTCAGCGTGTATCTGCATGCATTGTAAATGTGAAGGGTGTGTGTCTGCGTGCTGGAGACACTGTGGGAGAGAAAGAGTGTGGTGAGTAATCAGAAATCCCTGAGGCTTCACGCAGTGTTATCATTTTTGCCACATGTAACAGCTTGTCGAGGAAAAACACCCAGCCCAGCTTGTCGAGGAAAACACCCAACCATATTCCCAAACAACATCCACACTTCACCTGCTTAATCTTTCGAGAGGCAAGGTCTGTGCTGAAACAAATCTACACTTATTGTGTAATGTTGTTCCCATAAGTGCTGCAGTGCTATGATTCAAAAACAAATATGCAGTGTTTATTAAGAAGGTTAAATTGAACGGAATGATTATAATAGTCAATGGAATGAAATAATTACAATATCAAAAATCAAAAATTTTTAAATGGTTTAATGAGTAGCTAAACTATGAAAAGGCCCATCTAATTCTATACCTTCAGGACATATTTATTTTAACGGCTAAAAGAGCTTTAGACAGAAAGCTGTTTTTAACTTTTTTTGTTATAGGAAAAAGATGAATTGATCATTTGAAGTCGATTGAATTTCATCTTCTTTTCTGAGTACTGAATTAAGCATGTGAATTGCATGCATATTAGCATTTTGAAATATCTGTATTCAGAAGGTTAAAAGCTCAAAGTATCAGCTTGGATGAGCCATGTTTGAAGTGAAATAGTCTACAATATTCAGAAGGGTTTGGGTTTTTTTTTTTTTTTTTTTAAAGAAAATCCTCTTATGTAGCATTTATTTGATCAAAAATAAAATAAAATCCGTAATACTGTGAAACATTACAATTGTAAATAATCAATTTCTGTTTTTATACATTTATTCATGTGATGGCAAAGCTGAGTTTAAAAAAAATCCTAATATTTTTGTGGATAACAAACATTAACATTGTTAGTTAAAAATCAGCATTTACTTAATATAAATATTCTGGAACATCATGATTGTCTTTTCTTTCACTTTTCATCAATTTAATGCATCCTTGTATGTATTTCACCTGAATTCTATTTTAATGTGGCTTGCTTATTTACTTCTTTATTTTAGTCCTGTCAATCGATTAAAAAAATAACTAATTAATAGCACATTTTTCTTATATTAAATGAGATTAATCACAATTATTTTTCCCCCTAATATTTAACCATTGAAAGTGAAAAAGTGAAAGTGAAGTGACATACGGCCAAGTATGGTGACCCATACTCAGAATTCGTGCTCTGCATTTAACCCATCCAACGTGCACACACACAGCAGTGAACACACATACACACACAGCAGTGAACACACACACACACCCGGAGCAGTGGGCAGCCGTTTATGCTGCGGCGCCCGGGGAGCAGTTGGGGGCTCGGTGCCTTGCTCAAGGGCACCTCAGTCGTGGTATTGAAGGTGGAGAGAGCGCTGGACATTCACTCCCCCCACCTACAATCCCTGCCAGCCCGAGACTCGAACCCGCAACCTTTGGATTACGAGCCCAACTCTCTAACCATTAGGCCACGACTTCCCAAATTGACTATAGCCATTCAACATTACAGTACAACTGAGATATCCATTTTAACATTCATTAGACTTTTAAAAAATAACTTCTACTTTAAGTGTACTTAAAACAATCTTCACATAAACCCATTATAATAAATGTCATATTTACCTGTGCCCTTCAGCAGAAATATACAGCAATTGAAGTTATCAGACACTAAATCGTAAATTAAATATAGATGAATCCTTACAGCTAGAAAAGTCATTGATTTCCTCTTTTTCTTTGATGAACAGACATCACAGCAGCTAGGTTATTTGCCGCTGCTGAACGTGACGCAGATCTGACATGCATTGTATTTTCTCTCAACTCTCTTTACCTTTTCTGACCCACTTCAGGTCTTAAAGTCTCTACTAATGAACTGATGAGTTGAATCGTATGTGTTAGATGAGGGAGACAGGACAGCTTTGAAAACCATTTCAGAGACATGTTCTTAAATGTGACTCATATATAATATATAACATGCTCGCACAGTCTACAGGCAGCTTTAATCACCCTTTTGGTACTAATGACTTAGCTGACCACGACATTGCATGCAAGTAGTTTCATTCATGCTTTGATATGAAAAGATATTTTGTGTGTGCAATTGAAGAGCATGTACTACGAGCACAGTTTCCGTGCTCATTTGCTGAAGTGAAGTTGGAGCGCGCGTTTGAAACATCTCCCGTTCTGTAACTGAATAAATGCACTTCTTGACAAGAAAAAAAGAGACTGAAGCAACCGTTGTAAATGGGTCGGCCAACCCTAGCCCCGCCCCTGTGTTAATTGCATTAAACAGAAAAAATGAATCGCCTGCGTTAACGCGCTAATTTTGACAGAACTAATTTATTGATGTATTTATTTGTTTTCTTGCATTGTGCCAAAGACCAGCACTTTAACTATGGTGAAAATCACTGTAAACATCCTCTCCTGTTTCAATTTAGATATGAATATATTTTGTTTGGAATTTTAAGCAATAGAACACATAAAAATGTTCATCCAAACATTTCTGTTGAATTATTTTTTTAACATTGCTAGATGTAAATTTGCTCTAACTGACTTATCTCATCACATAATGTGGTCTGTTATTCGACAGGAAAGTGAATACAGGTGTTAAGGGGCTGTGAGCGACACACACTTCAGGAGGTGCTAGTGAGATTAGATTGAGAAGAGGGACCCCAAGAGATTGGCCATATTAGCATATGAATATTATTCAGCTCGATATAAAAGGAACAGATCTGGGGAACAAACCTGAAATTATTCACGAATGGAAAAAAAAAGTTAGGCAGAAATCTAAGCAACATTTGGCTCCTTTCACACACAAAAACATCAATGCGATGTGAAGCTTTTTTGATCTAATATAAACCAGGTCACACCTAACATAACATGCAGTAACCTGTAAAAATGTCTCTTAGTAGCAGACACGTTCTTTACTTTCCTATTCTGTGATGACTGACATCTTTTGTTGCTCCCACTGGGCAATATGTGAGATAACTAGCATCTGAATCCACAGTCTTTTATTTGAACCAGAGTGTGAATATCAAATTATCGTCTCTGTACCCTCAATGGATCTGAGTCATATGAATCACGCCAAAAGAGAAGGATGTCTTAGGGATGAACAGAAAACTTATTTACTTCATGTTCCAGCGTAAGAGGAACATTGTCAATATGGGGAGGTAGGCAGTCGGGGCAAATGGTATTATTTTGAGAGTGTCATGTGTGGCCTCAGAGGGAAGTGTGAGCGAGAAAGGTTATTCTATATCGGGACACACAGTGAGAGCTTCTGTTTAGCTGTGTGAGACAGACTGAATTGGACTGAAGTACACTAGAAGTGCCAACAAACCATGTCCATACACACTTAGGAGGAATGTGGGCCATTGTGCCTGTCAATGGGGAGGACGTTTTCCAAGTGGGTTGCAAAGAGTGTACAGGACA
This sequence comes from Barbus barbus, assembly GCF_936440315.1. Taxonomy (NCBI): domain Eukaryota; kingdom Metazoa; phylum Chordata; class Actinopteri; order Cypriniformes; family Cyprinidae; genus Barbus; species Barbus barbus. Next base: position 8,655,266 of record NC_136718.1, read on the forward strand.
TTGGGAGTGGGTGTCTTTTGTACGTGTGTGTATTTGTATTTGCGTGTGTTTGGAGACAGAGCAGCCCAGATCTCGCTCAATGGGTGGCATCGTTATAGAATATTGTTTCCTCTCCTCAGAAGTACTATGGAAAGCTGTGGAAACCATGTGAGATGGTAATTACATTAGCTACGGCCAGCGGGAGAAGTCACGACCCCATTTCCATCTACTCACTTTTATGACAGAAAATCAGTATAATGCTTACTCAAAAGAGATTCATAGCAAAAAAAATGCTGTTGGTATATAATAAATGAAATGCTTTTAGAAATCATAGGAATTTACATGTGATGTTTGCATGTATATTGATGTACCTTAGGATAGACAATGAAAACCAGCATATGTTGGTTAGGTATGTTTTGAAGCATGGCAGCTGCTTTGAGCTGGTTTGAAGCTAATAGGACCAGCACATAACCAGCTTAAACCAGCTCATGACCAGCTAAGGACCAGTTTAAACCAGCTCAAGCCAGCTGCCATGCTTCAAAACATACCTATTCAGCATATGCTGGGTTTTTAAACAGAGTGCTTCTTGGCAAGTTCTGCTGACAATGGATAGTAAACAACTGATAGTTTCACAACACTTTAAAAGTAAATTATGGTAAAATAGTATTTTAAATCAGAAACAGATTAATTTTGCAACATTGTATAATGTTCCAAGTTTATTAATGCTCCAGTTTGAGAATCAAATGTTTGGTAAGTGGCACTAAAAGGTTATTTAAGGGGTAAATGTTATATCACCTAAACTAAACCCTACCCTAAACCTAACCAGTAGTGTTAACAAAAGTAAATATGAGAAAAAAATATACTTCATATACTTAAACAATCATGTCATTTTAGCTCTTTTATTGTGACTTGTGTATCACAGGACTCATTCATGCACTTCAAACTGTTGTATCAGGTGAGCTACTGAGCATATTTACTACATTAGAAAAGCCATACACATAGAAATGATTACATGAAGCAAACATCAAAATGTTGCAGTCTAAAAGTCATGCACTATGGTAAAAGTGTTTTGAGGTGTCCTTACACAATACATTATCAATACTTTATTTAGTCTTTATTAATTCAATCATAATTATATTTGCTGTAGTTTCCAGTTACTACTATAGAAGTTCATCCAACTATGATGACTTCTGCTTTTGAGAACCCCGGAAATGTAAAAAGGGACTATGAGCCATTCTTAATAAAATAATACTTTCTATTAACTTCCATTTGTGTGCGTCTTTCAATGGAAGAACAAATCTTATGTATAGAAATGAATGCAGTATTCCATGAAGCTCAATGGATTTTTTAACATTTGCACATCTCTAATGTTATTCATTTTCACAAATACTAATGGGGATTGTGTGGATACATCAGGCTGCACAAGGAGGTTAGAATCAGTTTAGAAAGAAAGCATGTTTTATGGCCTCAGATGTGAAGAGAGAATGCTGCAAAACCAGTCTTCAGAACGCCCAACAGTAGCCAGAAAATATAATTGACATCCAAAGCATCCAAAATCTCAAAAGCAGAGATCGACAGTAAATGCAGACCACGCCAAACTGCTAGTTCCACCAGATCTCAAGATAACAACCCCTTTCACAAACAGTTTGTTAGAGAGGCTCAGTGATGATTCATATTCATCTGAAGAATGAAAAATACAGAACCTCTTTATTGTTACTCACTGTCCTGTGGGGAAGAGTTCCCTAATAGGCCCCAGCGGACACAGAGCTCTGACTGTGAACCCCACAGCAGGACACTGTCAGCACTATACACCAGACCTGTCTGAGAGAAAGCCATATGTAAAAGCGAAAAGAAGACATTTTGAAGAATGCTGGTAATCAAACAGTTGATGGTCCCATTGACTTTCATAATGTTTCTTTCCCTACTATGGTAGTCAATGGAGACCAACAACTGTTTTTTTTCTTCACAATATCTTCTTTTGTATTCAACATAGGAAAGAAACTCATATAGGTTTGGAACAACATGAGGGTGAGTAAATGATGACAAAATTTGGGTGTAGAATAGGGGACATTTTCTAGTTTAGTGGTCATAATGTAATTAAAATGCCACTTATGTGCAGCATGCTCATAGGTGACCCTCTATAGTGAGGGGAGCAATGCTAGCTCTACCTTGGCAGAGCTCTGGAGAGCGGAGAACTTAACTCTCAGCATGAGAGGGAACTCAGACGCTCAGAAGGGAGCGGCATGCTCATAGGTGACCCTCTAAGTTGAGGGGAGCAATGCCAGCTCGACCAACAAGGAGAGCTCAGGAGGTAGCAGCATGCTCATAGGTAATCCTCTATGCTGAGGGGAGCAAAGCTAGCTCTACCAAACGCTCAGAAGGGAGCGGCATGCTAATAGGTGACCCTCTAAGGTGAGGGGAGCAATGCCAGCTCGACCAACAAGGAGAGCTCGGAAGGGAGCAGAATGCCCTCTATAGTGAGGGGAGCAATGCTAGCTCGACCAATAAGGAGAGCACATAAGACGCCCAGAAGGGTGCGGCATGCTCATAGGTGACACTCTAAGGTGAGGGGAGCAACGCCAGCTCGACCAAGAAGGAGAGCATCGGAAGGGAGCAGCATGCTCATAGGTGACCCTCTATGATGAGGGGAGCAAGCTAGCTCTACCAACAAGGAGAGCAACTTAACAGGGAGGCAGGGAGAGGCCTTACAACCTGAAGTTGCTGACTCACAGAGCTGAAATTCTTTTCAGATGCTCAGGAGGGAGCAGCATGCTCATAGGTGACCCTCTATAGTGAGGGGAGCAATGCTAGCTCTACCTTGGCAGAGCTCTGGACAGCGGAGAACTTAACTTTCAGCATAAGAGGGAACTCAGACGCTCAGAAGGGAGCGGCATGCTCATAGGTGACCCTCTAAGTTGAGGGGAGCAATGCCAGCTCGACCAACAAGGAGAGCTCAGGAGGTAGCAGCATGCTCATAGGTAATCCTCTATGCTGAGGGGAGCAAAGCTAGCTCTACCAAACGCTCAGAAGGGAGCGGCACAGTGGCGATTTCTTTAAGACTGCAAGGGAAGCTCAGCTTCCCCTATAATGTCAAAAAATTAATGGTAAAACATGTACTATTGTGTTAACATTTTATTGATTAAAAATGCGTTAGAACACGTTCATCTCGAAGACGAGTTCGTTCAGAATCAGCTACATATAGCAGGTGACTCGATTTCCTTCTCATATATTCCCGTAGCATCAGTGTATTTGCCTGTTGAAGCCCAGCGTCCATTGACTTCTATGGAGCTGCTTTGAACAGTTTTTTTCAGTGCTTCAAAACTAGACGCTCATTGGATAAATGCTGCGATTATGTCTCTGGGGGTGAATGGAGGAGTGGGCGGGGCTGGACTCCGGGCTTCTGCGTGATGATTGGAGGGTTTGTCAAAAGACTGCATCTCCTTTTGATTGACAGCGATTGTGTCCTATAAGAAGTCGCTGATGCTGAAGCCATTTCAGCCAGTGTTGCCAATTTAGCGACTTTTCAGACCACCCTAGTGACTTTTTAGACCACCCTAGCGACCTTTTTCCCCAAAAGTGACTAGCGACAAATCTAGCGACTTCTTTGACAAACCTTAGCGAGTCTCTGTGATCGCTGGAACTGCCGCAACGGCGCGAGGTGAGCGCGCACGCACCTCTTTCTCTGTTCAGTGAGCGGCTGAGAGGAGCAGCGCGTTCAGTTCAAATAGATATTATGTTGCTTCTCTAATTTTACATGCAAATATAGCCGAAATCACAGCACAGGAATTGTCTTGTCTTATCTTGTGTGTATTATTTGATTTCATCATACGACGGCTCGATTATAAATTAGGATTTTTGTGCAGACTAACTTCTTGGGAGGGAGAGCTGGTTATGTATTCTTAAAGGGCTGCGTTTCAGTCACTATTTCATATTTATCCCGTTGACTGACAACATAAACAGTAAAATATATAAAGGAGAACAGTTTTATTGAGAATTTGGCTGCATTAAAATACAGTATGAGCACAGAGAGACAAACAAATGTAAAAGGCAATATGACGCGATGACGTAATTAATATGCTAATTAGCGCATGACGTCTTCTGGCGACATTTAGCGACTTTTCAAACTGGCTTTAGCTACTTTCCATCGAAAGAAGTTGGCAACACTGATTCGAGCTCAGTTCCATAGTGGACTTTGCAAGTGTATTCAAAAGACAAACTGCTGCAACCTATTTCTTGATATTTGCTTGGCGAAATTGCTGGCCAATTTTCATTATACGTTTCACACAATTATACACCACATTCCTTGTTTCAGTTTAACCTAATTCCCACATTTCCTCCGTCGAGTTTAATGTTTTTTTAGATCGTTTCATTCATTCATTCATTCATACAGTAGGCCAGGCGGTGAACTAGCCAGCTAGCAAATTGCACACGATGGCAGAATTTACGTATAAATAAATGGACCATTTTTATGATGTAGGCCGAAAATGAGCTTCCCCTCTTTGAAAGACCAGCAGCCGCCACTGGAGCGGCATGCTCATAGGTGACCCTCTAAGGTGAGGGGAGCAATGCCAGCTCGACCAACAAGGAGAGCTCGGAAGGGAGCAGAATGCCCTCTATAGTGAGGGGAGCAATGCTAGCTCGACCAACAAGGAGAGCACATAAGATGCCCAGAAGGGAGCGACATGCTCATAGGTGACCCTCTATAGTGAGTGGAGCAATGCTAGCTCGACTAACAAGGAGAGCAACCTAACAGGGAGGCATAGAGAGGCCTAACAACATGAGGCTGCTGAAAGAAGGGAGCGGCATGCTCATAGGTGACCCTCTATAGTGAGGGGAGCAATGCCAGCTCGACCAGCCAGTAGAACATAGGGTGCAGCATGCTCATAGGTGACCCTCTATGGTGAGGGGAGCAAAGCTAGCCCACTGTCTGAAAAACTCCAGAGAAGCTGACACAACAGTGTTTACTTACACCCTAGCACAGGGGCTCAGGGAGATTGCTACTTAAAAACCCCCGGAAGGGGAGCAGTCCCTGAGCTAGCACATAGATATCCTCAGATAGCCATGCACCTTCCTCAAAGGAGGCATCCCTATGTTTTCCAAGAACTGATGTTAAAAGACCCGCAGGTCCAGGCATTGCAGTGCTGGAGACCTGATGACCAAGAAGGCTCCCACAGAAACCTACGACTGGCCACACGATCCAGGGGTATGAGGCCGGGAACAGGGCTCTCATCCTAGCCTGGATCTAGTATCGACGAGTGAGGTCATCACTGCACTGAGTCGAAGGAAAGAGGTGAAAAACACACAAAACAACAGGTCCCAGAATGCAAAGAATGGCTACACAATACCAGTGAACTGTATAACTGGATCGTACTCACCCATCGTACTCGTGTTCTTAAAGCGCAGGTTTCTAGGTTCCCACCTAACCTCGGTCAGGTTGAAATAACGGTGGTTGCAGGGTAATTAGAGAGGGGAATATGAGGGCAGATGACAGGCCCCCCGAGGGAAGGGAGTAGATGTTCAAGTTTTACTCTGGTCCGGACGAGAGTGTTGAGAACGCCTCGTCTGGATCACCTCCCTCAGGTCTTGCCTACCTCTCTTTGGCCCGCGCCTCCCTCTAGCCCTACCCGCAGGCGGGGGAGGGGCACGAGTCGCGACACTAGCCTTCTGTGACCATCTCTGATCCCCAGGCGGAGATGGGCCAGGACCTCTGCGTTGTTTGGGCTCAGACCTGGACCTTCTTGAAATGAAGGTTTTGAAGGCAGCTGAGCGTGCCTTCGGCTCCCTAAACTTCTCGACCACTGTCTCGACGGAGGTACCGAAAAGCTCGAAAGGCGAGACTGGAGCATCGAGAAGAAAGCCCTTCTCTTTCTTCCCAATACTTGCCAGATTTATCCACAGATGTCTCTCCGTTACCACCATGGCCACCATAGACCTGCCCGGCCTGCTTAGTGGCACGGAGAGCCAAATCCGTGGTGCGGCGCAGCTCAGCTACCTCATCAAGCGACAAGCCCTGACCCTTATCCAGGTCTTTCAGCAGATCAGCCTGGTACGCCTGAAACATCGCCATCGTGTGCAACAAAGCGACAGCCTGACCTGCTGCTGCATATGCCTTGCCATTTAAGCGAGATGTTTCTTGAAGGGGCCTAGATGGCAAGGAGGGAGCCTTGAGAGAGGATGTCTTGCCCATAGAGAGATAGCTGGCTAGCGTCTCTTCGACAGGGGGCATCCACTCATAACCGCTTTCATGCATCCCCTCAATGTTAGCATAACTAGTATGCTGGAACATATGAACGTGAGATGAAAACGGCTTTTTCCAGTGCCTCTCAACCACCGCATGGAGATCAGGAAGAAAAGGAAGGCTCACTCGAGCTGGGGGGCTATGGCCCCCAGAAAATCACCCCAAATCCATTCTCACCAAAGCAGGAATCACACAAAGAAGTTTATCCCTAAAACGGTGCAAGAATCCAAATACAGACATTACCTAGGAGAAAATCTGCTGGTGGTGGCAGACAGAGAGATGTGTGGAGTTCAGATAGATGTTGATAAATTGGATTACAGGTTTATAGGGTATTAAAGGTTTTAGGACATAATGATAGAGATTAATCAGGACTGAACCCAATATACCTCTTTAGGATTGTCATTCACATTTTGTATGGTCAAAGCACATTTTCTATAAGGTTTTTTTTTATGCTATGTAAGTGTTTATTGCTGTCTTGTCTTTAGAGGTTTATTCTGCAGGGTTAGTTCACCCAAATTGGAAATTCAGTCATCATTTTCTCATCCTTGCAGTGCTCCAAAATTGCGTTTATATCATGATCATATCATTTGTAATATTGTCACACATTAAAATATTGAATAACATGTTTTCACAAATGAATCACACATTAAATATTTAGAATTTTTTTTTTTTTTTTTTTTGAAAGTCAGTGGGTCAATTACTGAGACATTCTTCAAAATAAATTATTTTGTGTTCCACAGAAGAAAGGACGTCATACAGGTTTTCAAAAGCATGAGTGTAAATGACTTCAGAATCACACACACAGATAGATAGATAGATAGATAGATAGATAGATAGATAGATAGATAGATAGATAGATAGATAGATAGATAGATAGATAGATAGATAGATAGATAGATAGATAGATAGATAGATAGATAGATAGATCAGTCATGTACCAGTCAATTTGATTCAGTCATACTAAATACTTATTATTATTGAATAGCCTACTTAAATACCTGCTGAACTTAGGTAGCTTCTAACTGTGATATTCAATTTTTACCACCTGAAGCACATTTTAGGTTGATGAACAAAACATGTTTCACTGTAAAAATGACTGATAAAATGCTGATAAAAACGGCCTCATTCTCCAATGTTCTATAGAGGCTTGGTGTACTGCTACATTAAAAGAACTGTTATAGATACATTTGTATTTCAGCATGTTTGTGGTGCTGATGTAAAGCTTGTGTCTGATACTAGGGTCTCAGCACGGTATTTGAGTATTTCTGGATTTGCCAATTACCCATTCCCAGTCAAGTTGGGTCACAATGAAAGAGGTTCGACCTATTTCTCTGTGAAAAGCTGCAGCAGCCTGAATAGACAGATTTCAGAGAACAAACTACAGCCCCTGCCCTAAGACCTCCTCTTTCTCATGTGCATGAGAAGAGCCCCAACCTTCACAATACACTCACTGCATTGCTCCTCCATCCAGCCTGTTTAACACACTATAAATTTAATTATTTTGCTATAAATGCCTGGATTACTAATAAATAAATAGACCTACATAGGCTACAGAAATAATAAATAAGCTAATTATATAAGACTAAACAGGTGTTTTGCAGTTACGTAACTTCAAGTGCACAGGCATGTTTCTTTTTGTAAAGAGATTAATTAGAATAAACAAATGATACTTCATGAGTCATGACTTAACATGCCATCAGTTAACTCTGAATTAAACTCATGTGTGTGACGGATGAGATTTAGAGAAAGTGGCACGCACTTTGAGATCAAGAATTGCGTAACAAATGATCGATCCTTTGCATTATTCATTCTCCCACCTGTTAATTAAAAGTGCCTTACCTGATTTCAGTCGGCGTTAAGCTCTAGCAGGCTCCTGTCACAAGAGATGAGCAGGATGACACCAACACGCGAGCCGCACAAACTTTTCCACGCACTCTGAGCGCATCCCTCCCGCGCGCGCCCCATCAGCGTGCACTGACAGGAGCGCTGCACCAATAACTACAACGACCGTCGACCACTATAAAAACAGACGTTTGTGAGGGGATTTTATAACTTTTTTTGAAAGGAGAACTCTAATAACTTGAACTACTGTACATGTTACATTTTACGTACGTACATACATGCACACATAGCCTAAATAAATAAATAAATAAGAGTAGGCTAGATATTCATAAATAGTCTACAGTAATTCAAGGCATTACGGGAGACATTTTTGCGCCAGCTCATTTTACAACTCATAACAGCATTTTATTAACTTATATAATATAATATACCAACCTATTTGAGCAAAATAAATAAACAAAACAAAATAAAATACAATAAAACAAAACAAACATTTTATATAAACTATACTGACAACCAAGTTTTAAAGGGATAGTTCACAAAAAAAAAAAAAAACTAAATAGATAAATAAATAATAAAAATTCTTTCAACATTTACACACCCTTAAATTGTCCCAAACCCGTTTCTTTCTTTTGTTAAACACAAAAGAAAACATTTTGAAGAATGTGGGTAACCAAACAGTTGACGGTAGCCACTGACTTCCATAGTATGGCTAATATCAACTGTTTGGTTACCCACATTCTTCAGAATAGCTTATTTTATATAACTTGACTTGTATTTTTAGGGGGGAAAATAACAATACTGTAAAAGTATATATTACCTTGTTGAATGTAATATCAGTTTTAACCATACGTTATGTGGTGATTTATACTTTTTACTTACAAAACCCATAGTACTTGACCATTAAATAACACTTTTGTCCATCTAAACATACTGTACATGGAAACAGTTAACATTTAGCATTTTACACACACACACACACACACACAGAGGTAGGTAGGTAGGTAGGTAGGTAGATAGATGATAGATAGATAGATAGATAGATAGATAGATAGATAGATAGATAGATAGATAGATAGATAGATAGATAGATAGATAGATAGATAGATAGATAGATAGATAGATAGATAGATAGATAGTGTAATTTTTTATAATTCTATTTATTTCTTTATATTTCTGTATAATGTTTCCTATTTTACAGCATTTTGGGTCAACATAACATGCTTTATAAATAATCTTGGCTTGGTTTGACTCGATAACCTCCAACTCTGTCAATCTAAGCAGTGGATACTAAACTGAAGTGAGTTCCAGTCATTTCCACAGCTTTCCAAACTCATTATAACTGTAGCTGCAGCCGGTTAGTGCTCACTTAAAGCTGTTTAAACCAAGTCTATTTAAACTGCAGGGTCCGCGGGACACCAGCGAGTGCACGGCTGCAAAATTACTTATCCCACTGGTTCAGAATTCATAGGCCTTGATGTGTTTATATGCCCATGTTAGGGATTTTATGCTCGCTTTTGCAGGCAGGGGTTGGAGGTGCTGTTCATGTTTTCAGACTTTTTCCTCCACCAGCAGGAAGGTTATGGTCGAGAGCTCCCTAAGAGATGTGTAATTTACTTTGCTTACCCAGGCTGAACATAAACTAGCAGAGGTCAACACTATGAGTCTAAGAGGGATTTTCTGAGTGTCCCTCTGTATTATCTTCCCTGAATTACCTTTATAAGTGAATATGAATGTCCTTAGAGTGTCAGGAACCACTAATCAGAGTTAAAATGAACTCTACTATACGTAACATGCTGTAATTGCTTTTTAATCTCGGTGCAGGAGGGCAGTAAATGTCCAGCCATGCACGTAATTGGTCCTTCTGCTTTCTCTTAGTTAATACATGCAATGGCTGGACAGCTCTGTTTGAATCCTATCGCAGAAATGTTGTCATTATTCATAATGTGCAATTACAGTGCTTTAAAGGATGATCTGCTTCAATAGAACACTACATGTATTCAAGTGCAAAGTGTTTCCTGAAATTTGGAATATGTAGTGATTGAAAGTCATGAAAAGAAGATGCATGGGTTGGTAAATTTACTCTCTTCCAAACATTGTTGTCCCCTTATTCCACACACAACCAAAAAATCTACCCCTGTAATTATGGATAATGCAAATGCATTTCTCTCCTCTGAGGTTTAGGCCCTCTCTTCATGGATTATGGTGTGTGGAAAGCCAGTTTTGCATTAGAAGGATCAGAGTGCACACGAGGGACGTTCTGAAACCTCATTCAGTGCCTAGGCCTACCCCTGTAATAGGCCACTATTGTCCTAAAAGATGCCTTTTTGTTGTCATGGTGATGCCGACTATGTGGAATGCACAAAGTCACTTAATGAGCTGCGTCGTTCAGCTTGTTCCATTGTAAATCATTTCTGATGTGTGTATTTTAAGCTGGCACTCGGACAAATATAGATAGTAGTTAAGACACATCAATCACATAATTCGGGAAAAAAAGTTCTCTTCAATGTTTAACAAAACCGTTTGTCTTTAGATATTTCTGCATTTGGAGTATCTCTCAGATGTTTCCACCACTGAATAAAAAAGGTAATTGCAAATTTGCATTTCACAGACTTTTTTCTCCCGCAATTGTATGTTTATGTCTTGCAATTATTTTTTCTCAGAATTGTGAGATATAAACTGCAACTGCGAGAAATAAAAGAAATAGGCCTGAAGAGTTTATATCTCACAATTCTGTGGGAAAAATGGTGTTACTATTATGTTAGGTTTTGTTAAATTGTTAATATGTTATTATTTATTATTTTTTTAATGGTTTTTAAAATAGTGTTCACACAGTGTCACACAGTGTTTTTGGCAGTGCTTGTGTCTGACTGAGACAAGAAATTATGTAATATGAGAGATGTAGTCATTGAATATATTTTGTTCCAAAACAATGCAAATAATCTACAGTTTAGCCCACACAGATAGTTGGTTTGGAAAAAGTGACCAAAACATTGAGAAATTTGTCCTAGGGATTGTAAAAAGTGTAAATGAATGCCTTGCCTCCGGTAATATAGTACTGCCCTCTAGTGTAAGTGTAAGAAACAAACCACACAAGTGGCATGGGACCACTTGAGCATGTACAGCACATCCCAGGCGCAGCACTTACATTCAGTATCAAAAATCACACACGCCTCCAACATTCTAGAACTGCTCAAGGCTTTAGTAAGAGCAGGCTGCTGTTAGAGATAACACAGTCAGGAGACTCACTACGCTTGCAGAGTCTCTGATGGCGCTTGGCACGTCTCACTCACTCATGTAGAGAAGGACAGAGAGCTGAATGTGGGTTTAGACAAGCTTTTCAAACCTCTGGCACTGTGATGAGACAGAGAATTGGAAAACAGTATAAACAAGGTAATATTAAAAGTGTACTCAAGTCATTTCCTCATTAAAAAGTTATACAGAAAATAAATAACAAGGCTTTCTGAAAAAATATTGTTTGAAATAATGTGTACTCATATGAGATGCAAGCATCTAGACATGAAAGAAATTACATGGAGCAATTGAAATTCGTTACTGGTCACTTTAGCTCAAAGAGTAGATTGATAGATTAATAAAATTACACTTTTTTAGTGCAAAAATCACTGCAAAATTTATAAACTAACTTCAAAAAAATCTGAAATTGCATTTCATGACCTCTGTAAGGAATCAAATTCAAGTAACCAAGACAGCTTTACTCCGAGCTGTCTTTAACTGTCATCTACCTCCATCTCTGACGCTCTTGGATCATGCTGCAGAAGCTTCACAGCTAAATTTAATTCCAGGCAACCTGTTTATGTGAATTCTGAGCTGTCAATTACACGGAACTCGACTCATATGCAACATAAGCGAAGATACTGCACACTAGAGGGCACTCACTTGCTTTGACTTGGTCTTTGACAGTCTTGTCCCTACAGTTAAAAGAAAATCAAATATATTGAAGCAAATATAGCGCTTACCAAACATAAGAGAAAATGTGGCCCAATGTGAAAGTTTAATGAAGGAATACTGCATATTTGGTTTCCTGTTTGTTATGTAAGTTAATGATATTAAACATAAATGTCCAGCTCAAAACCTTCTCGACAATTTTGACTTGATTTGTTTTCTTGTCAATGTTGACAAGAAGTAACATCATTTGTTACTGTTCTACATACTAAAGTATGGTGGGAAGTAAATCTTTTTTTTTTTTTTTTTCATTTTCTCAATATTTAAAAATATTGAGAACAATACTCAACAATTTAATCCTGTTATTCAAGGTAGTATATCAAATATATTTTTTAATGCTACAAAGGTGTACAATTACATTTCTTTTTTAATAAGTACAGTATCTCACAGAAGTGAGTACACCCCTCACATTTTTGTAAATATTTTAATATATCTTTTCATGTGACAACACTGAAGAAATGACACTTTGCTACAATGTAAAGTAGTGAGTGTACAGCTTGTATAACAGTGTAAATTTTCTGTCCCCACAAAATAACTCCACACAGTCATTAATGTCTAAACCGCTGGCCACAAAAGTGAGTACACCCCTAAGTGAAAATGTCAAAATTGGGACCAAAGTGTCAATATTGTTATGGTATGTGGTTGTAGTATAAAGCGCACGACGAGGAATAGGAGAAAAGGCGGTTTTTAATGATCATCAACACACATTTACAAACTTAACTAACTTAAGATCTGACAAAAGACTAGGGAGAACTCAGGACTTATAAAGAACAGGGAACAAAGGAGCAAACAAGATAATTAATATAACACAGGTGATGAGGATGAACGAAGATTAACTAATGACAGGAAACTAGAACAGGAAAAACCAAATAAGGGCAAAAGGGAAACTAAACAGAAACCAAACCGTGACAAATATTTTGTGTGGCCACCATTATTTTCAAGCACTGCCTTAACCCTCTTGGGCATGGAGTTCACCAGAGCTTCACAGGTTGCCACTGGAGTCCTCTTCCACTCCTCCATGATGACATCACGGAGCTGGTGGATGTTAGAGACCACGCTCCTCCACCTTCCGTTTGAGGATGCTCCACAGATGCTCAATAGCTTTTAGGTCTGAAGACATGCTTGGCCAGTCCATCACCTTTACCCTCAACTTCTTTAGCAAGGCAGTGGTCGTCTTGGAGGTGTGTTTGGGGTCGTTATCATGTTGGAATACTGCCCTGCGGCCCAGTCTCCGAAGTGAGGGGATCATGCTCTGCTTCAGACATGTTGGCATTCATGGTTCCCTCAATGAACTGTAGCTCCTCAGTGCCGGCAGCACTCATGCAGCCCCAGACAATGACACTCCCACCACCATGCTTGACTGTAGTCAAGACACACTTGTCTTTGTAGTCCTCACCTGGTTGCCACCACACACTTTTGACATTGTCTCATCAGACCACAGGATAATGGTTCCAGTAATCCATGTCCTTAATCTGCTTGTCTTCAGCAAACTGTTTGCGGGCTTTCTTGTGCATCATCTTTAGAAGAGGCTTCCTTCTGGGATGACAGCTATGCAGACCAATCTGATGCAGTGTGCGGCGTATGGTCTGAGCACTTACAGGCTGACCCCACACCCCTTCAACCTCTGCAGCAATACTGGCAGTACTCATACATCTATTTCCCAAACACAACCTCTGGATATGATGCTGAGCATGTGCACTCAACTTCTTTGGTTGTTCTAATAATAATAATAATTCGTTATATTTATATAGTGCTTTTCAAGGCATTCAAAGCGCTTTACATACAAGGGGGGAATCTCCTCAAGTTATTAACAGCTACTATTCAAAAAGTAATCAAAAAAGTAATCAGTTACATTACTTTAATAAAGTAATTGAAAGTTACACTACTTATTACATTTTAAGTAGGGTAACTTGAAATCTGTAACCTATTACATTTCCAAAGTAACCTTCCCAACACTGCTTATCTGAATCCCATTCTCATATTTCTATAAAGCTTGCAATATTTACATATTTAAGTATTATACATACTATATGTGACTGTGATGGATCTCCAATTTTTTTGTATAGTACGATAATTTTCTGTATGATAATTAAACCTCATGCTTATATAAAATGTTTAAGCATGCATGCAGGCATTCGCACACACACACAGTTTTAAGTATTATTCACCATTGAGCAAGACACAAACATACTGTCAGGCAGATCTGTCAGGTTTAATATGTTATTTAATGAAGGATTTTGTGAGTTAATAATTAATGTATAATTAAAGAATAGCAAATGAACATTGAAGCCGGCCAGTGTGCAGACATCAGCCAGCTCCTTCTGAAAGGCACTGAAGCATTTAAGATTGGCTACTGAGCGTTCTTATTAGCCGCATGCTGATTAAACAAAAGCATTCCCGGAGAGTGGTCTCTGATCTGCCTTTCCGCTATTGTGTTTTTTCTGTACAGGACCACCAACGCTGCTTATTTTAAGAAGTGCTTAATTAATTAGTTTGATTGTTCTAATTTTAACCATTCGGAGGCTCGGAAATCATCAGTAATGATTGACTGTGCTCAACACTGCACATCCCCTCCAATCTTCACCTGAAATATTCTTAACCCTCTCTGAAACAGCAAAGACTATGAAGAGAACGTTTGTTTTACTAATGAAAATTTATTATATTACTACCATAAATCTCACTGGCACTAGTTCTGTCATTGTGTATCTGCCTTGAATTATTTGCAACCTTCATATTTGTGGCAATAAAATGTTTGATCCAGGCCATCTGTTGCTTAAAAGACTTACAATTCGGTATTTGTTTAATTCATTGCACTTAAGGGAAGAAACCATGGTAACAAGTGTTTAGGTGGCAATTATGATTATCTCTTCTGTACTACATTATATACTATTCATTGCATGAAAAAATGATTTCAGAGCTTTCCTGTTTGCAAGCATACAGTATACTGAAGGAACAGTTCACCCAAAATTTAATTTTACTAAACATTTACTCATCCATCAAAGATGTAAATGAGCTTGTTTCTTCATCAGAACTGATTTGGAGAAAAATAGCATTGGACATCACTTGCTCACCAGTGGATAATCTGCAGTGAATGGGTGCCGTCAGAATGAGAGTCCAAACAGATAAAAACAACACAATAATCCACAAGTACTCCACACCACTCCAGTCCATCAATTCCATCTATTTATCTTGTAAAGTAAAAAGATGCATGTTTGTAAAAATCCATCATTAAGATGTTTTTCACTGCTAAAATACGAATCCTCAATCTATAATATTGCTTTCTCCAGTGAAAATGTAATTTTATCTGAATCAGGAGAGAAATATGCAGATCTTACAGAAATATGACGTTTCTTACAAACATGCAGTTTTTCACTTCACAAGATGTTAACTGATGGACTGGAGTGGTGTGGATTACTGGTATGTTTTTATCAGGTGTTTGAACTCTCATTCTGACGGCACCCATTCAGTGGGTCATCAGTGCGATGAGCAAGTAACATAATGATACATTTCTCCAAATCTGTTACCTCAAAGAAACAAACTCATCTACATCTTGAATGGCTTGAAGGTGAATGCATTTTCAGCTAATTTCCTTTTTTGGTTAACTATACCTTTAATCAGTCATTTTGTCTCAGTAACGCATTGTTATATAAAGCAGGTTTACATCCAGTCATTCCAAATTACAGTTGTTTTATTTTATCTCTACATGTCTTTCAAAAACTGATTTACATGAGTATTTGAGAATTGGTGGTGATTGTTTTCCAGACTGGAGTATTCCAGTGACTTAACAACCAGCGCGAGAAAGCAAATAACTTGCCATTTATGATCTTATGTGGTCGTTCATTGCTGCTGTCAAAAAGCTTTTAGTGTCAACCCTTTGGTAAATATGCTGAATGAAGCCGCTCTGTAATGAACATGTGTAGGCTACAAGTGTGTGGCAGGATGATTGACAGCTCTCTGGCTGCCTTGTAACTTCAATTTGATGATCAGTGACTCCAGCATGTAGGAAATAGATCTTGTTTACCCTTTTTGATATTGGAGACTTTTCAGAAGAAAACTGCTTTCTTGTAAGTGTGTTGGACGAGACTTTAATATAGCTTGAACAGGAGAAATAGAGAGATTTGATACATAAAGTATAATATAGACAATTACCTAATTATGGGTTTGTATTAGGAAATTGTCATAACTCTCCTAAACCTGTACCAAAAACAGTGGAACTTTATGAGAAGTGTGACTTCTTGTGTTTAAATCCTGTGTTTGTTCCTTTCCTTTCCTTTATGACATTCAAACCAAAAATAAACAAAATTAAAGACCATATCATCCTCTGCTTATACGAGTAAACATTTCATTTGACTCAAACACACAGAAGTGAAGTGGACCAGAGAAATTCAAGAGCACACAGGACTTTATAGAGAAATCAAGCCAACAACCAAATCAAATATATTTTTACATCCTCATAAGAAAATTATGTGCAAAACTTGCCCTAGTATTGCTACACTAGGGTGTTCTGGGTGGTTCCTATAAGCCATTGCTTGAGTGCTTTAAAAGTGCAGACACATTAGCAAAATTTTGTTTCTTTGCCTACTGTCAACAGGGTAGTGATTTATGAAGATGTAGAAGTCACTTTCAAATCAAACAGCTTTCTGTTGGTCAATAGAACGAATTTGCTTGACGCTAATTTTGCCCTCACATGCAATTCCCGATCACATGGATTCATGCGAGTTCATTTGCAAACATTTGCTAAGTAAGTGTTTTTTAGTGTGCTGTAGATGCTAGGATGTTCTAAAATAGTTTAAGTGTACTGCTATGTGGTTACTAGAGTGTTTTTTAGTGCATTTGCTTTGTGGTTGCTAGGGTATTCAGTGTTTTTAGTGCATTGCATATGCGTTTGCTAGTGTGTTGTTTAACAGCAGTTGTGGTAGCTCTGCTTGTTTTTTTAGTGTGTTGATATATGGTTGGTACTGTGCTCTGAATTGTAGTGTGTTGCTATGCGTTTACTAACATGTTCTGAGTGGTTGTAGTGTGCTATTCATGAGTGCCTAATGGCCGCTGCTAACGCCCTGGAGCTCACATCTCCGAAAACGTCAAAGCTAATTTTCAAACAGACAATATCTTTATTAACAAAGTGCAGATTTGAAGTCTAAACAAGTACATTCTCACCTAAAAAAACAACTCTTAATACTACATTCCGTGACACGAAATGGTATTGTTTTTAAAATTATAATGGATTTGGGCATCTGTCATGACACTTGCTGTGAGAAATACCACAAGCAGAGAAACCGACTGAGCCTGGTTTCTCCCAAGGTTTTTTTCTCCATTCTGTTACCGATGGAGTTTTGGTTCCTTGCCGCGGTCGCCTCTGGCTTGTTTAGTTGGGGACACTTCATTTCCAGCGATATCGCTGACTTTATTGCACAGAGACTATTAGAACTGAACTGAGCTGGATGATGCCATCACTGAAATCAACTGAAAATTGAGTGTTGACAATCTTGACATTTTACATTATTGACACACTATTTTCCTATTTTGATATTGTGCAGTTGCTTTGACACACTTTTTATTGTTAAAAGCGCTATATAAATAAAGGTGACTTGACTTGATGCAAACAGTGAAATGGCTGGAGTGCTGTTATCACTAGAATATCACACTCTTATCAGCCAATCAGATTCCAATAAAAAATTACTGCTTACTGCTTATATCAAATGTATTTCCAGGATGTTTCACACGATGTTAAAATGTAACAGGAGGAACTTGTATTGTGACAGCAGAGTTATTGTTTTTTGGAAAGCTTTCCGGAGGAAGTCCACTCACAATATACTGTACAAGAAAATTATCAATCTATTTTAATCTATCTTTTTTAAACAAGCCTCAAGCTCCTCAATTTTTGCACCAGTATCACAACCTTGCAGCTCTCCCTGAGCCCTGGGGTCATTTAATATGGAGATTATTCACGTAATTAAGCCTGCCTATAATTGTGTGTATCGGGTTACTCAAAGTTGCATCACACTAAAATTGCGGGCGATAGACTTTTGCACCAGACAATACACAATTTCCAGCTGTGAATGCTTTTATGAAACAAAAACTCCAAAGCTAGATTCAGCTCCAGTGAATGTAGTCTGTGAAGCCTGTTATTGTTGCAGCACATTAGCATATTGATCCTATGGTCTCAAAACTTTGTGCTCTACAGCCTCTTTGTTTCGCTGTTTAGAAATGCAACCACAAACATCCTGCCTCAGCACCGAAGCAGAGAAAAGAGCAGTCTGGTGAAAAGAAGTACTGAAATATTTATTTGAGATGCATATTCAGCTTTTTTGACCACAATTTGACTGTGATCCATCTCCATGAGCAGGCGGATTAATAATTGAGCCCCAGTTAAATAACTGACAAATGAGATAGCCATGTGAACAAGGGAAAAAAAAATATGGAGGATGAGGTGAGACGAGAAAGAGGAAAGCTGGTTTGAAAACATGAGGAGGAATATGATTGCCAACATTGGTTGCATCCAAACCGAACCAGCATTTCTACCACCAAAATGTGTTTTTCACACTTTTTTTAAATGCGACACAGAAGCACAGGAAACAATGAATTAGCTAGATGATTTCTGGTGGTCTTATCACCCATATTGATTTCATGCTCTTGACTCGAATGAGAAACTAATGTTGTAATTAAGGGCTGAATAATTTTTGTTTTTAATGAAACTTTTGATTTTACATGTTATATATTATATTATTATATTAATTTACCAAAAAGGATTATACAAAATGCATGTTATTTTTTTATTTAGTGCCATCCTGATTGAGATATTTTACTTACATATAGTCCAAAAGACAAGATAATAGCTGAACTTCTAAAAAATAACTTTTCCAGCATCTTTTGCATTTTTGAACCATTTCCATCAGTGACTGTATGATTTCGAGATCCATTTTTTCACACTGACGACAACTGAGGGACTCATATGCAACTATTACAAAAGGGTCAAACATTAAGTGCTTTCGCACCAGAGAGACCTTTTCATAGTTGTGCTGCTCAATATTTTTGTGGAAACCATGATACATTTTTTGATAAATACAAAGAACAGCATTTATTTGATTATTTTTTCAAAAGTCTTTATTTCACTTTTGATCAATTTAATGCAACATTTCATGCATAAAATATATATCCACATATATATATTGTATTTTATTTGATATTTTTTATTTATTACTATTACTATTAGGGCAGTCGTGGCCTAATGGATAGAGAGTTGGACTTGTAACCTGAAGGTTGTGGGTTCGAGTCTCAGGTCCGACAGGGATTGTAGGTGGGGGGAGTGAATAACCAACACTCTGTCCACCACGACTGAGGTGAGACCCTTGAGCAAGGCACCGAACCCCCAACTGCTCCCTGGGTGCCGCGGCATTGGCTGCCCACTGCTCCGGGTGTATGTTCACTACTGTGTGTACACTTGGATGGGTTTAATGCACAATTAATCACAAATTCCGAGTATGGGTCACCATACTTGGCCACACACCACTTCCCCTTCCCTGTTTAGGCTTTACCGACAATCTAACAATGATGTGAATTTCTGCCTTACCTCGTTTCATCGTTGTTTTACTTTGTAAACCACTGCAGCAAATAATGGTAGAAAAGAGTTCTGGTCTCTTGTCTTTTGTCACAAAAACCACGACACCAGGTCGGACTTAAACAGTGTTTGGAGAAAAGATTTCAATTAAGAGCGGTTTGATTAAATCTCAATTTACTGGAGTCAACAAAGCTTTGCCTGACTCCCACTCATGTTGTGCCGTGGATCTCAAGGCCAGATTGGCATTTGGAAGTGTTTAGACCCGCCACCTGCTCCCGTCTCATTTCCCTCCCCATAACGGGAACGCAGGCACAGACGGAGCCGCGGTCTGTCTGGGATAAGTTATCGCTGTCATGTGCCTCCGAGGGCCACGTGGTCCGATTGTCATCCTGCATCCCACCAACTCCACAGACCAACCCAATAAGGATTTATGTCTAGGATGCTGTCCTCTCATTAAAGTCCACCATGTACTCTCTTGGAGAAGGTAAATTCAACCTGCTCAGGCGTAATAGACCCCTCCACCATTGCACGGCAGTGCACAATGAGAGGCAGAGAGGGCCATTAGTCTTATGCTGCCCGACTAGCAGCAGGCAGGATAATGAACTAAGGAGAGGGTTAGGGCACCCAGAGGAAATAAGGCTCACACTGCAGAGGTAAATTCACCAAAAGAGACAAATACTGTGAAGAGCATGGGCCTCAAACTGACAAGGAGGGATATAAAAAAGTTTTTAGTGCTTATTGAGTGGATATATATTTTCACATATTTATTTATTTGTTTGCTTATTCCTTCATTTACGAGAATTTCAGATGCTTTAACAGGGAAAAAGCCTCGTCTTGAGAGCATATTTTCATTTAAGAGTGTAGCCTCAAGGCAAGGCAAAGCAAAATGCTGTGACGGGAGTTTTAAATTGCGACACGTCTACAGTGTGTAAAGTGCCTTGCTCGGTTTGTTTATGAATGTGCATTATATCGCCACTTAAAGCCAACATAAAGAACAGTGATAAAGCAAGACACTGGATTTTAGGAATATATTCACACTGTACTAAATATGATGCATGATGCATTTCCATTAGACAAAACCGTCTGTGGAAGGAATATGACTACAGTCAAACAGCAATTCAAAATGCCAATTACCATTTTCAGAATACACATCCGCCCTTGGCGAGTACAAATAGATAGTTCTGGGCTCCATGAGTAATTGATCTCCTATGGTCATCACCTCAGAGAAGAATAACAAAAATGGGATGTATGGTCAGTGTTGCGCGGTGATGGCCTTACGTGCATTTCCTTTAGTGATGCTGAGTAAGCTTTGCCTGGAGCACAGAGGTTTCTCTCTATGCCTTCCAAACTGGATGAAGACCAAGTCCCTGTCAGCATTTGTTTTTGTCACCCTGTTCTCTACGCCAGATGGTTTGACAGTCTTGCCAGGAGCTGTTATTGCCTTCATAGATATGCTTCTCTTGACAACACGTAAGTAAACTTAAGCTAAAGGCAAGAGAGGGTAATTACACATAGACTAAGCTGAGCTCCATTCCAGTGATTATGGCACTTGGCACGCACTGCTGCGAACTGGATTTGATTGGATTGAACTACAGAATGTTGCATTTGTTGCTGTATTTTGTAGCGATGTCATTGGTTATGGTTGTGTTTGTGAAAATCATTAATCTTTAAAGAAAACAAGTCGTGTTGCAAATGCATGTAATTAATGTAGCCTACTGTTTTCAGCACTGTAGAGGGTTTGAGTAAATGTAATTAGTACTTAAGTATCTTTTTGGCAACTTTGTAATTTGAATGAGCATCAAAGAGTACACTCTAAAAAATGTTGGGTTATTTTATTAGGTTGTTTTTATAATTTTTTACACAAGTGGGTAGTTTTTCTGTAACTAAGCTGCTGGGTCATTTCTAATGCTAAGTTATTTTTTCTACCCAACCGCTGGCTTGAGCCTGTCTCCAACAAAACAACCCAGCTGCTGAGTTACAGTCAGATCACGGGCTTTTTGAGTCCTCTACAGGACAGAGTGGTTCTCAGTGCCGCTGCCGATTTGGTTTACTTCTTCAGCGAAATAAAGGTTTGTATATGTTTTTTACTGTGTCTTTAAAAGTCTTTACTGTGCTGTAAATTATATTATTTTACGCAACGCAACATGAAGATGGGGAAGTTGTGGCCTAATGGTTAGAGAGTCGGACTCGTAATCCAAAGGTTGCGGGTTCGAGTCTCGGGCCGGCAGGGATTGTACGTGGGGGGAGTGAATGTCCAGCGCTCTCTCCACCCTCAATACCACGACTGAGGTGCCCTTGAGCAAGGCACCGAACCCCCAACTGCTCCCCGGGCGCCGCAGCATAAATGGCTGCCCACTGCTCCGGGTGTGTGTGTGTTCACTGCTGTGTGTGGCACTTTGGATGGGATAAATGCAGAGCACGAATTCCGAGTATGGGTCACCATACTTGGCTGTATGTCACTTCACACTTCACTAAAGATGAGGTTGTCAGTCAGCTGTGTCAGCAGCGGTCACTTCGCACGATGGAAACGCATTTTGCCTTGCATAACATAAATGGATTTTATTCATTACAATACTGGGTTTAATTTAAATTTGATGTTAAAATATGTTCACTAATCTCAGTACTGAGATTTATGTTAATGGGCAGGTTTTGGAGTCAGTCACGGCATCTTTCAGCTACGAGTGAAACGCGAGGCCACGGTCTGAAGTTCCCCGGCGAACAGCAGCCCTTCACCTGCTCAGATTTCGGCGACACACCAGCATGCGAATTAGCACTATTTTGGTAAAAAATGATTACAGAGAACGGCTGAATACACTTAAATTAAAATGCTTTTAATTTTAATTTTTTTTGTTTGTTTCTAAAATGCTTGTTGAACGAATTTAAATATATGCAATATTGTAAACTATGCTGTATTCATCCAAATAAATTAAATTTGTCTTGTATTCTGTCCATGTGTTCTTGCTTAATAATAAATGTTTATCTTTTGATTATTGCTGTTGCCTCTGGTAATTCCAGCCCATTTTAAGGCAGCAATAAAATAATTTTTAAACAATAGTTGATTTAAATAAAAAATAAAAAACAGTATGTTGGGTAAAAACATTAACCCAACCAGCTGGGTCAAAATAACCCAGCATGTGTTCTGTCCAATATTTACCCAGCGCTGGGCTGCCAAATAACCCAAGTTGGGTTGTTTTTAACCCAGCATTTTTTAAAGTGTAGGAACTTCTCTACTTGACTACTTTTTCACATAGGTACTCTTTGCTCCACTATGTTTATAATAAGTAATGCAATACTCATAACATTTTACATAGCACCTAACTTTTTCTGCAGACTGGTTTTGGGCACAGGACACACATTTTTACTGTGTGATACTGTAACTATAAGCAGCACAACAGTTTATATGTAATATTTATCCAAAAATGGATAAATATTAATTCTGCTGTTTAAAACAAATAAAGAACAGGACAGTGGTTATTATGTGCAAACAGCGGGAAACTCAATATTTGCGCAGTGTACACGTGAAAATATAAATTCCGATTTGAAGCTTGTGATATATAAACATCAACCAGATCACTTTATTTAGCGTTCATGTAATCACTACATTCAGATTCATAAATCGGAATGAATTCAGTCCAATTTAAACAAAAATAAAGCATAGCCAGAAAAGCCTAAGTGCATGTGAGTACATTAGCAGCTAGTTGCTGAATTACAGAATTAGGCTAATTTTATAATGCTGCCACTGGTTGTGTTTTAGTCCGTGACCGTGAGTCAGAGGGGGAAAAAAATGAACAAACATGATTTAAACCTAGGTGAAAGCCCTGAAAGGTGACCCCTTGGAATGTGATTAGGCTGGTTTTAACTACCAGTGGGCCTTGTTTTGTTACACAGACCTGGCAACCGTGAGAGTGATATAGCCAACTACTGGCCTAGCATGCATAATACAGAGTTTTTAGTCATTTTCGCAGATCCATGTGAACAGGGATCATTTTGACAATGTTGTCATCTGTATTGGAAACTTTTCAAAAACATAAAGTACATCATTGTTGTGTAAACACACCTATATATGAGATGAGGTCATGGCTGCAGCCAGTCATGAGGTCGAAATGTTTTACTTAATATTATATTTATATGTTATCCTGAAGAGAGACTTTTTTGAAGGATATTGAGGTGTTTTATTTCGGTTTTAGAAAATAAAAGTAATTTTCTCTTTAAAGGGTCATCAGATGCGACATGCACTTTTACAAATTGTTTGAACTGAAATATGTGTTGACAGTGTGTACACAACCACCCTATAATTATAAAGATCCACCCAGGCCCTCCCACGATTGCTGACTGACACTACCTTAGACCAGCCCTGAGTGAACTGTCACAAAGTCACATTCAAGGAAAGTCAGTTCACCCGGCCGCCCTATTTGCAATGCCTCCGGGCAGCTCAAACAAGTCCAAGTCCTATCTAAATGAATGGGGGAATCCTGAAATCTCAAAAACTGCTCGCTGAACTCATGATTAAATTACATATTTCAAATCAGCAACAAAATCTGAAATAAACTGCCCCATGAATGTTGTTTCTTATAGACCAGCCAATAGCAATGGATCGACCAGCCTTCGCATGAGCATTGTGCATGATCTTTGGCTGGTCCAGCCATAGATAGATATACATAGATGCCTCATTAGTGACTGTTTCTATGGGCCGCTATATGTAAACTTGACGTCATTCACCATAGTAATCACTGAATATTCGAAAGATGCCACAATCCTGCACAGAGTGGCTCAGCGGCTCTCTGCGAACCTACAGTATGGTGAATGATGTCAAAATTACCGTTCCAAGATGGCGGCCACATCTACGT
The DNA here is from genome assembly GCF_936440315.1 of Barbus barbus. NCBI lineage: Eukaryota > Metazoa > Chordata > Actinopteri > Cypriniformes > Cyprinidae > Barbus > Barbus barbus. The sequence goes on from NC_136718.1 coordinate 8,679,693, forward strand.
GCCTGGACCGGTCAAATAGGGTGTCTATATATGTCTATGGACTATCCCGCCATATTGCGCATTGCAGTTTCTCCCATTCATAAGTATAGGAGTGAACTGTCTTTGTATTTATATACAAGAAATAGATGTATTTCTATATATCTTTGTATTCTCTACTCCGGAGCAGGAGTAGACAAGAATGGCTCCTAAGCGATTGAGGTGTTTTGTTGCTGGATATAATAATGAACATAGCACTCATCATTTACTCCCTACATCTGAGCCACTGAAGGGGAAGGGAAGTGGTGTGTGGCCAAGTATGGTGATCCATACTTGGAATTTGTGCTCTGCATTTAACCCAAGTGCACACACACAGTAGTGAACATACACCGGGAGCAGCGGGCAGCCAATGCTGCGGCGCCCGGGGAGCAGTTGGGGGTTCAGTGCCTTGCTCAAGGGTCTCACCTCAGTCGTGGGGAGGAGAGAGTGTTGGTTACGCACTCCCCCAACCTACAATCCCTGCCGGACCTGAGACTCGAACCCACGACCTTTGGGTTACAAGTCTGACTCTCTATCCATTAGGCCACGACTGCCCCAAAAATAAGGGAAAGGGAAGTGGTGTGTGGCCAAGTATGGTGACTCGGAATACTCGGAATTTGTGCTCTGCATTTAAACCCATCCAAGTGTACATACACCTGGAGCAGTGGGCAGCCAAAGGCGCCCGGGGAGCAGTTGGGGGTTTGGTGCCTTGCTCAAGGGTCTCACTTCAGTCGTGGTATTGAGGGTGGAGAGAGTGCTGGTTATTCACTCAGTTCTTTTTATTAAGTTCAGCCCCCGCAGTGGATTACCTTTGTTTTTGAATGGAATGCATCCTCCAATCTGCCTAAATGCATTTATGTTCCAGCCTCACCTACAGAAGTAGTAAGTATAAGGTTCTTTAATGAATCTTTGCAAATCGCCTTTCCTAATAATGTGCTAGTTAGGAAATTCCATGGCTAAAGTAAACAGTCTCATGAGCAGTGGCGGAGCCAGTGGGGTGTCCAGGGTCCACCCCAAAAATTAATATGCTACGATTTCCTTTTCTTTGTTTAATCGTACTGAAATTAGGGTTTATTTTAGCCTCGAACTCAAGGATGTGACGCGTTTGGTGTTCTGCATCACGCTTAGTCTAGTCCATTTCCAACCTCTCACACACATGCTCTCGTGCCACACGTTCTTTTACGGAGTGAAAAAGATCGCAGAGCAGAGAGGACATAAACAACGAGCTGACGGACACGACAGAACAGGTCACTTATATTAACATGAAACAAAGTCTCAGAATTCAAAGAATTTCAAACAATAAAAACAGTTTCGGGGCTGGTTAGTGGCTGGCGTGACGGTCCGGATCATACGCGCTCCCACTTTTTAAGTTCAAGCGAAGCAGGAGTGCATTCTTATTAGCATGAAGTAAACACTGAATGAACATCCGATCCATGTTTAATGATACACTACAACTTACTGAATGTATAGTGTCTCAAAACATTGTCACATAACAACAGAAATCCACCCAGAGTCCATAAACTTGTGAGAAAAAAAGATAATTTTTTATTATAATTAATAAAAATTAATAGATACAACGTTATTATAAAAATGGTCTAATATGAACTTGTATACAAACCAACTGTTACTTTAACCTTAACAACAGGGTTCCCTGAATAGTTTAGTTTAGAAATAATGAGAAAAAATTGTTTACATTACCAGTCAAAAGTGTTTTAATGTTTTTAAAGTATTCTGTTCTGCTCATCATTTATTTGATCCAAAATACAGCAAAAACAGTAATATTGTGAAATATGTTTACTATTTAAAATAACTGCTTTCTATTTGAATATATTTTCAAATGTAATTTATTCCTGTGATTAAAGCTAAATTTTCAGCATCATTACTCCAGTCTTCAGTGTCACATGATCCTTCAGAAATCATTCTAATATACTTATTTGCTGCACAAGAGACGTTTGTTTAAATCATTATTATTATAAATATTGAAAACAGTTGAATAATTTTTTTCAGGATTATTTTAATGAATGCAAAGATCATAAGATTAGCATTTATCTGAAATAAGTTTTTTTTAAGCTTGTTTAATTCAGTATAATGATTTATTTATTTATTGGGGGGGGGGGTATTATAGAAATTAATACTTTTATTTAGCAAGGATGATTTAAATAGATCAAAAGTGATGATAAAGACATTTATAATGTTACAAAATATTTCTATTTCAGATGAATGCTGTTCTTCTGAACTTTCTATTCATCAAAGAAACCTGAAACAAATCTACTTGACTGTTTTCAATAATAAAAATAATAAATGTTTTTTTAGCCAAAAAAAATCTGCTTTAAAATGACAGGAATAAATTACATTTTAAAATATATTCAAATAGAAAGCAGTTATTTTAAATAGTAAAAATATTTCACAATATTACTGCTTGTGCTGTATTTTGGATCAAATAAATGCAGGCTTGGTGAACACAAGATAATTAAAAAAAACATTAAATATCTTACTGTTCTAAAACTTTTGACTGTGTTAATCACGGGCTTGTTAATTATTCATGAATAATTCTCACTCCAGCCACTGGTTAATGAGGTGATAGAATTAAGAGAAATAAGTTTCAATAGACTAACATTTGAAGTTATGGTAGGAATGTATAGCTAATGTGTGGTAATGTGAAGTAATCAGCAACTGTAGGATTTATTCATGCTTTTTTATGCCAGGTTGGAGTTATACACTAATTTTCTGTCATGGTCCATGGACCCCCTGAATTAGCCTTGGCCACCCCATGTATAAAACTCTAGCTCCGCCACTGCTCATGAGAAGGGCTTGTGGCCCCATGGAAGAGAGGGGCGGGGTGAGCAGAGCTCATTAGCATTTAAAGGAACAAGGACTAAAACAGTGTGCTGAAAACAGCTGATTTTGACAAGGTAAAAGGGGTGTTGTTTTACACAACCATTGAGAAATTTGAACCAAAGTATGTTATAGACTTTTTATTAAAGATTTAAGACCCTAAAGTATCATATCAACTTCCGATGACCCCTTTAAGGTATCTCTACATTTACTTTCAGGTACTTCTTACACCTGTTACTCTTTTGCATTTCATATTAGATGGATATGTTTCCTCAGTTTTTGTAATTTTACTCCACATTTTTCTCTCCTTACTTCAGGTGAGTCCCATCATTCTGCACTATTCTACCACACTTTTTACAAACAGTAGTGTAAGTAGTAGTGTACTCACTCTAAAAAATAGTGTGGTGTATTGCAACAACAACATAGTGGGAGGAGCTAAACGTGCTTAACATACGATTACAGTGTGATATTTCTTTAAACAGTTAAATAAAATTAAAGTTTATACTAAGGTACTTACATTTTGTTTTGGACCTGAGAATCGATGAAAAGGACAAGAATGAAATGTTGTAAAAGCCAATCTTCGCATACATTCTGTAAAGCCCTTTTTTTAAAGAGTGCTATATAATAAGTTACAATTGTACAATATAATAAGTTACAATGATGACTGCAGGGGTTAAAGCAGTTTGGAAAATGGATGGGATGGATTGAAAATATAAAATCTTCACTAACACTACACAATTTTAGACTTGATTTTCATTCAGTGACAGCCTGAATTCTGAGGTGATGCCGATGCCCTATGAGAGAGCTACATACAAGGCACAGGAAATTTAAATATGTAGTCTTATAAAAATTTAAGCTGTAGTCTTACGAGATTTCCTGTATTACTTCCTGCGCATGCCTTTTGTAAATGAGACAAAGTTGATCTGTCATGTAATGTGCAAACACAACACCAAAACAGTAATCAGACAACATTAATGTAAATGTCAGCTCAAAGCTCAAAGCCTTGAATGTAGCTCAAATTTACTCAACAAACTAAAATGTATGACAAAATTAGCTCCTAGTAACGCAAATATAATGCTCAAAATATTCCTGACACAGTAACAATCTCAAACCTGTTTCAATTGGCACGTGTGTATCGGGGGCCTAATGGCTTCCTGGCTTAACACGCACAAATAGCAGTCATGCCTCCCAGCTTCCTCATTAGCATAGTTAATCCTGTGTCTTGAAGAGGCTTGAGTAAAATATTCCTCGCAGGCAGCTTCGCACAACAAGCACCATTGATACAGTACATGAATAAATTACGGAGATAATTAAAGAAAATGTCAACGCGGGACTGGATGGAGCATTATTAATGATGGCTAGGCTGTGTTAAAGTATCCTGGGCTGAAGTAAGCATGATTAATGTGTGTTTAAAGGCAGTGGGGAAGAACACGGCTTCGGCTTTAATAAAGAGAGCTTATTTTACTGGGGTTTGTCTCTGGAAATGACCTGTTCTCAACACCCGGAGGAGCGCTGTTCGACCTTTCCAAAGATCATCTAATCTTCTGGTCTTGTTCAGAGATTTATTTCCAACAACAATTATACTGGGGTGATATGGATGGATATGTCTGGGACGTGCTAATAAAACGCAGTGTTTATAGTGGGCGAACGTGGGTGTGTTTTACGCTCCAGTGCAGGCCTGTGGGGTCTGTGCTGATAGACAGTGATGTTTTAATAGAAATTCTTGACTGACGCACAAACGAAAGGTTGAATTTAAGTCGCTCTCATCTTTGAGTTACAGGTTTGTGTGCGTGATAGGGTGAAGGGGCTTATTTATTGCAGATACCTGAATAACTTGTTAACCCTTCTAGAATAGTGTAACCATTTGGAGCTCAAACCAGTTGACAAGTTCAATCGTAGAGACTTGACACTCTTGACACCAGGTCCAGCTGCACTTGTGGACCGGTGGCACCCATAGAGTCATGCCATTTGTTCCTGAATGGGACTGAGTACTCTCATTTCAAGGTCAATTTGAGCACACTCAGATATGTAATCTTTCTCAAGGCATTGAGCATAACTGCAAGCCTGTCATGTTTGACATAAGTTCAGTGCGCTTTGTGCTGTAGGTGTCAGAGATAAAGCATGTCAGTCCGTTTCCTGATCAGCATATTCAGTGCAATGCTATACAGCCCACGCTGTAATAATTTTTTGGGAGGCATCCTAAAAATGGGCTTCATGCTGTAACTGACTAACTATGTGGCCAAAAAAAATTATAAATTATAAATATAATACCATTATAAATATTCAAACATCCTTAAAACAAAATACATTTATGTATTTACTTCAGAAGCAAAATGACATGCAGTATTAAGTCGTTTTTTTTTTTTTCAGAGAAATAATTATTTGCCAATGGGATGAAAAAAATAAACATAATTCAAAGGGAAAACATGTTTATTTTTCCTACCCCATTGGCAAATCATAAATAAATATCACTATATTTCATTTGGTTTCTCTGAAAACAAGTCCTGATATATTATTTTTCATTTCGAAAGTATGTTTAGGGATGTTCCGATATTTTTACTGGAAAACAAGACTGATTAAATTACTGATTAAGAAAAGTAAACTACTGGCTAAATGTTAGTTATATATTTATTTATTTTTTATTAAATAAATAAACAACTGGCTAATGTTTTTGAAAGAAGTCGCTTATGCTCACCAAGGCTGCATTTATTTGATCAAAATGCAGTAAGGAAAGGACAGTAATATTATGAAATATTATTTAAAATAATATTTGTTTTCTATTTTTAATATATTTAAAAATGTAATTTATTCCTTGGATGCAAAGCTGAATTTTCAGCAGCCATTAGCCCAATCTTCAGTGTCACATGATCCTTTAGAAAACAGTTTTTGCTGCTTAATATTTTTTGGTGAAAACCTTAGTTAAAAGTAAGATTGTATTTTTTATTTATTAAAAATGAATAAACACTTTTATTCAGAAAGCACTTATTAAATTGGTCAATATTGACAGTAAAGGTATTTATAATGTATAATAAAATGCAATTAAAATGCAATATTTTATTTCATTCATTCACTCATCGTGGAAGCAGAATCGAGACAAAAACGTAAAAATACCCTTCTGTATTCATAACGGCCAGCTGTGCGTTTCGGTCAGAAGGTGGCGCAGTTGTTCATAAAGTGTGTCGCTCCAGTCTATCGCTATAATTCTGCTGATTTGCTGGACCCAGCGCTGGCTGGACACGCTGAATGTAAATCTGGCCGCAAACAACGTCTCTCTCTTTCTCTGTATGGCTGTGAATCCAGCGAGGTGAGCTTGGCACAGGAGAGGGACTGTCTGGGTTTGCGCGCAGTTTGCAGACAGATTTGCGAGGGAGCTGTGCTGGAATATATTCAGGGGTGAAGAACCGAAGGAGAAAGGGCGAAACCCTCCAACAGCCTGCGCTTTCTTCTCTCTCTCTTTCTCCCTGTCTCTATCTCTGGACGCAAAGACTTGGGCAAAATGGTTTTTCCGAAATCTCAGTGACTGAGATGTCAGCACCTCTTCAACTACCGCTTGTGGAGCACAGACTGAAGAAATACACGTACTGAGAGAAGAAAAAACACGTTAGTCGGGTAAAGTAGAAATTTTCATATCAGAATTGAGCGTTTTGTTATTATAATTGTTCTGTCTGCTCATTGTTTCACCTTGCATAGCTTTCAGGTTCAGCCGTATAATTCCGTGCCATTTATTGCTGCATTAGAATTCAATGAATGAAGCAGCAGATGCTTTAATCAGCAGGTCAAATATTGGTTCACCCATCAGCTCGTGTTGGTTTACCGTTAAACAGCGTGTGCTGAATGATGCTGATTGACAGGGTTGGATTTGACAGATACGGATATATGGAGCTCTGCAGCAGAGAAGTTCAGGTAGAGCTTCAGCTGCGCATCTCCTGCAGAAATGCACAGGTGCTCTGCTGGTGTGTCAGGAAAGCCCCTGGAGAGAGCCTGACATTCAGAACAAAAGTGCTTATTACTTTACATTACAATGCCCTTGTTACACCGATCGCATTTTATATTAGCCATAATGATATGTTATTAGATTAACCTGTATATAATAATACTAATATATACTACACTGTATAAAGTAGTAACCTGCATGCCTTAAAAGAGCTATTTCTACCTGATTTAACCCATAAAATTAGTTTTGTTGGTATAAATGAATGTATTTAGGTTGAGTTAGTGATGTTAATTCATATTAAAAATTCATTACACACACACACACAGGATTTATTTTTCCAAACATGCATACTTCATGCATTCATCAGTAAAACCACTTAAAGTTCCAGAAATGAGGTTAATTGACATTGTAGCTTTGTGAAGTTCTTGAATGAGCACTTAAGAAAGAAAGATAAAAAAGAAAACCCATAATAGTCATTTTTACCAAATACATTTCTGAATCATGTACTGTTGGCTTTTGTGTATTTAGCTCTAGCTCAGCATGGTACAGAAACTATATCCATAAAGTACATATTGGGTTCTTCTTAATCACGTAACATGAATACTGTAATGTAAAAAATAACATAAATGTATCCAAAATGCCTTTTTGTGTTTCCTGAAAGTGCAGTGATATTGTATCAGCGAGGCATTTTATGTTTTTTATATATGTACTGATATCAACCACTTCCTCCAGAAATGATACTTGTAATATGGCTTTGCATTTTTAACTTTTGGTTTTTAATTCCACTTGAATTATTCATCTGAAGTACATGCAATATGAGAATCACATGGAGTCAAGAGAAGTCAAGAAATGTCCCTCACTTTCCGCACCGCTTAGAAGTGCCAATTGTCCTTTCATCTGGCAGCCATAGATTTAATATGAATCCGCAATAAAATTCAGCCGAGGACTCTATTGCTCATACACATGAAACATGCATTCTGCATTGCATGTGAGGAGAGGCTGAGATTTAATGCAGCATTTGGCTCATTTCATTCCACACATGTGGAGTAAAAAAAAATAAATCTGTGGACCCTTAATATTACTGAAGCTGTGAAATGAAGTCATTCATCGCCACAGACAACTTGCGTAAAATTCACACCATGGAGAATCTTCAAATGACCTGCTTTATATATGTGCGCTCCCCTCAATATATTCACGCCAAGAACTAAATTGCATTTCAAATAATCTCTTGCAGAGTCTATATGGCACAAAAACAAGTAATTCTAGGTATCTGTTAGCATAAGTGCCCTTGTGGGTTGACATTTTTAAAAAACGGCGTTGTTCTTAAAACTGCTCGTGCACAGGGAGCAGCCATGATGAGACTTATTAGTCGTCTAGTCATGTAGGAGTGGGAAGAATTCTGTATCCTGAGACCTCTTTCCAAAGCTGCCATTCGTTATCCTAATGAGTGTCTCTGACTTTGGGCTTAAGGGAGCAAATAAATTAAGGACAAATGCATGCCTACTCTAATTACAACAGATCAGCACTTAACAACACAATGTGACAGAAAAATCCTGAAAGACACTTTTTTTAATGGAAGTTTTCACGATTTTATAATTTACAAAATATGGGTTGTTCAAAGTACCTCCATTTTCAGCTAAAAATATTTTGTCTTCTAATTTCCAGAAATGAGGTTTAAATGGATTTGTAGCTTTGTAAAGTTCTTGGAAAGAACTAAATAAGGTCATTACTTAGGAAAGTAAGAGAGGAAGGGAAAAAACAAAATAGAATTGCATTCTGTCAAGAACTATTTTTTTATGAAAATAAGTTTCTGAATCATGTACACATTTGTCTGATGTACTCTTGATTTTCTCTCATTGATTTTAAAAGCAGGAAAAGTTAACCCAGTAAAATGGAACAGTTACTTAACCTTTTGACAAAATATTCATAATGTATAAAATATGATACATCAGGCTTTTATATAGTATTATATTGAGAGTATGGAACACATACTCAAGGAGGAAAAAACACCTCAATTTAATTCCGGTGCCCACACAAAGTAAAATATACATATATATACTATTTGATAGAGTTGCTAATATTATTATGACCAAAAGTAAGATTAAATTCTTACATAAATTGCACATAAATATCAGGTGATGCTCTATTTCCTAATATTTAAATGCTTTTGCTCTGTAGTTTGTGTTATGGTGGTCAAAACATGTATTTCAATACAATGCAGTGATGATTGACAGATGAACAAATAAATATTCTTCAAAAGACTGATGCATCATATTAGATTTCACATTTTAACATGCTTTTTGTAAAAAATGATGTATAGTTAATCAAGGAAACCTATTGCTTCAGTTCAGTAAATGTTCATTTTGAAATAACAATAAAAAAGGTATTCTTGCGGTTAATTAAATAATTGAAGATTTCACAGCAAGACCATGACCTGAAGGGGAACATTTTTAGAGTTACATTAAAAGGCCTTTTATCTTGCTAAAAAAGTATGAACTGTCAATCAGACGACAGAAGGCGTATAGTAGATTGTGTACAACAGGTTTTTCAGCAATGTTTTGCTCATGTTGATAATTTAGTGGCCTTAGTAATTCACATATCAAATCAGGTTTTTTAATGTCGCCGTGACTGAAGTACACACAAATTAAAACCTCTTGCATCTCTCTTGTTTTGTAATTTGTATAGTTTTGTGTTGTTCCTAGAAACGGTTTGCATTCATCCGCCCTCTCTCAATTGCTAGATTGGTCATCTCACCTGTTGCTAAATACAACCCAGCTGTTCGCCAAGCTGTTCATCAAACATTTATTCATAATTTAAAAAGGAAAAAACAGACATCACGTAGGAAGACAGACTTCACCCGTTACAGTAATGCAATAATGTGCACATTAATCCCAAATCTCGCTAGTATCAGCGTCGGCACACGGCTGTTTCTCTGTCGGGAATGGTTTTGATAAGCTGTCTTCTATGCATTTGCTTAAACTAACATGTCACTGTGAGATGCAGTTGTCATTTGTTTTGATGTAAAGTGCCTACAGGCAAAGGGACAGAGTGAATGATGATTATCACAAATCTGGTGCCTCTGTGTATGGCTTCCCTCGCCGCTGCCGCCAGCCTCATTTGCTATTTTGATGATGTGCTCCGGTACCCGTAGAGGCTGCTCTCTGGTTCCAGAGAAAGAGAAAGCAATTGATAGGCTGTTATTAATGGCTTTGTGTTTCAGAGTGAAAGCTTCACTCGTCACCACCTGAGATTAATATTTCCATGTCGTCTACAAAAGTCGGGCCTTGCTCATCGCTGTATCTCTCCATTTGTTTCAGTCTGGCAGTTGGTGTTATTAGGTCACTATGGCTGACCGATATATATTTTTATATCCCATATCCTGTGTGGAATATATATACTGCATACATGCACACACACACACACATACATATATATATATATATATATATATATATATATAGGCGAATGTATATATCATTTACAGGCCTTTCTGCCAAGTAGATTCAAAATGTTTAATGCAAGAACTAAAATGTAATTTAAAAATACAGTTGTTGAAATAAAAATTTTAATCGAATCTTAGAAATGGACAGTTTGAACTGAGTCACATAAATGGAATCATTTCAAAAATGCTGTTTTTGCCACTTAAAGGGATAGTTCACTCAAAAATGAAAATTACCCCATGATTTGCTGACCCTCAAGCCATCCTAAGTGTATATGACTTTCTTCTTTGAGACGAATACAAAAATTCCTGGCTCTTCCAAGCTTTATAATGGCAGTGAATGGTGATCAAGATTTTGAAGAGAAATAAAGTGCATCCATCCATCATTAAAAAAAAATGCTTTGTGGTTTTGTTTACAGCAAAGGAAAAACAGTCTCCTCTTGGCTTATATCGAAATACTCTAACATTTTTCTTTTCAAATCCTCATTTTGTACCTCTAATTCGTGATGTTTTGTTTTGCTTTCTCCACTGTTGTTCTAATTTTTTCATTGCATTCGCCAACATACGTCATCGGTTGGAATGCCACTCTCTCGTGAGAGATTATGGTTTATAAAGTTTTAAATATGGATATTTTTCTTACACAAATGCATAAATTCATAACCCCCCCAGAGCCATGTGGATTACTTATTGTGAGGGATGGATGCACTTTTTTGGGCTTCAAAATCTCGACCCCCATTCACTATCATTGTAAAGCTTGGAAGTGAAGTGACATTCAGCCAAGTATGGTGACCCATACTCGGAATTCGTGCTCTGCATTTAACCCATCCAACGTGCACACACACACACAGCAGTGAACACACACACATGCTGTAGCGCCCGGGGAGCAGTTGGGAGTTCGGTGCCTTGCTCAAGGGCACCTCAGTCAGGGTATTGAGGGTGGAGAGAGCGCTGGACATTCACTCCCCCCACCTACAATTCCTGCCGGCCGGAGACTCGAACGGTATTGAGGGTGGAGAGAGCGCTGGACATTCACTCCCCCCACCTACAATTCCTGCCGGCCGGAGACTCGAACCCACGACCTTTGGATCACGAGTCCAACTCTCTAACCACTAGGCCACGACTTCCCCACAAAAAGCCAGGACATTGTTTTATATATCTCTGATTTTATTAATCTGAAAGAAAGTCATATACACCTAAGATGGCTTGAGGGTGAGTAAATCATTGGGTAATTTTCATTTTCGGGTGAGCTATCCTTTAAATATTCAAGTTCCAAAGAAGAATCTCGTAATTAGTCTCTTGACATTAAATTACCAAATTAACAGTTTATTCAAATTGTTGCAATATTTACAGTGTTATATTATTTAATAACATCATTGCAAATATTATTTGAATATTTGATACATTGCCCAGCCTTATATTGACAATGTGTGTTTACATGCACAACAATACACTGAAAACTATTAAAAAAAAATCAACTATCAAGAAAATGTATCAGATTGTATTACAGTTGTGACCTCAAAGCCATAAACAGATATGTGCATGAGACATATGCACACTTAAAAAGACGCCATAACATACAAATGTTTACATGCAGAGTAAAATCAAAGCAAAGATCTATGCGTACCAATTGCATTAAACAGTAATGAACAAGACCTGTTGTACATTACCTTAAATGCTGTGAGATTATTAAGCATAACCAGTGTAGGATTGTGCATGTCAACACATTTGACTTGAACATTAATATTAGCCAATATAGATTGATTTATTATTTCACTCAATTTCTAGCATTACATTCAATTTCTAGATGATGATATATTGCTGTTTGGTGTAATTTTGTGACTGATTTCAGCAGCTTTTAAAAAAAAAAACATTTCACACCTGATGCCATTTATATTTGTGTCCTTACATAAGGGACATAATAGATATTCATCTCTTGTTTCAGGCTCATTTCACGTGTCATCCACCCTGTAAAATAATGAAATAAATGAATACAAATATAACATCTGTCCTGCTAAACTGCGCTCAACAGCTTCGTAATTGATAAAATCAGTCAGGCCGGCCAGCGACACAATAATCCCTCTTATACCCAGAGGATCATCAAAACATAAACCAGCAAGATCTCACCCGCATATTATACAGAGCAAAGTGTTGTGCCATGAAGACGTCAGCTAACTAACCTATAAATGCAACATTACGGGACAGTAACAGATTTATTTGTCACAAATGGACTGTCTGTCTGTGTTGCTTATTAGAATGCTTCTTTTTGTCTTAATGTCTCTGATATTTCTGAAACACTTCGGGGAATCGTAATGCATTTTGTTATACTTGCTATTGACAGAATATTGTCCTCAGGAGAGAGGACTACTAAAAGTCAATTTATTGCTACACTTGAACATTTTTTCATTACATTCTGTATCTCAGCTTGGTTTGAGTGTTGCATTTGGGTAAAGGTCTGGGCTGGGGTTAATTTTGTTGGCTGTTTTTTTATTTATTTAGTCTTAGTTCTATGTCAGATGTCCTTTTTTAATTTTTTTACTTTGTCAGTGTGTCCTATTTTTTTGTCTTTGACAAGTTTTAGTTGAATTTTAGTCTAGTTATAATCAATGAAAACTTTTTTCATATTTTAGCCATGCTGTGTAGTTAAACAGATAATCACGATTATTTTGCTCAAAATTGTAATCATTACTGGGTTTTTTTCTATTAAAACAACAATTAAAAGACTCTTCTATTGTTAATTTCCAGCCTGATCTCACGGCAATTTGTACATATTTTACAAGGTGGCTAATTCGTACAAATTCGTACGACCTCACTCATACAAATTCATACGAATTTTGCTAAATCGTACGTATATTACGAGTTGCACAATTCGTATGAATTTGTACAAATGACCTACACCTAACCCCGCCCCTAAACCTACCCGTTACTGGGGTTTAGAAAAATCATACAAAATACGTACGAATTGGTCATGAGATAGCGTTGCAACTTTTAAAAAGATAATTGCAACTTTTTATCTCACAATTGAGACTTCTTTCTCGCAATACTGACTTTTTTCTTAGATTCTGAGTTTACGCCTTGCAAGTCTGATAATATCTCTCAATAAACTCAGAATTGGGAGATGTTAACATGATGTTGCAATTACCTTTTTTTATTTTTTTTATTTTGTGGCAGAAACAGACTTCGATTCGTAAGTGCATTTATGCAGAAACCAAAACTGCAAACAATATAGCCAAGATCCACGTGTGGATTTATTCATCACTGAGAAGGTTTGATTGCAGATTTAGTCACAGCAGCCATGTGAAGGAACACAATGTTCTCATGGTTGCCAGGTTGTGAAGATTAAGTAATTCACTGGGAAGGATTTATGTAAACTTGTTTTGTCACGGGATAAAAAATAATACCATAGAAAATGTATCCTATTTAAGAGAAAAGCTCTGATTGGGGGATTTAATCTCTTGACATCTGGCAACCCTTAGCCTGAAAACCCGTGGAGGCTTGTTAAAAACAGTCTATATCATTTTCTTTCCTATTTTTGGTGAAGAAAACATTCCTTTTTGTTTTATTGAATTGTTTTTAAGTTTTATTTTTTAACTACATTGTCTTTTTCGTCAATAACATAGTCACAGTTAATGTTTTAATGATGTTGGTGTCTCATCGTTATCTCGAAAAAGGTGGTCAACGAACATTTTTCGACAATTTTAGTTAATGAAACTTGCACTAATCTGGACGCATATACTGTACATTCAAAAGAGTGTTTTTGTATTGACCGGTAATTATGTTTAGTCAAGGAGCAAGCAAACATAATCAAGGAATCAGCGAGTTGTTTGTAATGGAGTGGAGATGGCTCTTTGAAGCAGTCTTCACTTCAGCGAGTTCGAACATTAAGCATTATTGATGCGGCTTTACATCTTCAGGGTGTTTTATTTGGAGGGATGTTGAATTGTTTGTATTAAAAGGCATTCAATTAGGCTGCAAATAACAGAGCCCCTAATTACACAAGCGCACACTTTTCATTAATGGGAATGAACTAGACGGTTCAGTGTGATGAGAAGGTCTCACAGGCTCTCTGCCGTTGAGGATTTCACTTCAAGTCTACTTAGCAAGAAGGAACATGACATGCAGTGTTCTTCACTGTATTTAAATCCCATTTTACACACTCCTGCTAAAACCAGCCTAAAACTTGAAAGATGAGGGGAATCCTGAGGCCCCACGCTCCAGCAGGTACACGAGATGGCAATAATTATCATTCTCGGAGTGCCCTTATAAGTCTTCAGTGGCCTGGATATTACTCAGATTTGTGCAAGCGTGTGTGTTTTGTGCGTCAGTGAATTGTGTGAAGCGCTTCTCTGAAGTGTATTATGAGAAACTGACGTTGAGTGTCTTACAGCAGAGGTTCTTAACTGATGGGCCGCAGCCCAAAAATGGGTCACAGGTCTATTCTGATCAAACCCTGCGGTATGTGGGCGCAAATTAATCTGCCGTTTGGTAGAAACTAGTCAGATTAGGCAGATGCCAACATGGACAGATTGTATCCTTGAAAAGCATGGACAAAACTACACAAGGTTCACAAAATATGATCAGCATAACATTAAATATGCAGCTAGGATAAACATGACTTGGTGCCATCCAGAAATGTTTTGCGCAGTAAATTATAATAATAAAAAAATCATCAGAGTCAAGGAGATAATAACAAAATACCATAGTATATTTTCCAGTTTAGCGTAACAATTAGTACAGTACATGCTAAATATAAAAATGTAAATTTATTAATATGAACATTTAATATTTAATTCATACTAATTGTATTTGCAGTCAGTGTGTGTTTATTTATTTATTTATTTGTTTATTTAGAATCAAAAACAGCAAGGACACATTAAAATTATGCAAAAGTAATATGTATGTTGTTACAAAAATTACTTCAAATAAATGCTATAATGCTTTATATGCTTTATTTCTATTCATGAAATAATACTGAAAAATATATTAAGCAGCAAACTTTTTTTATAACATTGATAATGATAAAAATGTTTCTTGAGCAGCAAATCAGCATATTAGAATGATTTCTGAAGGATCATGTGACACTAAAAACCGGAGTAATGATGCTGAAAATTCAGATTTTATCACAGGAATAAATTACATTTTAAAATATATTCAAATAGAAAATTGTTATATTAAATAGTAATAATATTTTTAATAATACAATTTTCAGAATATTACATTTTTATTGTGCACATAATCAATGCACGGCTAGCCATTGATTATCCTGCTTATTCCATGCTCATTTGCCAAGTTATAGACAAGTTAAAACTAGAATTGCTCTTTGCAGCGCAATATTTGACCACATTTATTTGAATGAATTATAGCATGTATTTCAATTAATTGTCGATTGAGAGAGAGAGAGAGAGAGAGAGAGGGGATAGTTGTGTGTGCCTGCTTGCTGCGTCTGCGCGTCTCTCTCTACAAACTATTACTTCAAAAATAGCGATTTTTATCACCTCGTTGCTGGGGAATATAATGTAGTGATCTAGTATCTATCTCTTATTTTAGTAATAAAAATCGCAGGGAAACGTTGACAAGTTTATGTGTATGTGCAGCACAATCTACGATCTCCGACGTCTCTCTCTCTCCCCGTGTGTGTGTGTGCGAGCGAGTGATGTGTGTTTGTTAGTGTGCATCAATTAAAGCAGCGTATTAATATGGAACGGTGATTAAACTGACCTGGAACTACCTGTGCAGTTAAACGAATTTAATCAACACCTGCCAGCCAATCAGAATAGAGTATTCAGACAGACCATGGAATAAGAGTCATTGAATCATTAACTGAACCAATTCAATCAGAAACAAACTGCTGCTACATGCATCATTTGAATATCATGCAGACCACAAAACCATGGGACAATCTAAGGCCCCGTTTACACTAGTGCGTTTTCGTTTTAAAATGGCGTTTTAGAATGGAAACGATATGAAACAAGGTCTCAGGACCCTCAGCTTTTAAATTCATTTGAAAAGAAATTCAAGCAATAAATACCGTTTTGTGGCTCTTCAATGTGTCGTGACAGATCACTGTATTGCCTCAGTTCAAACACGTGAACCGATAGTCTTTTCATATTTACGTAAAGCACGAAATTAACATAAATAAACATCAGAAAGTGTTTTATTTCAACCACAGAAAAGGCTAGAAGGAGACTATAACGTCAGTGGCCATGTGTATTTACATATTTCCCGAGCCAACAATATAGCGTGAAACCTATAAAAAATGGTTTTAAAAAGTATATAGCACCATAGTTTCATCACTTTATAGTGTCACAGTGACCGTCTTTTTGCAGTAAAGGACCTGTCATAGTTTAATGAGTGGGAAGATGACACGAAGCGACGCTGTTAACCTGCACTGAAAAAAGATGAGCACACGTGTAGATACAGCTGCCATTCAGGGCGAGGTTCACGGGAGTTTGTCCACAGAATAATAAGAGCATGCATTTTAACATATCATTTTATTATTTATTATTTAACACTCAGCATTTAACTTTAGCGCTGCAAGCAATGCATACAGCGCTGGACATGACAGAGTTTCTGGTACGCAAAACAAGTACTCTGCTTACCTATGCATAGTATGTTTTATTAATAATGTGTATGCTGAGTTTAATCCTTCAATATCATTGTTTTAGGCCTGGTTTCACAGACAGTTAAAACAGCTCAAACATGCATTTTAGTCTGGGACTGGGTTTAAGCCTTGTCTGTGAAACCGGACATTAATGTTTTAAACCACATTAAGCTAAAATGCTTTTTCGTGTTCACATTGTTTATATGGGTGCTTACTAATTGTGTATATAATGATTAAATTACATTTTAAGTGAAAAGCATTGACATTTTGCATAAATCTGCAGACCTATTTGTTTGTATTGTTGATTATAGGCGTTTTTTTAATTGTGAAAATCTACTTTAATTTCTCCAGCCGATCAATATCAATTTGCATCATGGAAAAGAGTATTGTTCTGAATGCAAGTGATCTCACTTGTGATCTTTTAAGCCACATTAGCTGCATTAGTGCTGTGATAATTTCACCCCATAATGTGTATTGTAAGCACACAGCAGCCACCGCTCATTACCTCATGGCTTTCTTTTGCATAAAAACTAATTTTTAGAGTTAATTGAGAAAAATAGACTGGACTACCTATAACAAAGTATTTCTAATTTCTCATAATTTGCTCCTCAACAGGTCAGGTGGTTTTCTCTCGAGAGAGCAGCCGTTCATTCACGGCGCACTGGATTCAAGTAACACTCGCCCCTGGCAGCTGAAGATGACGTTACTATGGAAACAGTTTTTGCTTCTATCAATCATGGAGTATCTTGCAGGTAAAATGAATTGGTAATTCCTTCCCTCTGTGGCTCTTGTGGTGTATTCACAACTATGTCTCCATGAACTTTAACTTAATCTTTTCTTAGGTAGACTGTAACAATGTTCTGAAGCTCGGAGTTAAAAAAGAGAAATCTGACTGTATATATATGACAAGTGCTCCCCAAAAAAGCGTCCTCTTGTTCACTGAAGCATTATGTGTATGTGGTCAACCTGGTTGTTGCAGCATTTGTTGCTATCAGCCCCATGTCTTGATTATGAACATAAGACAGTAATAGACCCTGACGTACAGAATCAGGCTTACAGGAACAGGACGTGTTTTGGATGTGGTGGAGGGGCTTTCAATTAAGCTGTGCAGTCATTTTGAAAATGAATTGTGTTGTGTCATAGAAGGTTTTGGAGGCTTCGATACAATGTGTCCTCCAAGGAAATTGAACTAGTATGTCACAGTTTATGGCTCCACTTCCTACAGATGTTATTTCTGTGAATAAGAATTCACTGAGAATATACAGCTCTTAAAGGGATAGTGCACATAAAAATGATGCTTCTGTCATCATTTACTCATCCTCTTGTCGATCCAAATCTGTGGCTGTCTTTGCCAAAAGCACAAAAGAAGATATTTTGAGTATTTTTACTGATTGCTCTTTTCCATGAATCCCCGCTGAGGCTTTCAAGCTTCAAACAGGATGCACCATAAAAGTGGTCTGTACAACATGTGTGCTGTACTTGAGGACTTCTGAAGCCATACGATAGCTTTGAGTGAGGAACAGATTGAAATTTGAGTCATTCTTCACCTCCTGTGAGCTGTTAACGGCTGTGACGGGATCATCGAGTCTGTGAGCTGAACATGAGGACCAGTTTGATTTGTGAATGAATCATTCAGACTGGTTTTGTGAACTGAATGAACCAATTCATAAAAAATTTAAAATAACAATTTATTTGTATTATTAGGGTTGAAAATTTGATGTTTTATCATGATACCATCTAAAACAGATTCTCTGGGGAAAAAAAACAAAAAAAAAACAGCAAGCAATATGATATTTGATCAAAACATGCTGCGATCTGATTGTGATTTGATTCGATTTAGGGACCTGCGATTGATATATCGATATTACGATATTGTTTTAACTCACCAAAATATTACACGAACATTTAATTGAACTCTCTGAAAATTACGAATCCTGTGTCTGAATTGGGACATCCATAACAAAAAATACTCTTTAGCTTTAATTAATAGAAAAATTATTTAAAAAGAGATCATCAGTCATCTGATGACAGCTCATAATTGGCTTATGCAATGAGATAAGCAATGACAAAAGTCAAAGATTTTTGTGGTCTCTAAGAATTCTAGTCTCTTCTGTACACACACACACACACACACACACACCCATGCATATATATATATATATATATATATATATATATATATATATATATATATATATACACTATATTGCCAAAAGTATTGGGGTCACCCCCTTCTTGACTACTTTAGTAATTTCTATGAGTACAAATCTTAATGTTTAAGCATATAATGATATTCTAGGGAATTGTGTGCTTCTAATTTTATAGCAATAGTTTGGACAGGACCCTTTTCTATTCTAACATGACAGTGTCTCTGTGTATAAGACACGGTTCAAAAAGACATGATTGATTGAGTCAGTGTGGAAGAACTGGACTGGTCTGCAGAAAGCCAAGTCCTGATCCCAGCTGAACACCTCTGGTGTGACTTTAAATGCAGACCTTGAGCCAAAAACTCATCACCAAACACCAATGACTTGTACATAAGGATACTGTCATTTCAGACACGTCCAAAACTGTTGCAACAGAGATGGAAATACAATTTTTTAAATACATGTATTATATTTCCATCTTTGTTGCCACAGTTTTGTTAGTGCCTTTTTCTGTTCTAAAGAAAGGGGTGTCCCAACACTTTTGTCCTTATAGTGTCTATACAAGTCATTGGTGTTTTCGGCTCAAGGTCTGCATTTAAAGTGCAGAGTGATGCGAGCATAGCACTTGATTAGAACCCACACACCTGGTGTGATCTCACCACATATGGTCTGCATTTCTGCACTCTTTATGCATGCATGTTACTGCGCAGCTTCTGTCGTCTGCAGAATATTTACCCACAAACGTGTTTTTAAAAATTCTTAAAGGGATAGATCACACAAAATGGAAAACCTGCCACCAGTTGCTCACCTTCACGTTGTCCCAAATCTGTATGACTTTCCACTTCAGAAAACAAAAGAAGATCATTTGAAGAATGTTGGTAAACAAACAGTTTTGGCTGACTTCTATTGAATGCATAAAAAGCCACTGTGATGCTTTGTGAAATATCGTCTTTGTATGTTCCATTGCAAATGATGACAGAATTTTCATGTTCAGATGAACTATGCCTTTAACACCAAGTAGAATTTATTTTAAGGTCCAGTTCTCACTATTAACTAGTTGCTTACTAGCAAGCATATTACTAGCATATTGGCTGTTTATTAGTATTTATAGGCATATTTTAACCCGACACAATACATAACAGCTACCTTATAACTATTAATAAGCAGCAAATTAGGAGTTTATTGAGGGGAAAACTCTTAGTTAATAGTGAATATGTGTTGCCTATTATTAAGTATTATTGAATGTTCTCTTGTTAAAGTCAAATAAGTTGAATTTAAAGCTGAAGTGTGTAATTTTAGTTTTTTACTAGAGTAAGCGTAACATAAATGAATTGCAAAAATTATTAATTGCAAACAGGTTTCTTTTCTTTTGCAATCATGTATTATTCTCTATTGTGATGTATATCCAATGAAACAGCTTTTTGAATGAGATAAAATGGGGTTTGATTTAGTCCATTAGGAATTGAATGGATCGTTGTCGTCCTCTTAATGGTGCACTTATCATCAGAGAAGAGAGGAGGACAGGAAGTTTTTGATTAAATGTTATGAAAAATGTTTAAATAATAATGAATACCAAGATAAATCATTTATAATAAGCCCTGTAATTTTCTATAACAATAAGAGCAGTCAGTCTTGAATTCATGGTGACTTTAAACCCATCAGCCTTTGGTTCGAACAAATTAGTCAGGCATTATTCCCGCCACTAAACTAACACCATTGGTGTCAATGTCACTGTCTGTGGCTGCTTAGGATACTCAAACAAACAGATCAATGGTTTAATAGCACCACAAAGCTGTAGCATTTACATCTTTTGAAGGAATAAACCTACAGTATGGCTTACATATAATTGTCTCTCCTTAGTAAAAGAACAGGTCTGCTCTTTATTTGGTGAATTATTCCATTAATATGAAAAGGTGTTTTAATATTGGAAAAATGACACACTTCAGGTTAAACTGTGCATCAAGATACAAATATGTAATTGCATTCTGTTGTTTGTTCTCAGAGTGTGTGGATTATAAGTCTTTCAATGGGCCGAAATGGCGAATGGAGCCTAGTGATCTGACAGTGGGCTCACTGGAGGAAGAGGCTACACTGACCTGTGATGCAAAGGGCATTCCTTCCCCTCAGTACAGGTACGTTTGCATTTTCTGCTTCTATTTTTCTCGCTCTTTAATCTAGTGAGCTTCATAATGCCTTCACAGGAGCTTACAAATAGCGTTTGTTTGCTGTTATCAATATTGCTAACAGTTCCATGCTCTAATAAATATAAAACTACACAAAATATTGCATTTTGTTAGTTTATTAGTTTTGTGTCAGTACGTTCTAGTTTTCAATGAAAAATACTAGTGCTGGGCAACGATTAATCGCGATTAATCGCATCCAAAATAAAAGTTTTTGTTTACATAATATATGTGTGTGTACTTTGTATGTTTATTATGTATATATTTAAATACACATGCATGTATATATTTAAGAAACATATGTTGTGTTTATATATTAAATATATTTGTAGATAATATCAATTATATTAATATAAACATATATGTGTAAATACATGCAAATATTTTCAAAATATATACCGTATGTGTGTCTTTATAACAAATATACACAGTACACAAACATATATAAACAAAAACGTTTATTTGGATGCGATTAATCGTTGCCCAGCACTAAAAAATACTTTTGTAATGAACTGTTATAATGTATTTTAAGTGATTTTTTTATGGAGCTTGTTGCATTATTATATTAGCTTCTCTGTGAAGAAATTACATAGATGCTGCTTTAGAATTTGGCCAAACAAAAGTATCTGTAAGAAAAAATAAATAAGTGCTGCCTACCATTTGGAACAGTCTTCGCATCTAAAGCATGCTTTTAACGCCTTAATGCTGCCTATGTAGGAAAGCTCACAAAGTTTTAAGACAGTTTTCTTCCTCTCAGTAATTTGAATGATTCTGCAACTCCAATCATGCATGATGTTATGTTTATTCATGAAGTACTGTATGATATTATTAGAATTTAATGACCAAGATGTACAGAAATCACAACTTTAACTCCCTCACAATGGCGAGAGTTGCCCGTGACAACAAAATGATCTTTCTTTTGGGTATGTCTCAACAGTCCATTAATTTTTGCTGTATTTTCAGATTAGATATATGCCGGGGCGCCGTGTGTCACATTTTGACATCTGCATTATCTGATGGCAATGATTAGTCAGGAATGTAATGTAATGGATTATGGATTTCAGATCTCGAGGCTGTACCTCGTAGTGTCTTCCTGGGCTCCATCTCAACAGAAGTATAAAGTATAAATATTGCATAAAACTGCAATATTTATACCGCCTTCACGCTGACAGGGCTCAATGAATGCATTGACACATGCACATCAATTAAACATGTGGCGCATGTTATGTGCCATGCATCATTCAATTTAAACCAAGCTAGGTCTTTCAAATGCAATGTGTACATCTCTTATTCAAAAGTATGTTTTGAATACCGGGTTGAAACAAGCTTACTGTTTGCAGTCTGTCTCAGAAAGTCTGAAAACAGCTGATCAGAAATATTTTTTCACTTAGAGAATTTTTTATGCCCTTCTCAACACTTAAAGTGTTTTTGAGGTCACCAGGTTGTTGTACTGTTCTTCGCTAGTAGGCATTACTGTCTCTTCAAAACCAGACACGATGCTATAAGATTCCAGTGACAAGCAATTTTTATTTCCGTACCAGACATGACACGGCTACAGGATGCAATAAAATCAATCACTAATCACGGCCAGTCAGAAAAGCATGCGGGTGGGCTCTCTGCAAGCACACTGCTGTCTCACACTCGCAACGAAATGGAAGTAAATTATTAAATTTATAAAAATTCAAAACACACACAGTGACTGTTACAATATTTCCTACAATTTTCTTTATTTATTTTCCAGATATGTGGTAAAGTATGATTTGTTACATTCTTTATGGCTATTAAAGTCATGCACAATGATATTCAAATTAAAATTAAAGACCAAAGAGGGACTTGTCCACATTTGACCATTTCTAAAATGCATTTGACTGTATTGCGTTCATAAACATTAATGTGGTCAAATACATTTGAACAGGCACAACAGAGTGCTGCCTCTCTGCCTACTGATCTAATTCTTAAGCATTATGGGATGTGTTGTTGAAGCGTGCTAGCCAGATGGGATTTAAAAGCTGAAATCTTAAGTTTGGTTTGGAATCTTAAAAGCCTACCCAGGCTCATTGGAAATATGTGCCTCTACCTACATTACTACGAAATATAAATCGCTGCAGTTTCCAGTTGAAATGAATCTTTACACAATGTATGATTTACAGGGCCAGAGTTTCGTCTAAAAAATCCTAAATTTCACACAATTCCTTGTACAATATTATGACTTCAAAAGGATTTTAACATGCTGCAAGATTAGAAAACTGATACATTTATATCACTTTTGCTTTCATTAAAGTGCCCCTATTATGGATTTTTGAAAATGACCTTTCATGCAGTGTGTAACACAGCTCTAAGTGAATGAAAACATTCTGCAAAGTTTTAAATCTGAAAGTGCACAGTGTTATTGTCTCACAAAATAAAGAGTCGACTCTGAATCATTGAAACAAGTTGTTTCCAGAGCCGTTTCATGTTGACGTCAACATGAAACATTAGCATATTGCCAGCCCACATGTTGCGCGCGCAGACCTGTGAAAAACTTGATTTTTGCGTTGGTCTGAATGAAAATGCAAATTCATTCTTTGCCACTAGGTGCCGCTTTTGGAGCGTTAAAAGCTCACAAATACTGCTTTAAATGAAATCGACCAATCACCGCAGATTAGCGTCACCCAAAGGAGGGGTTTGGAAAAATTAATCGTTAAGCAAATCATTAGGGAGTCGTTGACCAAACAAGGTACAAAATAAATGCATATTATAAAAATATTAAATTGTGTTATTTTCCAACACGATAAAGCATTAAACTTTTAGCGACACTCCTCGGACATTTGAATTCTGAACCACCATAATACGTACCTGAAGCAACATAATTAACATAAAACAGCAATACATTCCTGTACAAATGTAATAAAAACATGGCCACAGTCAAGTACCGAACGTGCATTTTAGTGCCACTCTGGATATTTCACTTTGAAACTCCCGCGAAACATAGGTACAAAATATCGGTGTTGCAGAAACATCACCACAAGCATGTATTTCCAATGAGCCTGGGTTACAAAAAGCACAATGTTCTCTTACCATTCCTGATTACCCGGTATAGTTTTGCAGCTATCAGAGCAGAAACGAAAGCTGCTGCTCTCCATGTCATTTTCCGTTGTCTCCTTTTACATTCATAAGTAAATTGTGCAAGCTTATTTCACAATATTAGACTGAGAGATCTGAAAAATCCCATATACACCCTCCCCACAAATAAATCAGGAAGGTGGTCGAAAGTGGACAAAAGAGATGGATGAAAAAGCCAGGGGTAAATGGGAATGTGTGTCCTATGTCTAAACGTGATCCAATCTACCAAAACACATCTTGATGATACCAGGTGTAAACAGGAAGTTAGACACAGACATTCTAAAGACACAAATCTTTAATCACCATCCAGAGTGGTTGCTGTGCTCATCTCAGTTAAGGAACATATTTGATGTTCCCCCGATTGAAAGCGCATAGGTGATGTTAGCATTACTGTGGCCTATACTTTACAGGCCTGTGTGTTCCTCATTTTCTTCTAATCATCTTTTTGCTCTTTCTCTTGCTGTGCTGCACATCACGCAGAGTGGTGCCTGAGCCTTAACCTGCACACCTCTCTTGATGTGTAAATAGGGCTGAAGGGCTTCTTCTCTGGCTCCTTCCTGCTATTGAGCAGGGAAGCTGAGTTGTCAGCTCTCTAGAATAAATTGCCCGGCTACAACTGTGAGGTTCATAAAAACTGAAGGTAGATGCACTTTTAAATTACTCTTGCACTATCTCGCCGGCCGGTTCTTGAACAGTGCAGCACTTGCTCCCCTAACTGTCAAAATATGATTTTTACCACCCAAGTTTCCTGACACCCAGGCAAAAAAAATAAAAAATTGACGAAGCGACTCCAAAGAATAAAGATTTGACAAACTTTATCAAATTCCAGTGCTTACTGGCAGCATGAGATATCAACGATGAATTGCCAAAAAGACTTGATTTAATCCGTATGAATTCTTCAGTGAAGTATGATTGCAGACAAAAATATCTTTTTGAAATGCGTCAGTCTGCAGAGCTTAAACGAAGCATGTGCTAAAATGATTTGTGCAAACGACAAGGTAATTGCTTGAAAGAATACATCAAACCCTGAATTCAAAATATCCAGTCTTTCAAAGTTATATTAGAAATCCCAAACTCCTGTCCTGCTGCAGCTTGCATGAGAAATGAGTTTCCTTAATAGATGCATCTTTCCTCTGTGAATACAAATACAGCTAAATGCTGCAATAAAGACCAAATGATGGTTTTGACTTCAAGCATGAAGAACAAAAGTCCTTGTGCATTTTGGCAGACTTATTGCTTAGGGCATATTGTAGCTCATATTGCATAAAAATATATATATTGCATAGTTTGGACAGTCTTCATGATGTATTTGGATTAGAGGAGCCATAATTTCAGCCAAACAGCATAGGTGTCATTTACTGGCAAAACTTTTTTCACTTTTCACTCCAATTTGTGAAATGGCTTGTGGCAGTAATGTTTCAAATAAAGAGGAAGCATCTTTAGTTGCTGAGCAGAATTTTTACATTTTTTGTTTGTGCTTGTGATCTGCAACGGTGCAGGCTTATTTTGCTGGGTGCTGCTTGTGGTTTGTTGGTGATAGAAAGTGACAACAATATTTTCATTTGCACAAACCATACACCATATTTTACATTGCTTATTTGTGACCACAAATTATTCAAGTGAAATTGCAAAAACTAGATACAAACAAAACGTCTGATATGCATCCACTGATGAACAACTGCAAAGTCGGTTTATTAGGATGGGTTACAACTTGGATTCCAAGTCCATACTTAAAGCTAAAACAAAAAGTCACTATTTATGTTGTAATTCTATATTATCTACTGTACTGTATGTCTGTAAATACCCATTCAAGACAATAACTTTCAAGTTTTAATTATTCTAATTTCTGTGAGAATAGGGAAGTCCACATCTATTCTGTTTTGCGGTTTTGTATGTTTCCTTTTTTTCTAGTTTTGTCTCCTTGGTTACTCATTGATTAGTTTACACCTGATGTTTATTTCTTTGATTACTTTGGGTTGTATTTAAACCCCATGCTTTGTTCAGTTCTTGGTCTGTTCTCGGCGTTGGTTTGCTGGTTGTTCTGTTCCATTTTTGGAAGAAATTCTCCTAGTGTTTTGTTTCTTTATAACAAAAGTACTGCTAACACTTTAGTACTGGGGCCAATTCTCACTTTTAACTAGTTACTTATTAGCAAGAATATTACTGGCATATTAGCTATTTATTTGTACATATAACGCACATATTCTGTGTGACAGTATTCTACATACCTAATCCTACCCAATACCTAATGGTGTTAAGACCCATTGTCTACACCATGTCAACACCAATGTCTACACCATGTCTACACCGGCAGCGCTGCGCCGCAACAGCTAAAGTCTGTCTGGACACGATAAAGTGACCGTTAAAACTCATTTGAACTTTGTGTTAGTACGTCATAAATAGAATGTGGTATTAGGTTACTGTCGGAGATTTGTCGTGTCATGCCGCACAGCATCCAGTGTAGACAGCATCGCTGATTATAATGGGTTCTATTGTATTTTGTCGCGCTGCGCCGCTCGCATCCGGTGTTGACACGGTGTTAGTCTGATTTTACCAAAATTGGACAATTTGAGTTGGACTAAATTGTTCACATGAATTCTAAAAAGACAAAGGGATTTAGTTGGACTGAAATCTAATGAAAGAGTATGTACGATAGTGATGTAATCAATTTAAAAAAAATAATAATAATTTCTGTTATATGTGCTAATATAACACTATAAGATACAGCAGTATGAACTACGTACATTTTACTAGAATATTAAATAGGCTATAGGGAAAAAAAACGCTATAAACACACATTTTTTTGTGATGAATTAAAAAAAATGTTGAATCAGTGTTATAAATTGTTTAAATCAAAAAGTGTATTAAAACATCTGTCTGAAAACTCTCCCACTCACAAATCGCAAAACAAGGAATTCTAAAGAATTTGCCCAAATCGCTTAGTTTAATAGCATTCAATTGCAATAGCATTAAGTTGCAAAACAAATGTAGTTCATTTATATGTGTTCTTGTTTTGTTTTTTATTAGAAACATTGAAGCATTGAGAGTATCTGGCCTGCATTGCTGGCCCATGAGTGTGTTTGTGTGTGTGTGTGTGTGTGTGTGTGTGTGTGTGTGTGCACCTGGTATTCATCATGTCCTGGGGACCAAATGTCCCCACAAGGATAGTAATACCAGTAAATCTTAATCTTGTGGGGACATTTTTTGGTCCCCATGAGGAAACAAGCTTATAAATCATACAGCATAAAGTTTTTTGAAAATCTAAAAATGCAGCATGTTTCCTGTGAGGGCTAAGTTTAGGTGTAGGGTTGGTGTAGGGCAATAGCACATACAGATTGTACAGTATAAAAACCATTACGCCTATGGGATGTCCCCATAAAACATGGAAACCCAACATGTGTGTGTGTGTGTGTGTGTGTGTGTGTGTGTGTGTGTGTGTGTGTGTGTGTGCGTGTTTTGTGGAAGCAGAGATTGCTCCCCTGGAACATACGCTGGCTGCCACAGCCAGAGACTGGTCTCAAGGGCGGTCCACAGGTGTTGAAGGTCTGAGCACCATGAGGAGAGCAGAGAGATGAGCAGATGAGCCTGGTGCTTTGGATCCCACACCAGCAGTCATATCAATGATGCCACCCCCCCTCATTCAAAATTGATATGAACAGCAGGGTCGACTCCAGTTCAGCTTTAGCCACACTGGAGACTCGGCATTTTCCAGAAAAGGCAAACGTAACCCCACTTCACAGCTCCCTTCACTCGATCTCCGTTTTCTCCTGCTATCCCAGCCTGCGCAGATGTGTCACCTTTGCCGCTGTGCGTCAAGTGCCCTTGATTGGGCCTCACTTGCCTCGCTACTATTTTTACCCAACTGAAAACCGCTTATTGACGTCGAACGACTCTTATTTGCATTGCTCGCGATAGACCTCACATTAGAAGCAACTGATGATTTGAGCAGAGCGAGAAAGCCATTACATTCTGAGATGTCAAGAGCGTTTTGTTCTTGGCCCTTACCCTGATCCCTGCTATGTTCATGACATATACAGCTGCTCTCAGAGATAAACATGCTGAAAAGAAAAGATAATAAATATACATGGGTGAAAATGGTAAGAAGCTGTGACTGGAACCAATGCATTGAGTCAAGTGATATTCCATCATATTTGCTTATTTATGGATGTATGGTTAACCTGTTGTGCCATTCACTAAAGGCACACTTGACAGCTGATGTGCATTCTTAAGAATACATTTGTGAATTTCACAGCGTGGGCGGAGAAAACCAGATCATGGCCTTCCTCGTCAGTAAACTGTGCTTTTTGTTCCCGTGGAGAAAAAAAAAGGGGGGGGGGGGGGCAGTTTGGAAGACCAAAGAGATTTGTGAAGGGGAAAAAAGCTTGTAAAAAGCACAAATATGAACTACATGAACAATTGGCATTTTCATATGAATATTAGTTGTTGTTTTATTCTGCCTCAGTATGGAAGTGAAGTTGAGAAATAATGGAAATATGCAACACTGTTTTGTGCATGTGGAATATGAATTATTAAATTAAAACCAGTTTTGAATTTATTTTATTATATTATTATTGTCGTTATTTTAATTTGTATTATATTTGTATTGTATTATATAGTATTTGTTATATACTTTATTTGCATAATAAAAAAATGCAAATAATTATATATAAATTTTTTAAGGTAGAATAAATAAAAATGTAAAATTATCTATAATGTTGGTTGTCAGCCTGCAAGACCGGGACCCACTAGGGGGCCTCACCAAACTTTCAAGGGCCCTCATGATGATTTTACATTACAAAACAAAATAAGCCAGAGCAACTAAAAATTTAGACATTTATGTCAATTTCAGTTTTCCTACAGTTGACACGGCGCACACAGCAGGGATGAACGAGGAACACGCAGACGAGAAGGTAAACTCAAAATAACAGTCTTTAATGACTCCAAACAAGGCAGGGCAAGACAAGGCAAGGGGAGTCACAGGGACGGGGAGTCACGAGTAGACCAGACGAAATCAAACTGAATAGACAAGACTATAAATACACAGGATAATCATAAATAAAGAGACAAACACGGCTGGACAAGAATGAACAAATGATCACATTAAACAAGGACAGGAAACAAACCAAAAAAGGAAACAAGAGGTGGGAACACACGACTGAGGTCTGTCGTGAATTCCAAGACAACAGTCTTGGAATTCTTTTTTTTTTTTTTGGGAAAAGTCATGTAAATGAATTAGAGACAGAAAACAGTTTGTGAAGTTGGGGGAATATTCATCTTTGTGCTTGAGCATTGCTTGTGGCATCCCCCAGGGTTCAGTACTGGGCCCAAAGTTATTTTTGCTTGTAAAGTATCAAAATTAGTAAAGTTAGTTTTGTTCGCAGATTATACAAACATTTTATATTCTGGGGGGGATTTAAAAGAATTATTAGAGACTATTACTTTAGAAATGAGTAAATTTAAAAGGTGGTTTGATTTTAAAAAATGATCATTAAATGTTAATAAAACTAAATGTATGTTATTTGGAAACAGTAAAAAGAGTACACAAGTTCAGATACAGATAGATGGTGTGGATATAGAAAGGGTAAATAAAATA
Organism: Barbus barbus; assembly: GCF_936440315.1. Taxonomy (NCBI): domain Eukaryota; kingdom Metazoa; phylum Chordata; class Actinopteri; order Cypriniformes; family Cyprinidae; genus Barbus; species Barbus barbus. The sequence goes on from NC_136718.1 coordinate 8,709,536, forward strand.
AATTTCTTGGGGTGATAATAGATGATAAATTAAGTTGGAAATCTCACAAACCATTTACATAAAAAAAATTGTCTAGAAGTATCTCAGTACTGAATAGGGAAAAGCATGTTCTGGACTATAAATCACTCTACATTCTTTATAGTGCATTAATATTACCATACTTAAATTATTGCTCAGAGGTTTGGGGTAATACACATAAATGCAGATTATTATCATTATCTGTGTTGCAAAAAAGAGCAATACGGATAATTCATAAAATTGGTTATAGAGATCATACAAATGCATTATTTTTAAAATCAAGGATATTAAAATTAATTGATTTGGTTCATCAAACAGCACAGACAATGTATAAAGCAAAAAATAATTTACTCCCTGGCAATATTCAAAAAATTTTCCTTAATGGAGAAGTGAGATATAATCATAGGAGAGAGTGTAATTTTAAGCATCTTTATGTTCGTACAACATTAAGAAGCTTCTGTATTTCTGTAAGTGGAGTGAAATTGTGGAAAAGACTAAGCTTAGTGCTCAAGCAATGCCCAAGTGTGATCCAGTTTAAAAAGCAGTATAAACGTATGGTTCTCAGAATGTATCAGGAGGAAGAACGGATCTGATTAGGTGTTCATACAAATTGTTTGGTCATAGTGTTTATGTTTATACATTTACTGTAAATATATGTAGGAAAGTCAAAAAGTGTATTAAGACAAGGATGAGATGGCAGAGTTATGAAGTTAAGTTGATGACTATTGTTATTGATTATTGTTACCATGAAATTGACTTGATGATTATTGTTATTGATTATTATTATCAACGTGGAGTGGAGAAGGGGTAGGATTAAATAAGCTTATGCTTCTTCCTACTCCTTTTTGGACATGTATAAGTTAAATAATTTTGTTTTGTTTTGTTTTTACTGTATTTGTTTGCATTTTCGAAATAAACGTTTCAATTCAATTCATTTTTTAATGAATATACATTTTACTTGTTATGCCAAACTATAAAATATGTTATCAGGTAGAAACTGAGTAAAACATATTTTTAAAAATTCAGTCACACTTTATTTTATGGTCAAGTTCTCACTATTAACTACAACTTTTGTCTCAATAAACTCCTAATTTGCTGCTTATTAATAGTTAGTAAGATTTAGGTATGAGGTAGGATTGAGGGATCTAAAATATGGTCCTACACAATAAAGCAATAATATGTGCTATATAAGTATAAATAAACAGTCGATATGCTAGTAAAATGCATGCAAGTTAATAGTGAGTATTGGTAAAGTGTTAAGGTCTTTGCACCCTGAATCTGAAATTTGCGTCCAAAATTTTTGCACGTTAAAAAATAAATACAACCTCATGTTGTGTCAATCACGTTTACACACTGCTTCCAAAACTTTCCTCCATCATAAAAACAATCGAACCAGGTTTTCTGCGTTTTCACATCCGTAGCAAGCATTTTAATAGGAAAGGACGACGAATATGAGAAAAACGAAAAAACACATACAAAAATTTCAGATTCAGTGTGCAAGGACCTTTAGCAAAAATCCTTATGCTTAATCCTTGTCTGGTAAATTGCGAACAACTGGAAAAGTCATAGAGCCTTTGTATATTGTTGTGGACAATAGGGGGCCTTGATCACGGCTCTATAAGATTGTTTTTGTATTTACACCTCCATTAGCTTATTTGCATCCACTGCTCACGCTAGTAAATTAGCACACAGCATCTGTTCCTGGGGTGTGCAGACACACAGTTGAACTATGGGAGTTCAACCCAGCTGACGCCCTGTCAGAGTGAATGACTAGTGGGGCCTCAGGATCCTTAAATGATCTTGCGCCCTTTGAAAATCTGTCCACATTAGCGGGCTGGCCTCTGAATTGCATGCTAGTAGTTAAGGCCTCAGGTGGGCTCGGGTCTTGGGTCTTAATGATAGGTGTAGATGAGGTGTGAAAAAGTAGAATTGATGAGACTCTCCGGCGCTAATCATCGCACAATGAAAAGGACAGCAAAAAGAGCTGCTGGAAATCTTTCAGCTTAAAAACTCAACATGAATTGCCATAATATGATCCATTTCCAAGTGAAACAGGACGTTCAATGAGAAAAATGTAGCTTTTCTTCACAACATTTTCATAAGCCATCAGACTGTTCGGGTTTTGAAATATTTTTTATTGAAATGAATCAGGGATGCAGTGTAATAGCAATATGAATCCGCTTTGTAATGATTCATTGATATTCCACATGACATTTGCACATCCAAAACAAAATCAATTTCAAAGGTTATCACGAAAAATCACTCAAAATCAGCAGTTATCACAACACATTGAGCTGTGTGCGCTATCATCTGTCTGTTTGTGTGTCTGTAGGTGGTCTCTGAACGGCACATTGATTAATCTCAGTACCGATTCCCGTTGGCGGCTATCTGGGGGAAATTTGGTCATTAGGAGTCTGGACCGAGCCCAGGATGGAGGAATATACCAGTGCACTGCCTTCAACCCACAGGGAGCAATTCTTAGCAGAAGAGCAAGCCTCCAGTTTGCATGTGAGTCATCGACTGTGCGTTAGCATGCTATATTAGCACTTCAGCCACTCAATGCAGGGTGACAGGTGTTAGAGTGGATGCTGCCAATATTGGACTAGCTTAAAGAAGAGAGAAAATGAGTTATCAACACCTTAATGCAACTAATGCAAATATAGCTCCTACAAGAAAATACAGTGAAAACAAATGGTTGCCTTGTTATATTATACCTATGACTCGAGCACACATTTAATTTAATTTAATTTAGTCTTTCCATTGAAATGTTTGGTTATTTATTTGATTATTTTTTCAATGATACATAATGCAGCATTTACTATCAGCCCACAGTGTTAAAGTTCGATTTTTGGCTTTTCATAGTAAAACATTTTGCCACCTCTGATATAGACACTGAAACATACTTTATTAAAGGGATAGTTCCCCCAAAAATGAAAATTCTGTCATTAATTACTCACCCTCATGTTGTTCCAAACCCGTAAGACCTACGTCCATCTTCAGAACACAAATTAAGATATTTTTTGATGAAATCCGAGAGCTCTCTGACCCTCCCATAGACAGCAAGGGTCCTAGCACATTCAAGGTCCAGAAAGGTACCAAGAACATCAACAAAATAGTCCATGTGACATCAGCGGTTCAACCGTAATTTTATGAATCTATGAGAATACTTTTTGTTGCACAAAAAAACTAAAATAACGACTTTATTAAACAATTCTTCTTGGGTGATTGCTTTCGTCGCAATGTTGGAAATATTTCAACATTTATTTTAATCCATGAAGGTGAACCAATGGATATCACATAAGCAATGTGCAAACTTTGTGCAAGAGTTATGTCGGTGAACGTCTTCACTCTTCACTATGCAGAAAGTGAAATTAAAAAGGGAATGACGGAGCTTTCAGCCAAAGCCACTAGAAGGCAAGCCTGCAACCATTAGCAAAAAAAGAGTAACAGCCAATACTAAAGGAAAGGAGACCAAAGCCGTTTTTTGAATGAGGCTTCACTGCGCTGAATAAACAGCTTTTTAGAGCAAACATCTTATCATTTAATGAATCGACAACCTATCTGCTAATCTTCATCATGTTTTACACTAAACAATACTTTTGGATCAAACTATTTTTAGAGTTTACCATGAAAAAATGCTGTTTTATAAGAGAAGTCACTGACTTTTTGCGACAGGTGGGATTCAGCTTACGGCACTTCTCATTTATTCCTATGGGATCCGTAAACCGTGACTGAGTGTCGCACAACTCTGACTGAAATTCAATGACGTCAAAGCTATAATGTGATTGGTTATTAAGGGACACGTGATCCAAGTTAGCCGTTATGCTCTCTCCAATAGTAAGTAATACAGACCCTCTCATCTCCCTATAGTCAGACAATCTCTGTTTTGACATCTGACACCGCATATTCTCTCAGAGACGACGAGAGATGAATCTACTTCAGTATATGCTGATTACGGTATAGCTAACTTTTAATTTATTCCCTTAATATTTCTCTTGTGGCCCATACATAGTGGAAAAAAAAAGGGAAGAAACGTATTTCGTGTTAAAACAGGTTGATTTTGAAAGTCGGTGCTTGAAATAGGCTAAAGCTTTTTATTTCATAGATTTTTATTGATGACTGCAGTGTTAATATTTTAATTATAGGCCTATAATTACTTGTATAATAGACCTGTTTTAAAAGACTTTAAAAAAATGTTTTAATTGATGAGTAAATAGCCTTATCTTTTGTTATCCTCTTATATCGAATATTGTGGGACAAATTAATTGTAATTTTAATTTAATAATAAAATTGAATAATAAAAGTAACTTCATAATAATGATAGACCTAATAAAAATAAGAATGCAACAGGCCTACATTAATTGGAAATGCCAAATCCTCCTAATATTGGCAATAACCATGGTTACTACACTTTTACTATAATAAAACCATGGTTAATTTTTGTAAGCATTGTGGTCTGTGCTACTTGCAGCACGTTTCTGTATTTTGTTATGTTGTGAGTATTTGCAGCACATGTGGTGTCAAACTGAGGAAGATGTTTTCTTAATTTGCTGGTGCTTTTTCTATTTGCATGTGTTTACACCAAGTTGTAGCACATCGAGCTCTCTCGGCAACCGTATTCTGGTTCCCACAGACTTCCATAGTAATATTTTTCATATTACACTGTAAACACACACAAAAAATTGTGGTTGTTTCAAATAAAAATTCTCAATATCTCAATTTTCTTTTCTTATTTTTGCACCCTCAGATTCCAGATTTTCAAATTGTTGTATCTCGGCCAAATATTCTCCTATTGCCCTAACAAACCGTACATCAATGAAAAGCTTATTTATTCAGCTTTTGTTGTATAAGTCTCAATTTCCAAAAATTAACCCTTAAGGTCCTTGCAGACCGAGTCCGAAATTTTTGTATGCGTTTTTCCGTTTTTTTTCGTATTCATCATCCTTTCCTATCAAAATGCATGATACGGATGCGAAAACACAGAAAATCGAACCTGAATTTTTTTTATGATGGACGAAAGTTTCGGAGGCAGTGTGTAAACGTGATTGACAAAACGTGAGGTCGTATTTATTTTTTAACATGCAAAAATTTCAGACGAAATTTCGGACTCAGTGTGCAATGGCCTTTATGACTGGTTTTGTGGTCCAGGGTCACATATTATGCTCACCAGGAGAAGGAAACTCGTACAGGTTTGGAAGAACTTGAGTGAGTAAATGATGACTGTATGACATCACAATAGCCAGAATTCTAATAGAACAGATGTACCACAGAGGCTCATAATGCAGTAATTAAGACAGGATATCAGTATTCACTGACTGACTCCTATTTCAGCTGCTCAGCTGATCAGTGTCCAGTTAAAAATGCATTACAGTGACCCTTTTTATGGGGCCTTCCACATGCATTACTTTTTTGATTGCGCACCGCAACCAAATTTTGCCTCGCTTTGGTGACTTTGATGTTGAAATGATGATGGGTGAACATGTGATTAATGTAGAGCTTGTTGGAGGGCATGGCAGGTTGACTCAACAAAGTATGCTTTCCACGTCACTTTATTGGTGACCTCAATGGTTTCACCACCAATACGTATGTAACATGGTGTCGAGATAATCTCTTTTTCAGTATCCTCTGAAACCTGGTGCTCAACAAAATACATTGCTCCCCATGTTGGCCTGGAATTCAGATGTCTGATCCTTCACTTTGCATGCATCGGGTGACCCCTTGGAGCTTGCATTTTGTCCTTTGTATACTGATAATAACCCACCAGCCAGTTAAGGAGAATAAAGTGGCTCTGTTATGTTATGAGAGCTATTTTGCTGGCATGCTTTGGGTTCATTTTGTTTCCTTAGAGGGAAGCGTCACTGCAAGTCAAAAAAGTTGTTCAGAGTTCACTTTTATCCAATGATGAATAATTCCTATCCTGATGGGAATGGACTCTTCCAGGTTGACTGTGACCCAACCATAGAGGTCATTGAATGGTTTGATGAGTATGGTCACCATATCTCAACCCATTTGAACACCTATTTTGAACCAATTGACCAAAATGAATGAAGCACTCTCTACCACCATCATCAAAACAGTCTAACACTGACAATAAAGAAATGGCAAGAATTATGTTTTTCTTGTGTGGAATAAATTTGGCAATAAAATATTGAAAAAAATGACTTTATATCCAAAAATCCAAGGAAGTAACTTTCAGATTAATCGATTAACAAAATGATCATTAGCTGTAAATGCATAACATGTATAATATAATAACAATAAAATGTCAAGAACATGTTACTTTTGATACTTGAGTGAGTTATTCTCATGTAGCCTACTTATAATTGGCATACATTTTTTTACAGTGTAACAATGTATAGTATAGCCTACATAAAATCACTAGATTTGTTTTCTTGTTTGGAATTGATTGATTGATTGATTGATTGATTGATTGATTGATTGATTGATTGCAATAAAATACAGACTTTTTCTCCAAATAATCAAGGAAATTATTTCATTGTGTGTGTGAAATAAATAATAATAATAATTATTATTATTTATTTATTTAGGAACAGTTAATGAAAACGTCTATGAAAGTGATTTTGTGCCTCTTTGGGATGGTACAATAATGCGTTGTTCACTTGCAGAACGCAAGTTTCTAGAGTAGGGCAAACCTAGGTTTGTGGATAATTCAGTAGCAAAAGTTAAGATCTAAAATTAGTGAAAAAAAAAAACATTATTTAGTGGGGAACAAATAGAAGTGAATAAGTGTAGGAACAAATATGGTAAAATGATACACATTGCTCTTTGTATTGTTGTAAAATACAAAACAAGTAATATATTTATATATAAATATATACTGTAAAATACACTTTTAAATATATAGTACAGTAATGAGGCAGCACTATATGACAGATGAGACGAACAAGAAAGGCTATTAATAATCTTTCATTGCACAAATATTTTACAATACGAAAGGCTCCAAAACAGAGTGGCACAAAGCGCTTATGCACATCCTGTGTGCAGAATAATGCTCTTGAAGCAACACGGAGTCACAGCGCACAGGCATAGGTGCTCCGTATAGAAAGGTTCAAAGCACAAACAGAGCTCTCTACAACAGTGTTGTGATCTAACAGACACCCGGTAGAAAGTAACACGATTTAACAGCACAAAACTCCAGCAAGATAAAGTAATTTTATGCAAAACCATTGATCTTTATTTACAGATCAAGCATAATATTAGGAACACTGAATCATCTGGCAGAGAGTTTTATTGTCTTGAGAGTTTTTACTGTAACCGAATGCGACACGCAGTTTGAACACTGAATGGTGGATGACAGACAGCGACAGCAGAGAGAAGAGTTTACGTTAACTTGACTTTTATATTTATCTGTACCTCACATAATTAAACTATGGAACCGCTTCAGAACACTTGGAATATAGTGCATGAAAACTTTATGGTGCTTTATAATGTGTTTGTGGCCCTTATCAAATAACAGAATAGTATACGCAGAATATCCAGGGCTCCAGACAAAAAATCGAGTAAGGAGCTATTGGCTCCTATAAGAAAAAAATATTTTGTTTCCTCAATTTTTTTAAGAAAAGTCAATTGATTGCTTTTTACAGTGTTAGTTTGAGTTCCTCCTCAATGCATCCTATAGAAATGTTGTCAAATCTCTCACACATCCAGACTTTTTTTCCTTCATTAGTAACATGCAATTTTATTAGACGTATTGAATTTTATCTTTAGCTTGCATTCTTGCATTTTTTATCATGTAGACAATAGGTTAAGTAAAAATATTAATATACAATAGTGAATAAATATAGCAAAATGCCCCTCTTTATAGTTATTTTTCTTGCTGACTGATGAGCTTATGGATGCCCAATGGTTATTCTGAGGTAAAAGTATTGTTACGTGGCATTGTTTACAAGCTTTACACATTTTCCGCAGTTTGACACAGAATGAGCGATTACATGAGACATTTCAATAAGTTGTATGATAGGCTATCTTATAAAATAGCCTTCCTTTTGATATTAATTCACGTTCATTTCGTACTATAGGCTAGTAGAGAAAGATATAATGGGTTCACTTGCCGCTTGAACTAAGGCGCTAAAGCGATTGCGCCTGCCGCATTAAAGAGCGCCAAAACTGTATTTATTTTATGAATTTTGTTATGAATTTGGCAGAATGTTGAAGCTGATAGTTTGTTTATTAAAAAGTAACAAAGCTCAAAGCTTATTGTGATTACTAGACAGCAAGTGCGCTGCAAAGAGGCTAATATGAAGCTCACGCATATAGAACAGCATATAAACTAAGATCTTGATAAGAAGAAGCCATATTAGTAATGATTATAAACGAGAATTGTTAAGGATATTGCCATCATTGCCATCATTTCATAACGTCTCCATCATTTTGATCTCTCAAATGCTGCACGGAGCTACGTTTAGCAGGCATTTCGGCAGATGAGGACTGTTTGAAACTCGTTTTTTTTCATTAAAACTTTGATGCTCATTGTTTCAGTTTAATACGTTAACATAACAAAAGATGTGATCGCAAAACAATCAGGTCATTTTTTTAGGTCATAACATGTAAATATACATGGTCGCGGTGGCGACCTCAGCAAAAACTTAACTCACAAATTAATATTTTGGGTCGCAAATGTTTAAGTCCATTTTAAAACTGTTTTAGACGCAGTCTGGAGCACAGCCTCATCTGACCGATACTCCGATCCAGCTGAAAATGCCAGTATCGGAGCGATTCCGATACTGAATATCGGATCGGTGCACCCCTAATCTAAACCTTGACATTGATTTGATGTAAACCGAATGTCGAAAACTTTGGCCTGCATATACATTAAACCAATTTCAGTGTGAGTATTAACTTCATATTTTCACCCAATTACCACTGGAAGAAATTGGTGTCCAAACTGACCTTAAAATTATGTTATACAACATCTTGATCAAGTCTTGACTAACATTGGACATGTTTAGCACTGCTGTATCTTCTGACTGTTTTTTTTCATGCCTTTCAGACTTGAATTTAAAAACTCAAACGAGAAGTGCTGTCTCTGTGCGAGAAGGCCAGGGGGTTGTTTTACTTTGTGGTACGCCATCATATGCAGGAGGTAAGGCATTTATAGTGTTACTTTTTTGGTTTATAGTCTAGTCTAGCATAAATATGCTGTACACACGTGTGAAATACAGAGTTCTGACTTCTATCAGTACGCTCTATGAAATGTTTTTTGGAAAAGAAAAGTGTTATCGGTGCCCTAATGATTATAACAGAAATGACAAAGAATTTCTCATTTAAGTTCCCAAGAGTGTTTGACTAGCCTGGTTGATTTGTTTTAATTTATATATGTTTTGTTTCCTATCTCTTTTCCAGATCTCTCATTTGCATGGGTCTTTAATGAGTACCCTTACTTTGTTCAGCAAGACAATCGTCGCTTTGTCTCTCAGGAGACGGGAAACCTTTACATCGCCAAAGTCGAGCCCTCAGATGTGGGTAACTACACGTGCGTGGTGGTAAACCGCATCACTAAAGGCAAAGTCCTCAGCTCCCCGACCCCTCTGGTACTACGAACCGATGGTAAATATCAATTTAGTAGGCAGAAGCTGATCCATAGCATAGCACTAAAGGGTTTGATTGAGCTGTTGATGCAGTTAAGCATCAGGTTGGGTTGAATTGTGTCAGAGCACTTGCTGTTGGAGGTCCAACCAGCTCCATCTTCCACCACGTACATATAAAATTCAATAAATAAAGAGCTTTAATGTAGTGTATCTAGTAAAATAATCAAATGAAAACTTCATTAACACACAACTCTGCCCAAGTAATATTAAATATGAAACACTTCAAGTGCTCAAACTAAATAGTTAACATGTTCTTATGCAACATTATATGCAAAATATATATCGTTTTGGGGCTTGGGTTCAATTCCCAAGGTGGAATAAACAAATATATGTTTTTTTTTTCTTTTTAATAAATGAAGTAGCAGGATCTTAAATTACTTCCATATTAGATTTCACTAATTTGATTAACTTAATAAACCCTCTGAGTAGACCTTTACAATATTACCACCATTGGCTAGTAATTTTCTTTTTACTTGCTACGTGACTGATATACAGTATATATGTAAAATATTAGTCAATCAAGCATTTTTTGGCTGGTAGTAACGCTTACTACTAATAATATAAAATGCGCTAAGGTCTGATAAGTAACTACAGCAACTAAATCCATTGCTCAATAAACTAAGACAAAAATGTATATTTGAGAATAATATTAAAATCAACAAAAACAGAAATGCTAGTATAATAACATTGGTTGGCACTTGGTTGCGATGGTAGCAAATGTATTAAATAATGCAGATGAATTTGATTTATATCTCTGTCTTTGTATTTGGACTTTAAATGTAACACTAATTTATTTTGCTTAGGATTTGAACGCAACACTGAAAACACTTTCTCTGGTGTCGACTTGACAGCACGTTAACCATGCAAACACTTTTTAACATAAGACAGTGTAAATTAGTTTTAGAGTGTTTTTTAGAAGTCAGAGCGTCGTAGACAACCCTGCTTACTCTCAAGAAACGCTTTCACAGTCCTAAATATACTTTGCCATAAAGTAAACACAAACAATGGCTGGAGAAAATATTTACCGACACTGTAAAAACTGCAGCAAACACCACACCTCTCCACGTTGTGTCAGACTCCAGATGATGGTATGAATAATTTGTTGCCTTTGTTTTAGCTGGGGAAAAAAGCTGTTCAGTGTTCCCCTACTAACACTCTTTGGTATCTATCGTATAATGTGCTTTCTACTATTATACATAATCAGTGAATGAATTATAAATTAAAAAATAAAGCAGGTTTTTTTTCTTTACTTTATAGGTGTAATGGGTGAATATGAGCCGAAAATAGAGGTTCATTTCTCTGACATGGTTCCAGCTGCTAAGGGATCAGTTGTGACACTGGAGTGTTTTGCTTTGGGGAAGTAAGTGTGATTCCTCACCCTTTTGTAGTTACTGATGCCGCTTCCTTCCTTTACGGCTACCCTGACTTTTAATGGTACTCTGTCACTGAGCTTAATGTGTTTTTCAACTTGGCCTTTTTCCACCACTTCTTGCCACCTTTTAAACATGCTTGTCAAAATCTGTTTGGGAAATACCGTATAACAGTCTATTTTTTGCCTTGCAGCAATTTTTCGATCTCAATTGATCCCATTAGTGGATGAGCCATATACGTATTCCTTGCAAAAAGAAATGACATGGTGTCTTATGAGGAAATGTAACTCATTTAGTATGTTAGAGCTGAGATATTAGGAGGAACGACAGTAATCTACAATATAATGATATTATACAAAATTTCTGTTATTGATCTTCATCTTTTCTGTTTCTCTCTCTCTCTCTCTCTCTCTCTCTCTCTGTTCTTTCCTTCTTTTTTCTCTCTATGTAGCTTTTTCATTTTTCTCTTTTGCAAGATTACTTACCATAGTTTTTCATACATTCAGCCCAGTTCCAGAGATAACATGGAGGAGAGCGAATGGAGTGCCGTTTCCCAGCAAGGTGAAGATGAAGAACTCAAATGTAGTTCTGGAGATTCCCAGTTTCCAGCAGGAGGACGCCGGAGGCTATGAATGTGTGGCTGAGAATAAGATGGGAAAGAACACAGTGCAAGGACGACTGTCTTTCCATGGTATGATTATTTCACTCATAGTACTTTTATATTCAGTGCACATGGTATGATAAATTTTTGCCATAAAAATGACCCGAATTTTGCAAAATGTCATAGCAGTTTCTTGCAATAAATCACTGTATTCAGAGTTTTACAATGAAATCCATGCAGACTAGGTAGTTTTCCACTGCATTGTGATTTACCTAATCACATAAATGGTTTAATCTTCCTTTGACATTGTACAGATACTACTGTAAAAATTGTTCTGAAAGTGTGGTAATAAGTTGCCAGGAACATTCTGTAGCTGAAAAAATTGCACATTGTGTAAATGGCACTGTTGTACACAGGATTGTTTTATTCATCGTATGATTTTACTTTTGTTCGCATTTGTGTCATTATTTGAAAAGTACTGTTAAACAATGACTGGATATTAATAGGATTTGCAGAAGCCGGTCACCTTTGCTATATCGTTTTCTCTGTCATTGAAATTAATGCTTGCTAATAATTTAAAACGCACTTAATGGATATTATTGTTGTCATAACGATTCAGATTCTTGCCAGCATTTACCATGAGGAACCCTGCCAGTTCAGTCATTTCTCAATTGCAGTGAATTGCTTTCTGATTACTTTCTGCCCTGTCTGGACTTTCTTATAGTTTCTATAACCAAAATAAACGGAGCTCATGTAATGGATTTGGCAGTGTGATGTTGCATCGTGCCAAGTCTCAGCAGTGCTAAATGCTAATCTGAGACACTTTCGTTGATCCAGAAAGGTGTAAAATGGCAGAAGTTACAGTTTTATAGAGCCAAATCATAGATTGATAGATAGCAATTTTTTGCTTATAGATAGATAGATAGATAGATAGATAGATAGATAGATAGATAGATAGATAGATAGATAGATAGATAGATAGATAGATAGATAGATAGATAGATAGATAGATAGATAGATAGATAGATAGATAGATAGACATTTGCTTTATGATGGATGGATGGATGGAAAACATATTTGCTTTATGTAATTAATAGAAAATTTTAGATAACATTCAGTTGTTTTATGGATGGATGGATAGATATATATTTGCTTTATGATGGATGGACGGATGGATAGATGGATGGATATTTGCTAGATAGGATCATTATTTCACCTCTGGTGTGAAATTCATTATCATTGTATTTTAGTTAATAATGCTGCTCATTATTAGCGATTCAGACGCTGCAATTAGGTCAGGTCTTATTATCTTTGCCATGGCACTCTCCAATTTATTCATTATTTTGCCTTAGTTTTATAAGATAAAGCTTCTGTTCCAAATCTGACACCAAAGTCTGGCTCAAAGGGATATCGCTTAAATATGGACAAATTGTAGGTCTATCTGGAGCCTAAGCACTTGTGAGCCCGTATTTGGAGGCAAGACATGACTCAAAGGACTATTAGGCACTAGAAGCAAGCATGTGAGAATCATTACCTTCTTGTGCTCTGTCATTTTCTATCGACACAATAATAAGAAGAACAGGCCTCAACCTAATGATGTGGAGATCACTGACTATTTGCAGAATTACCAGCCATAGCATGCTTAAAAATTATTGAATAGCAAGATAAAAATAGCACGTTTCTCATGATAATTGATAGCAGAGCAGCTACTCAATATCTCGTAGGTATGAAGACCTTTCACATGTGGTGTTATTGATTCAAATAAATGGATATATAATACAAATAAGAAAACTACTTGCAAAGAACCCATTAGTGAAATACAATACAAAAAAAACTGTAACGCAAATCAGCACAGCACTATTGCATTAGACAGCTGAGATTGCAAAGGTGTTCCTTCCACTCACATTTGTGTACCTACCACTTCTAAGTTCCTAGATGAAATGCTGTTATTATGAATGCGAGTTTGTTCGTTCCCAAGGTTTGTGTATGACTTATTGAGACGGTTAGAGGGGCAGGTGCAACTCTGACCTTCTTTTGAGAAGACCCGGCCTTCACAAACAATACAAAAACATGAAAGCTTTTCTTCCCAGCGCTGTCAGAGTGCAAGCGTCTTTCTATAATGCAGTATGCCAAACTCTTTGAAAAAGGCCAGAGCGTAGAAAAGAAGTACTGATAACAGTTGCGAGGTTGGTCAGCTCTTTTATTTCATAGATGTTTGGGTTTAATTCATTCCTGGAAAACCAAAGCTGATCAGTTTTCTTGATAAGTCAATCAGTACATGACTACGATCGATCAGTCAAGTGCTTAGTTGCCACAAAACCGGCAAGCGTTGTTCGCAGGAATGGTGATTGATGGTTCATCTATAGGCATGCTTGCACGGATCTTGTGTGATTGGTGGAAATCAAGAACGCAGAACATGAGGAGAGTGTCACATTATAGAACCGTGCTTGATGGTTCAATCATGAATCTAGACAGAATCAGGGACATGAATGGAAACCTGTCACCTTTTCAGTCGGCAGGAAGACGGATAGATCAAGTGCTTATTGACATTTTGTGCTTCCAATTAATCGGATAAAAGAGTGGCCATGTTTTAGCAAAGCCAAACCCTAAAATCCTTGTACAGTTGGGAGGTTTTTTGTAACTGCTAGCATGTTACTAGAGCACAAGCCCAAGTCTCTCTGATTTTCTAGTTTCTATATATGGCCCTCAACTATAAGTCTTTATTGTAAGAAAATAATTAATTGAGAAATACAAGAAGAATGGAAATAACTAAGCAGTAATCAATGTCTACAGTGCTTGCCTTAACAATTGTTTTCATTGAGATTGGAAGACGTGTTACTATATGTATTATTTATGCATTTAACAGATGCTTTTAACAGACAAAAGAGGAACAAAACAATCTGTCAAGGAGCCAACAATAATTGTAATGCACAATGCTGTGTTTATTAGAGAACAAGGAGGCAAGCTTGAAAAGAGGAGAAATGCAGAGAAGAATTTTCATTTTAAAATAATATAAATAAAGAGTTTTTTTGTAACTAATATAATGTTTTCTTAAGACATTAACTAACATATAAAATTTAAAAAATATTCAGTGTCAACCTATCAATCAAGATTGTTATGTTTATACACTACAATTTAAAAGTTTGTTATCTGTAAGATATGTTTTATTATTATTTTATTTAGCAAGGGCATATTAAACCAATGAAGGTGGTATGCATTTATAATATCGCAAATTATTTCTAATCATATTATAATATTGTATATTTCTAATGCTATTCTTTTGAACTTTTTATTCATCAAAGAATCCGCAAACAAGTGTCTCTCAGTTTCCACAAAAACATTAAGCAGTCCAACTGTTTTCAACATGGATAATAATAATTAATGTTTCTTGAGCAGCAAATCAGTATATTAGAATGATTTCTGAAGGATCATGTGACACTGAAGACTGGAGTAATGATTCCGCTTTGCATCACATGAATAAATTATATTTTTAAATATATTCAAATAGAAAATAGTTATTTTTAATTGCAATAATATTTCACAATATTACTGTTTTTACTGTATTTATAAACAAATAAATGCATAAAATGTGAAAAGATGAGAAACTGTGGCTCCTCTGTTGACATGATCACATCTGAGAACAAAGACCATAAAAAAAGATCTTCATAAAGACCAGGAAAACATCTTTGTGATTCAAAAACATAAACATAGTATGCAAAGAATGACTGATGAATTAATTTATAAAAATTATTGACTTTTGTCTCTTCAGCAAAGCCTCAGTGGGTTCAGACGATGCGAGACAATGCTTTGTCAATCGAAGAGAGATTGTTCTGGGAGTGTAAGGCCAATGGGAAGCCCAAGCCTTCATACAGCTGGCTGAAGAATGGAGAACTACTGGCAGCCGAGGTAAAATTCAAGCAATGGTGTAGTCGTGAAATGACTGGGTTAGCAGTGCAAACATCTTTGGGTCAAACCTCAGCTGGAGAGCTCTGTCAAATGTATATGACAAAGTTGTATTGATTTATATAATGCCTAAATCTATGCCGCTGTTGTTTGAGTTGAATGCACAGCTATTTTAAAATTCTTTTCATTGCTGTTTCTCTGTTTCACAGGACAGGATCCAGATAGAGAACGGAGCCCTGACAATCAGCTCCGTAAACCTCTCAGATGCTGGCATGTATCAGTGTGTCGCTGAGAACAAACACGGAATCATTTATTTTGGTGCTGAACTGGTGGTGTTAGGTAAGAGAACCTCCTGTACCCTTCTCATTTCCAATTATCTTGTGCCTTTGTTCACTCTGCAACACAATCCCAGCAAACACAAAACATTTCATTACACTGGTTTTTGGTTGCAGTTTTGCATGTGCAGTATAACATTTAAAATCGTTCTAGAAACTAAAATCACAAATTAATGAATTTAAACTAAAATATTTTATAATAAAAATTTTACCAATTATAATTTTTAGTTTTGTTTTGTTTTTGTTTTGACTGCCATTCAGTTGCTTGCAATAAATTATAATTTTTTCATACTATCATTTTAACAATGAAAGAGACTGTTTGAATGGCTGTATAAGTATTACATTAAAAACTAGAGTACATAGAGTGAATTAAGACTGGCAGATGTGATGCTATATGAATATTGTTATTTTAATGTAGGTAAAGCATTTGGAGAAGTTTTAAAAATATCAAAATTTCTAAAAAAAAATATATATATATATATATATATATTGGAATAAAAAAATTTTCATTTCGGGGTTTTTTGTTTCGTTTATTTTTTTTGGTTTCGTTTTGTTTTGTTTCACTTCGTTTCGTTTTTTGTTTTGTTTTGTTTTGTTTCACTTTGTTTCGTGTTTTGTTTTGTTTTGTTTTGTTTTGTTTTGTTTTGTTTTGTTTTGTTTTGTTTTGTTTTGTTTTGTTTCGTTTCGTTTCGCTTTGACTGCCATTCATTTGCCTGCAATAAAATATGATTTTTTTCATACTGTTGTTTCAACAATGAAAGAGACTGTTTGAATGGCTGTAGAAGCATTACATTACATTTATTATACATTTTACATTTTTCATTTACTACTACTAATAATAATAATAATATTAAAAAAAAATGATACAAGCTTATAAAATAATTTAAATGATATCATCATAATGTTTAAGTGTTGATCTCCTATAGAGTAGATAGTGAATTAAGACTGGCAGATGTGATGCAATATGATGCATATTTTGATTTTAATGTAGGTAATGCAGCTGGAGAAATGTAAATAAATATTAAAATATATAATAGATTACAGTGAATTAAGACCGGCAGATGTAATGCTATTATGATGCTATTATATATTATTCTAAATATTTTTATGTATAGTTATTTTAATAATTAGGTTAAAACTTTTTTATTTCTCTGGCAGGTGAAGAAATATTAAAAATATTAACATTTGGAAAAATATTGAAATAACAAAATGATTTATTTTATTTATATTTCATCATAAAACTCCCAGTAACAAATTGTGTTATTGTTTTTTTTCCATACTATTGTTGTTTATCGTACTATTGTTATTGAGACTTCTTGAATACATGTATAAACACACATTTCTCATTTGCGGGAAAATAAATGTAAACAAAGCAACACTTAATTTGCAAGCTTTTAACAAGTAACATTGAGAACACTTATAATAGCATTTAGGTGTCTGTTACCTGTTTAAGACTAGAGTAGACAGAGTAAACTATAAGACTATAGCACCTTTTTCCTTTTTTTACATACTTTTGCAGTGTGCTTGAGTTTTTTTTCTTTCTTCTTTTTAAATAAAAATGATGGTGAGTAGACTTTGAGTCAGTACTTTTAAATGTAGCTCTGAGTCACTGGTTCAGTTGGCACTACAAAGAAGTGACTAGTGCAGTTTGCAAAAAAGGTTGAATTTAAGGCTGATTATTAATATCAGAACACAGCTCTCTTCCACTGGTGGTACACGCTGAGGTTTTACAGGCAAATAAACTCTTGAAATGGGCTCACACACCAAGGAGCTGCCCCCTTTTCAACATTTCCCATAACAACATTGATTTTGCAACATTTAGAGTGGGGTGGCGTGGCACTGTGACTTTCAGTAATGTTAATCCACTATTGATTGGCTGGTGGGAGATGAGGAACTGTGGCCGCTCTGTTGACAACATGACAAAGCCACAACTGAGGGGTTCACTGGTTGAAAAACCTTTGAGTAGGCAGTGACAAAGACCAGAGAAAGATCTTTGTCATCGGTTCATACAGAGAGGGAGAGATGGAGAGAGAGAAATGGTGGAAAGTGGGTAGAGGTCATTAAGGACACCTGTGCTTTCTGACTGCAGCCAATTCCTTCACTGCTCTTGTCTAATGATGTTTGTGTAGGAGCCAGCAACCTTCCACGGGCTAATTAGGTAATAGAGATGCTATTTAACAATGCTTTAGGCCACAGCGTGTTCGCTATGACAGTGCATAAGCAGCTTTCCCATTCGCAGCATTGGATAAATGCTGCTTCTCGGCAGAGGAGACACATTAGACCCAATTAGTGCTGGTCTTTTAGCATTGCGTCATCATTATTGGAAAATGTCTTTCATATAAGGGCTACTTTAAAAGCTGGGCAAATTATATAAACACTGGTGTCATCTGACTGTGTAATATCAGTCATCCTTAAACATGTTTAGGGTTTTATACTAAACGTTTTTAAAGGGATAGTTTATTCAAAAATGACTTGAATGTTGTTGTCGTTATTTTTTTTAGAGACAAAGAAAAACTTTATATAGAAGGACAGAAAAATTAAAATGAAATAATTTCAGAAGTTTGGGGTCGGTAAGATTTTTTTTTTTTTTTTTGGTTTAGAAAGAAATCGCTTATACTTACCAAGTGTCGCGGTCCTACTCCGATTTCAACCACGGTCTCCGGCGTGGGAGGTGGACGCTTTAACAAGGAGGCTAAAGGCCACGGCCTCTAGTGTCAGTCGCTAGAGCGCCACTTGAGGTTGGGGAGTGAGGTTTAACCTGCACAGTACTGGATCAATATTACAGTAAAACAGGAATATTGTGAAATATTATTACAATGTAAAATAATGTTTTTCTTTTTTCATATATTTTACAATGTAATTTGTTTTCTGTGATGCAGAAACTGAATTTTCATTCAAAAATGTGTTGCTCATCTAATATTTCTTATTATTATGAATGCAGAAAAGAGTTAATATTTATTAATTTGTTAAACTGTTTTAATATGTCAGATACATCAAATACACAAATTAGCTCAGTTAAAAGCACATTCATTGAATACCACTTCAAGAAGACACATTAATACAAAATACACTAGCTTTCTCTATTCTTTTTCTATTCTATCGACTTGTTTTCTTTTTGTTATATGTGTATATATGAATATGTATATATGAGTAAGCCTATATATACACTCACCTAAAGGATTATTAGGAACACCTGTTCAATTTCTCATTAATGCAATTATCTAATCAACCAATCACATGGCAGTTGCTTCAATGCATTTAGGGGTGTGGTCCTGGTCAAGACAATCTCCTGAACTCCAAACTGAATGTCAGAATGGGAAAGAAAGGTGATTTAAGCAATTTTGAGCGTGGCATGGTTGTTGGTGCCAGACGGGCAGGTCTGAGTATTTCACAATCTGCTCAGTTACTGGGATTTTCACGCACAACCATTTCTAGGGTTTACAAAGAATGGTGTGAAAAGGGAAAAACATCCAGTATGCGGCAGTCCTGTGGGCGAAAATGCCTTGTTGATGCTAGAGGTCAGAGGAGAATGGGCCGACTGATTCAAGCTGATAGAAGAGCAACTTTGACTGAAATAACCACTCGATACAACCGAGGTATGCAGCAAAGCATTTGTGAAGCCACAACATGCACAACCTTGAGGCGGATGGGCTACAACAGCAGAAGACCCCACCGGGTACCACTCATCTCCACTACAAATAGGAAAAAGAGGCTACAATTTGCACGAGCTCACCAAAATTGGACGGTTGAAGACTGGAAAAATGTTGCCTGGTCTGATGAGTCTCGATTTCTGTTGAGACATTCAGATGGTAGAGTCAGAATTTGGTGTAAACAGAATGAGAACATGGATCCATCATGCCTTGTTACCACTGTGCAGGCTGGTGGTGGTGGTGTAATGGTGTGGGGGATGTTTTCTTGGCACACTTTAGGCCCCTTAGTGCCAATTGGGCATCGTTTAAATGCCACGGCCTACCTGAGCTTTGTTTCTGACCATGTCCATCCCTTTATGACCACCATGTACCCATCCTCTGATGGCTACTTCCAGCAGGATAATGCACCATGTCACAAAGCTCGAATCATTTCAAATTGGTTTCTTGAACATGACAATGAGTTCACTGTACTAAAATGGCCCCCACAGTCACCAGATCTCAACCCAATAGAGCATCTTTGGGATGTGGTGGAACGGGAGCTTCGTGCCCTGGATGTGCATCCCACAAATCTCCATCAACTGCAAGATGCTATCCTATCAATATGGGCCAACATTTCTAAAGAATGCTTTCAGCACCTTGTTGAATCAATGCCACGTAGAATTAAGGCAGTTCTGAAGGCGAAAGGGGGTCAAACACAGTATTAGTATGGTGTTCCTAATAATCCTTTAGGTGAGTGTATGTATATATATATATATATATATATATATATATATATATATATATGTCCCAAAAGTATGCTTTTTTTTTCTCTGATGGTCTCAATAAAGACTGGTCAGATTACAGTAGTGAACCGCATCTTGCACAACCTAGTGCTCAGAACCACCCGCACGATGGGGTGCTGCACTGCGCAAATTGCATTCATTGCTAATTTTCTTACCTGATGTGCATAATTCCTTTTGTAAAGTGCTAAAACAACAGATAGCATGCAAGTGAAGTCCCTCCAGAATTTGCATCGAACTGTTCCTTTAAGAGAAAATGCTAAAGTGGTCCTACATCAGCAACACACACAAACACAAACAGAATACTGCTGTCCGTTTACAGTAATGCACGCAGGGCATCCGTGCCTGAGGCGGCAGTTTGACTCTCTCTGCCCTGTGTTTTTCCACAGCCTCGCCCCCAGACTTTTCCAGAAGCCCTCTCAGAGCTCTGCTTAAAGCCAAGACGGGCAGCACAGTCACCATGGAGTGCAGGCCGCAGGCTTTTCCCACAGCCATCAGCATGTGGAGGAAAGGCAACGAACCGGTGCAGAGCACAGAGAGGTACAGATACAATCTTTTTTCTCTCTTTTCTTTGTATTCTTGTCCTTAATTCCTCTTATTCCTTCTTTCTGACCATCTATTCATTCAAGGCTTCACCCCAGCAGCCCTGCTATGTTCACACTATCTGTGCACAGCCTGCAACTGAACAGTTATCAAAAGGAAGCTGCATTGCCAATTGTGGTAGCTCACTGACCATAACACTCATGAATTATGAAGCAGGCCATTAGGCCGGGCCGGCAGGAGGTCGCTCGGCATTTTGGGTTGAGTCTGTCAAGTATGAAATGATTCCTGGTAGGAGGCCACTTGAGGAAGCACGGCGGATCACAAGCTTGGCTCTTTTTATAATGAAGTTGGATTAAATAGTATTGGTAGAATCCTGTCAAGGGTGCAGAACTACTGTGGGAAAACAATAGATTTGCATTAAGTTACGGTTGTTTGTTTTGAGAGCATTCGGTGAGATGTCCCAAGTCCAATTTAACTGTAAGCGCATTGCCGGGGAATTGTGCATTACAACATTAACATTCCAGTACTGGGTTACCAGCATTTGCTATCTGGTACTCTGGATGATATATTGTGAATAGCTGTTGTTATATAAGGCCTTTTTCCATAAATCAAACACTACTATACATCTATATGCCATCACTAATAGTACCATTACATTTTTACACTGAGAAAGCCTTGAGGATAATTTTGTATTTATTACAAGATACAAAAATTCACCATTACGGAGATGGTTGTAACATTTTATCAAAATATCATTGCTTTAGTATATATTAACTTTACTACGCAGTTTTTGGTTGTATATAATGCTAATTTTGGTTTCAGTAATACTTTTTTAAAGAACTTAGTAATTTTCTTGAGCAAGGATGCAAAAACAAATCACCCACAAAGCCAAGACAAAACACCAACAACAGTGTAAGAGGCTTGTTATACAGAGTTTTAAAGCGTTAAAGAGTCAAAGATTGCAGTTACGGGTAAATAACAATTACTGTAAATGAAATTGAAAGTGCTTCAAATTATAGGCACTTCACATGTACGTGAGAAAATAAGGTTTGTATTTCTTAAGAGCCTGTTAAAGAGTATGTTAAAATTGTAGAAATGGTCATGAAGGGTTGGAAGGTAGTCTAATTCAAATGATGGTGTGGTAGATTGAGCAATGCAGCCCGCTGTTATAGCTCGTTGGCTTTACGTTTGAAAGACTGTTTCGTGTGAACGCACACTCTTCAGCTTCATTGGCTCTCGGACAGCTGCATGCACCGAGCCATGGAGAGTGTCCAATGTACAGAGATTTATGTGCCATTGTATAGAAACACATTATGTTCTTCTTACTACATTTCTAGTGTTCCCGAAAGATAAAACACATTTGTACTCGGAATCTAGCTCCATTATGAGTTAACCAAGTTTAAATTTGATTTGAGAGGATTGTGCTTCTATCCTTTAGGTTAACTTTACTCCCTGATGGAACACTTAGAATTACAAATGTGACCAAGATGGACGGGGGAAACTACGCTTGCTTGGCTAGAAACCAGTTTGGTGCAGCCAGCACTACAGGAAGACTGCTGGTCACAGGTATGGATTACTGTAACAGTATTACGCTCTGAGCTTCCTCTTTGCTTTTCCTGCTGATGGAAGTTATCTTAGATTGTCGTTCAGCTGTGGGAATGTTGTGTGGGAAGTGGTGATTATTCTCCAAAATCTGGAGGCTTCACAGGAAATTGTGTGCTTGATACGGCTGCACAATTAATCAAAATCATGACAGCTTCTTCTTAATCCAAAAATGAAAATTCTCTCATTTACTCTACATGATGTTGTTGCAAATTATTCTTTCTTCTGTGGAACACAAAGATATTTTAAAGAATGTCTCAGCTGTTTTTGTTCATACAATAGAAGTCAATGGGGTCTATCAGTTTCAAGCTCCAAAAAGGACATTAAGGTAGCGTTTATGATATTTCCAAAGAAAAAACTAATAATATGGAAAGGTGTGAATAACATCAAAACTCGCAGTTTTTTTGTGTTTTGACATCATTATGTTCAGTCACATGACATGTAAGAACCAATGAGATTTCATGTTATTAATGTGATGCAGGGTTAATATAATTAACTAAAACTAAAACCATAAAAACTTACTTAAAATCAAATCAAAGTTAACTGAAATAAAATCATCTGCATACAAAAAACTTCATCTGTATACAAAACAAAAACATATTTTCCTTCAGCTAGTTTCTAAAGCAACAATAAATAAACTGAAAAATATATAAAAACTGTAGACATATTTAAAAAATAATAATAATAAAAACACAACAAAACTACCAAAATATAAACAACAATTAAAACAAAAAAGCAAATACTAAAATAAAACCTAATTCAAAATATGTTACAAAAAAAAAAGCTATATAAGTATCTCAGTGATACTAAAATAACACTGAAGTGATGCCATATTTGATTTGGACTGTATACATGAATTTATCTTTAATTTATCTGATCACATGAGAAAGCTTTAAACATGAATCCACTGATGTTGTATGGATTACTTTTATGCTACCTTTATGTCCATTTTGGAGCTTGAAACTGTTGGACCCCATTGATTTTGATTTTTATAAGTTTGGGAAAACACAAGGTTAAGTAAATGAGAATTTTATTTATTTATTTTTTGAGTGAAATATGCTATCTTGACCTGATAGGTACCCCAGAACAACATTTATATTTATGCATTTAGCAGGTGCATTTATCCAAAGCGACTTACAATAGCAGAACAAAAGCAGCAAAAGCAACAAATAGATTCATCCAGAGGAGTATATACAAAGGTGTTCTGCCAATTAGAGGATTTCTGTTTCATGCAGTTCATTCTGTTTTTATAATGCATTCTGAAAGTAAAGTTGTTTGATTGCTTTCTGGGGCTTACATGCTCCTCTAGTGTAATGCGATGGGTTGAGCGGTTCAGCTCTCCAACTGGCAGGGTTTTTTTTCTCTTTCAGCTCAACTCAACAGGGATGGGATACAGTGGCTTTTTGTGTGTTGTTGTAATTACCCATTTTCACGCTCCGCTTATGGCATTGCAATTACCCTGGATTACACTAATGGAGTGTGTGAGGGTGTAGGTTATAGGTTGAGCGTGCACAATTTAGAGATAAAAATGTAGAATGCTGCATTTGCACTCTGGGTTGTGTTGAGATTACTACATCGCAGTCTTTTACAGCAGATTCCACGCCAGCAGATTTGAATATGAATCTGAAATTCTGCATTAAGCAACTGGGCATTTGTAAAAACATTGGTGTCATGAAAGGGGTCACATCAAGTGAATAGAATTTTTTAAAAAAAAAGTTTCCTTTCTTTTTTTTTTTTTTTCCTTATACAGTAGATAAATCTGCAGTGTCCTACCTAGTGGATAGAAGTAAAAATCCCATTCATTTGCTCCTTAGAGAAATTGTTTTTTAGTGATATTGTATAAACCTTTCAAGACAGACCTACCGTGAGCTCCAAGGTTGTTTAACTGCCTCTGTAACAGTCTGTGGAAATACATCGTGGTGCTTCATCATGGGATTAGTAGTCCATTCATTGATAAGGACACAGTCTCCTACCTTTTGTCTGCTTCCGATTTTCAAATATTTTATTTTTGCTCTAAATTTTACAGTCGGTTGGTCTGGCTTTTGTACCTGGAGCATTGATTTCAGGTTTTGCACAAATGTTGTGTTTTTCTGGTTAAAAATATGGCTCTTTTAATTCTGTGGTTTAGAATTCATATAGACTGTATGTATATATTTACATTTAAATGAATCAAGCTTATGTGTGATTTGGAGCAGATCCCACACAAATTACCCAGGGTCCAGTGGACATGGAGATCATTGTTGGGGAGAGCATCATACTGCCCTGCCAGATCTCCTGTGACCCTGCTCTGGATGTTTCATTCTCCTGGGCCTTCAATGGGCAGCTCTTCAATAAACTAGACCAACATTATGAGCATGTGGGTGGGGTAAGTCATATGTTGTTGGATATTCTTTCTGTCTATATTCTGTTCTATATGTCATAGAACTGTGAAAAGATTTTCAATAAATATCTAGCATTTCATCTTCACCAAGCAGTGGTGTTAAAGAAAATCCCCCCATTATTTTTTTTATTATGTTGGAAATTGCAAATACGACAGTTGATCTGTTGAAATAATTTAATTACAATTAATAACTTTGGACACACTTTAGTAGGGACCAGTTCTCTATTAAGTAGTTGCTTATTATCATGCCTGTTATTAACATATTGGCTGTTTATTAGTACTTATAAAGCACATATTCTTCATGACCATATTCTACATCCCTAATCCCCCAATACCTAAACTTAACAACTACCTTAATAACTATTAATAAGCAGCAAATTAGGAGTTTATTGAGGCAAATTTGTACTAATGGTTGGTTAATAGCAATAATTGGACCTTAAAATTATTTGGCTGATCATATGACTGGAGTCTGCATCATAATGTATGTGAGTACAAATGATTTTAAACAGATTTATTAAAAAAAAGTACTATGCATTTCTTTGTGTAAACCCTTTCTAATGAGTAAAAATGCTGAGTGTGCCTTTATATAACCTTGGTACCGTACAGCTCTTACAATGAATAAATTGAGTGTACTTATTTCAACAAATGTCAGCTTCTGAAGAAGTAGATCCGGTAGTTGCTGTATAATGCTATTATTGTCTGAGCCAGACCTACTGTTAAAATGTGGAAGACTTGGCAGGGATCAATTCATCACTCTTTTTGAGGTTTTTAGCTGTTCCTTCCACTGCTTAGCAGCCCACTACATTCACTTTGAGCTCTTTTCCCTCCTCTTCACAGAATAAAAATCAATCCATCAAAGTTTTGCCTTTACGGATCTCAAGTGTAATATCCTCATATGGCTTTTGAATGGTCAGATCTCATCTCAGATTGCTTTTCTCTGGGATGTAATGACGCCTTTCTAGAAATAGTAATGACTTTAAAGACTGAGAGAATGCCCTAATGAGGACTGACTGGTCAATATTGGATGTGCATGACTCAGCTGAGCAATCCTTAAACAGATTCATTAATCACCACCCCAAAGCCATCAAAAAGATGACTTCTTTTTCAAATAAGGTTGCATATTTTAGAGAATTAAATGAGTTTGTTTTCTGTGGAAAGCAACAGTAAAATCAAATTAATTTTGACTTCTATATAATTATGGTAATTCCATCATAAATGTGAACAGAAAATGTGAAGGTTTTCAACATTTGGGACACACACATAGGAAGAGCTCTCATCTTCATTTAAGCCAGTGATTCTTATCAGTAATTATATTCCAGTACTTATGAATTCTCCGATGCCACCCGTCTTGTGGGATTATCAGCATTGAAGTTCACAGCTTGGATGAATTCATTTCCATAATGAAACTAAATTTGTAGCCTAATGTCCTTACTGCTGAAATCGCAGATTTACCTCTTGTTTGCCAACCACAATCTCCCCCTCATATAAGAGCATACATCTTATCTCGTGTAA
Organism: Barbus barbus; assembly: GCF_936440315.1. Lineage (NCBI taxonomy): Eukaryota > Metazoa > Chordata > Actinopteri > Cypriniformes > Cyprinidae > Barbus > Barbus barbus. Next base: position 8,735,837 of record NC_136718.1, read on the forward strand.
TTTAATTGATTCGAAATCTAAGCGCTTTTTAGTGAAGTTGTCCGTGCCAAAGACTTCAGTGCTGCACAGACAATATCAACATCCAGGCGAATCAGTGTCTATAAATAATGGCAATAAAGGATCCGTTTTAGCAAACTGAAGATTTTTGACAGATGGGTGAATCAAGTAAGAATTAAATGCACCCACTGATAGTGCTGTTTATTTGGATCTGCTGTCTGCATGGTTTTAGCGACTGATTAAGAGAATTATGCAAATCAGGTAACATCATAAAATCACCCACAAACGTGATGCTGGTTGTGAAGTAGGTGAGTTTTTGCACTGAAAGATCACATGAAAAGTATTCCCTGAGACTTTTTTCATTAACTTCATTTGATCACCTAATTTAATACATTATGTGCTATACCTTATGCTCACCAAGGCTGCATATATTTGATCAAAAATACAGTATAAATATGGAATTTTATTCTAATTAAAAATAGCTGATTTCTATGTTAATATATTTAAAAATGTGATTTATTCCTGTGATGCAAAGCTGAATTTTCAGCGTCATTACTCCAGTCTTCAGTGTCACATGATCCTTCAGAAATCACTTTAATATGCTGATTTGCTGCTCAAGAAACATTTCCTATGTTGAAAACAATTTTTATGGAAATTGTGGAATAAATTCCTTTAAGGAATAGAAAGTTTCTTAGAATACCATATATTTTAAATAGAAATATTTTGTAACAATGTAAATGTCTTTAATGGTTCTGTTGATCAATAGAATGTATCCTTGCTACTTTAAGTGAAAGTATTCCTATTTTTTTTAATCTTACAGAACAGTAGTGCAAGTCATGCAAATATAATTTCATATTAGGGCTTTCATTATAGAATGTTAATTTAATGCATACATAAATGCTTATGTTAAAAATCATCTAAATGGAGAGCAATGGTGTGAAACAAAATGCTGGAGTCTTGAGTTTTTCAAAGTTGTCTGTTCTTTTAAAAATTGTCTATTCAGTGCTTTCGGTCTTTGAATTAAATTGGATTATTTTCTCAGCATATATTGATGCATGCAATTAATCAACCTATCATTTAATATGATTCCAAGTTTTAATCAGTTGAGAGTCCTAATTTTCATATTAAGAATAAAAGTTAGTTTATCAGAAAGTACAAACCCGATTCCAAAAAAGTTGGGACACTGTACAAATTGTGAATAAAAACAGAATGCAATGATGTGGAAGTTTCAAATTTCAATATTTTATTCAGAATACAACATAGATGACATATCAAATGTTTAAACTGAGAAAATTTATCATTTTAAGGGAAAAATAAGTTTATTTTAAATTTCATGGCATCAACACATCTCAAAAAAGTTGGGACAAGGCCATGTTTACCACTGTGTGGCATCCCCTCTTCTTTTTATAACAGTCTGCAAACGTCTGGGGACTGAGGAGACAAGTTGCTCAAGTTTAGGAATAGGAATGTTGTCCCATTCTTGTCTAATACAGGCTTCTAGTTGCTCAACTGTCTTCCTCTTTATGATGCGCCAAATGTTTTCTATGGGTGAAAGATCTGGACTGCAGGCTGGCCATTTCAGTACCCGGATCCTCCTTCTACGCAGCCATGATGTTGTAATTGATGCAGTATGTGGTCTGGCATTGGATCATGTTTAGATATGGCTTCTTTTTTTACCTATAGAGTTTTAGCCGGCAACAGCGAATGGCGCGGTGGATTGTGTTCACCGACAATGTTTTCTGGAAGTATTCCTGAGCCCATGTTGTGATTTCCATTACAGTGGCATTCCTGTATGTGATGCAGTGCCCTCTAAGGGCCCGACGATCACGGGCATCCAGTATGGTTTTCCGGCCTTGACCCTTACGCACAGAGATTATTCCAGATTCTCTGAATCTTTGGATGATATTATGCACTGTAGATGATGATTACTTCAAACTCTTTGCAATTTTACTCTGAGAAACTCCTTTCTGATATTGCTCCACTATTTTTCGCCGCAGCATTGGGGGAATTGGTGATCCTCTTGCCATCTTGACTTCTGAGAGACACTGCCACTCTGAGAGGCTCTTTTTATACCCAATCATGTTGCCAATTGACCTAATAAGTTGCAAATTGGTCCTCCAGCTGTTCCTTATATGTACATTTAACTTTTCCGGCCTCTTATTGCTACCTGTCCCAACTTTTTTGGAATGTGTAGCTCTCATGAAATCCAAAATGAGCCAATATTTGGCATGACATTTCAAAATGTCTCACTTTCAACATTTGATATGTTATCTATATTCTATTGTGAATAAAATATAAGTTTATGAGATTTGTAAATTATTGCATTCCTTTTTTATTCGTAATTTGTACAGTGTCCCAACTTTTTTGGAATCGGGTTTGTAATTTACAATAATTAAGGTCCTCGTTATGAATCTAACTTTATACTATATGAGGATTCTGATGCTGTTTTTACTTGTTAATTACATGTATCATGATGAATATAATTCAAAATATCTTTATTACTTCACCTGTTTTAACAGTACTTCATCTGTTCCCTTGACAAAGCGCTTTTAAAGTTCACCTCTACTCTTATGAACAACTTTCTTCATCTTTATTAGATTAACAAAGGTGTTTAATTGTCACGTGTGGATTTAGTATTCATCACTTGTACGGTTTCGTATCTCAGGGTTTCGGCACTCTGAATCCAATCATACTACCTCTTAAATGTGATTAAGCTCTAATTAGCCAATTAGTGAGTGAGTTTGGTAGCTGGATTCTGTGCAGTGCTGAAGGAGCCTAAGGCTTGGCCAGAGGGAATGTTTATCCATGATGGATGTTTCAAACGTAGCAGCGAACAGCCTTTTCCAAAAGTCATCCATTAGCTGTGGAGTTGGGCCACATTTTCATTCCCAAACCCAGCAGGGTGTCTACACTTACTGAATCACTTGCCGGCAAATATAGCAAACAACTCACACATCTTCCTGTCGCTTTAAAGCCCCAGTTGACAGAGTGGATTGTAATGCGTATGTGTGTGTTTATATCTCTAGAGTACATCTGGAGATTTGATGATACGGAATATACAGCTGAAACATGCCGGAAAGTACGTCTGTGTCGTCGACACGGATGTCGAGAGTTTATCAGCGGCGGCTATTTTAATCGTGAAAGGTAAGAGAGCGACGGCCAGGCATCTGGGGGAGCTTCAAATGCAGGGTTTGGATTTGGAAGGAAAACCTGATAGAAGGACACTCAAATGCTTTGCTTGCTTTGCCAAGTAAATTGATCTGTCTGTTTAATTGATCTGTTATTACATGTTCCATTAGAGGTAATTAGAGGAACATATCAAAGCTTTTTATCAAAGGGTACAAATGAGATTTAGCGGGATCAATATCTTTCAATTGAAATTAGATTGACTTGCCAACTTTTACTTCCAGAGTCTATAATAATGCTTTATAACAGTGTAGAAGCAGGGTATAAAATTAGCGCTCAGCAAGCACAAAACTGGCTGTAGTGGCCAAATAAAATCACTTTTATAAGGATCTGCATGCTTCTCAAACAGGGGCCGGGATCCACTAGAGGGTATCAGCAAACCTCCAAGAGGGCTTCAAGATAACTTAAAATGTTTGTTTTTTTTAATAACAAGCATTAAAATCAGCTAAAACAACTAAAAGTCAAGATATTTGTTATTTTAATTCACTCCCGTTGTCTTGAAAAATCTGAATAGAAAAACTAGTTTACTATGGGTTCCAACAAGATTTTCCTATGGGTTTTATAATGTTTTTTTGTTTGTTTTTTTAATTTGTGAGTAAAACAAGGTCTGTGTTAAACAAAAATTGACAATACTTGGACGTTTCGATCTACATTACACACACCTATACTGATAATGTGAATATTGAAGCAGTTATATCTATTTTTAAAAAACATTTGTGTTTGTAATAATGTAATAAGTAACTACATAATAATGTTTGGGGTGTGCGCTTCACAAGTAACAAAACAAGTATAGTCAAGTTATATTTACAACAGACCTTATTTTACCACCATTATTAAAAACTCATAGGAGAATGTTGAGCGAACCCAAGATGAATTAGTCTTCCAGGTTTTGACGTCACAGCTGCTGTGCTCTATAGATGGGGAGTCAAATTATAAATGTATGATTTCTACATCTAGAAAAGTCATATAAATTAATGCAGTCTCAAAACTCAACAGCCATTTTCAGTGAATATACATTTTTCTAGTTCTGCCCAGATGTAAAATATATTATCAGGTAGAAACTGTGAGTAAGAAGTATTCTTACAAATCATTATTTACTGGATAAAGGTTAAGGAACTGGAAAAGGCATTGGGAATCCCGAAGAACATTCAGCTCCTAAAACGTCTGGCAGTTTAATTTACAGAAACTAGGAGTGTCTGGCATTTGAATATTATGCACAGAGGGGGTCCTTGGTTTAAAATTAATTATGTAAATGTTAGTCTAGCCAAAGATGCATGCAAACTCATTGCATTAAACCGCCAAAACCAAATATGAAGAAACAAATTCACAATTTGTCCTCATGTTTTATCTTCAAGTCCCTTTTAGATGAGAAACAAACACAGTCTGATCTTATTATTGATGCTACGAGTGACACAATGACCTGTGTTGACAAAACCACTAAACATTATGCCCCATTTCTTTATATTTTTCCCCAAAGGAGTGTGATTTTGACAAAGGTAGACAGCGCTCTACACATTTATAATTGGAGGAACCAATTAAAGATGTGCAGAGGAAGGCCTGCTTGCAGATTTTAGAAAACAGAAAAAGAAAACAGCTCAAGCCTCTGAAAAGCTTTCCTATGATTCTCAAAGAGATCTAGTATTCCCACAAAAGCAACAGCTTAAAATGTAATAACACTTTTTAGAGACTGGCCTTATATCACAGCTTAGTGGGGCGATAAGCGGAGAGCTTCCTGGCAGGGGGTGAGCAAGGTTAGATGTCAGTGAAGGTAACTTCATTTCTAATTGCTAATTCACTGCTAATTGTCTGATTGAATCAGGTCCCCCAGGAGCTCCAGATGGTGTAACAGTGGAGGAGATCACAGACAGCACGGCTCAGCTTTCTTGGAGACCTGGCCAGGATAATGGCAGCCCCATCACAAGCTATATCATCCAGGCCAAGACAGCTTTCACAGTGGGCTGGCAAGCGGTGAACACGGGTAACAATACAGGATTAGCTAAAGCTAGTCAAGCGGAGCATCAATTCAGCGAGAGACTGAAATTACCATAGCACGTCTCATGTGCTTTTAAGAAAGCTTATGCTCACATTGCGTACATATAAGGGCCTCTAAGTACTAACGCAAAACGACTTAATCTGGTCTCTTGCTCGAATCCAAATTCATTCAAATAACATCCCACCCAGACAGAGATGTGGAATAGAACATTTTTTTATGTTTTGTGACATTTCTGGCTTACTGTAAACATTGGCTCAAAATTGGGCTTGTGTTGTTGACTTTCATGGCGCCACCGTGTAATCCAGGTATTTTCGGTTAAACCGTGGCTTTTTTGTTTGCTCTCAGTCCCGGAGGTGATTGATGGGAACACCTTGACAGCAACGGTGGTGGATCTGAACGCATGGGTGGAGTATGAGTTCAGAGTGCTGGCCAGAAACAGCGTCGGCGTGGGGGAACCGAGTCCCGCTTCTCTTAAAACAAGAACTGAAGATGCAGGTGAGTCACCAACAGTCTTATTTATACACAATTTTTAACTGAAAGTCAATTCAGAAAATGTCTAATTTAAATTGTCTTTTTGCCATGTAATAGTCATTCATTTTAAGCATTTTTAATTAGATTTATTTTTAGGCTATAAAAATTACATTTAACTTGAGAGAGAACAAAATTGCTGCAAACATTCAAACATTTTATATATTAAATTAAATTAAACATACCAACATTTAACAAATGCAAGTGAAACAATTATATCTAATACAGTTCATAAATTTATTTTTACACTGACATTCAAAAGTTTGGGGTCATTCAGGTTTTTAATGTTTTTGAAATAATTCTCTTATGCTCACCAAGGCTGTGTATGTGATTGAGAATATAGTAAAAATAGTAATATAGTAAAATATTATCACTAGATAATATGGGTGGATCACTACACATATTCGCACCGAAACTTTTCGGTTCGGTACCGCACAAATACAGCATTTATTTAACTACTGCACGAGTGGAACGTCATTGGAATCATCCTGTTTTGATAAGAAACAAAGTCTCAACTTTCAAACTGTTAATTTTGTTTAAAATGTCACTTTTTTCAGTAAATTCAAACAATAAATGTCAATTAAAATGTCAGGTCCACAGCTCATTAGTTCACTAGAGAAATGTAATCTAGAGAAGAGCATTTTTCGCGAAATATTAGATGATATACTCATTATATTTTATTTTACCGGTTACTGATGTTTTAATTATTTAATGTATGTTTAAATAAATCTGTTATGACACAAGTTATCACAGTGTAAATTAATATATTTAAACAACAAATAGAAATTTTAAAATTTAGAAGTTAATTTAAAAACTGCGTTATGTGCAATTTGCATGTTTGCATAAAACTTTTTTTTATGTTGTGTTGATTATTATATTTAAAAATAAATAGATAATTAAAATAAAAATAATTACATTTAAGTACATTTAAGTGATGTAGGGTTCCCTATAATTTAGAGCATGAGCTGAGTAGATTTGTATCCCTAAGAAAATATTATTTATAATTGAATGTATTTAAAGAAAGAGCCATTTGTTCAGTAAACCACTGTTTAATTTAAAAAAAAAAAAAAAAAAAAAGCAATTTTATATATATTTTTTTTTTCCTCCTGCTGTACCGAAACCATACCGAACCATACCGTACTTTACCAGTGTTCATTCAGCTTCTGCAAGCTCTATTGACTGTCAGTGAATTTCTAAATTTTTCTTCCTTGGGAAAAAAAGCATTGTTAATATCTTACACTGTTATTTTTTCTCATCATATTTTAGTGTGCTTTGATTAAAATAGTTTAATTATTGTGATGTACATTATCAAAACACACAATCAAAACATCTTTTGTTAACTTATTTTTGCTTGCTATTTTCTTTCTGACCCGATTAACAAAGAAGTGGTCAGAAGCAAAATTACTCCAAGATCAGAATTTCTGACTTTCCAAAAGTATTAAAAACAGACTATTACACAGACAGAACTGCTCTGCGTACTCTTGATCTGATTTAATCATGGCAAACTCTGGCAAGTCCAGTGATAATTTCATCCTCAAAAGGTATGCAAAATGCCCATCAAATTAGTCAGCCAATCAGAACAGAGCTTGCCAGATCAAGAAAGCGCAATCCAGTTTCGTGTGCGGTATGCATCAGATGGTCAGTGAGTGACTGTAGGCGGCCCGTGGGCGTGCTGTCTGAGGTTGAATCCACTAATGCTCAAGTGCCCATATTCTTCAAACATCCAATACATCCGATACAATTTTGGTGCTCAAGTGCCTCTTTGTATATTATAGAACGAATTCTTCGAGCATTATTTTTGAGAGACTCTTGGCAAATGGTGAAATTCACTAGAAACAAAGCCAGTTAACTGAGACGCTGCCCACAGAATCTTTTAAAAGCAGTTGCTAAGGGACCAGAGCTTTGTTTCATTTGATACTTGATAATGAGGCTTTGAGTAAAAGAAAAAGCAAAGAAACAATGAGGAAGGCAGGGGCTGCATCTATCCGCTGTACTGAAAACATGGCTGCTTTTTCTTTGTTTTTCTGTACGCAGTTCCTGACACGGCCCCCTCCGATGTCGGAGGTGGGGGTGGCTCCAAGTCAGAGCTAGTAATAACATGGGAGGTAAGTCATCTGTCTATATTATCACTCCCTCTGTGCGAGGTAATAGTTTTGGCTAATTAAATGGAATTGAATGGGGATGTTTATTACCTCAGTCAAAGCCAAGCCTGTTTTCCATCTGGGCCCTTTACTCCCATAATGGCATTCAATTCAAATTTGGTTTTATATTAGAAAGCGATTCATTTGTGCTCTCAAGAGGTTGCATCACTTTGCGAAAACTGTGTGGGATTTGGAAAGGCGCTGGGTGTGAACCTGAGGCTGGATCTGGTCTGTATGTTTTAACATCACTATAGTTTCTTGTTTCCCTCCCAGCCTGTGCCTGAAGACCTGCAAAATGGAGATGGTTTCGGCTACATCATTGCTTTCCGGCCGCTGGGGGAGGTCAACTGGACGCACGCTGTCACCTCCATACCATCCCAGTCCCGTTACGTGTACCGAAACGAGAGCATCCCGCCCTTTTCTCCATTTAGCGTCAAAGTGGGTGCCTACAACACCAAAGGCCAGGGACCGTTCAGCCCTGTTACCATTGTGTTCTCGGCTGAGAATGGTGAGACTGTCAATCGCATTATGAGCAGTGCTCAAAAGCTTACCTTTTCAGTCATTTAGTGTTTTCAATGGATTTTTCTTTTCGCTATGTATTTATTAATCTATTGTAAAGTGCATAAAACATTCAAAGAACAGGCTGGAATTGATTCCTTTACCACCAGCACTTTATTATGTGCAGCACTGAAAGAACACAGCTCATTTTATAACAAATGGTCAAAAAAGCAGGATACTGTAGGATATAGATTTAGATTATATAATGTTATGTCATTTTATGGGTTTCTCCAACACTGCTGCATGCAGTTCCCTGTTCTTTTAGCAGTAATTTTCCCTTTTTTAACAGGACATATTTTTGCTAAATGTCCAAGAATACTTAATGCAATTTTCTTTTTATAGTAACTACAAAGTCAAGCATGTACTATAATGGCGGTACGTGATGTTGTTTTGTAAATGTCAGGTGGTTTTAGCGCTGGAATCTCATGCGCGGCAGTGTGGGAATCTTTCAGCTAGTTAGGATCGGTTTGAGATGAGTTATTACAGTGTGTAGTGACGGGCAGACAGCGGTGTGTCAGGAAGCTACCGCATTAATTGAATTCCTGTACAGATAATTTTCCTTTATGTCACTCAACTATCCTATTAAAATAAAGGCTAGTAATTTACCATTTTAGAGACAAAAGATTTTGCATCAGTCATTTATAAATAATTTTTTCATCAGCCTCTAGTTTGTGCACTGATGATTATGCTTTTCTTTTTTTTTCCTCATCTTGTCTCTTCTCTTCTAGTCTTGTCTTGTCTCTTATTCTTCTCTTCTTGTGTCTTCCGTTCTCCTGATCTCGTCTTTTTTCCTCATCTTTTTTTGTTTTATTTCATCTCTTCACATTTAGTTTAGTCTCATTTACATTCTTCCATTGTCTATTCTCTTTCAATCTCATTTTCTGTCTCTTTTTGGTCTTCTCTCCTCGTAGTTGTGTCTCTTCTCATCCTGTTTTTTCATTGTTTTATCTCGTCTCTTGTCTTTCAGTTTTACCTTGTTTCATCATTTCATTTTTTGTCTTCCTGTCTCTTCTCTTTTCTTCTCTTTCCTTTCAGTCTCTTTTCTTATCTCATCTTCTCATTCTCTTTCAGTCTGGTCTTGGTACGTCTTTCAATCTTGTCACATTTTGGTCTTCTCTCCTCATAGTCTTGTCTTTTCTCATCCTGTCTCATCTAATCTCTTCTCTTTCAGTGTTATTTCATTTCATCTTCTTTTCTTGCCTTGTCTCTTTCATTTCAATCTTGTATCGGCTTTTCTCTTTGTTGCATCCTAGTTCTTCTCTTCTCATCTCCTTTAGTCTCTTCCCTTCTCTAAATCTCTTCTTTTTTTTCTCATCTTCTCTCATTTCTCATCTTGTTTCATCTTCTCAGTTTTTCTCTTCTTGTCTTTTCTGTTCTCTTCTCTTTCCTTTCAGTCTCATTTCAACTTCTTCACTTTGCATCCTAGTTCTTGTCTTTTTATTTTCTCTAATCTCTCAATTTCTCTTTGTCTTGTCTTTTCTCATCATCTTCGCTCTTTTTGTCTCATCTCACCTGTTTCAAGTTTGTCTCTTCGTTGTATCCTCTTTCTTCCTCTTGTCTTGGATTATTTTATCTCATCTCTTCTCTTTATCTTCTTGTTTTCTCTGTGTATCTTCTTCTCTCCTTGTTCCATCCTAGTTCTTCTCTTCTCTCGTCTTTTCTGCCTTCTCTCGTTTAATCTCATCTCTTCTCATAGTTTTGTCTCATTTGTATCTCTTCACTGCATCCTCTTCTTATCTCTATTCTTTCAGTCACATTTTCATCTTCTCGTTGTCTCATTTTGTTTCATTTCAATTCTCTCAATTTTCTCTTATTCATCTTATTTTGGCTCTTCTTTTCTCATATTTCCTTATTTCTTTTCCTCTCCTTTGTTCTCATCTCTTTGCTTCTTTTCTGTCTTTATGTATTCATCTTTTGCTCTTTTTATCTTTCCTCTCAGAGCCCAGTGGCATTCCAGACGGCATGTGGGCCAGAAGCATTTCTGCCACTGAAATTGAAGTGAGCTGGCACATTCTCAGCGCTTCCTCAGAAAGAGTGTTGGGCTATGAGGTGCGTCCCTTCTTCTAAATGGAAATTACTCTCTGTCCAGTTTTGAAATGCACCGTGGGTTCTGTCAGAGCCTGTCATCTCCCACGCTGCACCTCAAAGTTCCCTCGTACCCATGGAAACGCTCCATTTGAAAATAAGAATAGGGTACCCTGTTCTTACCGTATGCATAGGAGGCCCTCTCTGCCGCATGGGCGAAATGGCTTTTCTTTATCCTTTTTAAGGACACAGAGAACACATTACACATTCCCCTGTGAAACTCTTCATCCATGTCACCCCAAACCCACTGTGTGGAAAAAGTGAAATACTCCTGTATAATAATTCGCCTGCACTGAACATAATGGCACCGTAGCATTATATCCGCGAGGCTTTAGATCCCACAAGCTGTGCTTTCTCTCCATTGCTCTTGAAATCAGGTGGTGTACTGGGAGGACGATACAAAACCTGAGACCATGGGCAAAGTCAGAGTGTCTGCCAATCAGAACAAGGTTAACATCAGCGGTCTGAGAGGATACACTCAGTATTTCCTGACAGTGAGCGCTTTCAACACAGCAGGAACTGGCCCTCTTTCTCCCATCATCAATGTGACCACCAAGAAGTCCCGTAAGTATATGCTTCTCAGTTTAAAATTCTCAGTTTATTTAGGCATTGCCTCTGCAGGTATATAAAACTAATTATTCGTTGTTGTTTTTGTCTAATTTTAATATTCACACTTTGTAAAAAAAAAAAAAAGTAGAATTGTCCTTTTTAATATTTAAATAGGATAAAGACACCTGTCATTTGATATAGTCTACTGTTATTACTGTTAGTTTTTTTTACATAATTTTTTACCAAGGCTTCATTTATTTGATCAAAAATACAGTAAAAATCTGTAGTATTGTGGAAAAATAAAACTGTTTTCAATTTTAATATGTTTTCATTTTTTCAAATGCCATTTATTACTGTGATGGAAAAGCTGAATTTTCATCAACCATTACTCCTGTCTTCAGTGTCACATTAATGGAAGTATTTATTTGAAATGGAAATTTTTGTAACATTATAAATGTATTTTACTATCACTTTTGAGTAAGGAAAAGTAAAGAAAGAGAAAGATTTAATGAATTTTTGGTTATAAGGTTATAAGATTCTGTCAGCATTTAATCACAGTCATTATTTCAAATCTCCGTAGGGAAAAAAATTTATAGTGAAAGAATACAGTGACCAGCAAAAGTACCCAAGTAGTCCTTGCATACTATATATTCATATGACCTCAAAAGATAGGGATATAACATCCAAAGCATATGGACTATTTTATCGTGTTTGGAAAAGAGCTGTGTGAACATTCTACTAAATGTTTCCTTTTGTGTTCCACAGAGGAAAAGAATGTCATACACGTTTGAAATGCCTTTTCTAGTTCTAGAACTATCCGTTTAGTGTAATACATTATGAAATTATGAACAAACAGACAGCAAGACACCTCTCCTGGCTTTCTGATGTCGTCACGTGTACAGTAACTAATAGTGGTGTTTCCTCTCAGCACCCGGGCAGCCACCTTTGAACGTGGAGTGGAATCTGATTGGCTCTAAGCTCACTGTTCATTGGGAGCCTGTCATTTCTCTGGAGATGGAGTCAGATGTTACCGGGTATCAGGTAAGTGCTTCCCAGCAATGTAAGCCTCAAAGCCAAACTGTAGGGTGTTATTTTCACATAATCATATTAGCTTGTTCTATGCCAGTGAGCATTTAGGAAACAACTACATTAAAGTGCTTATATTATTTCTCTTGTTGGACGATTACCCACCTTAGTGCTAACGGAAATTAAAAATAAAACTAATTTATACCGCAGATCTACAAAATATGTGCTGTACAGTATGGCAAAAACACCACGTGTGCTAATAAACACTACAGTTCCCCACAGTGTATGATAATTTGATTTTACTTCCGTTATCGACTAAAATAGCTTGTGCGGAATAAATCTAAGTGGTTGTTAACACCTCTCTCATTTTTTCTCTCCAGGTGTCTTACAGAAGGAACCGGCATAAAGAAATTAACACAATAACAACAAATCTGACCTCAGTGGAGCTCACGCTACCTGCAGATGATGATTACATCATTCAGATACGAGCGATGAGTGACGGAGGAGAAGGGATGCCAACCGAACCCATCAACATACATAAACTTAGTAAGAACACACTTTTTTAAATTTGATGCATTTGTGTGTAGTGGTCTCCTGAAATAAGTTTGTTTTAGTCCAGTGTACACTATTGTTCAAAGGATTGGGGTGCATAACAATAATGTGTAGTTTAATTTAGCAAGCAATAATAATAAAAAAAAAATCTAATAAATACTGTTCGTTTGAACATTGTTCATAAAAATATCCTGAAAAAAATGATCATAGTTTCCACAAAATAATTAAGCAGCACAAAAGCCTAGTTTTTTCATGAAACTCTAGATGGCGCGGATTGATGGGTCTTAACGTAACTGATGATATTCACAGCATTAATCTACTTGGCACAAATGTTTCATATGCAGCCAATTAATTTACTGCTTTATATTTAAATGGTTGGTTAGTATTCACTAGAGCAGTTTGCAGCATGCTTTCAGAGTTCCTCTGAAACCCTCCACCTCCCCAGCTCCACCTGTATAGATCTGCTGTGGGTTATTTTATATGCTATTTGTGCAGCAGCAGTATGTCTTAAATACTCACAGCACCGTATCGCCGTATGCATTGGCAGTAGCAAGTTCCTGTACTTGCAGCAGCAATAATCTACAACTACAGCAATAACCAACACCAGCAGCAATTCAGCAGCAGCAGCGTAGCAGATCTATTCTGCGAAGACCCAATACATTAACACTGTCATATCCATTACCGTATCTTCAGAGAGATGTCATGATAGAACTGTTTTCAGAACATTGATAATAATAATAAATTAATACAAATTTCTTCTTTCTAAGAAATATTTCAGCATATAAGTTTATTAGAATGATTTCTGAAACTTCAGCTTTAAATGACAGAAATAAATTACACTTAAAAATATATAACAGGAGGAAACGATTATTTTAAATTCCTGATGAATCAAATTAAGTCCTGCCCCACATTTTTCTAATCAAATATCCTGTTTCACTCAAAAACTAAAAATCAGACTCAGCTCACCTCATTCGCATATCTTCCACTGTGGCTGAATAGTTAACTCAATGTTTATTCCGTCCATTTGTTCTTGTGATTCGGTTGTGAACAATGATAAGGGGGAATGACACTGAGAGGGTAATGAGCCAATCACAGTGCTGTGAAATCACTGCTCATATTTGCTGATTACCCTTCAGGACCTTTAAGACAATGTAACAAGCTCAAGGGAGGCCAAAATAAATGCTACCATGGTGTTTCTGTTGGACATTGTTACTTTAGAAAAATGAGTGATTTATGAATTCGATTTTATCAGTTGTTTATATTCAGCTCATTTATTTCACGTCTGCATCCTTACACAATATTACATTTCCGTAGGTGAGTTAAACCTGCGGGCGTGTGCAAAGCTCATCCACTGCCCTCCTCTTTCAAAGGCTGTGATGTAAAAGATAAATATTCAATGCCAAAGGGATATTAAACACACAGGCCCCTATAAAATAAACAATGCACAGTTGACCTCATAATGTTCTCCTCCTGTTCCCCTGAGTGAACAGCGCAGGTGCAGTTTGCAGCATAGACGCTCTTTTACTGCAGCCCACAGAGTTTAATGTGCCTCTCTAAATGAGTTCTCACTGATTTGATGTGTCCTCCTTGTACGCCTTTTATTCTCCACTGGGCTAAGCAGTCTGATCTTTATTAACTAGCCCAAGCTCTCGCCATCTATCTCTGCCCGTTGGTCTCCGCTCCCCCATGGATACAACGTCACAGGCTGATGCAACTGCAAGGGACAACTTTTCTCTGTGGCTTATTGTTCACATTTTGTGTCTCAAGAAAAAGCCTTGACTATTTTTCTTTGTTAATGTTGGAAATTATTAGCTGTGCCAATAGCAAGGTTTTCCAAATTGCTTTAGGATTAATTAGTCATTTAAAAAAACTGCTCAGTGAGCATCTGCTGGACCTCAGTGAAAATGCAACAGTTTTTACTCAAATTTTGATCAAATAAATAATTGTTGAGCATAAGATACTTCCTAAATTAAAGAATTGTTTATACCCCAAACTTATGAACAGTTGTACACAGTTGTGTTCACCCAAAAACTGATGTAGATTAGCTTGTTTCTTCACTGAAACAGATATTTAGCATTGTATCACTTGATCACCAATGGATCGTCTGCAGTGAATGGGTGCCATCAGGTTGAGAGTCCAAACAGCTGATAAAAACATCACAATAATCCACAAGCAATCCACAATCGTCTGTTTTGGACTGTTTTTGCTTGTAAATGGTGTTTGATCCTGTGCGTATTTCTCTCCTGTTTCAGACTAGACAATTTTTTCACTGGAGAAAGCAAGATTATGTATAAAGGAACCGTATTTTAGTTACAAGCAACGGCTTGAAATTAAAAATTCATTAATTATGGATTTTTTTATTACAAACACAAAGCATTTCTCTTCACAAATCTTTAATTAATGGACTGGAGATGTGTGGATTACTTGTGGATTATTGTGATGTTTTTATCAGCTGTTTGGACTCTCATTCTGACGGCACCCATTCACTGCAGGGCATCCATTGGTAAACAAGTGATGTAATACTAAATTTTTCCAAATCTGTTCAGGTGAAGAAACAAACTCATCTGCATCTTGGATGGTGCACTGTAGAGGAAAAATAAAACACGTCAAATGACTGTCAGCTACGGCTGCCAAACAAAAAACGTAAAATTACTGTAAAATATCTTAATTGAAATAATAAAGTGCAAAAACAACACAATATTTTACTTTCATTTTTACGTTTTTTGTTTGGCAGCCAGTCATTTAACCATTTTATTTTTATGGGACTTTTTTACAGTGTATAATAGTGAGTAAATATTCAGCAACTTTTCATTTTTGGATTAAACTATTCTACATTTTTTTCAATTAAAATAATTACTTTGCTTTCATAACGCTCATTTAAATCAACAGAAGGGAAAATGTTACTTTCAGTTTTCAGTTGTCACTGTAGGAAATTATTAGATGTGCTAATTGCAAGGTTTTCTAACCTGCTTTACTATTAATTAGTTAGTCAATTAAACTGGACAAGCTGCACAGTGAATGCCTACTGGAAGTCAATGCAAATCTGCTTAGAGCACAAGACTGTCCACCACCAGATGAAGAGCTAAACACTTATAAAGCTATAATTTCATCCTTCAATTCCCAAAGATGCCTTCCTTTTATTGCTCTTATATTACTCCCAGTCTATTTTTATTCATCAATTACAAGTTAATAAGCTTCAGCGCCTTAAAGTCCTGTTCTCCATGTTCCAGGTATGAGCGTACGAGGGTCCAGAGCCTGGCGACCCAACACCATCCCCGTCTCCTTGCTTTCTATCATCGCGTTATCGACACTGAGACCGGCTTTGTGTTAATGGTCCGAAGGTTCGAACATCCTCTGACCGGTTTGATTGCCTGTACTCTTCCTTGCTGTGGAATGGTTGGAGAGGTGCACCAAAACACTTTTGAAGAGATATTATCGATCTATCTCTCCATAGTTATCTGAAGCAATGCCCGGCGAGGCCTTCAAGGAGCGTAACGGGAAAACGTCAGTGTCACGGTGGTCAGATTTCATGTTCATGTGTTATGTACTGTGTATCATTGTGTCCTTGCAAGTGATCCGAGACCCTAACAAGGTTTCAACCGAAGGTTTTTGAAGCGTATTGGTGTACGAGGAGGGATGAGTCGTGTTACTGCACTAAGATTTCATCTTCTCATTGATCCGTCAGAAGAAATGCCTTACTTCCATGTACATGCCAAAGTAGTTAACATCCTTTTACATCTTACTAAGCTATTGTTTGTTAAACTTGTGATTTTGTAGTTATCACATCATTAATTGAAGGATTAGTTCACCCAAAAATTATTTACACACCCTCATGTTGTTGTCATGTGACTTTAATTGGCTGTGGGACACAAAGTGTGATTTTAAAGAATGTTCCCATGCAATTACAATGAATGGAGAGAGAGGCCTTTTAAAGTAATAGTTCACTCAAAAATGAAAATTCACTTACACTCATCCAAGATGTAGATAAGTTTGTTTCTTAATCAAAACAGATTTGGAGAAATTTAGCATTACATCACTTTCTCATCAATGGATCCTCTGCAATGAATGGGTGCCGTCAGAATGAGAGTCCAAACAGCTGATAAAACATCACAAAAATCTACAAGTAATCCAGTCCATCTTGTAAACTGAAAAACCACTAAGAAACAAATCCATCATTATGACATTTTAACTTTTTCACCATCACTTCTGTCCAAAATGTGCATATTTCTTTCCTGATTCAGACCAGACAACATTTTCACTGGAGAAAGCAATCTTATAGATAGAGGAAGATGTTAAAAACATCTTACAGATGGATTTGTTTATTGCAAACTCTCAGCTCTTTACACAGCATTAACTGATGAACTGGAGTGGTGTGGATTACTTATTGTGATGTTTTTATCAGCTGTTTGGACTCTCATTCTGACGGCACCCATTCACTGCAGAGCATTCATTGGTGAGAAAGTGATGTAATGCTAAATTTATCCAAATCTGTTCTGAGGAAAAAACAAACTCATCTACATCTTGGATGACCTGAGGATCAGTACATTTCCGGTTAATTTAAATTTTTGAGGTCATGAAAGAGCTATAAAAATATCATAAATGTGGTCCATACAACTTGTATGCTATGTCACCTTTTACAAATTCATATGAGAATTTTATGAGAAGCAAGCCAAATATTTCACCTTTTGTGATTCAAAGAAAAAAGAAAGACATTTGGAACAACACGAGGGTGAGTAAATAATGACAGAAGGCTTATTTTTTGTGTGCGAATGATCCCTTTAAGCTGTTTGTTATACTTGTGATTGTTCTGTATTCACATTATTAATTAACATTTAGCCTTTGCTTATT
This sequence comes from Barbus barbus, assembly GCF_936440315.1. Classification (NCBI taxonomy): domain Eukaryota; kingdom Metazoa; phylum Chordata; class Actinopteri; order Cypriniformes; family Cyprinidae; genus Barbus; species Barbus barbus. The sequence continues at coordinate 8,753,300 of NC_136718.1, forward strand.
AGTTCGGTTATTTGTTCAAGAGTTGTCTCTGTGCCTTATCTATGTTCTAGCACTCGCAAGGCTTGTATTAGTTTGCTCCAGGCACCATGTTGCAGCTACAAGCCTCTAGTATTCATGAATGTCAAAGTGCTACAGTACATTCACAGGTTTTGTGACAACAAGATCTACACACTGCATTATGGGTAAATCTGTGTACACTCACAACGATAAACTAATGATATCATATAACATTTAATGATAGTGACATGAGGGAACTTATTAGACTTATTAATATGCTAGAGATGTTCTTAGTTCAATTTGATTAGGCATTTAGACAATGCAGTCATAATGGTTTGGTTTAATAAAGAATAATTTAATAAGTTTTGATGATCAAAAATGCACTGTTTTAGTAATAGGTGGGTGAAAATGTAATTTTGAGATGAGCAACCAATTATTACAGAATTACAATATGAGAGAAGTTATATTTTCTTTCCTAAATAACAGAAATTCTGGAGTGCTAAAGCCACATTTTAATGGCCTTTTTTATTAGTATTAATTATCCCTTGTGAAAAAGAAAAGTTTTTAATTGTATTCAATTTGCACTTGTAGTGTACTTTCAATCTTTAAAAAAGTACTTGCAGATAATATTAATGAAAGAAGGCCACTTTAGTGTATTCACTTTAATAACTTTTTAATCATTGTTTAAATAATATATTGTCATACTTCAAAGACGTACACTTATTTTGATGTGTTGACATGCATTAAAACACATGCAAAGAACTTGATTAAAATTTTAACTGTAGTGGGTTATTTAAGATTACACAGTTAATAGATTTATACTAAATTGCTCCATTGCAAATGTGTAATTACAGATATAGTTCAATAAATGACGAACAAGTTTCAACCATAAATGCGTATCAGTACATTCTATTCAGCAGTACACTTCAAAGACAATACAAGTGATTATGAAATTATTTTAAAGTATATTATTTCCATAAGTAGTCTTCTTAAAAGCATACCTAAGTGTACCTCTTTTTCACAAGGGATGACTCAAGTATTATACTTTTTTTGTCTTTTTTGGTTTTGGAAAATGAGTCTCCTGTACATGATATCAGTGTTTTTAATAGCGTTACAATTTTCAGGTACAGGTTTAATGTGTTAATAATCTGTTCAGCACTACAGTATTAACTCAGAATACATTCTTGACCCGATTTAACTTGTTTTATTATATATAACAACAAATTAGATGCCAGCTAGTGTTATTTCCTTTTCCCTCGGTTTATCTGCACACTGTTCGATCTGAGCAAGCATATTCAGTCTGCTGACAGTGTTTCTTCACACAGCAGAGTATGCAAACAGTGTTGTATTGGCCGTTGCTTTTAGTACAGATAGTACAGATATCAGTGTATCCCTAGTTGTTATTCGTTTTAAAAGGGTGGGCAGCGCTGGATACTGCACACGTCTGCTGTATCTTAAACCAGAAATGCTGAATGGTTGCTGAAAGCCACTTGGTTTTGTTTTTTGGCCATGTACATTGTGACTTGTTCTTCTGTGACTGTTAAATGTTCTGGTACTTTATGTATTCGAAGCTTGTATAGCAAACCTCAGATAAATAGTTTTGTTTTATTTGTCACTTTCTCGCTGTGCTGGACTGCAGCACAGATTCTAGGCCGCTCACCAGATGCTCCTCAGGGCCTTTATCAGCTGAATCAGATGTGTTTAGGAAAGTTCGGGGGCAAAAAACTGCTTACCCAGTAGCGCTCAAATTGCTTTAGACTCTTTCAGTCCTGGTAATTAAAGGAATAGTTCACCCAAAAATGAAAAATTGCTGAGCATTTACTCACCCCCTCACGCCATCCAAAACGTATGAGATTGTTTCTGAACAGATTTGGAGAAATTTAGCATAACATCACTTTCTCATCAATGGATCCTCTGCAGTGAATGGGTGCCGTCAGAATGAGAGTCCAAACATCTGATAAAAACATTGCAATTATCCACAAGTAATCCACACCACTCCAGTCTATCAATTAATATCATGTATTACTTGTGTATTATTGTCTCATTCTGACGGCACCCATTCACTGCAGAGGATCCGTTGGTGAGCAAGTGATGTAATGCTAAATTGGATGAAGAAACAAACTCATCTACTTCTTGGATGACCTGAGGGTGAGTACGTTTTCAGCATTTTCAGGTGAACTATTCCTTTAATTATTATGCTTGTGTATTGCAATCCTAAAATAAAATATAAACATAAGAACGCAGAAAAATTGAGAGCCATGACCTGAAAGCACATGATTTGACTGATCCTTACCGTGATGTAGAAGCCATTAAACCGCACTAATAAATTACAGTGCGCCCTGCAGTGGCTTTTGACCAAATCTGCAAGGGAATAATGGTTATTAGCTGAGGCGAAGACGAGATGGATGTGAGATGAACAGCATGGCGAGCTGTATCAGGACTGTCCAGACAGCTGACGAGGAGCAGCTTTGCTTTTCGTTCTTTTGTTTCTCCTCATGAAAGGGACGTGGCCACCTTTCTGTATCATTTTAGAATGAAAGGGTCTCAAAGGGCCTTTGTACGACTCTCACTTACGCACATTTGAGGAGACTCCAGGGCGTTGTTCAAGGCCGCCCGCACACTCGGCCTTGGTTTCGAATTGTAAGGTCAAATAGGAAGCAGTCAGAAGTGAGAGCAAATGAAAATGCTCTCTGAGTGAGAAAAGTTGCATTGTCCCTACAGACTTGCCGTACAATATAGATGTCACATCAAACTCCGTTGAAGCTCTTGGATGTTTTTGTGTCCAGGATGAAGGCTGCTGCATGATTTTGATTTAACCTTTGATAATGGCTGCTGACATTTAGGTGCCTGTTGGGACTTGTGTATTTTGTTCTGGATTGTCAGCCCATTTTGTGAATATTATTCATATTTTCTCTGGAGTTGCTTCAGAGTACTTCATCTGAGATCCTTAAGTGCTTATTATAAATGTAAAAAAATTAAATAATAATAATTGGTTTGTGTTATTGCTTCTGAAAAAAAGGTTAAAAAAAAGTGTTTTGTATTTTGTAGGTATTGTTTTGTTGTTTCAGTTTTATGACATCAACTTGTAATGGTTTTTTTGTTAAAGGTCAAGCGTTGTCCTTTAAAAGTAAAGTAATTTGATCATGGCTGTCAGAGATTGATTTGTGGAAAGATTATGTAGTGGAATGCAAGATGATATTTTGTTCCTCTTTGGTTGAAATGTCATCGAGATCAAGATTAACTTGTGTTTTCGTGTGTTAGATTCAAATAGATCCACCTTCCATATGAATACATGTAACAACACTTGACCTAATATTTTGATATTTCTGTATTAATACATTGTTTATTGAATACATCTCTGTGAGATGATGTACTGGAGCTGAATACCATTTTCATATTGAAAAGAACTGGATCGTGTATAGTAAAGCAGTGCATGTTTATTGTTTAATGTGTGTACATTTTCTAAAGCAAATTTAATAAAACAACTTACTGGAGATTTACCTCCATAATGTCACGGTACTGGGTCCTTTTATTCTGAAATAAACACATATATGACACCTGCTAGTAAATACAAAGTTCTGTCATGAAACTCGAGATGGTGCAAGCCGATAACTCAATGACATGTCATCATTATTCACATGGTGCAGCTGATTGGTTTCTTTTCACATCAGCAGCCAATGAGCTTCAGAAACCCTCCTCCTTCCCCAGCTCCACCTGTATAGATCTGCTACGAGGTAATGTTATGTATGTTATATATATTGCGGTAATTTTATGTTATACGTGCAGCAGCAGTATTTCTTACATGCTCACAGCTGCATGTTTGTGGATGCATTGGCGGTAGCAAGTCTTTGTACTATATATACTTTTTTATACCTTTATTGCCCAGTGCCTAATGTGATCATATTACCTTCTGTAACATCAAAATCAAATCAAGTTTAAAAGCCACAGACAAACTATAGCATTATTAGCTCATCCTAGTGTGCTATTTGCAGGGTTTCACCCTAATTACATTACAAATGTCAAAATAGTCCACGCTTTCAATAATTAGTCCTTTCTGTAAGGAGAAATATTAAGCTATTTAACTGTGCTTAATATTGAAATACCTGTCACAAAAGCTGAATTATGATAACTCGCCCTTGCAAATTTGTCCTTTGTCCTATTGTTCCACTATTAAACCAGTTAGAAATAATGCATGAGCTGTTTAGGCCTGTTACATGACTAATAGGTTTCAGTGAAACTGCACTATTCATCTTAGCAGTTCACTGACAGCCTCTAACCCAGGGGTGTCACACTCATTTTAGATCAATAGCCGGACTGGATTAAACCATTCTTTTTTTTAACCTGGTGTGCCCATGCTGTACTGGGTCTCAGTGGAGGCTTGTAAACAATTAGGAAATTAGCTTAATACCATTTTTTTCTTGTACGTGTCTGTGTTGTCATGATTACAAATTTGGTCAAATGAGCCAGGCTGCCATGGGACAGTTGTGATACCCACTGATCCAGTTTCAGATGAACAGCACGATATAACTCCGCTTCTCTGACCTGAATTAACAGCTGATTTTGATTATAGGGCATGTGAAAGAATTACTGAACCCTGAAGTACAAAGGACACACAGGTCATTTCTAATGAGTTTCATGCATTCTAGTGGTTCTGGATGAGAGGGAGAAGGGATAACTGTAACATGTTTAAATTTTTCCCTATTTGTTGAGAAAATGTTTAGCATACAGCTTTGAAATCTTTGCTCAACCATCTTTATATTAGCAATTACCAGTGTGAAATATATTAATAACTTGATTGGGACTGATGCGGTTAGACTAAGTTACATGAAGGCTAATAACACCCATACTGTATAATTTTCATGGTGGTATGTGATAAATATAACAGTAAATGGAGGAAGCTAATGTGAAGCGACATGCTTGTGTATGCTACACATTAATGTCAGCATTTCCACAAACCATTTCCTTCAACATGTCTATATTATTAAGGCCAGGCTTTAATAGTGACATCAAAATACATGTAAACAAACAGCAAACACAATATGGAAAATACATATATAATGAATGCTATTAGGGGCCATTCACTTAGAATGTGTTTTTAAAAAAACATGTTGTGTGTGTGAATGGCCCCAAATAATGTTCATTATATATACTGAAAAAAAAGAGCAGAAACCATTTTTACTCAGAAATTGCTAGATTTCACAATTTTAACATAGAAATGGCAAGTAACACATTGGATTTAACATGACATTTTAAAGAAAAAAAAAACTGAAATAGTATTTTCACTCCAGTAATCTTTGTTTTGTTTACTTTTTTTTTTTTTTACAGTGTATAATAAATGTTATTAGATGTGATCAGTCAAATGGGAAAAAGCATAATGCTGCATATTATTTATTTAGTGAGTAGTCCTATAATAAGTGACAGAGGTCAATCCTGAAGGGCTTTATTTTGCAGAAATGATGGGCTGGCTGTACATACACTAAAAGTGTACCCCATACACTTTTTAAATAAATGAAAACACCAACAGTGAAATAAAAGAGTAGTTTAAAATCAACCCCTCATCTACATTTTAATATGTAAGCTACAGTTATGTTGGATGTTTGTTTGATGGTGTTTTTGTTTATTCAGCATTTGCTGGACTCATTTCTCCTGACCTAGAGGCAGCCATTACATCCATACAAACAGAAACAACACAGATGTTTTGTAATTGCATCCAAATTGGACACAAAACAACAGCCAAATACTTGTATCAGTCAATACTGAAAACTGGAGGACGGCTGAATTCCTTTGATTAACCAAACTGATATAATTTGGTTCATTAAAATTGATACATCAATGTTCCCAGTTTTTGTTAATAAAAAGGTTTGAAAACAGACAGATTTGTCAATTTCTGCAGAAATACTGAAAGTATCTTCATTTTTATAAAATTTAATGAGACTAAAACGTCATGTGCTGTATCAATAGTGAAAATAATAATCTTCCTTTCACATAGAATGAGCATAGAGTGAGCATACTCATCCCCCCCCCCCCCCATTAAAAAAATTTAAAATATTCTTACAAAGGATAATTAATTCATACATTTTTTTGGCGGGGGGGGGGGGGGGGGGTAACAACACATTTTACAAGCTGATCTAATCTTGACTTGTCACACGAAGGTCAAATTATGACATATATATTTTAGAGTCTATTAATAACAATCACATATAGTCATGAAGACCTTAACTTTTAAAGGAGAGATAGAAAAAAAAACTGAAATTACAAAGTAAGAATTTAAAAGGAAGACAATAATAAAAAATTTCAATATATCTCTGTCAGTCGATACCGAAACTGTCCATTCCATTGGAGGAGGGCTGAATTGTGCTTTTATGTAGCTGGATATGGCCACTGTGAGCGGATTGTGCATTCGGTGTTATTACCGAAATTTATTGAGCATTGCAATCATTCCTGCTCGCGCCTCTGTGCTGTTCTTGAGGAGACTCTATTGGTGTCTAAAGCCGTGATGTGCAGAAGGATTTACTGCAGTCCATTCCACATGACTTTTTATGTATCTTTGGATGAACTATATTTTTTTAAGTGTTTTTTTCCCCCCTTTTCTGTGCCTTTGCTTTGGCAGTGATTCATGCCGTTCCTTGCAAACCGGTAGCCCCTGGAATTGCTCTCCTGGCTATGTCCTGGCTCCCCCTGTGATGAATGCTGTATGCTATGTGCTCTGTCTATGATAAACTGTCCATAGTGCCCTCATAAATTGCTGTGTGGTCGAGTCCGAAACAGCTGTCACGGGGAAAACAAACAAACAAACTCCACCGTCAACCACAGTGAAATGCTTTGCGTGTCAGCCAAAAACATGCCTCCCATTTCAGCCAATCTGTTTGCTTCCCATTTGCTTTACTCGAAAATTAACACATTTATGAGCACTGAAAATATTGAACGTCACGGGCCTATTTTATGCTAAATGTTATTACAAAATACGATTTTTATAAATGACCTCATTATATATGCATGTGCATTTCCAGTTTCATCCAATTAATTCATAAGAAAGACCTATATGAGGAAAAAGCCTTTAGGGTTTATTGAAGAGTCTCTCTAAATTTAACCGCCTGGCATTTAAGTAAATCTTTTGGATCAATATCTCCAACGAGTATTTTACAATCTCTTGGCTCAGGTAGAGGTGATTTAAAGGGAGAAAGCCAGTGGTGCGCAGAACCTTATTAGATAAAATTTGTCAATTAAAAGTGTCTCCTGAGTCCTGATCTAAACGACCCGTGGCTTTAATACAGCCGTTGCCATGCATATTTTCCTTACGCTGTCCGCTTCACTTGGTAACTTCAACATTATCTCATTTATATGAGAAACACACGCAGTTTTCATGTGTCTTCTGTGTAGCATAACACTGTGTGTTAAAGTGTGTGTGTTGGTGTTCATAAGTGCTATTATGTATAGTAGACCTGGGTGGAAGGAAGCATGGAAGACAGACAGACAGACAGACAGACAAACAGACAGACAGATAAATGTCATAATATGACATTTATATATATATATATACACACATACATGATGTTTTATTAACAAGGTTTGGGAGGAGCACGATCAGATAATCAATTAATTTGGTGCAGGTGCAACTCATTTAGCTAACTATCCTAACGAACACAATGTGTATAAATACTGTTCAATGATAGTTTTCTGGCATCCAGCTTCATTCGTCTGCCGAAAATGTCTGAACTCGAGCTCTTCCGGTCTGACAACAAGCTGGACGCTCCACCGCAAGCTACTCGCTCTAAGGCACAGCTTGGTCAAGCCTCCGGCTCAAAGGCACCTCCTTCTGCCGGCTCTAAGGCGCTTCGTCCTCAGCCCGGTTCCACAGGCCGAGCCCCAGGCTTCGGCGCGTGGGCGGAGGCCCACAAGGCCAGCTACTCGCTCACCTAAGCCACGAAGTCTCCATTCACCTCCACCATCGAGCCATCACAATCCCCTCTCATTTTCTGAATTCATTATAGCGTTCGGCCACTATACGGAAATAGTTTGCTCAGCTTTTCCCCAAAGACGGCGAACTTAATGATTATCTGACGATAATCGCGGAACTCACGCTGTCTTATGGCGGAGCCCATTTTTACACGTACCATAAACTATTTTCAGCCAAATGTGCGATACGTATTGCTCAGTGGAATCAGTGCCCCTATTGGGGCACACTGGACTCTGATCTCCACAACAGAGTATTTTTAGTTGTCGCAATATATCGTGCGCAGTCTGCAGGTCAGTAGCTCACTCGACCATCTCATGCCCCCAAATTAATCCTGCCATAATACCCTGCCCAGAACCGATGAAAGTCAAATCCACCAGCTACGTCCCTCGTTCTACAACTATGAATCAAATATCGGATTCCAGGAGAGAATCTATCTCATTCTCCGGTAATCAGCAGGTATGCGGAAACTTCAACAGAGGAACATGCGTGAGACAGCAATGCAAATACCTCCACGTCTGTAGTTATTGTGGCGGGGCTCATGCCCGTACAGTATGTCCTGTCATGAAAGCTACCAATAAAAAAATCTAGAAACTACTTATCGACTCCAGTCAATATTTCTCGTCTATCCTCTGAACTTTCACATCACCCAGACACTAACTTATCCAGTTATCTATTGTCTGGCCTCAAACAGGGCACTATCCTGTGCACTACATGCCCGCTCTCACAGAACATCATTTGTAACAATCTACAATCCCCACTCGCAGAGCCAGATACAGTAGACAATCTAATCAAAAAAGAAGTTGAGTCAGGTTTTATGATCGGACCCTTCGATACTGCACCCTTTGAGATTTTTTGCATCAGCCCTGTTGGAGTGGCTACCAGAAAAGTTTCGGGGGAAAAAGCGTTTGATAATCGATTTATCAGCTCCACGTAATTCCCCATTTTCTAGCATAAATAGCCTCATACCCATTGAGGAATATTCTCTACACTACCATGATATAGATGAAGCGATCACCGTGATAACAAATGTAGGTCGCAGCACGTGGCTGGCTAAAGTAGACATCACTTCTGCCTTCAAAGTGATGCCTATCTACCCAGATTCTTGGCATTTATTTGGGATCCACTGGCACAGGAAGTTTTATTTCTCAGTACGCCTAACTTTCGGATGTAAAAGTAGCCCAAATATTTTCAACATGTTATCAGAGGCAATCTGTTGGATCCTACCTAACAACTATTCAGTTCCTCACCTAATCCACCTACTCGACGACATCCTTATCATATCTCCTCCCAATACCATCCCAGCCAAAAATATCACAGCAGTCCAAAGAATTTTTGCAGAGCTGGGAATCCCCATTGCGCAGGAAAAATCTTTAGGACCAACACAATTCATCGAATATCTGGGCATTAACCTGGATTCAGTCAAATTCCAGGCCTCGCTGCCTAAGGAAAAAAATCGAGAGAATAATCTTAGTGGCTTCCTCCTTCGCAGAGGGCCATAATTGTTACGAACGCAATCTCCTATCCTTGCTCGGTCACCTTAACTTCGCAATGCGCATAATCCCACAAGGCCGCCCCTTCATCTCTCATCATCTTGCACTCGCATCTTCCGTACATGCCTTAGATGATCGAATTATCATAAATCAGGCTTGTCGTAATGAGATCAGTTTATGAATTACCTTCCTTAAACAATGGAATGGCTTAACTTTTTTTTTTACAGAGATTTGGTTTCTCTCCCCGACGACATTCAATTGTTTACCGACGCAGCCAGATACGTCGGTTTCGGGGGATATTACCAAGGGCATTGGTTCTCCATGCCCCCCCCCCAGATGCTCGACTCTCCCCAGTCCTCAGCACTGTTCGAACTCTACCCTCTAGTTATCTTTTTTGTGGGGAAAAAATTGGACGTCAAACAGCATCTTGGTGCACTGCGATAATGAAGCAACCGTTCACTGCATAAATAAAGGCTGTTCCCATTCCCTCGCTCTCATGCCACTACTAAGACGTCTAATCTGGATTTCAGCATGTGTTCAATTTATTATAACTGCTAAGCACATTCCCGGATCCAAAAATCAAATTGCTGATTCTCTCTCTCATTTTATGTTTCAGAAATTCAGAGTGCTGGCTCCGGTGGCGGACCCATCGCCAACCCCAGTACCTCACTATTCGCAACTCATATTCCCTTAACTCATCCCTTAAAACCTCTCTTCGACGCGTCTCTTGATTCTATCCTCCAAGCAGTTTCACTTAGAACTGTCCAGTTATATCTAACAGCATGGAGGTGTTTCAAAACATTTCACCTCTCCTATAACCTGCCATTTCCTCTCCTATAACCTGCCATTTCTCCTCGCAATTACGTAATTTATTTCCTATCTCAATTCCGTTAAGAACGTCCAAGCTCTATTAAAGTTACTTAATTGGTGTTCAATTTTTTCACAAACTAATTTACGACTTCCCCTCCTCCGAAATAAATAATTCTCAAACTTCTCTTCTAATCAGAGGAATTCAGCGCTCTCAACCGTCTAGCCCAGATTCCAGACAGCCTATAACTCTGGACATCCTTACAAAATGCATCCAAAATCTCCGCACAGGGTACCATTCTATCCATACCACTCGTACCCTCTATATTTTTATTGGCTTTCTTCGCAATCAATTCAACCCCAAACTCCATCCGACCATCTCTGATTTGTCCATAATCGATAGCGAAACTATCGCTTACTTTATTAAGCAAAGTAAGACAGACCACTTCATATATATTTTTAACCTTCCATCTCCAATTCAACCTTATCAGGCTCTCTTTTCTTATTTCCAACTCAGGAACGCTCAAGCTAAATCCACACTCGTCGACGACTCTAACCACCCCGTTAGACGTTTTTGGTTCCAAAAACACTTAAAACTAATCACTCAAGCAGGCTTACCCGGAGGAAATTTTTCCAGCCATTAATTTCGCATCGGAGCAGTAACTACAGCAGCTCAAAAAGGCCTCTCTCAGAATCAGATTTAGACCCTCGATCGATGGTCATCAGACGCTTTCAAAAGTTACATTAGGTATAATCAACTCCACATAAAGGAAGCCCATTTAGCCCTGATCCGTTAACAAAAAGAATGATAATAAAAAATGGGTAATTGGAGGCTCTCCTTTTCAATAAGTCAGCTCCTTGGTCGCAGTAAGAGACCTCCAGCTGTTATTTAAAATTTCCGCATCGGAGAGGGCTTTTTCAGCATCGGACAGGGCTCGCCCTTCCAGTGCAGCAGGGCCGCGGCTCCCTTCGGTCGCAGTGTGACTCCTCCGTCCGTCATTTCGAGTTGTGCTGTGTGCTCGGTTGTGGATGGGGCTTTCACTCCCGGTGCAGCAGAGTCGCTGGCTTCTTTCGGACGCAGCGAGAGTCCCTCCATCAGTCGCGACTTTTTGCTTATTTGGCATAAAACGGGGCTCTCCCCTCCAGTGCAGCAGGACCTCCACTCTCTTTCGGTTGCAGTGTGACACCTCCGTCTGTCGTTTGAGTGGCGTTGCACGCTCAGTGACGGACGGGGCTCTCACTCCCGGTGCTACAGAGTTGCGGGCCCCCTTCGAACGCTGTGGGAGCCCTCCATCTGAGGCATCAAACCACGCCTCATATTCGGCCGCAAAGGGGGACTCTCCCGTCCGGTGCAGCAGAGCCACAGCTCCCTTCGGACACAGTGAGAGTCCCTCCATCAGTCGCGTCTCTTTGCTTATTCAGCATCGGACGGGGCTCCCCTTCCGGTGCAGCAAACCCACAGCTCCCTTTGGTCTCAGGGTGAGCCCTCCATCTGTCGTTTGAGTTATGCTGCGTACTCGGCGGCGGATGAGGCTCTCCCTCCCGGTGTAGCAGAGCCGCTGGCTTCCTTCGGTTGCATGGGAGCCCTCCATCCGACGCGTCAAACTGCGCCTCGAATCTCCTATTCAGTTACCTATTCAGCATCGGACGGGGCTCTCTCTTCCTGTGCAGCAGCTGCAGGCTCCCTTCAATCGCAGCGAGAGCCCCCATCCGACGCATCAAGCCCCGCCTCGTATTCAGCTTCAGGAGGGACTCTCCCTTCTGGTGCTCCCTTCGGACGCAGTGAGAGTCTCTCATTTGATATCTGCAATCGTGCTCCTCTTCTAGCGGCATGTAGGGCTCGCCAGTCCGACGCTGCAAGCCACAGCTCCCGTCGAGCAATGCACGAGCTCTCCGGTCACCCTGCCTCCTTTTATTTGCAAATTTTAATGTCACAACATGGCATTACATTTTAATAGTCTATTAATATTCACACACTGTATTAAGGGACCTCAGGGCCAGGTATGATATAATATTGTGTTTTATGCTATGTTTTTCAAAATAATGTTTAATTCAGCAATTTCAACATGATCATCATAGAAGTGATGCATGTATTGTGTGTATCTCAAGTCATGTTAAGGTTATGTCAGTCATTGCACTTTATGTAGAAGTTACATTTTTGATGTATTTTTGAAGGAATTATTAGATCCAGATAATTATGATAGATTACAAAGACTTTTTTTCACTGGTGATTAATCCATTAATCCGATTTGATTTCGTGTTGACTTTAAAGCTGACTAAGATAGCAAAGCAGCCCTGGAGTATATTTGGACAAGAATCCAGCAAGACTCCTGGGACACTTTGTCATTCCTGAAGAAACAGGACAAAAATACAGTCCCTCCCTCAGGAGAATGTAGTACTAAAATAAAAACATCCCTTGAGAGCAGTATTAAACACGACTTTTAAAGTTAACACAGGAACTGCCAGAAAATAAATTAGTGGTAAGAAAAAGGTTAGTTTATTGTTATATTATCACATTATACGTGTGTTGTGTGGGTTTCCCAAATGTGTGTTAAAGTGAAAGTGACGTGACATACGGCCAAGTATGGTGACCCATACTCGGAATTCGTGCTCTGCATTTAACCCATCCAAAGTGCACACACACAGCAGTGAACACACACACCGTGAACACACACCCGGAGCAGTGGGCAGCCATTTATCCTGTGGCGCCCGGGGAGAGAGAGCGCTGGACATTCACTCCCCCCACCTACAATCCCTGCCGGCCCAAGACTCGAACCCTCAACCTTTGGATTACGAGTCCGACTCTCTAACCAGTAGGCCACGACTTCCCCTTAGCACCAGATCCTCAAAAGTAAACTGCCTTTGGGGAATTTAAATATCATTGCCATGACAACACATCCACATAAGCACAATCCCAGAAAGTTTGGAACGAAATCTACCAGTTCCTCAAACTATGCTCTCTTGCATTCAAACGTGAAAGTTTGTCTGTGTGCTGTGTGGGATGTTGGGGGAGGGGTCTAAAAAACACTGCTTTTGACAAGAAAGTTCTGGAAAGTAACAGATATAGATATTCCAGGACAAGACAAGAGCCAATTTACTGTCCAATGCCTCACAGTACAGCATATTATATTTACCAGAATTGACCCTTCGCAAAGACCCGCCCCTCTTCATTACTGTTGCTATGTCCAATAAGCCATGCCTCTCTCACACCAACAGATCGCTGTAGCACCTCAGTTCAAGCGGCATGTGAACCGATCATCTCTTCCTCTTTACTAGTTATTGCATGAAAAACATGCATGAACATCAGAAGGTATCGTTTCAACCTTAGAAAGATATCAATGCGTGCGTCCATTCTTCAAGTTCAAGTCCACCAACGTAAATCTACTCTCCTGTCTGGTTTATTTGTTCAACGAAATGGCAGATTCAGGGTCAATAAAACTCCCAGAGAGTTTTATTTCAATCCCCTGCTGAAAAAAAAAACAATAGAAACCATCAATAGAATTTGTAATGGTTTTATTGGTTACAATGGAAATTGCATTGGTTTTAATGGAAAATGTAATGGACCCTGTTGGTGTCAACTGGTAATTGGTCATCTATTCTTGGTGGCTTTTGTTAAAACCACTAAATCCTGATGGAACATGTCCCTAGCACAACTACAGGAAACCATTATTTAATGGTTAAAAGTTGATTTGTAATGTTTGTAATGATATTTGTAGTGGAAACCATTATAATTTCTGGTGGTTTCTATTGTTTGGGGGGGGGGGGGGGGGGGTTCAGCACGGTCACCATGGGTATTGTGATGTTATTTGCCATAATTGCGATACATTGATTGCTGTAATATTGTGAGATAGTGGCAGCTGTATAGTTGTGGTGGGTTTATTTGGGAGAAAATCCAGGGCTGTGTTTACTCTCACTCTGTGATTGTTCTCGTTCAAAGCACCTGGGAAATGAAAAGTATGAGTGTCTATATCAGTTTGTTTCCCTAGTTTTTAGTCAAAGCCTGAGCGATTAATACACATTCCTTAATTTGCTGTCAAAATAGATTCTACGGTCTTAAGACAGCCAACAAGGCTCAGGTCATTAAAGGAAGATTGTCCTTACTCAAAGAGCTCTTCTCCTGTTCCTCACCCACTGTCCTTCTAAATGAGTGACTTCGGTGTTTTTACTCTCCACACCACTATTTGAGAAGCATTAAACTCTAATTCCAATGGAGCAAAAGGAAGAAAAGCATCGACGAGCTGAATCAGAGACGGAGGAGGTCATTGGGCTGTTTGGTTGAGGTGTTCGGTCGGCGGTGACTTTTAGAAAGCAAGAGGCTCCATAATTTCATTTGCCTGAGCTGTGATTCTTTAATATTGGCGTGTTGTCTAACATCCATGTCCCCAGCCGCTCTGAAAGAGGATGCTGCTTATTGCTTTTTGGAGAAGAATTCAATAAAGTGAGATTTGGATCTGAGGGAATAGTGACACCAAAGGACCTTGCAGGTCATGGACTAATGAATGTATCTCCTCTCATCTTGAGGGTTGTAAGTGCCTTAGCACCCTGCTAAAACTTGTTATCTGCCTGCACAGTCAATGCTCACGGTTCAGACCTCCAACGCCTGACTCAACTGCTTATCTTTAACCGCTACAGTACGTGTTTGAGAACTAACTCTGGTTTTAGGCAAAACAATGAAATATGTGAGCTGTAGATACTTTCTTCTAGTTAAGCTACTTTCATTAGCCAACATCTGGCAACCTGGTATTGTGATAGTTTTGCATGTCACTTGCTATGCTATGACATATAAAAATGTTTTTTGTTTTTTTCTTCGTATTATTAGTATCCTATTAGCCGGGATGCGCTGGTCTCATCTTTATCTGTATCTGTTCAAAATGGAAAAGAAATTGAGTGAAATTAAAACACAGTTTTAATATCAAATACAGGTGTCAGAGAAGGTTTCAATATTTGTTTTATGATAACAACAAGACCAAATACACATATATGATTTAAAGAAAATATGCACGGTTTTCTATATTTCTTTTTCTTCTGGAGCACAGCCAAGCATTTAATAGCAGCCATTTCCTCAAAATTTATACACAAGAGGTATTTTGGATTAATTGCCTCTAATTTTGTGAGGGTGCAAGAATTTTACATATTACACTTTATGAAACCAGCAAAACTGTGACCAAAATTTCACACAAGAGCAAATGTGACGAATGGCACCACAGCTTTTGATGATGCCTAAGGCATATATTTAAAAAAAATAATAAATAAATCATTTTTTTTCAAGCCTGTAGTTGAATTAGTGTGATTTAAAGGTATTTGTGAGCATAGAAAATATGACAATTGAAATATGCAATTGTTACACATAATTTTCTGTAATTATGATGCTTTACGATGCTTTTTCTAATCTAATACACTTTTTTTGATCATAAATGATATTATTTGCATAATAACTTCAGTAAAAACGTAAAATATTCTTAAGAGTTTTTGCAGCACTTATTATTGGCAAATTCATTTTGCATTTAAAAAATTGCTCTGTTTTATTTATTTGATTTTGAATCCCAGATTTTCCAGTTGGACAGAATCTTGTAAGATATTTGAAGCCAAAATCCACTTAATTTGGTTTAATTCCTGTAGCATGTTTAATTTGGCCTAATTACAGTAGTGTGCTTATTTATCAATTCATTTCTAGATTCTAGATTCCTCTTAGCTTATTTTGACATCTGATTTTGAGTGCTGACATCAGATGAGTTTTATGGCTCTCACACAGCGCAAGATAAGCTCTTCTTGCACTACACTCATAACAAAACAAAACATCTGCACAGTTTTGTTTTTGTTTTTTGTACATTCAACTGGTTTGCACTCCATCTATTCTGCCATGTGCCTTATGCACTTTATCTATCTCTCTTGTTTTTATTTTCTACAATGTCCTCAGACTGATAAGCTCTTTTGCACTACAAATATATCTACACAGTGTTGTTTATTTAACTGGTTTTGCACTCTATCTGCCATGCGCCTTATGCCACTTTATCGATCTAATTATTTTTTTCTACAATATCCTCATTTGTATAATTGTTTAGTTGTATGTACATATGTTTAAACTGTATTTATCTGTATCTGAACGTGTTTAATGTTAACTGTATGCACCAAGGGTCTGAGAGTAATGCAATTTCAATTCTCTGTATGTATGTACTGTACATGTGGAAGAATTGACAATAAAGCTGACTTGAACTTGAACTTGACTTGAAGATGAATGTAATATAAATTGTTGTACTCTCCAAATAATGTGCTCACACCATGCCAAAAAAAATCTCTCTAAAGTAGCAAGAGGGCTGGCATGTGTTCAGAGCCGACACAATTGGCCAGTAATGCACCAATGACTCTCACTGTAAAAATAAAAGGATGGGAAAGGGAGGGGAAGAGAGATTTCTCCATCTCTTTCATCAGGTGCCTCGCTAGACTGCAGACTTCCAGCTAATCCGGCTCTCTGGAAAGTGGGGGGGGTCGATGCAATCAATGTATGATGCCCCGATGCAATCAGAAACAAGCAGGGCCTGAGCTCCGTGCTCTTTAAACACCAGGGAGCTCTTTATGATTACACTGTCTGACAGCGACTGTGACAACTCACTGCCTATTAGCCAGCGGCATCTTAAGCATGCCTGTACTGTCCCACATGACATAAATGAGCCCCTCACACTACCACAACAAATCAATCACGGCATATTCAAGCAATCATGGAATAACACAAATTTATTTTATGAATCCAAATCTTCTTTTGTTTTTCGGTACAAACAAATAAAAATAAATAATAATAATAATACAATTTTAAAAACAGGGCACAATGTACTGCATTATTATAATATGAATACTAGTGTTTTACATGTAATTTTTTGCACTGCACTGTGTTTTAAGGTTAACAGAAATGTCTGTAAAATTAATATATATATATATATATATATATATATATACAAACAAAATGTTAAAATATTCCAAAGATAATTTGAGTGGTGTTTACCCATAGAAAAATTGCTATGCAGTTGCTGAAACATTGCTTGTACTCTTTGTGGAAAAGGCAACCCTGCTCTGTGCTGAGCTGAAAAAAAGAAAATCCATAATGTATTAGGCAAGAGAAGCAGTCTATACAATAAAAATACAATTATCCTAAAAAAAAAAAAAAATAGTTTAATATAATTAAAATGTATTATTTTGCCCAATATTTGAGTGCTATGTATCAGTGTTATTTTAGTATTATTTGTATGCTACTGTGGTTTTTATTAATATTTTGAATTAGCTTTATTTTTATATTTTCAGTTTTCATTTTCATTTTAATCTAAGTTTTAATCATTTTGTTATGTGCTTTTGTCATTTTGTTATTAATATTATTGTCATTTTTTAATATTGCTTTTTAGGTTTCATTTATTTTATTTCAGTTTTAGTTTACTTTCAGTTGCCAAGAAATTTTACTAAAGCTTTTTTTTTTTTTAAATAACAAAAATAATCTTGCTATAGCTATATTTTATGCATATTAGTTAAAAGTTAATAATGCTTATTACGTAAATAGTTTAACGGTTTAATATTATATAGAAAAGGTTAATATTATGTGTTATATATTTTCATGCTTATTAAGCTTATCAAGCCGTTATCTTAGATACATGCTGTATTGAATTTAGCATTCAAGACCTCAAACATGAAGACGTTAAAAAAAAAAAAAAAACCTAGAATCTAACCTAAACCTGTGATGTTTGTGTGGGTAAAAGTCATAGAAAATTCTCATTCATTCTCTTCATATGGAAACTGTTTTTTAATAATAACTAATAAGCCTATAAAGTAAAATATACTGTGAACTATTAGGTTATCAGTCTTTTTTTATGCAAAGAAATCTCCACGAATCAGAGAATCAAAAAACAAGCAAATCACACCAAAAGAGCTCTTTAGCATCCGCCCAGTCCTATGAAACACTTCATACGAGACAAAGTCAGTCAGTGTTTATGCTTACGAAAGTACAATGTCGTTAGCTTAGCGACATGCTAATGCAAGACTCAATTCCAGACTGAACTGAAATCAATTCCTCTCCTCAAGTCGCATGATCTGAGGTAACACTCGTGTTCGTAAAGCAAGCGGTGTGGGAAGTTTAATTCTGTTGTGCATTTGAGCAAATAGAGATATCTGCCTTAGCAAGAAGCACTAATTTTCCTACACGATAACACTGTCTCACAACGCACCAATTATTTTTATTTGGCATCACAGCAAATAGCGCTGATAATTCGACAATGTATCAGTGTTGTAGTTGGACAGAGATGTTCTCACTTTATCAGGGCCAGTGTTCCATCATGATGCCAGTTAATGCATTTTCATTTGAACGCAACCTGCATTCCTGCTCGGCTGCAAGATAAGGAAATGAATTAGTCTGGGTTTGGGGCACGTCATTAACGGAGGTCCTAGAACATATTAAATATGAAACATATCTGAGCTGAATGACCTGGGTGAGAAGAAGCCCGTAAATCCATATCGCTCTCTGTCTGAAGTTAACAGGGCAGGTGCTTGTAATGAAGAGCCACTCTTTATCTTCCAAATCAATGCGGAGACATATTAAAATGTCTGATTCATGCACTCTGTCTTTTAACTCATGATTGGAAAAACTCTAAAATGTTCACCTCAGTGGTGCTTTTGGTGTATTTTAAGATTTTCTGACATTTTGTGTTTTATTTTTTTCATTTATTTTGTTGGAATATTATATTATGTATATTATTATATAACTACATGATTCTGTAGACCGTAAAAAAAAATGGTTTTGTAAATAAACATTATTAGAGTACATTATAAAAGCAAATAATTATTTTAGTCTTTCTACCTCAAAATTTCATGTAAAATTCAATGTTATTTGTCTTTTTTTTTGTAAATATGTGAAGTTTACTAGCAATTTCTGAGTGAAAATATGGTAATATCTTACAGTTAAGGTCTTTCCAAAATTTTCGCACGTTAAGAAATAAATACAACCTCAAGTTGTCAATCACATTAACACACTGCTCCCGAAACTTTCGTCCGTCATAAAAAAAATTCGGACCAAGTTCAGAAAAAATTTCAAAAAGTCTGGGTCAAAAATTTCAGACTCAGTGTGCAAGGACCTCTACACTACAAAACAAATGGGGTTACACTTTATTTTAAGGTGTCCTTGTTACAGTGTAATTATACATTTAAGTACTGACATTTAACTTTTAAGTAATATTAATTAACTACATGTACTTACTATAAGGTTAGGGTTAGGATTAGGGTTTATAATAGTAAGTACATGTAACGTGTAGCAATGTTACCAAAAATGGTATAGAAACTAATTTTAAACTAAACTAAAGTGTTAGTAAACTTCACAAACAATTATGAAATAATGACATGTAACACTGAATTAAACTTGAAAATCTGAAAAAAAAGTGAAAAAAATGGAAACTTGAATAATTTGTTTTTCTTTTACAGTGTAGGGTTTATATGTTAACATTAGGAACATCAATAATTAACCTGAGCCAATGATGAACGACACTTTTAAATAATTATAAAAAAAAAAAAATTATAAAAAAAAAATAATTATTATTTTTATAAAAAAAAAAAAAAAAAAAAAAAATATATATATATATATATATATATATATATATATATATATATATATATATATATATAATGCATTATCTAATTAGAAACTTGTGCATCCTTGGTGTTACCCATAATATATATAAAATTGTGTGTGTAGGCCTACTGTATGTGCAATGGTGACAAAATATATTTGAACTCATAAGTCACATTCATGCCTGAATTGTAAATAAAACAAGGATTATTGGATGTTTTACAAGGAAATACAATTTAAGTTTTCTACTTCAAAATTTCATGTTTAATTCAATATGTTACATGTCATTTCTTTGTAATTATGTTAAATTTACTCCCAATTTCTGAGTGAAAATCATTTAAGGCAGTTTTTTCTTTTCAGTTGTAGTCTCAGATGTTTGTTTTTTTTTCCTGAAAATGTATCATTTTAAATCCAAATGTTTTTGACAAAATATAATTTTCTTTTTTTTTACATGAAATAAACGCCTGTGAATTCCCACAAGCAATAAATCACGGCTATAAAGCATGATTGATATTTTGTATCATCAGACAACATATTACCCTACCGCCACGAAATGTATATCTCACAAACTGGTGAACGTTCTTGTTCAGATAAGCACTTTGCTGTCAAGATTCTGCAGCAGAAGAAAACACTATTTGATATATAAATTCATCGCTTGCCCTTTGCTGAAGATAATAATCATACTTGAGAAATGACCAGCATTCTAACACCAACCACAGATACTAAGATAATGTCCCGCTGGAGGTTTCACTGTAAAATTGATCTTTGAGTCATAATATATAACATTCAGTGCTGTATAATGCATAATGCAATGCTGATCCTGTGATTCAGAATAATAATAGACTTCATTCTGTAATGGTAAATTCACAGACTTGCATCCTGAAATTAAACTGATGGCAACCTCAAGGTCCATGCTAAATTACTATTGATTGCTGCTCTCTATTCCATTTTAGCTTTTGTGTATTGATGCAAAACTAACAGATATTTGAATCGGGAGAGAAATTAATAAATAAATAGGCTACATTTTAGCATTCAAGTTATTTTTAGTACATGCCACCAATCTCTCTCTCTCACTATGAGGTGTGATTTTCTGGCAGCGTGATCTGCCTGGTGGATTAAATCTGAGCCGAGCATCTTGTTCCACAAGCCTGTCGCTTTATCACCTTTCCGTATACCACATTTCAAGTCTTTGTTCCAGATTTTTAGCTGCAGCAGTTAATTTGTACAATCAGACATGACAACTACTTCAGAGCAGACGGTGGGACGCAGAGAAGGGAGAAGCTTAGAAACTCCTTTGTTGCATCACAGGAGACCTATTCAGATGTCACAGACTGTAAGCGCTATTGTAAAGCCGCAGAAGTACGCCTGATCATCTCTAATCTCACATCAGGGCTATTGTTTATTCAGTGCTGGTCTTGTAGAACCAGATTTTGAGTATCGGCGTAAAGTATGGTCCACTTTGCATCTTATTCTGGCCAAGAACTGACAACTTTTTCAGTAAAGCAGTATCAAATCTTCCAACAAATATACAGTAATTTTCAAGTGTACATCACATATGCACTCACAGAATTATATTTACAAAGATAAAATGCACAGATTAAATTAATAAAAAAAAATACAATATGGTAACACGTTACAATTAAGCTGTATATGTTAATACTATCAATACTTAACCTAGTGTGAACAAAAATATAGTCTATATAACATTATAATGCATGAATTTCATTCAGTTAAATAATAATAAAAAAAAGTACACCTGCAAAAGAAAAATGTATGAATTAATACATAAATAAATAAAATGACAGCGCTTTTCTGTGAACTATCATCAATTTCTGAGCCTTTTTTTTTCAATTATTTTTAATTAAAAGATCTCAAGGTAATTTTGTGTGGATGTATGAAGTAATTTCCCCTCAAGTTCGCACATCAGGTGTCTTCGCAGAATAACCCCTGGTGTAGTTCATTATATTTCAATGCATATGCATTTTTTCTATTTCTTTCCAGCATTTCTTTTCTAGTTTGCTTTCTAGTTTAGTTGTCTAATAAACCTTGCATTGTATATTACGATTATTCTTGGCTCTTTGATTAATTGCTTTTGTTCCTGATTTTAAGTCACTTTGTATAAAAACGTCTGCTAAATGCATACACATACATACAGTGCCCTCCCAAAGTATTGGAACAGTAAAGACAAAATTTCTCTGTTGGCTGTGGAGTCAAGATATGTCCAAATATGATTAAAAGATGAATATGAGACAAAACTACAGAATGTCACATTTTATTATTGGGTGATTCAACACTTAGATGTTTTACCAGCTAAGAAGTTCAGCACTTTTAGAGTTTCATCCCTGTATCTGATGTGAGCATAAGTATTGGAGCAGTTGCCTCACAGGTCTTTCTAAGTGATCAGCTGTGTCCTGTTGCATTAATTCTTCAGATATTAAAAGCAGGGAATGTGTCATATCAGTTATATCCATTACTTCTGTATTCTGAATCTTGCATTCAATGAAGACACACACAAACCAGGATGAAGATGAGGGATCTGACTTTGAGAGAAAAGCAAGCAATTTGGATGCTAAAAGAAAAGAGGAAGTAAATTAGAGCTCTAGCAAAAACAAAGGGCATGGAGATATGAAGAGTTTGGAAACCACCAGCGACACCAGCAACCAACAACGACCTGATCGACTGAGAAAACAACAGTAGTTGATGACAGACAAATCATAAAAGCTGTGAAAATGAACCCTAAAAGACATGTCTGTAAAATCACCAACAACTTCCAGAAAGCTGGGGTGATGCTCTGACAATCTACTGTCCTCAGGAGACTTTGACACAGAATTACAGATGCTACACAGCAAGATGCAAACCTCTGACCAGCACCAAACATAGAAAGGCAAGATTAGAGTTTGCAAAAAAGCACAAAGGTGAGCCAGAAGAGTTTTGGAACTGTGTTTATAGACCGATCAGACAAAGATGAACCTTTTCTAAGTGATGGGAAAGCAAAAATGTGGAGAAAAAAAGGGAACTGCAAATGATCCCAAGCATACAGCCTCATCTGTAAAGCATGGTGGAGGTGGTGTCATGGCATGGGCATGCATGGCTGTCTCTGGAACAGGTCCTCTCAACTTTACTGATGACTTAATGTATGATGACAGTAGCAGAATGAATTTAGAAGGGTACAACCCCATCTTGCCTAACAACATTCAAGAAAATGCCACCAGATTCACTGGGAAGTGCTTCATATTGCATCAGGACAATGACCCAAAACACCCTGCCAGTTCAGTCAAGGAGTTTATAAGGGCAAAAAAATAGAAAGTCTTAGATTGCCCAAGTCAATCTCCAGATTTAAATCCGATTGAACATGAATTTCACCAGCTGGAGAGGAGAGTAAAGGCAGAAACTCCACAAAACAAGCAACAATTGGAATTGGCTGCATTAAAGGCTGGTGAAAGTATTTCAAAGGATGAGACCAAGAGTCTGGTGATGTCTATGGGTCACAGACTCACTGCTGTGATTGTGTGCAAGAGATCTGCAACTAAATAATAGCTTTTAATCTTTTATATGTGCCTTATGTTCAACTGTACCAATACTTATGCTCACATCAATGAGTGGGATGAACTCTAAAAGTGCTGTTCTTTTTATTTGGTAAAACATGTATGTGTTGAAACGGCTAAAAATAAAATGTGACATTCTGTAGTTTTGTCTCATATTCATCTTTTAATCATATTTGCAAATGTCTTGACTCCACAGCCAACAGAGCAATTTTGTCTTTACTGTTCCATACTTATGGAGGGCACTGTATATACATGTAATACATTGGTTCATATTTTGCATCCTAACAAGCTTCATTTTGTGAAATGTTTTAATACAAAAGTGTGCTTGTGTGTGTGTGTGTGTGTGTGTGAGTGCGTGCGTGCGTGCGTGTGTGTGTGTGTGTGTGTTTGTTTTTACATTAAATAATCTTGTTTTATATTCTGATAGAAATACATGGGTAGATTTTAATTGTTGCTTAAGTTTCCAAATACTTTTTGGGACCATTTGTTGGGTGATTCTGTATGTGTATTTTAATGACATATATAATTTTATTACATGTGTTGTACAATGTTGAATGTGAGGCAGAAAGCAAATGTCACAACATTTGTGCATTTGTGCATTAAATTTCAGATTGTACAGGTTTGCATTTGCGGACACTTAAGGCATGACTTGTGTTATGTGCTGCTGTGCAGTCAGTAGCATAAAATATTAACTGTCTAACAAATCATTTAATGAAGATGAGAGATCTTTAAAATTTATTAAACACTACCCTATGAGTAAGATAATTAATCCAAAATTCACAAACCTATGTGCTTTAGTTACACAACATTCTGCCTGCCCAAAAAGAAACAATTCTCCTGTGACAACTTTAGCACCTCCAGCATCTCTTTTGTCTTAATTACTCATTTTACGCACACAGTATACTGTGGTTAATGGCTGAACTGTGGATGGCTGCTGTTTTTTAGGTCCACCTGCCTGGAAGATGAATACAAGGCCTTTAATTCCACCCATGGCTCTTCCTCTGACTCAGTCAGCCCGCTTTCAGAGAGGAGAGACCACGAGGGCTGCTGAGGCAGCACATTCTCTTTTTATTTGTGTGCGGTGTTCACGCTTTGACACACACTGTCAGATCACATCCTCTCTAATGAGCTCTGGACTGATAGCTCCTGTAACACTGCTCCTTTAATTCAGGAGACACTCGCCCTATCATTGGCTTCATAACTAAAGCATGGTGTCACGGCCCGCTGAAAAAATTCAAGGTCTGCGAGATGGACATCGAGATTTAAGCTGAAGCGAGTCAGCCAGGAGAACACAACTTGGACTTCACTAAGGTTTGGAGGCTTTACAGAGCAAAAAGCATGTCTGCTTGAAATAAAGTACTGTATTCAGACCAAAAAAAGCCAAGGCGATCGATAAATTGCTTTTTTTTTTACCTCAGTCAGACGTCGCAGCACAGAAGGACCCGCCTTGCCTCAGGTTCACCTCTGAAGGATGGACCATTGTGTCCATTAAGGTGTTCTGCAAGGTGAAGTCTCAAATATTTAGGAGAAAATGTGGCGATGTGTCCAATTTCCTGCAGCCCACGGTCCAGTCAGGCAGGTGACAGAATGATGTTCTTGCTGATGAGAAAACTGTTTAATGAGATTTCTTCCCCAGCATGCTGTAATAGCGATGATCAGTTTTGGACAATAGACGGTGATGAGAAGTAAATAATTGATTATCCTGCAGGCACAGAAGCAGAAATTATGGTTTTATGTGAAGGCCAATAGAAGGACACTGGATGGGAGAAGCAAGCTGGATCTGCCATATTAATCTGAAAAGACCAGGAGAGTCTTCATTGATTTAGAAGTTTCTAGTGTTTCCAAGAGAAGTTAATTATTTTGGGCAGGTAGTAAGGAGTGCATTCAGAGTCCTTGAATTAATCAAGTACTATAATCTAAGGACATGTAACAAGATGTCATAACCAGGGGCGCTGCAACAACAATCCAAAGACAAGAAGTTCTTAGAGACTTTGTCTGGTGTTCTAAAATATTCAGTTGCACTGGGTGAAGCATACATGAATGTTCATCATTTCCCTGTTAAAGCATTAAAACTAGATCTCCCGAGTATGAATTAGATCTCCCGAATCACAAAAAACTTTTTCAGACATTAAATTGAAACTGTAATCTATAACAATTTATAGATTGTGTCATAATTTTTTTAATTGTTTACCTACTATTTTAATCTCGAAACAAATAATGTTGTGTGATCCACTAAATGTATTGCTTTGGTAGAAAAAATCTTTCATTTAATATTAAAGTCTCTTTTAAATTATTTACCAACTGAGCAAGTGATTAAGAAATGCCACAGACTAAACACAACAGAAACTTTTTTTTAATGTCACCGTAGATGCATTTTGACAGAGTTATTAAACAGCACACTTTAAAGACTCTCAAGTTAAAACAAAAGCATACAAAATTTTTAATGGCAGTTGGTTTAATGGAGTAAATCCCTAATGCTGGCAAATGACTGGCTGTGAACATTAAATCATACACAACACAAGCCAAAATACATAAATTGAGGTGCCTATTTGAACAGTTGCAATCTAGATTAGCTTTGTTCAATGCTGATTTCATTATGTTTCGTATGTAATTAGCCTACTTGTCTGAAATCAGTTTCTGTAACCCAGAGAGCATGCACTAATTTCTACAGTCACTTAAACACCAAACAGCAATATATGTATGTTCACATGCTCATGCACTACAAATCATCCTGCACTGTTCCCCAACCAGCTGCTTGACTCAAAATGTTTCTCTTTGCACATGTACAGTATTTATGTGAAGCATTCGTATAGTTTGTAATTTTTATGCTTTATTTTTTTAGTTTGTATAGGGTAAATATTTATATATAGTATACTTATAGTTAAAATCTGTCAGTAGGTTAGTTGTGTATAGGTTTATAGTGTTTTTTTACTTCATTGTTGTATGTCTGTATTTATGTAGCACCGTGGTCCTGCGAGGCACGACATTTCGTTCCACTGTATGTCCCCACATGTAGCAGAATGACAATAAAGCTCAACAACTTGAACTTGAAACAGAAAGTCATTAATATAACTGTATGCTCTGCCCAGTGAAGTTGAACATCTCAGAAACCCGGACTGCAGAACACTGTTCACACTGAAGGAAAACTGCTACACTACATTCAAAAAAAAAAAATAACAGCCAATCAGAAATATAGTAAGGCAACTACTGGACCAATGAAATCTCACAATGGGGGGAGTTAGCCAGCAATGTCGGGGGAGGGGGAATAAAACCAAAATAGTGAAAATACAATGCCTCTATCTGCTCTCACAGCTGGTTAGGACAAAAAATATTTTGCTTGATCATGTTGTTACACATGGTGAAACAGTGTAAATATTTTTGACAGGCAAATAATAAGTAATATGTGTTATTAGCTTATACCACAAAATCAGCTTGACTGAAAATGTTTACGGTCTCTTAGAATTGACTATAGATGTTACATTTTACCCATTAAAGGGATCATTGGATGCCCATTTTCCACAAGTTGATATGATTTTTTTAGGGTCTTAATGAAAAGTCTATAACATACTTTGGTTAAAATTTCTCAATGGTAGTGTAAAAAAAACAACTTTTTTTACAATGTCAAAATCAGCTCTGTTTTTAGCAAGCCATTCTAGACCATGTTGCTTTAAATGCTAATGAGCTCTGCTGACCCCGCCCCTCTCTTCTGTGGAGTGACAAGTAGTACTGTTTACTTTAGCCCCGAAACTGGCTAACTAGTACGTTATTAGGAAAGGTGATTTGCAAAGATTCATAAAAACCCTTATACTCACTTCTTCTGTAGATGAAGCTGGATCACGAATGATTCACGCAAACATAGACGCATTTAGGCAGATCGGGGATTGGCGCATTCCCTTCAAAATGAAAGTAATGTTAATCCTCTGCATCTTCAGCGGCTCAGATTTTGGGAGTAACTGACAACTGCTATATTCATTATTACTTCCAACAACAAAGCACCTCAATCGCTTAATCAGAGACATTCTGATAGACAGTGGTACACAATGGTAGACAGCTCTCAGCTCACTCAGGGCCGGTCTAAGATAAGACGGCCTTGTCAATCAACTATCGTGGGATCGCCTGTGCAGAACTACATCATTCTGACAGGAATCTCAGAACAGCCTGATTTGAGAAAGTGGATTTTAAAATAGGGATTTAAAAAAAAAAACACTGGGTGGATTTTTATCATTATAGGATAGATGTGTTGTAAATGTGTTATAGATGTGTTATAGGATAGAACAACTTGTAAAGTGAATTTTGCATCCGATGACCCCTTTAATGCAGCTCACTATTGCAGAATATTGTAAAATAAGAATAAGATGCTTCTCGCCAAATTTTCTTGATTGTCACATGAGACCTGAGATTCGTCTTACAGACTCTTTATTATAGGTGTAGATGTGCACAAAACAGAGGAATCGTGTGATAACCTTGTATGAACTTCTTTAATCTGAAACCACCACCAAAACAGAACCAACCTCTCCCTTTACTCATCTCTGCCCCCACATGTCCATCTCCAAACATGCAGCTCCCATGAACGTGTATATGCAACACACACATATTCTACAATAGGGTTTCTGGGCTCATTCCTGCGGTGCCAATGTAAGCTTGACAGTAAGTTAATGACTGGACACAGTGGAGAGAAAATTTACACCTCATTTTCACCTATGAACAGAGCTGACTACTAAATAAAGAAGCATCAAATAGAAGAATTTCACATCATTACAACCTAGCATTAACCTAGAAACGTGCATATACTGACACTCAAACTATGTACAGATTATACACTGAAAGTACAACCAGAATTCCAGAAATGTTAAAATTTTTCAATTTGAATAAAATGAAATCTAAAAGAATTTCAAATCACATGAGCCAATGTTTTATTCACAATAGAACATAGATAACATAAATGTTTAAACAGAGAAATTTTACAATTTTATCCACAAAATGAGCTCATTTCAAATTTGATGCCTGCTACAGGTCTCAAAATAGTTGGGACGGGGTCATGTTTTTCATGGTGTAACATCTCCTCTTCTTTTCAAAACAGTTTGAAGACGTCTGGGCATCGAGGTTATGAGTTTCTGGAGTTTTGGTGTTGGAATTTGGTCCCATTCTTGCTAGGGGTGGGAAAAAAAAAAAAAAAAAAAAATCGATCCACTCACTTCAAACCTTCTGTTCCTGAACTGATTTCCCTGTCTGAAGCGCTTCCCATGAAGGGGATCGCTTTATGTTGCGTTTGGGCTGCGTACACCACCACAGAACTGCTCGAGGTGGCGAAGTCCACTGTGATGTCTCCAGAGGTGGCGGCGCATGTTGCAGTACCTCCTGCAGCGGCGTTGCTCACTTCAGCTCCTTGCGTGGTGGTGGCGCCTAGCAATTCATGTCCAACCCGTCATATTACTGTGAAAGGAACTGTAGATGAGCACTGTACATGTCCTGTTAATGAACTCTACCTGTTTCCTGATGTGGTCTACTGCTCAGGTCTGGTGGTCTTCTGCTCCATCTGCTCTGCCGTGGTGGTCTACTGCTCAGGTCTGGCGGTCTTCTGCTCCTCCGTGGTGGTCTTCTGCTCGGGTCTGGTGGTCTTCTGCTCCGTCTGTTCCGCCGTGGTGGTCTACTGCTCACGTCTGGTGGTCTTCTGCTCCGTCTGCTCCGCCGTGGTGGTTTTCTACTCCAGTCTGGTGGTTTCCTGCTCCACCTGCTCTGCCGTGGAGAGCTTCTGCTCCTCCCTGGTGGGTCCCAGTCTTGTCCGCTCCACCCTGGTGGGCTTCTGTTCCGTCTGCTCCGCCCTGGTGAGTCTCTGCTCTGTCGGCCCTGTCCTGGCCTCTGGCTCCGCCCTGGCTCCCAGCTCTGTCAGTTTCACTCTGGTCTTCAGCTCTGCCTCAGTCTCCAGTCTCTCCACTTCCACATGGACCTTGCCCTCCGTCCCTCCACCTGTTCCACCTCCGCTCCACAGCCCTCCTGGATTTTATTAAGTTAGGAGTGTCTGGAAGCCGTTTTTTGGAGGAAGTCGTGGCCTAATGGTTAGAGAGTCGGACTCATAATCCAAAGGTCGTGGGTTCGAGTCTCGGGCCGGCAGGGATTGTAGGTGGGGGGAGTGAATGTCCAGCGCTCTCTCCACCCTCAATACCACGACTGAGGTGCCCTTGAGCAAGGCACCGAACCCCCAACTGCTCCCCGGGCGCTGCAGCATAAATGGCTGCCCAATGCTCCAGGTGTGTGTGTGTGTTCACTGCTGTGTGTGTGCACGTTGGATGGGTTAAATGCAGAGCACGAATTCCGAGTGTGGGTCACCATACTTGGCAGTATGTCACTTCACTCATAGACGAATCCGGTTTATGAACTTCCGTTCACTCACCACCACCAGAGGCCACTCGCTCACCGCATTGACTCTCACACCACACAGACTGTTACATATTACCCTGGACTGCATTTCCCATCATCCATTGCACTGATCACAGCTGTCACCAATCACACATTACACTGATTACACAGCTGATCCCATCTGACACGCTTTATAAGCCTTGGACTTCCTCTCTGTCATCGCCAAGTATTGTATAGCGTATATATCACTCTCCTAGCGATAGCTACTCTACGCCTTGCCTTGTGTGTTTTCTAGTGTTTTGATTCTTGCCCGTGTTTCCTGGATTAACCCTTAGCCTTGCTGTTCGGACTCTGTTTGCACCTCTCTTGTACTACTGCTCGTGTACCTGGATTATCTCTCTGCCTTCCCCTGTTGGATATTGTTCACCGATCGTAGACCCACATTTGCCCTAGGATTACTCTTTGCCTTGCAAAACATGCAAGCTGCCCATACCGTATGCACTTATGCACCCCCATGCCATCAGAGATGCTGGCTTTTGAACTGAACGCTGATAACACGCGGGGGACCTGGAGGACCAGGCATCCGTGATTTCCAACAAGAATGTCAAATTTGGACTCATCTGACCATAGAACACTTTTCTACTTTGAAACAGTCCATTTTAAATGAGCCTTGGCCCACAGGACACGACGGCGCTTCTGGACCAAGTTCACATTTGGCTTCATTTTTGCATGATAGAGCTTTAGTTGGCATCTGCAGATGGCACGGTGGATTGTTTACCGACAGTGGTTTCTGGAAGTATTCCTGGGCCCATTTAGTAATGTCAATGACAGAATCATGCCGATGAGTGATGCAGTGTCGTCTGAGGGCCCGAAGACCACAGACATCCAACAAAGGTCTTCGGCCTTGTCCCTTACACACAGAGATTTCTCCAGTTTCTCTGAATCTTTTGATGATGTTATGCACTGTAGATGATGAGATTTGCAAAGGCTTTGCAATTTAACGTTGAGGAACATTGTTTTTAAAGTATTCCACAATATTTTTAACACTCTTTCACAGATTGGAGAGCCTCTGCCCATCTTTACTTCGGAGAGACTCTGCCTCTCTAAGACATCCCTTTTATAGCTAATCATGTTACAGACCTAATGTCAATTAACTTAATTAGTTGCTAGATGTTCTCTCTTCATTTTATTAAAATTTAAAAAACGTCCCAACATTTCCGAAATGCAGATTGTATGATTTTATTGTTATTTAAAATTTAATTTATTTGTGGGGGGGGGTTGAAGATAAACAAAGTTTGAAGATTTTGAAAAGTTTACCACACAAACAAACGTTTTGGGGACAAAATAACAGCACAAAATCATGCCATGTTGGAAATACTATAAGAAAAGCATTCATATTCTCATAGAAACTCTTAATCACAATTTTTAACATTTTCTGAGAGCTCTGATTTGTACCACCTGACTGCACAACATCATGTGAAAACACTTAAAATCAGCTTCAGCAGAACATTGTAAATAAAGAATTTTTGGTATTTTTTTCTGTTTAATAATTCCTATAATTGATTATCAATCATGTCTTAATAATGCAAGAATAATCTGAAAATAAACAACATATAGACATACAATGGTTTAAACTAGACTAACACAGATTTAAATAGCTATCAAATTACCCAAATTCATTTTGCCTTATAGTGTTGCCATAGGAACACGTAATTACAAGTCCAAGGACATGAAATGCTCTGTCCAGGTTGCAATAGTAATCTCGGTAATTATGACATGGCATGAACACAGAATAGGTATGGCAAGCCGTTTTGACTTTTATTCCTTCTCATGATATGAATTCTTGATATCAACAATTCAGTTTTTACTAGTTAAAATGTTAATTCTTGATATCAGGAATTAGATTTCTACTAGTAACAATGGCTATTTTTGATATCAGCAATTTGATATCAAGAATTCATATCATGTGAAGGAATAAAAGTGATTAGCTGCTTCAGGTGTGTTTAATTAGGGTTGGAGCAGGATACCGGCCCTACAGGACCGAGTTTGGATAGCCCCGGTATAGGTGGTCTAATGTTCTTAATTCTACTGAAGCACAAGTTAATTGGATAAATTATCAGATAAAGCTCAGATAATATGTATATATTTTAATAATAAATATAATTATGTGTAAATATATAATTAATAAACAAATATAATTAATAAATAATTTAGAAATTCAATCATTTAAAAGGCATTAATTTCAGTTCTGCTGTGATCTGTCAGTGAAAATCGATGAATAGGAAATATCTGATCTGTATTGCAATCCAACCTATAAATAACAGCTATATGAAAACATTAATATTAAGCAATTTAGTTTTAATTAACAACACTTCAGTCAGTTCTTGCATATATGATTACCTCTCTGGTGTTGTTAGTCACTCCTCTCTTTTGCCAACTGGTGGATTTTGAAGGTTTTTAGTCTAATCAAGTATTTATTTGGAGATTAGTTCTTATTAATGAAGCTAAATTTGAACCCAGGCTGATTAATCAGCTCAATTACAGGTTTAAGCATGCTATATTTTTCTACCATGAATTAGGCCGAGCATCAGGCATATTTGGTTCAGTTAAGAAGCCGCTCTCACTTTGATCACACTTGGTGTCTGAGTGTCCATGTGCAGTCTTCTATGTAAAAGGTGTGATGTGAACTGCGTTAACCAAACTCACTGATAAATCCTATTACTGCCTCAGCAAGTAATATGCTATGATGGGTTTCAGTTCAAGAGGCCTCATCTTGAAATGGTGCCTCTTTGGGGGGGTTTCTGCTTACCCTGACACTTCAGTCCCACCTCAAATGGATGACAGCGTGACAGTACTTTGCCATCGTCCAAAAAATCAATACACTTTTGAAATCTGTTTCAACGTGTGTTACGGTGAAGCTAAAACTTCATGATTTATAGCTCGTGAAGATAGGCGTCTGTAGCAAAAATGTCAGCTTTCATGGCCTGAAGGTCTGGTCGTGCTCTCAAAGCGAGACTGGGATGAGACAGCAAAGAGGCATAGAGGAGATGCTTTGCTAGCTGCTCTGAATTCTCGGGGCTTTATGAAAAACAATAAGACCTTTTCACGAGACTATGCACATTTAAATGAAAACTGCTAAATAATGCATGCATATTTAGTTAATGGGGGAAGTCGTGGCCTAATGGTTAGAGAGTCGGACTCGTAATCGAAAGGTTGCGAGTTCGAGCCCCCGGCCGGCAGGAATTGTAGGTGGGGGGAGGGAACGTCCAGCGCTCTCTCCACCCTCAATACCACGACTGAGGTGCCCTTGAGCAAGGCACCGAACCCCCAACTGCTCCCCGGGCGCTGCAGCATGGCTGCCCACTGCTCCGGGTGTGTGTTCACTGTGTGTGTGTGCGTGTGGATTTGTTCACTACTCACTGCTGTGTGTGTGCACTTGGATGGGTTAAAGGCAGAGCACCAATTTCGAGTATGGGTCACCATACTTGACAATACGTCACGACTTTACTTTTTTTTTTTACTTTAATATTATCCTAGCTAACAAAAACATGTTCTAAGAACATTTGCAAATATGTAAAAATAGGCTAGGGGAATAAAATATGAAGGAAAAAAAAGAACATTAAGCTTTTCACACAGAATCCTAGGTTATGGTGTTTCTGTTTTGAGTGCTAAATCAGTGTAGTGTAAATGTAGTACTACAAAGCAACATAAATGATTTTGTCAGAATATTTTGAAAGCATTTGCATCATTTGCATTAGTGTGGAGATGAAAACGAAATTTCTGAGATTAAATTTCACTGAAGCAGAACTTTTGCATGCTGACATTTTAATCATAACTGTTCGATGGACAGTTGGTTGAATAAATAATAGTAGAATTATACAAAGGCTGCCATTGTCATATGTAGAAAGAGAAAGGCGGCGCTGATTTCATGATTCCCATATAAGCCTGAGGATTCTTGATATGTGAGCCAATGATTTGCTGTCGGATTAAAACATAGCAAATGTTATTTTCTGCAGCATGCATACAGGTGACTGTTGTTGATGCTGATATTTAGCAAAACAGTGCCACCCAGAGTGTGTGATGGGAATTACACCTACTGTTGCCGTTTCAATAGATGGCGCTATTGCACGAAGTATCAGGTCAGTTACTGCAGGACAGCTTGCGCTCTGGAGGTGGACTGAAATGATCTTATCAGCAGTATCTTAGAGACCCTCTACATGTGTTTTATGAAAGACAGGAAAATTGGTTATCTATGTTTAATTCAAGCACCCAGTGCTGTGTAATCAGGAGCAGAAATTACCCAAGATAAGAGCCATAAGAGAAAAAATACCATCCTCAAGCATTTGAAACTGTTAATTTAAGAAGTGCACTGTGAGCTCTGCAGATTTTTAGCATGATTTACTCATTCTAATGGGCCTTTAGGGAACTAATTGGATCTAGGAGCTCTATAAGGCCTAAATCAAGCCCGCCACTTCAGATAACCAGAGATGCAGTTAGCAGTTTCTCATCTGCTCAGAAATAGTTTAAAGAAAAAGAGAGAGAGTGTGTGTGTGTGTGTGTGTGTGTGTGTGTGTGTGTGTGTGTGTGTCAGAAAATCTCTTTTCACACACAGATTCATATTCTTTCTCTGTCTTTGTGGTTTCACACAAAGCATCGGTCATGAGTGAGTGACTGCCTGTGGATGTGATGGATATATTGGTTTGGCTGTAATTCAAGGCAGAGGATTTAATGTGTGGTAGAGGCGTGTGAGTCATCAGGTCACACAATAATTCAGCAGCTGTTTCCTCTTGCAGATGTAAATAGGTTGCCAAACATTAGCCTGTGGCAAGAATCTCTCCTTGACTGCTGTGTCTCTATATTCATGTTACATTTGTCATATTAATAACGGCATTATACAAAACAGCATTGCATGCTCTTCAGAGAGAGTAGGACATAATGGTATTGTCTTTATGTTGAAAATATAAGACAGTCCATCGAAAAAAAAAAAAGATAATTCTCAGAATGTCCAAGCTGTTCGTTTAATATTTTGTACATGTACAGCAAAAATGACTTTCTTACTTAGTATTTTTGTCTTTTTTCCAAATCTGTCAGAATTGAGAGACTTTGTGCTTAAAACAAGAAATTGGGTCAGGAAAAAAAAATATGTTTTTCTTACTTCATTGGTGGATATTTTAGGCATAAACTCACTTAATTTTGATAAATTTTTCAGATAACAAGAGTTAATATATTAATTAATTTTGCTTCACAAATAAATGTGTCTTGATTTAAGAATATTTTGATATTTGTACTGAAAAACAAAAAAATGCTAAGTAAGAAAATGCTTTTTGCAGTGCATTTTAGAATAACAATTTAAATTTCATGGTGTTTCTCACATAAAGCTAAAGTAGAGACTTAGAATATAGCATATAATGCTTCTTTTTTGTTCGTTTTTTATGGCCCCTGGCCCTCATCCACTTTCATTGTATAGAAAAGTGCAGCGTGAACTTTTTTCGAAACTTCTCTTTTTTATTTTTTTATTCTTTTTTAACTTTTTTATTTCACAGAATAAAGAAGCTCATATGGGTTTGGAACTTGAGAAAATAATGACAGATTTTTTTTTCTTTTGAGTTAACGATTCCTTTAAGGCATCAAATCACACTAATGAGGTGACAATTTTAGTTGTTACATGTTTCCATTTTTGTCTATCCTGTCATGCAGGCTTCATGCAGGCAATGACTTGCGATGCCTGTTCATTTTCACTATTAGCTGTTAGATGTGATCTGTTTTCAGTTTATTTTTCATCTTTCCTAAACTTCATTTAACACAAGCGCTGACAAGAACATGGAAACATGAAGCAAAATATCTGCAGTCTGTACACACTAGCTTTTTAACTAGTTTAGATCAAGCAAATATGAAAAAATAGTCATTGTTTTTTCTAACAATTAATTTATTTTAATGTCAGACCAGATATGATCGCATAATTTAACAACTCATTCAACTTATGCTTGTGTCTCTAGGATACTATTTCTTATGAGCACTAAATGTTTGGTTTGCCCAACCTTGTCTCTTTTATAAATCGTTCCTTAGACATCACCGCAACAATGCAAGCAGACTAGATCCAGACAGGTGTTTAGACCTCAATATCGTTTATGTGCAAGGTGCACTGTCAAATGACCTGTCTGAGAATCACATAAACCTAATAGGTTGAGATAAATGCTGTTTACCCACACATGCCTTTAAACAGTGCCCTTTAATTAGGTGCTGAAAAATAACGAGATGTTAATGAATTGTTCCTCGTAGCCTATGCCTAACAGATAGCCTTTAATTATTCTGCAGTCTTCCATCTTCCTTTCCCTCCAGCAAAACAGCCAGCTGTCATGTAAGACGCCGAAGATTTACCCCCCAATCTTCAGGAGTTTGATAAGGCTGCAACCCACCGCTCTCACAACACTTTTTCTGCCATTTGACCCTGTGCTGGAAATATATTAACACTGCTGTATCTGCACAGGGGAATCAAATAAGTGCTGATTGGAAATGTAGGCCTGATAAGATGCAGTGCGTGCTTGACATGAGCAGACCACAAACTTGCTGCTTAAACCAACATCCAGCTGGCTTAAACATGCTCCTTATTATTCAGAGGGGATGTGATGCTGAGATAAAGTGTATGTAGCTTTATCTTTTTACATGTAGTTGTGCTATATGCTATATGTCGAAATATATTAACTGTAACATTTCTGAAACATATAAAAATAAATAAATATAAAAACAAACAAAACTATTAAATCATTGTTTTGGCCAACAGATATGGCTAATAATCAACTGTATAAAATAACAACATGGCACTGATAAAATGTGAGAACCTGACATTAATGAAATATCACCATTGTCCTAAATGTAAGATGCATGAAGTGAATTGGTCTGTCAGATAAGGAATATGTTATTAAATTTAATTAAGTTTTCTTAGAGAGTTGGACTTGTAACCCGAAGGTTTTGGGTTCGAGTCTCGGGTCCGACAGGGATTGTAGGTGGGGGGAGTGAATAACCAGCACTCTCTCTCCACCTTCATTACCACGACTGAGGTGAGACCCTTGAACAAGGCACCGAACCCCCATTGGCTGCCCACTGCTCCAGGTGTAAGTTCACTACTGTGTACACTTGGATGGGTTAAATGCAGAGCACAAATTCTGAGTATCCCCTTTTTTTCAGCAAGGACACATTAAATGTCAGTAAAGACATAAATGTCACAAAAGATTTCTGTTTTAAATAAATGTTTTTTCTTTTGAACTTCATCACATAATCTTAAAAAATGTATCACAGTTTCCACAAAATATGAAGCAGCAAAATTGTTTTCAACTTTGCTAATAATTAAAATTAGAATATTAGAAAAATGTATGCAGGATCATACGGTCTATAAATATATAAAAAACTGTTCTTTTAAATTATAATAATATTTCACAATATTAATGGTTTTACTGTATTTTTTTATTAAATAACTGCAGACTTGGTGAGAAATAAAGTATCAATAAGAAGAACAAGAAGTTAATTCATATGTACATCTCTTTTTTTTCCCCATTACCAATTTTTTTTTTTTTTTTTTTTTGACTATACCAGTAATCAAGTTTTAGACTCAACACTCATTTCATCATCTACATTCTTTAATCGCGCGCTCATCACCATGCTCTCCTCGTTGAGTGTTTACGGTAGCTCTCGCCTCTCGTCCTGAGTGAAACTAGTAGTTTAATCGCTCATTTCGTGAGCGTGGGTTGACAGCTCTCTCCTCGTTGCTGAGTCGTCCCAGAACTTCACGTCAACATTATGGGCTTTGACCTAGACCGTTTCGAAGGTCCCGTGGATCCGAACCTAATCTGTAAACTGTGTGGGAAAGTTTTAGAGGATCCTCTCAGCACTCCGTGCGGACATGTCTTCTGCGCCGCCTGCGCGCTCCTGTGGCTCTCCAAAGTCAGCAGTTGCCCTGTCCAGTGCCAGAAGATCTCCACCAAAGAGCTGAACCATGTCCTGCCCCTAAAAAACCTCATTCTTAAGCTGGACATCAAATGCGACCACCGTGAACGAGGCTGCAACCGGGTGATGAAGCTCCAGCATCTGCCAGAGCACGCGGAGACCTGCGAATTCTCTCCGGTGAGATGCGGGAATGAAGGATGCGACGCGGTGCTCAGCTTGAAGGATGTGGCATCGCACATGCGGGAGGGATGCGAGCACAGGGCGGTGGAGGTCTGTAAGGATGGATGTGGGCTCGCGCTGACCCTCAAGGAGAGGTCCGAGGATCACAGCTGTCTTCAAGCTCTCAAGACACACAGCGGTCTCTTCCAAACCAAAGTGCTGAGTCTGGAGAAGGAGCTGAAGCGCCAGTCGCTGAGCTTCAGTAAGAGGGAGAGATCTCTCCTCTCCAAACTCTCCGCGCTCCACTGCGAGCTGCACATCACAGCGCTCACTTTTCAGAAGAAAATCACAGAGTACAAGAGCAGGATTGACGCGCTGTCAAACAGCTGGATGCCCCTCGATAAGGTCAGTATATGTATATGTGACCCTGGACCACAGACCAGTCTTAAGTAGCACGGGTATATTTGTAGCAATAGCCAACAAGGCTACATTGTATGGGCCAAAATTATGAATTTCATTAGGATATCATTAGGAAAGATCATGTTCCATGAAGATATTTTGTAAATTTCTTACCGTAAATATATAAAAACTTCCTTTTTGATTAGTAATATGCATTGCTAAGAACTTCATTTGGACAACTTTAAAGGCGATTTTCTCAATATTTAGATTTTTTGATTTTCAAATAGTTGTATCTCGGCCAAATATAACAAACCATACATCAATGGAAAGCTTATTTATTCAGCATTCAGATGTATAAATCTCAATTTAAAAAAATGGCCCTTATGACTGGTTTTGTGGCCCTATGAGCTGTGAATTGAGTGAACAGTGTAACAAAAATCAACCCTCTAAAACTGGAAGCATCAGTCTAAATTTGTAAGTCAAATCAAAGTGACAACCTGAGCGAAGTTAATTACCTTTCCACTTTGAATTTAATTACTGATCAAGTTGAAACTGTGGGAACTCGAGTAGACCTGAAATCATTGTGACAAGTTAAATCAATGGGAACAAAGATACTGTGGTAACATGTAAACATTTTGCTCAAAAGTGCAGATTAATACTACTGACAAGGCCTGCTATGAATGTTTTGAACAAAGATATAATGTGGATAAAATAAAGTTCAATTAACACTGAACTGTAGTGGGGCATGTTGTGACAATGTGAACCAGCTGACACTTTTGTTCGAGCAGATTAACTCTTTTGAAATATGCAATGTTATATAAAATATGCAATATTATGGGCTAATTAATATCCTTCATACCACTCTTGAAAACAAAAGTAAATATGCAAATTGTTAAACCATTGGCATGGAAACTGCAATTAATTTTTTTTATATACTGTATAAAGTTTTCATTGTGTTGTTGACTTTAGCTTCAAGTGGTTTTGTATTCTCTTGTTTACCCAAGAGCAAATATTACAAAAATATGACGACTTATATGATACAATTGGAAAACAAACATTTCACTTTTTATTAAAAAAAAAAAGCTACAAAAATTGTATGTTTAGGGGTGGACAGCTTGTCATTTATAGTGGCACCACTGGTTCATAGTAGTGCCTTAAAGGGATAGTCCACCCAAAAATGAAAATTATGTTATCATTGACTCTTCCAAACCTGTGACTGATTTTCT
This sequence comes from Barbus barbus, assembly GCF_936440315.1. Taxonomy (NCBI): domain Eukaryota; kingdom Metazoa; phylum Chordata; class Actinopteri; order Cypriniformes; family Cyprinidae; genus Barbus; species Barbus barbus. Next base: position 8,792,773 of record NC_136718.1, read on the forward strand.
TCTGTGAAACTTGAGAGAAGATAGTTTGAAGATTGGTTTCTGTTCCCATTGACGTCCATTATACTTTTTGATCATACACTGGAAGTCAATGGGTCTCGAACAACATGAGTGTGCGCAAATTATATTTTTATTACTACTCCAAGGTATTAATATTCACCCTTTTAGGAGTAAATAGGGTGAAATGATATATCTTTACCGGCACTATCCCAATATTGCAAACTTTTTTTTCAGACAGTGTATAATTGATAAAGTATATAACCCTTGTGATACAGTCAGTGCATAAGCCCCAATCTCTCATTATAAATAAATAGTAATCCACTGAATGTTTGTTTGAATCTGGATCGTTTATACTTTTATATAATAAGATTTTTCTGTTGATTGATCCACACTGAGATTTCCCTCAAGACTGTCTCTTAACTAAAAACACTTCACTGCCACCAAGCCAGCACTGTCAGTTCATTTTCATGTCAGTTTAAAGCATTCACACTTCAATGATCTAGATCTGAAAAAGAGAAACAAAACTTGAACGTCCTCATTCTGTATTCAAATGCGTTGGTCTGTGAAACCAGCAAAATTAAGACTTAAGTCTAATTGAGTTGACGGTCACGGGAGGCATGTCTTGTGGACTTCAAGGACATAATATGTAAACAAAAGAGTCCCTGCTCATTCTCTCTGCTCTCTGTGGTTGAGTCAGACACTAATCAAGAGCTCATGATGCTGATCTCACTCATTGTGACAGATTTCCGCCTGCAGCTGCTGTTTCAGCGGGGGATGCCACTGCTAGGACTGTTTCATAGACAGTTTACTTAAGTTCAGATATTTTAAGCCTATCTTAAATCTGTCGTTCTTGAAAAGTCACAGGCCCTGCCTTAATTTTCACTCGGCCACATCTGCCTCATGACAGCTGATCAAACCCATCTGCTAAGAGATTTTGACGTCTGTCTTGGAGCAGTATTACAAATATGGATTTAACTTTACTCGCCTTTTCCTTGTACATAACAAATATTATTAAATAATACATTTAAATTATGTTTGCAGTCTAAAATAAACATTCCTCCACACCTGCTGCTGATGGCGAGTGAATTTACAGGCCGAAAATTCTCTTACCAGCAATAAATATTTCTCTTTTTGCCCTGATCTGAAGGAAAGCAGTGTGATTTAATTCCTTGGTAATTTCTTCTGCACACTTCACTGTGTCGGAAAGTGTGGTAAACATCTGGCCATAAATTATTTTCAGACATTTATAGCACCTTGACTGTGATTTTGCCAGGTGTCTCTTAGGGTGTGATCTGTCGCCACTGCTTGATATATGATAATCCCCTGAATCTCATGTGGCTTTTCCATTTCATTAGGTAGCTAATGGAGAGAGCCCTGCTACTTGGGGGAGAGATGGTTAGTAGGGTCAATGAAGCTGTGTTGAAACCTGCTGTAGCAGTCTGTTGCAGCATCTGAAATATGTCATTTCTCCTTTGTGTTTCTGTCTTTCTGTCCCATCTCTCTAACCCAGGGTGAAGAAACAAGGAGCCTCAAAGTCACCCTCCACAGAACATCAGGGTCTCTTGGATTCAGTATCATTGGAGGAAGATTATGTGGGGTATGTAAGCTTAGATACCATGTAAGATGTATTTAGATCAAAAACGTACATTTTTCAATCATCAAGAACCAAAAAGGACAGAAAAGCACCTTAAAAGTATCATAAAAGTAGTCCATATGACTTATATGACTAAACAGCGCAAATTAGCGCGAGAGCGCAATTCCAAAACAGCACTGATGGGCGTGGAAATTTCCTGTAGCTCAAATAGTAGAGCATGGAGCTAGCAACGCCAAGGTCATGGGTTCGATTCCCAGGGAAAGCAAGAGCTGATAAAATGTAGAAACTGTAACTTGAATTCAATGTAAGTCGCTTTGGATAAAAGCGTCTGCTAACATTTGCATAAATGTAAATGTAAATCTCATTTACATATCGACCGACGCAATATACCAAGCGCAGCACAAATTAGTGAAGTCGCAAATAAAGAATAAAGAAATAAAAAAGCCAGAGTACGGGTTGCAAGACATTTTGATAGACCTGGTTTCACGAGTTTGCACTAACATATAATATGATTGAGAAAAAATCACCTCCCTTCTATCACGCGCTCTCTGTTCTCTGCAAAAATAATTGCAGCAATTTCAAGGGCAAAGTAGTTTAAGACATGCTTTTTTGGGGTGTTAAATAATGGCGAATATACTAATAATTTGACGAGCGCAAGCACACCTGTCTGTAATTATCAAGTAGCCCTCAACACCTTGATTAGCTGGTTCAGGTGTGTTTAATTGGGGTTGGAGCTGAAATCTGCAGGATGGTATCTCTCCAGGAGCAGGGTTGGAGACCACTGATTTTAATACTCTCCTCCCATAAATTTTGCATCTGAAAGGCAAACTCTTAGAAATACATATTCAATAAGGTCAGGTGCAAAAATAACTGTGTCCACGCCTTTTCAGCGCTAATTCATTACTGCGCGTCTTTAGTAAAACCCGACAGTACTATTTTAACGCCAAAAGACAGTCTTTTAAAGCCATTTAATAACTTTGTGTGAGCAAGCTTAAAATTTAGGTTGTTATTCACTGATAATGTTTGAAAAACATGCTTTTGAGCCAGAATGATGTGAAATCAGCTTGGACACTGTGTAGTTACTGCTGTAATTAAGTTTGAATTATAATGACAAAAGAAAGTTCTGAAATTTTCTGTATTTGAATTCAGGGACACTTTCTGCCGTTGAAATGACTGCGGAAAAGTATCCCAATCAAACTGAATTCACCCTGTTATAATTTAAATATATACTACATTTAAATGATAGAAATAAAAATGTAACACTATGGAAGACATTTGTAAAAGTGGATTAGTTCATCTTTTAGCCACAGAAGGCATTTGTGCAGTCTTTCCTAACTCAACCAACCCCGCCTTTGTAAGAAACAAAAACAAAATCAGCAACTGAGCCACATGTAAAAAGATAATTGCAGATTGCACAGTTTGAGCTCCACACATTTCTCTCGAGTACATTGTGTGAAATGCGAGCGTGGGAGCCATTAAATTCTCACATAGATTGTGTCCAAGTGGAGAGAAGAGAGCAAGCTGTGGGTTTGGCTTTCACTCGCATCGCATTCTCTTCTCTAATCTAGTGGAGAATCACCACAGGCTGTTTACCACCTGTTCGGTCTTAATGGACAGACGTAGTTAACCTTTTTTCAATGCAAGTTTATCTGTTGTACATACATTTATGCATAGACAGCGTGCCCTTGAGTCAGGCTCATGCTCCATTCAGAATTAAGTTGTGAGTGCATTTTATATTTCAATTTAATTCCCAGAATGATCTCATTTAAGTCTTCAAAATGGAGCCACAATTTATGAAATTACAATTTATGATTTTATTATTTAATAAAAAAAATTATTACAATTTAATATAATATTATTAATATAATATTATATTATAATATTATAATATTTCATTTATTATTTCAAAGGTTTATGTTCGAAGCCCATCCATATATTTTGTGTTTAATATATTGTATTTCTGCTATCATCATGTAATAATGATAATGCTTGTTTTCAAACTTTTTTTACAGTTATATTTATGCATTTAGCATTATTCATTTAGTATGTTCTTCAATAAAAGCAATAGTTATGGATTTTTTTGTTATTAGTTATTGATAGTTTGTTTTTCAGCATTTTAATTTAGATATGAGTTTGATTATTTTAATATATTAATGTTTTTAATTAAACTTTACATACTTTGAAATACTTTTAAGTCATTCTACAGCCACTTTGTGAATCTGCTGAGGCCCCCTGGTTGAGAAACACTGTCATAAATTGAAAGAATATCTAACAATTTATTGATTTCTCCATGCAAATTGAATTTCAACTACTTTCAACTAAACTTTATTTTAATGAACTAGTCTAATTTTCAATATTTGCTTCTATCTAAGGAAGCAGAGCAGCATGAGGATTTCAGTGATGGCATCTATGTATCCAAGATAGTGGAAAACGGAGCAGCTGACAAGGCCGGACTGCATGTTCATGACAGGATCGTTGAGGTTTGTCAGTTGATTTTATTGACGCAGAATTTGCTTTTAAATTACAGGTAGTGCAAGTTTTTTCTTAGACAGGATGAAGACCAAAATGCTGGATGCAATCAAACTCCACACTGTGGAAGAAAAAGGTCACCAAGACAACCACTAGGCAGATGAAAGCCAAAGGAGATAGACATCATACCGCTAGCCTGAGCTGCTCAACTGGTGCCAATGTTTTCACAGTCTGTCTGTTAGATTTGTCAGATCTAGTCAGACTAACAATGTTGGCGCCATTTTAGGTTGATTTCACACTGGGCAGACTTCTTTAAAAACGGTGTTAGTCTGTTCATCCAGCAGTACTGTTTCAGATATCTAACAGGAACAAAGTGTTTCATATATAAAAGAGAATGCTTTCTATAAGGGCACATAACAATGACAACACAACATCAAGATATAGTAGCTTGTAAATATCTACAAAATGTGACATCTGTGCCCATCCAGAATGCTGTTAAAACATCGGCTTGTCGTTGAATGTCTAAGAAAAAACCCATGTTTTCATTGAGTGGCCTCTTATATGAGCAGAACAGAGCATAATGATTTCTTTCTCGACACACTTTGTCTCATGTGGGCTCTTTGCTGTCTGTCTGACGTGATGAACATAACAATGCCAGCAGTGCCTTTTGAAATCTGTGCATCACACTCGATTTGTTCCCCAAAGAATCCATGATACAACTGCTGGTTTCAAAGAGGAAGTCAGCCATGTAGCTTTTGTGGTGGTCTCAGGGCTCGCTTTTATAAACAGAGAAGGTTCAGAGATGACATTTTAACAATGTATGCTGTAATTTTTTTGTGAAGCACAAAAAGAGAAATTATAAATGAGTAATTAATATGACTTTTTTTGAAGTCTTGAGTTTGGATTTTTAGTGAATAGTGACTTGAATTTTGTTCAACTCATACAAAGTTGTTGTGCTACATATTTGGAATATTGCTCACAAAGTCAAATACTACTTTCTTCTTTATGGTATTTTTTTTTCTTTTTGGGTATTGATAGTCATGATCATTATAGATATTAGACTACCTCATTCTGTACTGTTTATGCATGACTACATTAGCAATTAGAAAGATTAGCAGGGCTCAACAGATATTTCTGTATGCCCTGCCAACATTTTCATGGGTCCTCCTAACACAAAAGAAAATCAAGACAGGTGGAGCTGGGGGAGGTGGAAGGTTTCAGAGGAACTCGCAGCAGGACTAGCTTACAGTGAACACTCAACCAGTCTATTTAAGTGTTGAAAAATCAATCTTATTGGCTGCAGAATATGAGTCCAACTCCAATCAGCTTGTGCCACGTAGTAAACGATGTGATTGCTGGTGGATTGCATGTTAAGGACCAGCCTGACCAGCTAGAGTTTCAATGCTGAATTAGATATTTATATTTAATATTACATTTTATATTTTTTTTATATTTCTAACATTTTATACATTCATATTTGATTGCATATTTATATTATTTATTATTATACTTTTTTCATATATAAATGGAATAATTTCAACAAATTTTAAACAGCTAAAGTCATAAACACTTTTGATTGAAAATGATGGCTTATATTTTTTTAAACTAGCTAATTCTTCTGGACAAAACCTCATCAATGCTCAGATAATTTTACCTAGCCAACAAATTTAAAGTGTTGACAGCAGAATTTCTGACCACATTTCATATTCATATAAGGCCAAAATATATAAGTTTGCAAGCTATAAAAATGCATGTACATAATCCAAAAAATGTGAGCTTTGATGCCTGCCTCTTTTTATTGGTCTCTGATGAGCAATTGTTTGTTCATTTCTTTGTTTTATGTTTCTTTATTTATTAGTTGTGTGGTATAGCAGTAAAATCTGCTTGCCCTGTCATGTTGCACTGACATTTCGATGTGTTTGTGGATGGATTATCTAAAGGCTTTCCTGCATATGCTAAAAGACATACCCAGGTGATTCATATACAGTAAGCATGTTTGTGACATCCAGTAAATCTGGAAAAACAAACTATTGAAATGTTTTTCTCCTGAGTTAATATGCACTGGCAGGACAGCTACAAGCACATTATTTTCCTCCTTCAGGTTGTGGGGTTAAGAAAGCATTCCTCCGCTGATACTTTCATTAAGCGCACCGGTGTGTGGTGAAAACAATTGCTGTGAACCAATTCAGAGGTTAAGACCACCAGCATGGGAGGTCAGTGTCAGCAGGACAGCAATGATATTTTAGCCTGCAAAGTTTATAAAGCGTGCTTTGAACTCACATCTCGCACTAGGGCGTCTGTTGCATCCTACAGGAAAACTAGGGTAGAAGGCAGCAATCTGGGTTGGAGAGGTTATTTTTTATGTTTTTCGGAAGAAAAGAGCCATTCTCAGGCTCTCTGTAACTCAGGTCTTGTCTTTGAACCTGACAGACTACAAAATTACTCCCCTCAAGAAAAGAGATTCAGAAGAAAATCACTCCTGTGGACGTATGTTCTCAGAAAACTCAGATCAGCAAAAGCCTGTGGGACCAAAAGGATGCTGTCCTCATTACAGAGACAAGGATGTGTTCTTGTTAAGCGATTGTCTAATGTTCGTTTATGATCTGGGTGCTCTATGTAGAGGTCTACCTCAGTTTCTCTCTATTCTTTTGAGAAACAGTGTTGAGACAGACTCCTTTGATCTCGGTGTGCTGTTCATGCGAGTTAAACCCTGACACCGCCTTTCTCGACTTCAAATCTCCAACTGCTGCTTAGAATAATCACAACACGTGGTGAATTAGATTAAAAATACAGAGAAAAACATCAGAAAGGATCATGGAAAGATTAGAGGAATGAGGAAACAGGGCTCTGACAATGGTCACTGAGCCGAAAGCAAGCTCAGTGAATGAAGATAATGCAAACTCTGTTGGTCCTTAGGACTAAAAAAACTGTGGTGTTGTACAGCTTGTATGTTACATAATGCAATTGCTGCTGTTATTTCATATGAGTGGTCTTGCCACATTGTTCCTTTTTGATTTTTACACTGTTCTTTTTGTTCTTTTTTGTTTTTGTTCAGACGTTTGGGGTCGGTAAGATCCCTAAAGTTGCAAAGTCTCAAACCCAAAGAGATATTCTTTATAAAAGTTAAGGCTTGTCCATGTCCTCCTAAAACAGCTCATTTAAACACGCCCCCACATGTCTACGCCATTGTGTGGGAAGATTTGTATAACACCGCCCAAATGTCGACGGCGCCATGTCCTGGAGACGCTGCGTTTCATTGTGAAAGAGATAGTACTTTGTTTGGGCTTCCAAAAGAGGACACAACTAGAAATCAGTGGTTAAGTTGTATTTACAACACTGTTCCAGAACAGTTCAACCCAAATATTAGAGTGCGTGCAGCACATTTTACGGAGGTCTATTTCCTGAACCTGGGAGAACAGCCTACAATGCCAGCTGTGCACAAAGGCTGTTTCTATAAAGTGGGGCAATTCCAACTTTGCAAGGACAGTCTGATGCTTCTGACACGCAGCCTGTAAGTATGTTTTCATATTTTTGAGGAGTGTAGAGTAGCGCTTGTTGTTTGTTGTTTCTCCGATCACAAATGCAGACATGGTCATGTTTACGCAGCACGATGCAACGCGATGTGTAAAAAGACAGTATAAGTCATTATAATCATTATATGTCCCCACTGGGTGCAACAAATGCTTCATTTATAATGGGTTTTATTGTTTTGGACTCGTCGGGCCGGGACATAGCATCACAATACGGTAAGGGGCGTAACATCTTCTCACGCTTGAGGTATTCGGCCAATCACAACGTACTGGATAGCTGGCCAATCAGAGCACACCTTGCTTCTCAGAACGATGAGCTTGAAAATTGACATGTTTCAGAAAGGCGTAGCATAGAGGAGCAACAATAATGTACAGTATTTTGAACCTTAAACCACATAAACACATTGCATTACACCAAATACATAAAATAATGTTCTTTTTAGCAACGTCATATGACCCCTTTAATATTTTCATCAGTGTGTTTGCTCATGATATTAAATATCATGTTTTTTTTTTTTATCTGATCTTAGCATCTGATGCTTTATTACAGAAAAACTCAAAGTATATGGTATATTATTCAAAGTATATGGTCCATACTTTAAAGCCATTTCTAATCCAATCATGATGACTGTGAAATGTTCTTATCATATTCACATGCAATACATTTACAGTAATTATAGTTAAGTGTGTGTGAAACTAATTAGATTAATTTGAGGAATGTGTTTCAGCAAAGGCACATTACATGACAGTTTTCTTGAGAACTGATGTACAACCTCACTCAGCTGCAGCAAAAGATTCATTAGACCCCGAGAAAGGAACAAACAGCAATTCATTGTTTCAGTTCAAACGCATGTTTTGGAGTTATATCATTAGAAACATCACAAGGATGTTAAATGTGGATGCTCTGATGGGCTGTATGAGGACATGCAGTAGCTTTGACCTATTTCACACTCTAATGTTAACAGTGGCACATTTAACACCAGCATTTACACTGGAATCAACCTCAAGAAGTCTGAGACTTTGGAATCTGAATTGCATGATTGGACTTATATCTTATGATTTTATCATGCTGATAATAGGAAGCATCTCACTTGAAAGTTGAGTTATTTTTGAGCTGTGAAGTAATGGTAGCGGGCATATTTCAGTGCAGATCTCATCCACACCTGAAGAAGGTCATGTGCATTGTTGTTCATAAATGCATAAGACCAGATATGTATTGGCTATTTAACTACGTCATAAAACAGTGAAATGGAATGATGATCCAAATTGACATTAGATGATTCATTTGATATCTCAAAACAACCATAAACAAAACCAGGGAGATGCGTTTCCCATCAGTCAGCATTCATCTTTCAAGCAGATCTATAAACATTCCTCTGGTAATTTATCATCAAATTATGCATGTGTTGAGTTTATGTGCAAGAGATTATCTGATGTAAATATTATGTGTCACTGACCACGTGAACACACAAAGTTTTAGGAGTGGCGTCACATTTAATGCCAGAGTGAATCCTGTAAATCAGGGGGTTTTAAGGCTCTCTTGGCCATTTTTTGTTCATCTGAGAGCCCCGATTACAAAATCATGAAATCTGGCATAATTACTGTGCAAGTTAATTTCTTTGCTATGTATGTCTAAAGCAATTGAAATTGCTTCCTTCTTTCACAGACTCAACAAAACGACTTTTGAACTCAAATTAAACATTTGCACATGAACACAAAGATGCTGGATATGAAGATAAAAGTCTGTTGGAACTGATTAAACACAATCAGTAATAACCAGACTGAACTTAAAATAGCGTATTGCCTTCAGACATTTACCATGGTAACCATTATTTCTTCAAAAATACAATAATTTCTAGTTATTATTGCAATAAAACCCTTAAACTGAAATACAACAGTCACTGAAAATGAAATGATGATTATTAAACATGGAAATAACTTTTTATATTATTAGCAATAATTTCAGTAACTATGGTAGCTGGCAGAAACGATGGTAGAAATTGGTAATGAATCCCCAAAAAAAAAAAAAAAAAATCACAGTACATACTTTTGTGAAGCCTGGTTTATATTGTAACAATGGTCTTTCCAATATTTTTGTAGAGCACTGTGAAAATGGGCTGTATTCAAAGGATTGTTTCAAACAAAAGTGCGCAACTAAGGAAATTATTGCATAACATGTCTCACCCCAGCATTTACTGGTTTATCTCCTATACTTACAGAAACGTCACCCTAAATTATTGTTCTGTATGTGTACAATATACAGTAGTGAAGTTAGGATGATTCACACAGTTTTAACCATATAACCACACAACTGCATACCTAGATACTAAAAAACTTGGTGATATGATGGTAATTTTAGACATGCTTTTATAGTGCCAGAACTGTAGGCTTGGCAAGCTCACTTTGAAAAGTCTGGAACAGAGAAGCTCTTGTGCTCCACAGATTTGACTGCTTGTGCCTCTCAGGGAAGGAAAAATGTGAGAAATCCCCTCAGTGACCTGCAGAGCAAATTATTACACTTAAAATTCAGTTAGAAAACTAACAAGAGATTCAGAATACATGATGCGTCATGTAGAATGTAAGTCTTTGCTTTTATTAAATATAGATTATTAATTGATTAATTATCATTAATTAATTTATGGTTTGTATATAATACAGACTTATAGTCATTTATCGCTGTTATGCCTGATCATTTCAAAGAGAGTTTGAATAAAAAGCATCATGTATTGGGCAGCCAGCCATTAATTTGCATGTGTGCATGAGTTCAAATGCCGCATGCCTTCGTTACGTCTGAATTATAAACGATGTTTGCTAACCATACAACAATCCAGATGTCACTGATTACACAAACAATGTGGAATTCTGAATCTATTAAAGTAATTTTAGAAATTCCAATTGATGAATCTGGACTGAGCTGGCAAACACAATACAGATTCATGCTTTGAATATGTATTTAAGTAAGTAGAATGGAATGGAACTCTAAAGTTTAGTTTTAAGGCCAATTCACACCGCACAGACAAACGCCAACAAACAAGATGGCTCCAGTTGGCTGTTTAGAATTTTATTAAAAGTAACTGTCATGTTCCCACTGCCCCAGCAAACACCAACATACCGTGTCTACACCGGATGCGACAGTTGTCGCATCGCACCGCATCCAGTGTAGACAGCGTCACTGATTATAATCAATAAAACCTTTATTATATTTTGTTGCGTTGCACTGTGCTTCTCACGTCTGGTGTTGATGGTGTAAGTCTGAAAACAAACTCAAACCAACGCCAGCAAACGCCAACAGGGGTAACACACTGATCCAACAAACTCCAACAGAATAGTTTGTTGGAGTTTGTTGGCATTTGTCTGTCGGTGTGAACTGGCCTTTAGTTGTACCTGTAATTTTTTTCTTTTCAGCCGTTCTAAAAAAAAATATTGAATCACTGTGTTTTGCAACTCTCCTGATATGTATCCCAACTCTAATGAGTCTGGATGCAGACCCCTGTAGATTTATCCATTTACTGCAGGTTAAAGAGCCCAGAATTTCCTCTGCATTCACCTCCAGTGAAATGGGACTCTGGTCTTAAGTTCAGCCTTGCTTTTCTTGGCATCCTCCATTCTCTTGTGGAAAGGAGGCTGAGCGGCTCTTTTGTACAATTGTTTATTCCCATTGTTCCTTTCAGGCCATTTTAAAACTTGAAAGCGCGATTAGTCTCAAAGGAAGTACCTTCTCTTGAATTCTGTGAATGTATGTTATTTTAGGAGCACTGAACTGAAAGGCATGTCTTTGCAAAGCAAACCGCTACAGCGCTCCCCTGCGCTGTTTCAAGTAATAAAGGCATGTTTTCATGGCTTAATAAAGACAAGCAGCACCTCTTTTCCTTCTCACAGCTTGTAAGGTCATCTTATATAAATAGCCAGGAAACAGACCAGACTTGTTTAACTACAGCATTATGTGAATTCACCTGGTGTTAACAAATGATGACTGGAGCATAAAGCATACACTGTCTGTGTACAGTACCTTTTATGTGCAATAGTACATTAAAGTAATGAAAATTCATTATTTACTCTCCATCTTGTTGTTCTGAACCTGTATGACGTTTTTGTCATCAATAGTGAAGAGGGACAAACAAAAAAGTGATACACAGCTCCTGAGCTGCAAATCTGACAATTTTTTATTGTGTTGTTGTAAATATTGAATCAGTTTGGAAATGAAATGTCCAGTGAATGGCGCTAAAAGGTAAAGGCTTTACCACGTTGAAAGAATTGTACCACCTACACTATACCCTATATAACCTAGCTGGCAGTGTTAACAAAAGCAACATGAGATAGAAATGCATTTGCTGAAGCAACCATGCCCATTTAGATTGTGTCTACAAGTCTTAGGGTGGGTTGCACCAACAAGGATTAAATTAAGCAAAGTTTAGAGCTAATCAAGGATTTGTTGATCTGGGTTTTATTTTAAATCGAGTTGTGTTGCACCACTTAATTTTACATTTATATTACCAAATCGGGTAATATAACCCGATTTGTTAAAGACAGAAACCCACTGTTTCTGTCTTTGTTCAATCAGCCACATAGGCTAACTGTAAGTGCACTTTATTGTATTTAAACCTCCTCACTTGTAAGTTTAAAGTTAGTCCTTAATGGAGATTTAAATCTGAGTTTAAAGTTATGGAGCAACAGGAATTAAAGTTAATCTATTTAAAAAAAATAAAATAAATCCAGGATCAAACTGATGGTTTAAATGTAATCCTGCTTATTTTTAAACAAGGTTTAAAGTTTGGTGCAACAGAATTATTTGATAAACCTTGATTTAATCTAGATTTAAATTTAATCCTTGTTGGTGCAACCCAGCTTTTTTGTGACACAGGATCACTCATATCTGAGTGCTCTTCATCTCAAATGCAATACTGTACCAGGTGAGCTACTGAGCAAGTTTACTGCATTAGAAAATCCATACATATGCAGCTACAATGTGATGTAAATGTAAAATTATATTAGTTTACAAATTGTGCACTATGGCAAATGTGTTTTGAGGTCATATTGTGCAAAGAAACAAGTCGTTAATAATCAGTTATCTGCCCCTGTAATAAAAGTTGTTAGTGTTGTACTACCATTTCATAGTGTTTTTCGTTTCATAGTGAATTGTGTGTATAGGTATGTTTTGGAGTTTTGCACAAATGTAGGTATGGCTTTGTATTTCCAATGAGCTTGGGTTGAGTAAACGTGTCCGACTGCACTCAGGTAAACCCAAAACTTCCCTAATTATTCAAAACTTTCTTAAAGAGATTGAAAAGAAGAAGAATGTTGGTAACCAAACAGTTGCTAGTAGCCATTGACTTCCATTGTAAAAAAAAAAAAAAAAAAAAATTATATGGAAGTCAATGGCTACCAGCAGCTGTTTAGTTACCAACTAGTCAATTATGAAAATAAGTAGTTTTGAATATATATCTTAAACGGACAGTTCACCCAAAAAATGAAATATTTAAACTGTCTTTAAAGGCATGAAATAAAAATGTACAATATTTAATTTGCTAGTGCACATTGTTAAGATGAACAATTAATCTGTTCAAGTTAAACCTCTGGAAAAAAAAATTGTTTTAGTAATCTTTAATCAAAATCTGATCATCTGATTTTGCTGTGGAATGGCATTCCTATTCTGATGATGTCAGCTTGATGGCTTGGGCGAACCTCACCCCTCCAGCCGTTAGTCAGAGATGGATAGGAGGAGTGCTGAAATAAAACCCCGCCCTCTATTCAATATTCTGTTGAGCTAGAGATACATCATTACACTGAAATGAAGTCAGCAGCAACTTCCAGTTCATGTGGACTTTAATAGAAAAATTCAGTGAAGTAATAAATATTTTCTTTCTTTCTTTCTAGGGATGTAACGATTAACCACGAGCTGGTTGAAAATCTATTTAAATATGTGACGATTCAAATCGGTTGAGATGCTAAACAAATCACGATTCAGTTAGGGGTAGGAGATTACATGAATGTATTGTATGTCTGAGGGGAACTTACTGTCTTTAGAAAAGTTCAGATGGTATTTTCTTCTTTTCATCTTGCCTCTGTATAATACAGAAAAGGGGTCATATGAAGTTGCTAAAAAGAACATTATTTTGTGTATTTGGTGTAATGCAATGTGTTTATGCGGTTTAAGGTCCAAAAAACATTATTTTCCACATACTGTACATTATTGTTGCTCCTCTATGCTCCGCCTTTCTGAAACACGTAGATTTTTACAAAGCTCATCAGTCTGAGAAGTGAGGTGTGCTCTGATTGGCCAGCTATCCAGTGCGTTGTGATTGGCTGAATGCCTCAAGCGTGTGACGGAAATGTTACGCCCCTCACCATATTGTGATGCCGTGTCCCAGCACAATGACACTAAAACAATAAAACCCATTATAAAAGAGGCATTTGTTGCATCCAGTGGGGACATAATTACTGATTATAATGACTTATACTGTCTTTTTACGCGCCGCATTGCATCGCACCGCATAAACATTACCATGTCTGCATTTGTGATCGGAGAAATGACAAACAAGCACTACTCTACACAGCTCAAAACTCGCGTTTGAATAGTCAGTAGCAGAAACATACTTACAGGCTGTGAGTCAGAAGCACCAGACTGTCCTTACAAAGTTGGAATTGCCCCACTTTATAGAAACAGCCTTTGTGCAAGCCAGCATTGTAGGCTACTTTTCCAGGTTCAGGAAATAGTCCTCCGTAAAATACGCTGCACACACTCTAATATTTGGGTTGAACTGTTCTGGAACAGTGTTGTAAATACAACTAGATTTCTAGTTGTGTCCTCTTTTGGAAGCCCAAACAAAGTACTTTCTCTTTCACATCGAAACACAGCGATATCACATATGAAGAGATGTATTTTATTTGTGTAACTTATTTATTTTATTTGGGGGTTTGTTTTAAAATTTCAATTTAGTTTTGTTATTTACATTTACATTATATTTACACTGCCCTCCAAAAGTTTGGAAACACCCCTGGCAAATTGTGGTTTTGGACGATAACAGCATAAATCCTTATCATTTTTTGGTGCAAATACATTATAGTAACTTGACATTATCATTGAAGACCAGCAATAAAACATAATAATGGCAATATATACATGTCAAAGTCAGACATGCCCCTTTGCCAGCGGTGATGCCTGGTTACTGGTTTGAATAAACTGACAGCTCAGATGCTAATGGTGGATATTTAGCTGCTAATGGTAGATATTTTGATGAATCCAAAATTTAACTTTTTTCTATGTATAAACTGTTTATGTAATAAAATATGTTTTCGTAGTTTGTGTTGTTCCTTATCAGTGCAAAATTATCACAAATTAAAAAGGGTTCATGCCAATATTGTCCAAAACCCCTTTTTTCTATTGCGTTTCCAAACTTTTGGAGGGCAGTGTATATATTGTTATTAAGCAGACGCTTTTATCCAAAGCGACTTATGAATGAGGACAATAGAAGCAATCAAAACCAACAAAAGAAGCAATAATACGCAAGTGCTAGATTAGTATATCATTATAGTGTTATATTTCAATTTCACAAAGAAACGTGCAGCATTTTGTCCAAGCAATAATAAAAGGACACATTTCATTTATAATTTGTCTTCAATCTCATTTTGTTAAAAGAAAATCGGAAATCGAATCGAATTGTGAGCTGAGTGAATCGTTACATCCCTACTTCTTTCTTTCTTTCTTTCTTTCTTTCTTTTTTGACATCCTCAACTGCTACTTTTCTTGTGCTGAAGATAATATTTATTTCCAGAAGCACTTATGCTTTATTCTGCAAGGTATCTATGTAGCGTACTGTGTTTAAAAGCAGCTGAAGCCCTGGTCCTGGAAGCTTAATGGCTTATTTGTGGTTGTTTTTGTACAAGTTGTCCTAAAAGTGCACAACAAAATGTCAGTGTGGCAAGTTCTTTCATGTCAGGATGTTGAAAACAGGTTTACAGGTTTGTCTTCTGTGGAAATCCTGAGTGAGTGCAGTGTGACTGTGTTATTATGATAATTGTGTTGATGTGTCGAAAGAGTATCTCATGATGAGGTAGAAAGTGATTGTGGAGTGTAGGAACAACTCTTCGGCTTACGCACACATGTAACCACAGACAGCTTGGCGTCTGCTGGGATGCACTCGCTTAAATCTCCAGGGACCAGGAAAACATATATTTTGGATTTTTAAGAGCCCTTGTCACTTGGAGGAACCCCACATAGAAAGCCCCCCTGACTTCATGCAATAAATCCAAGGACGATATCGCAAAGGATGACGTTTTTACGGTCGACTCGAAATAGACAATTTCCAGACTTTCCAAACCAAAGACTTTTACGACCCTGCATATCACGCACATTCCAGGAAAACGCGCCGTTTCTGTGGTGCTAGCTAACAAAGGGAACCACACCTTTGAATTAGAAATGAGTCTTAAAAAGGGGAACAAAAGTTATATTCGTTTCTGCTACGGAAACAAATCATACTCAAACAAAAACACTATATACCATATTAACAACCTATATATTAAAGGATGTTTTTGGTTTGTGACATTTATAAGCTGGTTGTGTGAACTTATGTAATCTTTTTCATGTAATCGTTTTATATACCTGATCACTAGTTGTTCATTTTCACTTGATTAATATGTGTATTTAGAATTTAAGATCGTTTAATCAATGCCTTAACTACGAAATCGAATATAAAGGATATTTGTATGTTGGTGCCTGTTAAACGGCTACTGTTTGGTCTCGGATGAAAGCTGATTTAATGAATAATAATATTGTGGTATGAATTAAATCTTATCTGTTTTTCATTAACGCCTATTTACAAGATGAATGGAAGTCTGCTGTTATAAGTTTTTATGTGATAAAATACTTGCGCAGATAATGTATGCAACACGAAACTCTGCAGGGGCGGGGCTCCGCCCACAGAGACTTTTTCGATTGGGCCACGCGCCAAAAAGGGCGGACCTAAATCAGCTCGCTTAAAACGGATGCACGCCCATGAAGTTCGCGGAGTTGGAGTTTGAAAACAACAGGAGGACACGCACGCCAGCGAGTCTCTCGTTCTGCTCACGCGGCAAGCGCTTCAGGCCATAACATCACGGCGAAGCAAAGCAACTAACACAAAGACTCAGTTAAACTTTCAAAGAACTTTAATCCTAAACATCATTACGTCAGAACGAGACAACCAACCACTGAAGAGTGCGCTAGTCACACGACCGACCGAACAGCCAATCCGAACGCGGCCCGCAAAGAACTGAATTCACCAAAGGAAAGAGTCTCTTTGAACTGGAGAAAGCCTGAACTGAGTTCGATCAAATCAACTGAAAGACCAAGTAAGGCAAATCTCTTTATTGACTGAAACCGGGATATCTCTCCGCTGAGGGTAAAGATAAAATACTTCTTTGTCTATGAGTTTCCTCAGGTTGAAAAGCTAGCATTAAAACCTAAGTCTCTCTCTTCAGATACAAACAACTCGCTCCCATTTGTGTGTATGTTAAATTGTCTGTTAATGTTGTGTTAGAATAGTGAATAAAACTTTGACTTTATTAAGAAATCTTTTGTCTGTGTTATGTGATTTAACATGTCGTAACTATTTGCCAATAGATCGCGTTTACCTATACGCTCTTGAGCTAACTAAGCTAACTCAATTTAACTATTTGATTTATTTTAATCGTTGGCCACGAATGAAATAAACAACGTGTTAAAAGATAACTTGCTGTTATTAATGCTTGCTGGACAAGTCGTTAACAAGGCATAAGTTGTACATTATGATTGATAACAATTAATCATATGAAGATCAACTCTTAAGAGTGATTCCCTAAAAGCTAAATAAAAATAAATATATATATGTAGGATTCATTTTCTACATATTAATGGTGGAGGATGCGGGCATTAGTTTGATTTGAAAAATTCATAACATTAAAAAAGGTGTGTTTTTCTATTTTTAACCGGAAAGAAATAGAGACACAGAGAGTCAAAGTTGGTTTCACTATTCTGTACTTACTTGTGGCAATGTGTTTGTGGAATGAAAGTGTATTTGTGTTGTTTAAGAATATAGCTTAAAACTGCAGTAAGATTAAAAGATGTCCGTGAGACATGTAAGTCGCTCATAGCGCAGAAAAGGAAAGGAGAGAATCTAAGCGTGTTCCTTTTATTCTTCCCCATAAGGCCTTGTTCATAGTGTTGATAGGAAGTGCGTGTCCCACTATTCGATTAACCTATGATTAATGAATCTCCCTTGGCATTAAACATTAACGTAGCTACTTAATATTTTCTGCCACTTGTAAATTCACTAAGGAAGTGAAGTCAGCGCGCGCCACTCAGAAGGAGTGGCCAGATCGCGTCTGTGAGGGAGTATTTTATTGGATCTGATTTTGATAGTGTGATAAAATAATCCACTGTGTTTTTCCTGTGAAGTCACGTGAAGTGACACAGAGAATCGGCCCGCCGTGGTCAAACTATTAGATTGATAATTAATCTGTGGGTTAATTTGATTCGGTCTAAATAAATTGAGATTGCAGTGCTAGAAAGAAACTAATCTAAAACAGTGCTGTCTGGCTGTTGAAACCTGAACCCTGAAACTAGGGGTGTCGTGGTAACGGCCTGAACCGGAGGTAGTCAGTAGACTTGCCCGGAAAGGTTCTAGTGCGCACGCGCAGCCGCGAGCGCCATTTTGAAGCTATTGTAAACAAATAGCATAGCATTTGAAGCTAGTAGGTAGCATTAAAGCTTAGCCGAGCTGGTAGCATTGAAGGCTAGCGATTAGCACCTAGCATTTTGTGGGTTTGAATGCAGTGTGCTATGCAGTGTGTGTGTGTGTAAACGGTTAACTCCTTCACTGCTGAACTCTAACTCACTTCTGAATGTTCACGTCATTCCTCTCTCTCTTGTGCATTATTAATGCTTTCTCTCCTCCCTTTTGAAAAGATTTTAACAAATACAGATGTCGATAAACTATTGTTAATTCTATAGGAATAGTTATATTCCAAAGCAGTTAATTTTATAGGAATAAAGGCATTTTATTCAGGATTGGTTTCCTCCCTTTGAGGTTAGACACAGTTAATGTCAGACCTTAACTTCATTCACCTTGATAAAAGGATAATTAATTCAATTGTAAGTGTGCTCATGATTTTGGGATAATCAGTGGATGAATCGCTATGAAATATTTGAAACTGATAATTTAATTTCATCCCAGATTTGAAATTAAACTCATTTGAAAATAATTTCAGCTCCGGATTCCATATAGACTGATTGAGATAATTATGTGTGCTCTGATAATTTAACAATAACATTAAGATCGTAGTTATTAACTATCAATGTGTTTGATTTTCAGGCCCTGAAAAATTTAAAATTTCCTTTTATAAATTGAGATTAATTTGTTCTGAAGGTTCTGATGACACAAGGAATTAGTAACCTGTCAGATTTAGGGATGTGGAAGTTGTAAATTAATTTCATAATTAATTACGAATTGGAAAATTCTAATTAATTTAATTAATTACAGTTCCTGTTTCATATTGGTTTCAGTTGCAATTGTGCTTGTAATTTTAATGACAAACCTCATTAAGATCTTGATACTTAACTGCAACTAGGAAGACTATTATAATATTTTAATATTATAATCAAATATATATCCCTCTAAAAATTAATCTGAATCGATCCTATCAATTTTAATGATGACATCATGAAAAATTTAATTAGGAATCTCTATTTATAATTTGAAATTCTAGATTCAAATGGCAATTAAGTTTGTTCTGTCTACCTTATTCTCAATCCTTTAGTTACTTAATTAACACGAGAGTTAATTTTAAATATACTTTTGCTTAGATCAAATAAGAACTTAGACTTCTAATTAGCCAAACCCTTAGGTGTATCGACTCAACAGCACCACCGTGTGGCCATACTTGTTATTAATCTTGATATTGGGAGTAAATTCTAAAGCTCATTTTTCTCTTTTCTCTCTGTCACTGTCTTCTGATTTGACTACTGCTACTAGTTGCTGGGATTTTGCCTGAGGGAAATCATAGACAGAACTATAAAGCTATCAAGCAGGTATTTGGAAACTTGAGAACGGCATTTCAAATTGTTTTCATTTTTACCTTCCTCTTTGTGAAATCCTACCCCACTAGGCTGAAGCAGGTCAACGAAAAGGTAGGCGTCAGCGAGATTTCCAACACACACGAGGAACACGCTAACAGGCGTTGCGGTGTCAATCTTGCCATTACGGGACCAGGGCTGTGACTGTTATTATTTTCTTCCACCCCGGAGAAAAATATTAGCAATCACAGACTTACAAAAAAAAAAAAAAGGGAAAATCTAATATCAGAAAGATATATTTTGTTTTAGTCCCTCTCCCTCATTTTGGCTTAGCTTAACCTTCACCCTTGAAAAAAAAAAAAGAGAGAAGGGCTTTCTTTTACAGAAAACGGTGCAGCATTCGATTATCACCCTGTTCCTCGCTCTGTCGGGATTTTTCATTTTCTTTATCTGTTCTCTAGCTGTTCTACCTGTGTGTGTGTGTGTGTGTGTGTGTGTGTTCAATTTCTCCCACAGAGGCAACGAATTAGAAGCACACACCCCCCCCCCCCAGAGGATCACAGTCACAGAGAACTACACTCAACACTAGTACACACTCAACACTACTCAACACTAGTATACACTCAACAGTGCATATCTACACTCCTTTGTTTGTGATTTGTTTTGTTTGGTTTCTTTTGTTTTGGTTTGTTTTGTTTTTCTCTTCAAGGTCTGTGTCAGTTGCGGTTGGAAAACTTCCCTCACCCGTCAGAACATGTCTCGCGCAACGGAACATGTCGGTCACTGGGAGGATCTGGAAACATGGCTAAGTGCTGCAACCGACAGCCTCCTGCCTAAAGCCGCTGAAACACTGAAACACCAGACACAAGACCAGCTAGATGAAAACATCACAAGTCTCATGGCACAAGACCCAAGTCAAAGCTACAGTCACAAAGAATTAGCCAAGATTACCGGCTCCTTAAGTCACACACTCATTGCGACCCTCAAGTTGAGCGACAAGAACGCTGCACAGCTCCAGCAGGAGTTGACACGCGCACAACGGCGCATCGAGCAGCTACAACTGGAAGCTCAGGAACGACGGGAAAAACCCGATGAGGTGAACCAAGGCGCTGAGGAGGAAATCAAAAGGCTAAAAGAAACCCTAGCAGCTACTAACAAAGAAATGCAACAAGTCAAGGCAGACTACGCTGATCGGTCCGAAAAGCTACAGTACGCGGAACAGCTGCTGGCGAAAGCAAAGGCCGACTTCAGGGACAAGAACGGCAGAATCAAAGCCCTTGAAGCTCACCTGGATGAGTCAAGAAACGAGGTTAGCCGTCTAACATATCAGCTAGACTATGTCAAAGAAGAAGCTGATAGTTTCCAAGAGGAACTCAAGCATGCCTATGAACTGCGCCGTGAGCCATCAAGGACACGAGACGCACCGACCTCACCCCTGCCAAGCGGGACTGGGTCACCTGTTCCTGGACTGACACGTGAGAAAAGGATGGAGGGCGTGGAACGGAAACCTTCACCAACCGCCTCTAGAGAACTTTACCTCACTCTACCTCAGCCAAAAGAATCTGCGGCAGCCAGCCACAGATCATCGCACGGCTTGGACCTAAAAGACCTCGACAAGCTCGCCAGGAACATTGGCAAATTCACTCCGAGTGTGCCAAACAGCCAAAATGTCCAAGCGTATCTCCAAGACATCGATTTCCATCTGGAAATGCGACCTAACGTTACGGACAAAGATAGACTCTATTTGCTCCGAACAACATCCAGCTCTGAAGTTCGCAGCTTCCTGGACAGGCAGCCTGCTTACACAAAGACGGATTACCAACTGCTCCGAGAAGCCCTCATTAAAGAGTTCTCCGACCCTGAGTCCGATCAAGGCCTAGTGGCTGCCCTGGAGACAAGACAAGGACGTCACGAACCTCCTCAAGCCTACTACAGCCGACTCAGACGAGCATACTTTGGAACTCGTAACGAACCTGACATGGAAGACGAACTAAACTTCAAAACTCTCTTCCTAAGGAACCTTCACCCCGGCGTAAGCCACCATCTTGGCGTTCTCGCATGTCCACGAACAATGACTGTTCAACAGTTGCGAGACTTGGCGCAGAAAGCCTACGGCAAACAGAAAATGGCCTCGGAAAAGAGCGGCAAGAGCCCAGCAGTTCTTGACTTCAACACTAACAGTCAAGGCCTGGCTCTAGAGGGCGCCCAACGCCAAGACAGTGCCAAGCCGCCACCCAGAGAGTGGAATGCACCCTCGTCCAACAAAGAACGAGACTCCCACGCCAGTACCAGATCTAAACAGAGGTATGAACGCTGGGATGGACCGCGTGGACGTCAACGCTCACCTGGACGGCATTGGGAAAAGACATGGGACCAGCCAAGGCCTCATGAGAGTCAATGGGAAAGATCGTGGAACCAGCCAAGCTCGTTTGGAAACTCAAGAGGAAAAAACTCATGGGAATCCAACGGAAACGCCAAGGGAAAACGACAAAGTCACCCTGGAGCGACTAGCCCAAGGAATCGACGAAAGAATTCACAACGATTCCAAGCTGACCGAGCTCAAACTGAATCCACGCAAGAACAAAAGTCACCACCGTGTTTCGACTCACAAAAACTGATGGAAATGATGATGAAAGAATTCTTCCAACGGAAAGAGGAAGATCGGAGATGGGAAAAGAAAGAGAAACCAGATTCAGCCTGACTAGCGGCCGGACGAGAAGGCAGCGACCAGCTGGCCCAACCAGCCATGGAGAACAGCACTCCTTCATCTCACTCTCAGAGAACTGCAATCACAATAACTTCAGATGGACACACAACCCCATCTGAAAACCCAGCAACAGAGTTAGACATTAACTCAACACTCAAACCTCTAGATCACAGCAGCGTCCAGCAAACACCTGCTGATGAAACCACTCAAGTTCCTGAAAGTGCTGTCTTGGTCGTCTGCCACTCCTCCGAAGAACACCACATCAGCCCTGATATCCTAACCGTTTCCTCCCAAAATCCAGTCCCTCAACTCCTAGGCGATCTCATTGAGAAAGGTATAGCGAAAAAGTTTTACCTCTCCATCATCATTGAACAACACATCAGAGTTGAAGCCCTTCTTGACACAGGAGCCGACATCACTCTAATGTCCACCGAGCTCCTCGAAAAGGTCCAAGAAAGAACAAAGGGGACTAACAGAACTCTCAGACTCCACAGATGTGAGCTGGACCTCCAAGCATATTCCCACACGGGCCTACAACTGAAACATGTGGCCCCAATCCACCTAACGGTTGGATCAATGGACCTCGTCCATCCAGTATACGTCTCACCACTCAAGACGTATCCACTTCTCATTGGGAAAGATCTGCTTAATCGCTTCGAACCGCTGATAGACTTCAAGCACCTAAAGATGTGGACACAAGTCCGCGAGCCTCTGCCCTGCCAGTCATTAGACTCCAACGAGTCGCAGTGTCAAGTCACAGACACCACCCTCAATCCAGCGACTGATGATGCAGTAGCAAAGCCTGTACCTGGATCAAGCACAACCAACAAAGACCAGGACCCACTCCTATGCTCACTGCAAGAGCCTGAATCAAACACAGGCCCCCATCGAGTCATGACTGTCATAGACGTTCAAGGCACATCAGTGTCCGACGCGGCACTAGCCCTGTGGGCAGAGAACTCAGCCATCAGCCTGAAGCTATTCAGCACAGTGAAGCAAAGACATCAGAGCCTACCACATGTCGCTAAGCACAGCCGCTACCCTCTCAAGCCCTGGGCAACAACCATGGCCACCTCCAAGATCATCTGCGCTCTGGACATACGATGGAACAACAGACAGCTGAGTCACTACTTCCTCGTCATTCCAGATCTACCGCACGACATCTATATTGGAGCGGATATCATGGTCCGGCTCAATGCTTACATTGACACTGTGAACGACGTCATATGGGCTCCTCTGTCACAGCAACTGACAACTGCAGTCAACCTCAAGAACCTCCAATCTGGTCAAACCATGCCCGATGCATGCGCTATGATCACGGAGCAGGAAGCCATAATACCTGCCTACAGCAAGAGTGTCAGCGTCCGCCTCAACATGCAACCTGGCCAAACTCTCAACAGTAAGCTAAGCTTCTTCCAACCTTCCAGGACCTGCCTGAAACTAGGACTGACCCTGGAAGCCACACCTCTCATCGAAGTGTCATCTCGTGCTGTGTATGTGTTATTCAACAACTGTACGGCCCAAGACATCCACGTTCCCAAAGCCAATCACCTGGGATGGCTCATCAGCCAGACATTCCATGACTTTGAACTGATGGTACCTGTCATAGGCCCTATACCAGCACATCTAATGCCAGACGAACATGAATACGACGACACCGTAATGTTCACAAAACCTCATGGAATCATTGCCATCACTTCCATTCTGCCGGTGTCCAGAGAAAGCGTCTGTCGATCAGAACTAACAGATGACACTCATCTCGCTGTCTATGCTGTCTCAACACAGCCTGCGATGGAATCACCTCCACAGGTGAACACCGGGGTCCAACGCCCCTCACATGACTTAACTGCGGAAGAACCCTACACCGGGTTCAACGCACAAATTCAGCAGATCCTGAGTGAGGCGGATGCTCTTCACAACGAAGTGGATCGCCAAGGACTCAAAGACATTCTGCACAAATACCGAGACTCTTTCGCAAAGGATTCTCTGGATTGTGGACTGACCAACATCCACACGGTGCGCATCCCGACAAACCCGAATGCGCCACCCACATTTGTGCGACAATACAAGATTCCAATAGCGTCATATGAGCCAGTGCAAGAAATTGTTGACTCCATGCTGGAAAAGGGGGTCATCCGGCCCTGCAACAGCACATACTCTGCCCCGATATGGCCAGTCCTAAAACCTAACGGCAAATGGCGGCCCACCATCGACTATCGCAAGTTGAATCAACAAGTACCACTGTCACGATGGCCTATGACCCAGTTGGATCAAGAAATCCCAAAGATCAAAGGCTCGACGATCCTGTCAACACTGGACGTCGCCTCCGGGTTCTGGACGATCCCTGTCCACCCCGATGACCAACACAAGTTAGCATTCACCTTTGGCAATCGACAGTACACCTTCACACGGTGCCCCTTCGGCTATGCCAACTCACCAGCTGAATTCAACATCTTTCTAAACAAAGCATGCCCTGACGCCAGAGCTAGAGGCAACCTTGTCTATGTCGATGATATTTTGATGAAAAGTTCAAATATTCAAGATCACCTCAAGGAAATTGATCACGTCCTAAACCAGCTGACAACGGCAGGAGCCAAAATCGCTCTTCACAAAGGACAGTGGTGCAAAACCAAGGTGAACTATGTTTGACTGCTTGTCGGAAGAAACGGCATCGAGCCACAGTCTAACCGCACTCAAGCCATCCAAAGCATAAAAGCGCCGACTAACATCTCTGAACTGCGGAGCTTTCTGGGAGTGTGCAATTACTCGCGACAGTTCATCGAAGACTACGCTGACATTGCCCGACCACTAACCTCCCTCCTGAAAAAGGATGAAACCTTCGTCTGGACGGAAGCCCAGGACACCGCGATGAGCCAGCTCAAACAGCGCCTGTGCTCTGCCCCGTGTCTAGCTTATCCAGACCCCGGAAAAGAATTTTACTTGGATGCTGGATTCTCCAATCATTGCCTCAGCGCAGGCCTATACCAGCTCCATGACAAAGACAAGCGAGTGGTCGCTTATGCCAGCAAAACGCTGCTTTCCCCAGAATGCAAGTACTCAGACTGCGAAAAAGCTTTACTTTGCACTGTGTGGGCTATCCAGCGTTTCTCGAATTACATTGGTGCACAGAAAGTCATCATCGAGACTTGTCACCAACCTGTCACCTTCCTCAACAGTCAACGCATCAGAGATGGCGTGGTGACCAACGCACGCATAGCTACCTGGCTAATGACACTCCAAGGACGGGATGTGGAGGCACGATACGCCCAAAACTACAAATCATCATTGGGCAACGGGCTAGCAGCCTGCCAGAACTGTTCAACGGACACGCTGCACACACCAGCGGAACCCAAAGAACCACCACAACCTCAAATGACGAATCACAGGTACTTCGAGGAGAATGTGTGTGAAGGAATGCCCACAGCATATGTCGATGGCTGCTCCTACAACCACAAGGGCAACTTACAAGCTGGAGCGGGAGTGGTCTGGCTCAACAACGACCCGTGCCCACCGCAACAATTCAACTTAGGCCCTCACTCATCACAATATGCTGAAATAGCAGCCATCCTCATTACACTGCAAATGGCCGCATCCCACAAC
This sequence comes from Barbus barbus, assembly GCF_936440315.1. NCBI lineage: Eukaryota > Metazoa > Chordata > Actinopteri > Cypriniformes > Cyprinidae > Barbus > Barbus barbus. The sequence continues at coordinate 8,818,698 of NC_136718.1, forward strand.
ATCAAAGAATTCCTCATCTGTACCGATTCAAACTACGCCCGTCTCAGCTTCACCTGCCATTTAGCTGGATGGAAACAGAATGGATTCAAGACAGCTAACAACAAATCTGTCAAGCACCAGGAACTCTTCCAAGCAAGCGATGCCATTGTCACTGAACACGACATTATCGTGTATTGGAAAAAGGTTCGAGGTCATTCACGTCAACCAGGACAAGACAAAGACTTCAATGACCAAGCCGATGCCCTCGCCAAAGCAGGAGCATTACACGGAGAGTCCTGGACATTTCAATCCCTCCCACCCAACCCAACGGTGGCAGCCATAACCCGCCGCCAGCACGCCACTGGCGTTCATACCCCCGCCTCCTCCCTCGTTACCCTATCACCTCAGTTCGCTACTGACGATCTGCTCACCCTCCAAACAGCGGATCCCACTCTGCGAACCATTGCGGCTCACATAGCCGATCCATTATCTCATCCTATTTCCACTTCCGACCTAACTGCTTCCTCTGAGCTCCGCACGCTCCACTCAATCAAGCACATGCTGCATCTGAGAGACGGTGTTCTCACATATGTCCTTGAGCCTCTCACTGCGCCAAAGCTCGTAGTGCCTCACGGCCAAAGGGGGATTTTGCTGACACACGCACACGATGCACCATGCGCTGGACACCACGGTGCCAAGGCCACATACGAAACCCTCAAGCAAGTAGCATACTGGCCCGGCATGCAGCAGGACGTAGCGGAATACGTAAAAGGATGCCTGGTGTGTTGCCAGTTCCAACCGGCAAACCCAAACCACCGAGCCCCACTGCAAAGAAAGGGAATGACCTTCCCATGGTCGGACCTCCAAATAGACTGGGTAGGACCCCTGCCACGGTCAACACGGGGTAACAAATACTTCCTCACCGTGGTCTGCGAATTCACAAAGTGGATAGAATGTCTCCCAGCTCCCAACGATACAGCAGAAACAACAGCCTGCCTGTTAATGAACCACATCTTCTCAAGATTTGGACTGCCTTTAAGGGTCAACTCTGACCGTGGAACCCACTTCACCGCTGCAATCATGCAGGAAGTGTGGAAACTCCTGGGCATACAGGCCAAGCTCCACATAAGTTTCCAACCAATGTCCTCAGGGCAAGTCGAACGTGGTAACCGAACAGTGGTCAGCATGTTAAAGAAGTATGTGTCCGCTAATCAAAAGGATTGGGATATCAAACTTCCACTGGTATTGATGGCCGCTCGAGCCACCCCTCACCGGTCCACCGGAGTACCCCCGTTCACATTGATGACAGGGAGAAACATGACGCTACCGCTGCATCTGCTGTACCAACCCGGTGACCTGAACCTTGTCACTGCCTACACCACTCACCAGTACCTGGAAGAGTTGCATCAACACCTGAGAGCGACTTTCGCCTTCGCGCAACAGCAACTGCAGCGAAGCGCAGAAGGTCGTAAAGCCTACTACGACCAAAAGGCCTCTCACCATGAGCTCAGTGTCGGAGACAAAGTGTGGTACTACCGCTTTGCCCAACCAAAGCAGAACACTTCCCATCGCCTGGCAAAGAAGTTCTTACCTCGCTGGACGGGACTCCATGAGATAGTAGACAAGCTCTCACCTGTCGCCTACCGAATCAAAATCAGCCAAGGGCGCAACGAGCCAATACTTCGATGGGTCCATCGAAACCAGATAAAGAGGCACCAGAGCTCCAGCCGACTGGCAAAGGGGGAAGATCAAGCCCACTGACACAGACCGACACCCATACGCTCTACATCACACTAACATAATTTCTGTTGTCTAGGAAACATATAGCGACCTCGCTTAAACATAACACATACACTCTCTCTTCAGCTGCACTACTAGGGCCAACCTCTAGTAGAGAGGAGTTACTCCACACATGTGACACTCGTTTGCGGCCTCACCTCATTCGGTGTCCTTGTGTCTCTTTGTGTATCTTTTTGTGTGTCGTGTCTCTTTTATGTTTTTCCCATTTTCCTTTTCTCAATCCAATCTCTCTTCTCCTCTAGTCCCCTCATCAGGAAACTCCCTTTACAAATTCCTTAAATCCAGGTCCCGAAATTGAGATTGACTCCCTTTAATAAGTCGTTGTAACTCGTTGCGAGAACCGTGGTCAACCGATCCAGGTGACCGGGCCATTCTCCTCAGTTTAACCATTATCGACGCTAAGAACATTTACCGGCTCAAAGATGTGGTGAATGTGGGATTTTGGCAAGGGAACACCTATGCCAAAATCCACACTCCTGAAGTCGTTGCGTATCACGATAACAACGAACAGTTGTATCTGGCCCCAAACCTAAAGATGTGTACGCTCACGAAGGACATTCACTTCCTTTGCCCGAGTAAGCCTTTTATCCGCGATAATACTGAGGGCATCTGCGGCCTAGAATCCATAAGGCCCGACACTAGCTGCCCCGCCGAAGCGACACCACGTTCTCAAGTTGAGGTAACGCAAGCCGAAATTATCGGAAACCGATGGCTGGTCAACACCCCAGCGCGAACGGCTACCCTCACATACGATCAACACGACACCGCCACACGCATTATCCTACCTAACCAAACTCTATGGATCACTGTCCCTAAGGGCTCGATCCTCCATATTAACGATTTGGCGTTGTACCACCTTACCGACGACGAGTATCAGGCTGAAATCGAAATCTCACCTTTCTTCAAACAGCATTCCTTCACCCTTGATCCAGAATTGGAAGAAAGGATCAGGGAGGAAGGAACACAACTGATTGATTTAACTCCCGTTGATACAGCTTTAGAAGCTATTGCTCGCCTTCCGCCCGTTGGCAATTATTCGGTCTTGGTCTGCCGCTGACACAGCGCTTTGCATCTCTACTATTGTAGGATATGTTGTGACTTTGACCCTGGCCTTCCTCCTACACAAACGAGTGAACGCCGTTCAAGAGTCTTGCAACAAATGCACGTCAGGCGTCCCGCGCATTTTCCGACGTGATAAAACTGACCAAGAACCCGAACCGGAGAACTCACTTAACCTGATTGAGATCACGCCTGTACCGCCTCGTCGAACCCCGGACAACTAAACCAATCAAAATAACCCCACTTCCAGTAACCCAGTTGTCTTCTCAAGTTTCTAACCTGTACATTCCAAAATTACCCTGCACCAGGATTCAGTCAGTGATGGAGATGTTGTTTGTGCCTTGTGTGTGCCTGTTCTCCCTGATTCTTGTTCCAGTGCCCGCCGACGTCCACAAACGGGGACCTCACCGAGCAAAGGGGGATATGTAGGAACAACTCTTCGGCTTACGCACACATGTAACCACAGACAGCTTGGCGTCTGCTGGGATGCACTCGCTTAAATCTCCAGGGACCAGGAAAACATATATTTTGGATTTTTAAGAGCCCTTGTCACTTGGAGGAACCCCACATAGAAAGCCCCCCTGACTTCATGCAATAAATCCAAGGACGATATCGCAAAGGATGACGTTTTTACGGTCGACTCGAAATAGACAATTTCCAGACTTTCCAAACCAAAGACTTTTACGACCCTGCATATCACGCACATTCCAGGAAAACGCGCCGTTTCTGTGGTGCTAGCTAACAAAGGGAACCACACCTTTGAATTAGAAATGAGTCTTAAAAAGGGGAACAAAAGTTATATTCGTTTCTGCTACGGAAACAAATCATACTCAAACAAAAACACTATATACCATATTAACAACCTATATATTAAAGGATGTTTTTGGTTTGTGACATTTATAAGCTGGTTGTGTGAACTTATGTAATCTTTTTCATGTAATCGTTTTATATACCTGATCACTAGTTGTTCATTTTCACTTGATTAATATGTGTATTTAGAATTTAAGATCGTTTAATCAATGCCTTAACTACGAAATCGAATATAAAGGATATTTGTATGTTGGTGCCTGTTAAACGGCTACTGTTTGGTCTCGGATGAAAGCTGATTTAATGAATAATAATATTGTGGTATGAATTAAATCTTATCTGTTTTTCATTAACGCCTATTTACAAGATGAATGGAAGTCTGCTGTTATAAGTTTTTATGTGATAAAATACTTGCGCAGATAATGTATGCAACACGAAACTCTGCAGGGGCGGGGCTCCGCCCACAGAGACTTTTTCGATTGGGCCACGCGCCAAAAAGGGCGGACCTAAATCAGCTCGCTTAAAACGGATGCACGCCCATGAAGTTCGCGGAGTTGGAGTTTGAAAACAACAGGAGGACACGCACGCCAGCGAGTCTCTCGTTCTGCTCACGCGGCAAGCGCTTCAGGCCATAACATCACGGCGAAGCAAAGCAACTAACACAAAGACTCAGTTAAACTTTCAAAGAACTTTAATCCTAAACATCATTACGTCAGAACGAGACAACCAACCACTGAAGAGTGCGCTAGTCACACGACCGACCGAACAGCCAATCCGAACGCGGCCCGCAAAGAACTGAATTCACCAAAGGAAAGAGTCTCTTTGAACTGGAGAAAGCCTGAACTGAGTTCGATCAAATCAACTGAAAGACCAAGTAAGGCAAATCTCTTTATTGACTGAAACCGGGATATCTCTCCGCTGAGGGTAAAGATAAAATACTTCTTTGTCTATGAGTTTCCTCAGGTTGAAAAGCTAGCATTAAAACCTAAGTCTCTCTCTTCAGATACAAACAACTCGCTCCCATTTGTGTGTATGTTAAATTGTCTGTTAATGTTGTGTTAGAATAGTGAATAAAACTTTGACTTTATTAAGAAATCTTTTGTCTGTGTTATGTGATTTAACATGTCGTAACTATTTGCCAATAGATCGCGTTTACCTATACGCTCTTGAGCTAACTAAGCTAACTCAATTTAACTATTTGATTTATTTTAATCGTTGGCCACGAATGAAATAAACAACGTGTTAAAAGATAACTTGCTGTTATTAATGCTTGCTGGACAAGTCGTTAACAAGGCATAAGTTGTACATTATGATTGATAACAATTAATCATATGAAGATCAACTCTTAAGAGTGACTCCCTAAAAGCTAAATAAAAATAAATATATATATGTAGGATTCATTTTCTACAGGAGAGTACAGCTCCTTTGCTAGCAAGAATCATGATTCACTGAATTATGATTCATTAGAATACATGCAAACCATGAAAGCATGAGTGTTACAATGATTTTACCACAGTTAAAGTGCCCCTATTATGGATAATGAAAGGTTAATATTTTGGTTTTGGGAGTCCCCAACAACAGGTTGACATGCATGTAAGGTATTTTTACCTTACTTGCTCAACGACTCCCAAATGATTCGCTCAACAATTAATTTTTCCAAACCCCTCCTTTCCGTGATGCTAATCTGTGGTGATTGGTCCGATTGGTCGATTTCATTTAAAGCAGCGTTTGTGAGGCAGCGTTGCTTTGTGTACAGCTGTTACCGCTTCAAAAGTGGCACCTAATGGCAAAGAATGAATTTGCATTTTCATTCAGACCAACGTGAAAAGACCAACAAGTGGGTGGGCAATATGCTAATGTTTAATTGATGTCAACATGAAATGCTTGGGATTCGTTTTAAAAACGACTCTTTTCAATGATTCAGAGTCAAATCTTTCTTTTGAGAGACAATGACTTTATACACGGTGCACTTTCAGATTTAAAACTTTGCAGGATGTTTTCATTTACTTAGAGCTGTGTTACACACTGCATGAAAGCTCATTTTCAAAAATCCATAATAGGGGCACTTTAAGAGTGAAAAGATATGGTAAAATCGATAAAACATGCATTAGGAATCAAACCCATGACTTTGTTGTTACTAGTGCCAGGCATGCACTACTGTTTTAAATACAGGAAAGCTACATGGATAATAATAATGAGCCTTGAATTATTAATTATTGTTTGCATAAAATGGCCAATAGCTGGTGTTTAATAAAGTCATTTATGAATAGTAATAACCAAAATAAGCCATTATTGCACAACTAATATAAAGTCTTACAGTTCAAAATTTGGAGTCAGTAAGATTTTTTAATTAAATTAATCATTTATTTAGCTGTAGTGCATTAATTTAATATAAAAAATGTAAAAGTAAAGGCATAATGTTACAAAATATTTCTATTTCAAAGAAATATTGTTCTTTTGAACTTTCTATTTATCGAAGCGTCCTGAACAAAAATGTTTGGCGGTTTCCACAAAAATATAAAACAAAAAATGGTTGAGCACCAAATCAGCATATTAGAATGATTTCTGAAGGATCATGTGATCATGTCAGCTTTACCATCATAAGAATATTAGGTTATTTTAAATTTTATTTACATTTTAAAGTTGTAATAATCTTTCACACTAGTACAATTTTGAGTGGTAGTGTATGATTGTCTCGGGCCTAATAGAATAGAATAGGGTTTGTAACATAACTGTCCAGATGGTTTAGAATAGAACAGAAGAGTGAGTCATGGTTTTCCTGAGATATTCAAAAGAGACAGAGCTTCTCTCCGCATAGTCACAAAAGGTGACTCAGTCCTGACATTGTGTTCTTCCACAAACTGAATCATCTCTGCTCAGTTTACAGGCAGAAATAGAAGATATGACCACAATGAACTACAACACAGCTGTCCAAAGAAGTTAAGAATCTCTATAAAGCACAGAACTGATAAAGCTCTCTGTTTCTATAATGAATTGGTTCAATTATGCACCAGTGCTGCAAATTTCATGACAAATGTAGAATATTGATTCCACACTGGAGTGTTTAATTTCTGCACCACTTTGCTAACGTAATTGCAAAAATAAGGTTGAGAGAGTGAAAACCCACACTTTACCTTTAAGTTAGCTGTATGCACTGCGGCAGACACTGCAGCTCAGTGATACACAACCTCAAGCTGAGATTTTCATTAGCCTGATGGAGCACTGAGCCATATGAGAGGATTATATAGACCCTGAGGAACAGCTTAATGATATCTGGATATCAGTACACATAAGTGTAAAGGGACTTTCAACCCTTTACCGCTGCTTTTACCATGTGCTTCCTCACTGTTTGCATACATATTATGTATGTGCCCAATACATACTGATCTGGAAAGACTGAATGTCGCGTTTTCTTCCCCCAGAGAACGCCATGTGTCTGGTTGTCATGTGTTTGCATGGCTGACAGCCACCAAGATTACACAGTGTCTGCCATACTGTTAGTTTTCTTCCCTTTCACCAAGCTTAACTTGGTATTTTCATATGTAAATGTGTATTTTCACCCTTTTTAGTTGTAGCATAATGGAGACAGGAAATGATGAGGTTAGATTCAAATTAACATCACCCACATGAGTACCAGAGCTCAATGTGTCAGAACACGTGGGCTAAGCACTCGCTGCAGCCCACAAGATCCAGGGGGCATGGTTGGATCCAGATCCAACTCCTCCCACCTTACACATACCTAAACCTACCCATCTCCACCCCCGATCCCTAAACCCACCCATCTCCACCCCTAAACCTACCAATCTCCACCTCCTAGATGTGGATCCAACCACGCCTCCTGGATCTTATGGACTGCAGCGAGCCCTACTTGGAATCGTCAGTAATTCACAAAAACACTCAAAAACAAACATGCAGAGCCACCAGTGAAGTCTAATTCAAAGGACTCTTACGAGCTGGATCTTCTTTGACTGATTAAAGTGGAATTCGTCAGATGAAGCCTTCACTAAAGTTTACACGATACCAGTTTCAACTAAAAATGGAGAACGTCTGCATTGGGGCCATTCGTTGAAAAAGACACTGTCATCGTCTCCTTGTAAACTACGAAAATGTGAATTTGTGAAAACGTCGAGATCATGCACATGCGTAATACGTGTTCACTTTATAAGTGGTGTGAAGACGTATAGTGTTATATTTCATCAGTAGTAGCTCATTAGTATGTTCTTGTAGAGTTCTGAAACTTACAATTACGGTTGTTGTCATACTATAATAACTAATATATGAAAAGGAAATTTTGATTTCTCATACCATGAACCATTCAAGTCCTGCTCATTTCTGCAGTATTGTGGTCCAAGTCAATGAACGCATGCTGTTCCTCAGTAACGTTTCTGTGAAACCATCACAGGCTGGAGCCCAAAAGCTGAGCATTCGTGTACTTTCGGAGGAATAACAAACAACAACACCCTCCAGTTGTGCTCGTACCGCTGCTGAGCGCTCTGACATAACAAAAGCTGCTCATTTTACTGCAAGAATTTTCCTATCGACGTGCTCGTGCCGGTAATTGGAGTAGTGAGCTTTTTAATTGGCCCCCAACAAAACATTTTCACGACTTGTTTCCGCACAGCCTCTTTTGAGCCACACCTGAGGAACGTGGTTATTATAATCTTCGGTAATGCGGTGGATTGTTGATTACGGGTTTGAATTGTTTTTATGATGATAAAAACAACATAGTTGAGGATATAGACAACACTTTCCTTTAATGAGAGGGGGAGATGGCTGCAGTGAATGGGAGGAGGGAACAAGCTCTCACATGTGTGGCTTACAGACACAAACACAGACTCGCGCTGGAGTTGTTGTGTCTGTAAGCTTCAGTCTCTTTTGTGATCACGTTTTGGAGCCAGTACTGTTTGTTGATGTGTTTCCACCATGGGCTGCAGTCTCTGTACTATACAGCGGTCAGATGAGCACTACAAACTACTACAAAGCAGATGTCAGGTAAAAAAATGCATAGCTGTGAAGTTATGTTGTGTTTTGGTTGACTTGTCAGAGTCATTTTTGTTTGTTTATTCCTCATTAACATACACTGGGAGTAACGGCTTCGTAGTCTGAATAAATTCAAATTGATTAAGAAATGCCATTCATTTTTTTATTGATTTAATCATAATTTGATTAAGACCATTGAATGAACATTCGAAAGCCTTGTTACGCGGTTTGTCTCTGGTGGTTGTTTTGCATGCTAAAAAGGTTGCGAAAGGTTATTTTGCCGAAGGAAGGAATGTGTTCTGGAGACTGTGTACATTTGACAGGGTCATGAGAGGGTCACACTCTACTGAAGAGAAATGTTTGGCGTCTCATCAAAATACTTAATGCATGTGTGTGTGTTCGTTTGTTTGTGTGGTTTGGTTTATTATAGATCAGTGATGTTCCCACAATCCTCGAGTAATTAGCTCCCACTGTAATTTAACCTCCAGATGACCTCCTGTGTGGCTGAAAGTGTGAACTGAGCTCTTTAAAAGAGGCTAAAAAAGGAAAATCGAGGCTAAATGCAAATATTAAAATGCAACAAGCCATATTTTTGTGCATAGTTATAACTGTGAAATAAATAGGCTTATTAAATTCAATCCAATAAAACTATATTTAGTGCATCACTTTGCAGAAACTAGCAAAATTTGGCAAATATTAATATTTATACACTACATTTGAGTGTTTGATTTTAAAATCGTTTTTGTATGGTAAGCAATTTTGGTGTGTAGTCGTGTAAAAAAAGTTGTAAATAAAACAAGGATTATTTGCGTACATTTGACAAGAAAATATTATTTCAGGCTTTCTACTTCAAAATTTGATGTTTATTCAGTGTGTTACTTGCTGTTTCTTTGTAATTATTTCTGCAATTTGCTGGCAGTTTCTAAGTAAAAAATTACAGCCTACATTTTATACATTGTATGAAGGCGAGAAGTAGGCAAAATACATAATGTCATGCTTTTCAAAGAAAAGATGGAAATTTGATTAATTCATCAATCAAAAAAAAACAGATCAGGTTAATCGGCTATCAAACTAGCTGAACCACTACATACAGTATGTGTCTTGCTTTAATGCAACTTTAAAAGTGGCTGTAGTCAGGCAAAGGATGTCTTGTTGAATTAAACTCAAGTATATGCAGTGAGTTTTCTGCCCTGTGTGCCAAAAGGCCTAAGAGAAACAGTGTGAGTGACTGAATTTAAAGTAGTTTGTCAGCTCACACATGAATGGGCACACTGACAAAGTTCCCATGTGTGTTATTGCCACTGCAAGATTCCAGAACAGACAGCAGACTGAGTCGAAGCCCCCGAGGACATTAGCTTTGAGATTTGAGTCTTACAGCGCTTTGATAAATTAAGTTCTCTCCCATTATCTTACTGGCACATAGCCATTTCCTCGTGCAATTCAAAAGCTTTTACACAACCTGTTGGACTTCAATCAATGAATGAAATCTCACTAACTGTGCGATAATGTTAAAGCCGAGCTTCCGGTCATAAATATCTCTGTGAATTTGTCCTTGCACATTGAGGAACAGCTTTGCAATGGTTAGCCAAATTAACAGTTTTTAGGTCAAAAAGTCAGTGTTTCATATGACAACATTTGCCTCGAGTCTTTTGTTCTTGGTTACCAAATCATTAACTTGTATCTTGCAGGTTCTGTTCTTATGTGTCTACATATTTTTCTCACTCCAGTCAGCTTGAAATATTTATAAGCCTAGTAACTGAATTAACAAAGTAGAATGGATGGCATTAGACCTTTGCTTTGTCTTTCTGTACCATACACCTGTTTGTTTATAGTTTTAATATTCAGATTTATACCAGAGGATTTTTATTATACATGAAAAAAAAGAAAAAAGTTAGTTGTGTAAAACAATCCTCAGCTGTCCCACCTGCTATGCATTACCTGGAATCCTGAATCCCCTCCTCAGAAATCTGCATGTTTTTGGATTTTGACCTCAGATCTGGTTTTAAGGTTAATGTACAGCCAGCCACACATGGCACTCAAGTTCGGTATACATTGCAAAATTGGGATGACGATGCATACAATTAAAGTGACATTTTAAGTGTATTTTCAAAAATATCAATGCTTGGTTTGCATTTCCTATAGAAGAGTTTTGCTCCTTACGTTATGTAGATCTAGCCTGTTGAAGACCACTGTATAATGGGAAGTGAACCTTGCAAAAACAGATCTCGTATAGAATGCAAAGGCTTCTCGACTAGTAGAGCATGTAAAAGCACTGTCAAGGTTATGGGTTGGAATCCCAAGGAAAATGCATACTGATGTACTTTGGATTCAATTTTTATACACATAAATTTCAGCAAAAAAGGAAACATCCCTTATTTAGGACACTATATTTTAAAGATAATTGTAAAATCCAAATACACTTTTCAAATATTCATTGGTAAGGATTTAAACAGTTTTTCATGCTTGTTCAGTGAACCATAAACAATTATTGCAGATGTGGCCAGAGCAATAAAATGCACTGTTTGTAATGAAGCCTCGTTCTACAGTTCAACAGGAAGGGCAGCTGATCATCCTCGCAGACACATGTATCCCCCCATGTTTGAGAACTTGTGGCTTGGTGAAAGAGTGGTGTTACATCTTACAGCAAGAACTAGCAAATCTGGCTCAGTCCATGAGGATGTGATGCACTGAAGTACTTAAAGCAGCTGATGGGCACACAAGATACTCACTGTGACTTTAGATAATAACCTCCATTTGTTCAGGGACACATTATTCCATTTCTATTCATCATTAGGAGGCAGTCATGGATTTTTAACCCAAAGGTCAACAGGTTCGATTCTTAGTACCTGCAGGAATTGTAGTTGGGGGGAGTGAATGTACAGCACTCTTTTCCAACTTCAATACCTATAACTGAGGTGCCCTTGAACAAGGGACCGAACACCCAATTGCTCCCTGGGCACCTGCTGCTCACAGCTCTGGGTGTGTGTTCATTGAGTGTGTGTGTGTGTGCACAAATTCAGAGGGCCACCATACTTGGCCACATGTCATGTCATTTTAAATGTCTGCTCAGTTAAATCTTTTGATGTTCATACAAATATTTACATGTTAAAAAATTTAAACATGTTAACATTAAAATTTGAATGTGAGATGTTTCGTTCTTATCTGAGTTTAGACACAAACTGACCCCCAAAAGAAGGTACAATATCACTTATTACAAGGTTCCAATATATATTGTTAGTAGTTAATGTGAACTTTTTGTCAGGGTTAAAGAGCAATGAATAGTATGTATTATTATTCTGAAAACCTTGTCCCACATGTCTGATTTTATTCAAACTCTCTATTCTGTAGGTAAATGGAAGAAGCCTTTCTGTTACCACCCATGACCAAGCAGTAGAGGCTTTCCAAACTGCCAAAGAGCCTGTTGAGGTTCAGGTACTGCGCAGGACAGCACACAAGACTTGCAAGACTCTTAAACCAGCCCGAGGAATGGACAACAGTACTCAGACCAACATTACGCTGAAAACCTCGAAACATATAGAGACTTTGGCCAAGTCACCATCACCTTCCACACCAAATATGGCTTTGCTGGACAGTTTCCATTCACATTCACAGTAAGTGCTAATCAGCGTTTCTTTCACCAGCTGTATCAAAACAAAGAATCTTAACAGAAATTTTCATTTTAAAATTAGACATTCTGTCAAAGAGGCTTCAGTTAAAGCTAATTTTTCATTGAAGGTATCAAATGGCAAGATGTGACTCACCTTACCCCTCAGACTTCCATGATGGCGTACAGAAAGACAATGAGAGTAGAGGACTGGAATATGAGGTATTGTGTTTGCATAGACTGTATTCACTCACTCTACTGATCAATGCACGTTTAAATCATGTTTAATCTGTGTCTTCTGAGGTCATTTTAATTTTGATTTCATATACCCGCTAATATTTTGCCAAGACCACTTTAATTACACATGGATTTACCATGCAAAGTAATCATCTATATAAATCCAGCAAGCACTACAAATTCTCAGACTGGATTTGGCTTATGTCTTATGTTAACAATGACTAAAATGTTAAATCTTTGTCATCAAAATCAATTACCTGTGTTTTAATAGGAGGTGGATCTGCAGAGGAAAACCACTCAGGATAAGCTTGGCCTGAAGTTATGTTACAATACGGATGACGAGAAGTCTGCCATTTATATTAGTGAGGTAGGGTTCTACAGTTTCTCAGGACAGCAATTGTTCAGGCAGTTTTTCAAACAATTACATCTTTGGTTCAGTACCTGCTCAGTGTAGCTTTAGGTGCTCCAGTGTATTCACAGTTAGGGCTAAATATATTGTTCTTACCCTGTTTAGATTGATCCAGAAGGAATTGCAGCAAAAGATGGCAGAATCCAGGAAGGTGACCGGATTATACAGGTAGAATTTATTACATTGGGATTGTTTAGAATATTTTGGCTCAAATCAAAGCTTATTTTATTAATTCTTCATGTGCTGAAGATCAATGGAATGGACATCCAGAGCCATGAGGAGGCAGTGACACTTCTGACCAAGGTGGAGAGTAAAAATGCAACCCTCCTAGTGGCTCGACCAGAAAGTCAGGTCTGCAAACTGTTCTGTGCACTTGCAGATAAAGATTGTGGTCAATTACATTTGATTTATCTCAGGGGTAATCCTGCTCCTGTAGGACCACTTTTCTGAAGAGCTAAGCTCAAAACCAATTTAAACACCTCAACTAACTGGACCAAAATTGTGCAAGGTGTCCTTCATACAGCAGGTTTGGACATGATTGAAGTAAAAGAATGACATTGCATTTCGGTTTCGGTTGCAGGATGTTAGCTGGTTGGAGGAGGATAGAAACATCATAGTAGATGACTTGCATATGGGCACACTGGAGCAGCAACATCACAAGGTCAAGGAGTTCGCTACAAGTATGCTGCAGCAGGTAAGTTAATAAGGGTCAAGTCAACAGTGAATTGCTTGCTTCATCCAATTAAAAGGTGCTATCCTCATTATAAAAGTGATTTGCAAGCTATTAAAAGTTTTTCCCGCTCTCTTTAACAGAGCACAAATGAAGAAGATGGAGGCACTACAGATACGGCTACTTTACTATCCAACCAGCATGAGAAAGACAGCGGCGTAGGCCGCACAGATGAAAGCACTCGTAATGATGAAAGCTCAGAGCAGGACATCTTGGGTGATGACCAGAATTCCCTCTGTGACACTCTCCTAGAAAACCACAAGAAGTACAACTATAATCAGGACACTGTCGAAAGTGGGGACATACATTTAAGCAATGACTCCTTCCTTTCGGCTTACAATGGAGACAGTGGAAACTTCCTTGGTATACCTGGCACGGCATGTGAATGTTTCCGGAAACTGCTTGAATTGAAATCTCTTGTGAATGGTAACAATCTTCAGGGATTTCTGGAGCATGATGCCACATTGTATGGAAAGAGGGTTAATGTAGACTGTGATGATCAGGAGATTCTGATGCTTAATGAAGAATTGCTGAACATTGAGCTGGAATGCCTGAGTATCATACAAGCACACAAGCTTCAGACTGAAGGTGGTGACCAGCAAGCCAAAAAACCTAGTGCCAAGCAATTTTTTGAGCAAGTCCATCAGGACCTCATCAATAACCAAGTGGACAACGAAGGCTCCACTAGTGCTTACAACACTGGAGAGAGCTGCTGGAGTTTGCATCCTACTCTGGAACCAGATTCTCTTGAATCCCAAAGGATGGTTTCTGGAGACAAGAGTAAAGGTTCTCCCATGCATAGACGCAACTCAACAACAGCATGCTCCAAACATAACCTCTCTCCCATTCAGGAGATCAGCCCTACCAAGAGTTTACCTGGAGATCCAGAGGTTACAAATCAGGGGCAAAGAAAGCAGAGTAAGAAAAAGAACCCAAGGAAGAGTCTTCTGACTTCCTTACATCATTACTCATACAAGAACACCTACATCCCAGCCCATGCACAACATTACAAAAGCTACATGCAACTTATCCAGCAGAAGTCAGCTGTGGAATATGCCCAGAGTCAAGTCAGCTTAGCTAGCCTGTGCAAGAACGCAGAAACCAACCCCACTGAGTCCAGGCCCAAGACGGGATGGAAAGTAAAGATTCGTAGCGATGGAACAAGGTATATCACCAAAAGGCCCATCAGGGACCAGCTTCTGAAGGAGCGAGCTTTGCGTATTCGAGAAGAACGTTGCAGTGCAACTACAGATGACGATGCAGCAAGCGAACTAAAACTGGGTCGATACTGGAACAAGGAGGAGCGCAAGCAGCATGCGGTACTAGCCAAAGAACAGCGTCAGCGGCGGGAACTCATGAAGCAGTACTGCATAGAGAGCAAAGAACAAGCAGGAGCACTGGACGACAAGAAGGAGCCTGATATTATTCAGCTTAGCCGTAAAAAGATGATGAAGAGGAGGAACAAGAGGATATTTGACAATTGGATGACCATTCAGGAGCTGCTGACACATGGCACAATGTCCACAGATGGTACAAGACTACATAATTCCTTTCTTTCTGTGACCACAGTATAAGGGATTGCGTGGTTTAGGGCACTTTACTAGTTTACTGTGTAAAATTATGTAAGGGTTGGTGTGGGAAATCTTGCCTCATTTCAAGAGGTGGGTCATTTAGAGACTTAAGTATGAAAGAGATTTGTGAGACACAGTAGTTTGTGTACATAACCGTGTTGATGAATTCAAACAAACTACAGATTTCCTATCTTAATACTTTATAGAACTTGCACTAACATTGCAGTTTGTACTGAAATATTTTATTGAATGACTCATAGTTTAATGTAAGAACATGCTAATCTATTTTACGTGAAATTCTAGCTCTTATTTGCAGTTACTGCCCATTACTTGCATATCACCCACTTATTAAATGTGATGGCTAGCAATATTAGGTTTCACTTTGAAAATGAATTGTGTCTATGACCTGATATTCCAAAGAGTTTTATTCAGATGTTAGAAATGTCTCTGGTTGCCACAGATTAAGCATATCACTGCTTTTAATGTGAACATTTATTGCTCTTCAGAAATACTGTTGAAAGCCCAAGCATTCAGTTCACATGGAGATCATACAATTTTCACTTTTCACAAAAGCAGTGAACACTTATAATCTACAAAATCTAATTTAAAAATTCTACATATCAAAAAGGAGCTGTGGAAATAGGTATGGGTAGAACAGCTTGTATACATGTCTGTAGGAAGCATGAAAAGTACAGTTTAAGAGATGTTGGTGTTGACAGTGTTGCTCATTTTAACCTTTATACAACTGTTTGCCATTGTTTGATGAAACAAAATGAAAATCTTATAACATAAGGATGGCTCAATAGTGGTTAAGCATAATATGTCAGTCGAAAAGACAGGCTCACTATATTAAGTTACACATTGCAACCAACAGCACTCGATCATCTAGTGCATGGAAAATCACATTAGTCCATTTTAGAATCTATTTACCAGCATCAGTGGATTAATACATTTAATACATGTCGGCGCTATGCTGGGAAGGCAGTTAAAATCAAAGAACCTAAAAATAAAAGAAAAATAGCAAAGAAAGGAAATCGATCTAATGCTGCTATTGAGCACTTTGTGCTACAAGCCAGCAGATGAATGCAGAAGGCAATATGAGGGGAAAGGGGTGTTCTCAAGGAATGTTTAGACACTGGTCTGCCGGTCAACGGGAATCCTGAGATCATCCGTAGACTGGACTAAACTAAAGGAAGTGCACACACACCCCTCACCCCACAAACATATGCACACATTCACACAAACCAAAGGTTTGCCAACTTTTCACTTTTAGTAGAGCAGGAGAGAGATCTGACGTGAAATGAAAGGCGTTTTACCCATCAGCTTTAGAAGGTGTTGATGTGGAGTTGATGGACGCCCATGATTAGAACAGAATTACAGAAAACCGCCATGGACACAAGGCATTCGAGTTACTCAATGGCAAACGCTCCGCTCAACGACCAGAAAGATGAGCTTCCAGTTTTTTTTAGCTCATTAAGAGAAGATGCCCGAAGAAGGGTCATAAGGAGTAGATGTGTCACGAGAGGTCATCACAATGCCCTCCTCTCCTGGTCTATAAAGGATCTGCTAAACTCGCAGGATAAGTGATTTTTGGGGTTTTGTACAGTAGAGTGTAAAAATCAATAATGTGCGGCCAAACTTCAGTCTTGCTCCATGGTGTCATTTGCAGTCTCTGAGCTGTCTGAACTGATTTCTGCAGTGGCACTGCCCTCTGCCGTCAGCTCTGTGGAACTGCTGGGACATGCAGATGGAGTCTCTGCACTGGACACTCCCTCGTCACTGCTGTTATTGCTGCTGCTGCTGCTGCTGCTGACTGGGTCATTGCTCTCGTCCGTGTCCTGAGCCTCGGCGCTCTCTTCCCTCTCCGACCGCTGTTCTGGTAGATCTGATTCAGTGCCGGTCGCCTGATTGTGGGAAAGATCGGGTGAATCGTCCGAAGTGGATTTGTCAACCCCGTTTTCTACGACCTCTGACTGTGTACTCGAGGGTTCTGCAGAGAGAGGAGCAGAAAACGTAAATGTATGCAAACAGCTGCTGCTATGCACAGCAGTTACTCACATGACCAAGCTGGTTGAAATAAAACAAGAAAAATTTATATTAGTGGCTTATTTTACAATGATTGAACCCAAATCCTGTGGCCTGTTATGATTTTCAGTCACCCACATTCCTTGTACATTGAGGAATGTACAATATGTACAAAATAAATAAATAAAAAGTTCAAAGTTTGGACACACTTGACTGAATGAGACGTCTTTATAAAACCAAAGTTCCACCGAAAAAAAAAAAAGTTATTAACAGCCAAGTTGTTAGTCAGTAGTTGTGTCCAAACTTCTGACCATTAGCATTTATTACAAACATCTCTTTATTTGTTAAAGACATTCACTGCTCATCCAGTTGGCTTCATCAGCTATCAGATAGTGGGGACTTCCCTGCTTTTAGACCTCCAAAGTAAACAAAGACGAGACATAAAAAAGCTCTAAAAGCCTGCGATTACCCAGATATATCCTCCATCGAGACATGCTAAATCTCCAGTTTAAACACCAGACTGACTGGCAGAGGGAGACGAGTACATTTTCTGAATGAGGCTGCGCACCAAACCTTCAAAATGGGATTGTGGGACAGGGTTTATGTGAACTCCAGGACGGTTAGCAAATGGCACGAAAGTACTCTGGTTTATTATGTGGAAGCCTATTATAGTATAATGCATTTTTCATTGCTGCTCATGTCTGCGGAAATTGCCTTTGCTGTGCATGTTAGGATTCATTTTTGCCAGCAAAAGAGCAAAAACACGAGTGGGGAAAAAAAAAAAAAAAAAAAGTGAACCAAACAGCACTTTCCATTTTTGGCATTTTCCCCTGAACGGTTACCTAGCTACAGTGGTAAACGGCTGCCTCTAGTACTCATGGTGGTACTCGTGTTGATAAAACCAATGCATTGTGGATCTGAGTCACATAATACAATATTAAAAAAGACCTTTGGTGGGATGAGACTCAGGTTTGGACCAAACAAGCAAAACAGCCTGGGACAAGCAGTTGACAGTCCCAGATAACATAAAATAACCTTCAATGAATGGGCAAGGTCCAGAGGCTTCAATTATAATTGATCTGATATTCACAATCTCAGTCCATACAGGATGTTAGAAGCAATATCTCTTTATGTGTATGCCAATATCCACTCAACATAGTTCTGCTGGTAGTGAGTGCACTGTACCTTGGTCTTCAGTGACGAATTCGTCAGGTTTATTATCCTTCACCTCCGCAGTGACGTCTGATGAGGACTGCGGTACATCCGATGAGCTCTCTGCTACCGATGTGCAGGGCGACTGCTTTTCATCCAGCTCTTTCTCTGTTCCTTCCTCATTGTCATCTTCCTCCTCTTCAAACTTGAGTCTCTTTGCTTCATGAGTCTCAGTGTTTGTAGCATCGTCATCTTCACGATGTTTACACTTCACTGGACCACCGTGTGAACCTTCTGCTTCCGACGCTGAAGGCTCACTAAAAAAAGAAGACAAAAACAGTTTTTAAACTCTGAATACACAGTCCATGAAATCATAATTTGAGTTTTGTGGCTTTCATGCCAAGTTTTGAAGTCATCTATTTATAATTGAAGGGTTTTTTTTGTTCTCATTTTATAACTAACAATTTTCAGCTTTTTGTTATATAAAGGAGACATTAAAACTGTCTTGGAATCTTTATTATGCCTTCATTTACTTTTGTTACTTTCAAATGCCTTTTAAGTATAGATTTTGTTGTAACACACTTTGATCAAACTATGAAAATCCAACAAAATAATGAATTATTATTCATTATAATCTAAACAAATAGTGAAATAAACCATTTTTATAGTCATTATATGAAAATTATCCATAAAAAATTATTGTCCCACAGTTGTGGTGTCATTTCACCACAGAAAAAAAGTGTTTTTCCCCCCTCAAAAGCTAAAGTACTTCTTTAGCTTCAGATGAAATGAGAAACTATGAAATGTGTGGGGAAAAAAAATCAAGTTAAATCACTTATAAACTGAATTTACTGCAATTAAAAAAAATATATATATATATATATATATATTAGGAAGTTAGATACGTAAAATGACAGCTGTGGAAAATATTAAGAATTTAAATATGGGTAACACTTTAAAATAAGGTTCATTACTTAACATGAACAATACTTCTACATCATTTATTAATTTTAGCTGATGTTAATTTTAACATTTATTAAAATCACAAGTTGTGATTGTTAACATTAAAGCACAGTGAACTAACATGAACAAGCAATGAACGACTATTTTCATTAAATAACATTCACAACAATCAATAAATAGTGTAATAAATGTATTATTCATTGTTTGTTCATGTTAGTCATTCCCTTAACTAATGTTAACAAATGACACCTTGTTACCTCAATATGTAAAATAACAGCTGCAACTTTAATAAACCTAATGAGTTCTTCCAAAAATACAAGAAATACAAAAAAAATCATTCCTCATTTATCAAAAATAGGTCTACATCTATTGAACAAGAGTATCACATCCTGGCATTTTGCACTTACTTGACTGTTCTGTCTGATTGCTCTGAGACTTGTTCTTTGCTTTCTGTGCTGTCAGGAAGGCCGTTGGTAGCTACACTGCTGGACAGGGAGATTTTTGGTCTGTTCAGTGGTCTGTGTGTTCCTGGACCATTCACATTTCTATCAAAGACACATCAAGCCATCAGACAGTAAAATTAAATCCAACAAGCCTCTCTTTATAGTCAGCGCTAACATTTCAAACTGAATTGGTTTAGTAACCCATGAGGCTGATAACAAAGTTTCCGCAATGCTGGTTAAAGGCCGCACATATCAGACCTGCATACACATAATTGTCTATATTATATACTGCGTTTTTTCTGCTTTGTACTATTTGGATATTATTATTTTATTATCTGTGTCCTGTCCTTATCTGTTGCACTGTGGAGCTTCTGTCACTATAACAAATTCCTTGTATGTGTAAACATACCTGGCCAATAAAGCTCATTCTGATTCTGAAAGTGATAAACTCACCTATCTGAAAACGCTGAAGTGTTGCCAGGGAACATGACACCATTCATTCTGTTCACACAACCTGACCCTTTTTTCCTGTAAAAATAAAAGATGCATTAAAGAACAGCACAACCGTTTTTGCACAAATTACAAGCATCACTGAAAACTGATACCGAAAGCTGCCCACTCACAAAACAGTCAAATAGAGCAGGAAAGAGTTGAACTCACTCTGAGGTAGGATACACACAACTGACCACCATCACATTCTGAAAATGAAAATTATTTATTTTAAACCGAGCAGAGACAGTTAACCTGCTTTAACACCTTCAGAAATCAAGGTACAAATAAAATTCATTTCCAAAGTTTTGTTCGTTTATTTCCTTGAACACAACATACCTTCTCCACACCCCTGAGGAACTTGTCTGTTCCTGTGTAGTATCTTTTTGGCTCAGTAAGAAGCTCACAAAGACGCTGAACAGTGAAAGGAATCCTGAAAAAAAAAAAAAAATCAATTTAATTGAAATTTGAGTCTCTGTTTTTAAAAAGGGACTATAGACCAACTGTGGAATATACATGTCGTCTCTTACCCGTTGTATCCATTGACGATTTTAAGGATCCTCTGCTTCATCTCCTCAAAGGGAATGTACTCAACGTTTGGATTGGCAGGTCCCCGTTGCTCTGGACACGAGGCCTTAAAATCATCCATCACTTGCTCCAGTTTAAAGAGGAAGTAACCTTTAAACTGAGACCACTGAATCCTAATGATGTAGAAAGCAATGATTTAAATGAAGATAGAAGAAAAACTTCACATTAATAATTTACTCTAAAAGCACATTCTGATGTTGAGACCTCACGTGAGTGACAGGGGGGGGGGGGGCAATTTTTCTGGACTCCTTTTAAATTGTTGAATACAATTTTATTCATCAAAAAGCATGTCTAATTAATTAATTAAAATCATTAAACAAGTTTAATTTCTTCTAACAATAGCCTTATAATTTTCTCCTTCAGAAATTCTGTGTTGTGTATTTACATTAAGGCATACAACATTAATTTATCTTTTAATTAATGAAAATTAAGCTAATTTTATTATTTAATGTTACAATTAAAGCATTAAATAAATATTGATTATTCCTTAAAATAAGGTTTTAATCATTTTAGTAGTAGTAGTAGCCTATTACTAGTGCTGTCAAATGACTAATCGTGATTAAATCGCATCCAAAATAAACGTTTTTGTTTATATAATATACGTGTGCGTACGGTGTATATTTATTATGTATATATATAAATGCATACGCATACAGTATATATTTTGAAAATATTTACATGTCTATATTTATATTCATATAATGTATATTATAAATAATTATATTTTATATATATATAAACATAACACTTTTCTTAAATATATACATGCATGTGTGTGTTTATATATACACGTAATAAATATAAACAGTACACATACATATATTATGTAAACAAAAACATTTATTAATTGTTTGACAGCACTTTGTTTGAGCAGTTCTAGAGATGTTGTTCATGTATTTTATGTCCTCATTTAGTGAGACAACAGATGCTGAAATCACCAGTAGCGTCAGTACAAGTAGTAAACAAAACTGCGTATCTGCCCCATTCATTAACACAGAAACACGCAGAATTCATATTTAAATAGTCGTTTTGCGGCTTAATATTTACAAATACTAGTGGGAGTGTGCTCACCTGTGGGTGCGCGTACGTTTGTGTATCGAGCATGTAACGTAGAGACAGAAATGACATGCTGTCGTGTAAATAAGATAAATAACATTAGGCTATTTAGTTTGTTTAATAAAAGAACAAGACCTGTTCTATAGAAAAGGTAACTTTAAATGACTTCTGTTGTGATCTGGTGCTACAGAGAAAATTAAATCAAATTAACTTGACCTTCGGGGTGTGTGTGTGTGTGTGTGTATGTGTGTGTGTGTGTGTGTGTGTGTGGGGGGGGGGGGGGGGTTCTGACGTAGAAATCTGACTTCGAGTCGCGTTGGTTATTGTCTTGGAATTTTCAGTTTCTCTCTATTAAAGCGTGATTATTTTATGGACAAATAGGTCTGTCTTGATCAGAAAATGTTTTTGCACATTTAACATGTTCATATTAATGCACAAAAACAAATATTACATTCATAAAATTAACATTTTGTTCAAAGAATACATTTTATGATCCATGCAGACCCTTTCAATTATGAGAAGGAAACAAATCAGAATTGTGAGATGTTAAAAGTCCTGAATCATGAGATATAAACTCAAAAACAGTAATATACAAACTCAGAATTGTGAGACAAAGTCAAAATTACCTTTTTTCCCCGAGGTTTAAACCAGGCTAGTGTCCTTGAAAAAAAGTTTGTCTATAAAAGCAATATCCTCTTTACAACAGCATCTGTAGAATCTGTGTGTGCGAGAACTGAACTTACATGGTCTCTCCTGTTTTTGCAACATGCGATAGAAACTGATCCAAAATGGGGCAGGTTTCCTTTTCTCCTTTCTTCTCGAAATCTACAGTGAACAACAAAGCATATAATAAAGCTTCTAGTATTAATTATTTTATTCCATTGCACATTCTGTTTAATAACATTACCGATACCTTACTTTATTTGGTTATTGTTTATAGTGTGCATTCATGCTTCAGCAATATTGTATGACGAATGGCAAAGGAGCACTTTGAAACTGAAATTTCTACAGACACAGTGCTTGAATTGGAAAATTTACAATATGATCATGGAGGTAATCTGGATTATGGACATTATACACACACACACACATACATATACATATATATATATATATATATATATATACACATACATACATACATATATATAATATTTGTACACGATCTAATATCTTGAGTTTGTAAACAAAGTCAGCATCAATGATATATGACAGTTTCGAGACATCACTCAGCAACTTTGGCTCTTCTGTAATTATTACATAACCCATACACACTCTTCTACAAAGTTATGGCACACAAATAAGCGCCCGAGAAACTTTTTTTGCTGACTATGCAGCTAAGTTAATGCAAGTAAGAAGTTTCTGACAGTAACGTTAAATAAGCCTGTGTATAGAGTGCTCACATAGTAACAGCAGTGTAGCTCAGAGCTAACCGGCTTTCTATCTGTTGCTGGGTTGCAGAGCACTTTATCAACTTCCGACCGGGTACATCAACAAAATCAACTCAAACACATTTTCTGTGTACCGTTGAGAACCAATCGATATCGATTACTCTTGATATTTAATGGTTTCCCCCGCTGGATCAGCACCTAGCATCGGCTGCTAGTTTGATTTCCTAGCTTAGCTTACAAGCTAACGAATTTACCAAACCTTTTCTGTTAACCGTTATTGGTCAGGTGGTGCCTGCGGTACCTCTAAATGCTCCCAGAAGTGTGTCGATTTCCATTGTGGATGTATGTTTGCTACTCTGCGGTCTCTCTGAGTCCAGCTGGAAACAGAAAGATAGCAACAGCGACACGGAGAAAACAGCAGCAAATCTTTAATATGGCGCCGGTGACGTCACTACCCGTCTGCCTGCTGCTGCGGCGCATGCGCAGAGCCTCGTGTTGATGGAAACTTCATTTTGCATAGAGGAGCGAGAAACAATCGAGTTTGTTTGTTCATATATCAATCTGTAACCTACAAAAAAAAAAAAAAAAAAAAAAAAAAAGTGGAACTTGTAACGTATGCATACTAATATTTAGTTATTTAGGCAGAGGCAGTGATTTTTCAATCCAGAACACGTATAATAAAACAGTTCTGGTTGGTTCTGATGCTTTATGTCTTGCTTATTATGAGGATGCATTTATCAATACCATGTGATGAATAATAGCACTAGAGAATAACAGAATAATAACAAAGACATTTTAGAACGCGGAACTTAATTATAGGAAAACGAAGAGCAGGGTTGTAAACATGAATGGATATATAATTCAATAAAATGGAATGAGTTTAAATATATTTGCAATATATTAAATATATTAAATATATTTGCAAATATATTTGCAAGACACTGTAAATTATAAGCTAACCAGAGGGAGGCAGTGTATGCACGAAAAACAAAGTTCTTTAATAAAAAGAAAAAATAGTGTCTTCTCCTCTCAATTATTGCTAACCTTAATTTAAAGTCTTTCTATAATTTGTTCCATTGTGATCTCACAAATAGAGCTTAATACATATATAAAGTGTCATTAAACTTGCGTGTCTTTTTTAAAACTGTAACGTTAAATGAGATCTGAACTGTGGAAGCTTTTGTGGAAAAGAGTCTGTTTATTTTCATGATTTAATTAGATTTCTTTTTCAGTGTAGTCTCAATTTATCTGGACTCATCCTATGAAGCACGCCATCATTTATTTATTTGTAATTGTTGCTCATTTTCTTCACAGGTTACAGTAAAGGTATGCCATCTGCAGTGGTCGCACTTTCAAAGGAACACATTTCTGTATAAAACATTTAGACTTTTAAATGTGCGCGAGTTGTGATTGGCTCCGGGCGAGGTCACGTGACGGACCGACGCCTCGCGCTGCAGCGGTCAGCGAGTGCAAGTGTGCGATAACAGCAGCAGCGGCTCTGTCTGGAGCTCACACTGTACATTACAGAAGCCCCCTCCTCTGGAAGACGGTGTTTCTCCCATTATGGGCGACAAGAAAAGCCCATCCAGGTATAGAATCATCTAATTCTCTCTGTCTTTCCATAAAGCATCTCGCGCGTTTGTGTACACCGGCGAATAGCCGCGTAATGCGGTTAAAGTCTACTTATTTTTCCTGGTCGGATTTAACGGAAAAAAGCGCAGCCATGGCGGATACGGAGCCTTGCCTGACTCCTGGTATCCAGCTTTAGACAAAGGGAATTTAGGAAACGCCTCCTCTCTTCTTTTCTCTTCGCCTTTTTTCACCAGATAAAGCCAGTTTGCCCTTTAGGCATGCACAATCATCAGATTGCGAGTGTAATAGTGTGGTTGTGGAGGACGGGCGTCTCAATACAGCATGTAGTATTAGTAGTGCACATGATGACATTTGCACTAATTAGGGTGCAGCATGCTATTGAAAAACCCTAACCAATTCTCCCTTTAAATCTTGCAGGCCAAAAAGACAAGCCAAGCCCTCTGCAGACAACGGATTTTGGGACTGTAGCGTCTGCACCTTCAAAAACAGTGCAGAGGCATTCAAATGCAGTATATGTGATGTGCGGAAAGGTACATCTACAAGGTAAAGTGACACTGCAGCTTATAAGAGGGAGCTATGCATCCATAACCATCAGAAACGCAATGCACATGCTTGCAGTGAAGATGTCAACATTGATATTTTGTCTCGTTGCTGTGGATTGTGTCTTTATCCATACTGACGTCATATGATTCCTGTAGAATTTCAATGACACTCTAGGTCTAGGACAGGCGGCAGGATCCGGCTGCTGTGGAGGTATCCTGGTCTGTGCGCAGGGCCCCATTATGTGATCCTATAGGAAATGGGAAACTGCAAGATGAAGCTTTTAAACATCTCAGATTTGCTAGTGCGGTGTTATGCACGCCGTGCTGTTTGTTCAGTACTGTGCAAAATATGAAACACATGGCTTGATGTATTGCTGTGGTCACTAATGCACTGATGTTATCTTATTGATGATCTTATGTGCTAGAGTTTAGGGTATTATTGGCGCCTATGGCATGCAGCCATAGTCTCTGAAATGATATTTAAGTGGATTAGATGAGGAAAGGGGTCTGTCTGTCAAATCAAAGATCATATATATATATATATATAATAATAATAATAATAATAATGTTACATTTATAGCGCTTCTCTAGGCACTCAAAGTGCTTTACATACAAGGGGGGAATCTCCTCACCAGTAGGCCAATGGTGAAAAAGAATGCATTTTTTTGTAGTAGATATACAGTATGTTCGTAGTTGTTTTGCAAAAGCAAAGCACAGATGGTAGTGTATAATTATTTTAGCTGTTTAAGATTTCCCAAAAGTGGATTATCGGATACAGCAGGGATATTTCTGACACAATTCTAGGTCACTAATCAAATAAGCAAATGTGTGGCATTGAACTCTGTAAAAAAAATATCAGATGTTTTTTGAGGAATTTTAAAATGGCTATATTTAAAAAAATAACTAAACTATAAAATATTTTTGTTAAATTCTGAAAATTAAAAAAAAAAAAATCACGTGGTCTCAGACGTTTGGACACCAATGTATATGCAAAATGTTTCATCTTTAATTTTTTTTTCAAACGGTTTGCTCTTAAAATTGACAGATCATGAAAGAAACACCATACCCTTTTATGTTTCGCTCCATTACCTGTTTTCAGACTAATATTCTAGTGGGATGAATGTGGCGAGTGCTCACTGGGTTTATCGCAGGTGTTCATATCTCTGCCAAAGTGACAGTCTTTTCATGTATTGTGTATGGTGTGAAGCACACAGGCATCTCCTCTTGGCATAAATTGCATGCTTGAATGTTGATTTTCTGGCTTTGTTAAAGCAACAGGATCAGTCCCTGCTCTCTCATAGAGAGGTTGTTTGATGAGGCCGGATTTATTACGCCGTTCTGAGGTGTGCTGCTGACTTGAGTGAGTGTCGTCTATGTCTGGCCACTCTTACACACCAGAGTAGCAACAGCTGAGGGAATCAGCAGGGTACCACACAGACAGACACACAAACAAACCGGCACAGAAACCCTTTCTCTCTCTCTTTTAAGCCATTCTCATGCTGTGAAGTGGACCACACACTTCTAATAATGCAAAAAATGTCAAAGTATTTTTTCCACTTGTTAGAGAGGATTTTTGCATAACTCAAAACTGCGGTAATACTCCATAATCACAGTTAATTGGTGCAAAACAATGTAATGTTTCCAGTCTAGGTGTTGTAAGAAAGGATTTGTGTTTATGATGTTGCAGCAAAGAGAATAATGTAATTTGTATTTATTTAGCTGAATTAACGCAATTTTGATCTTTAATAAGATTAGGGGATGGTGATTTATGTGCTGTCTGGAACAGGTAATGTAATTAGAAAACATCATAGAGAGCCACCAATCAAAGACCTGAACTGTCAGCAGGGTGTTATTGACTCAGATCCACATGTATTTACTTTGATTCTCCAACTGAAATTGACTCAGAGAGGTAATGTTTTAAACCCAGAATACTCCCCTCGCTCATAACCTTAAAGCAGCGCTGTTTGCTGTGCCAGTATGAAAAACGTATTGAGGACACCGATACATGAACTTCATGTGTTTGAATTATTGATAGACCTAATGTATCATCCGAGTAATTGCCATTTGGAAAGTATCTGCATTGGTCAATAAGCACAGCATTTTTCCAAACCTCTAGAAGTTGTTGTTCCCCCTTGCATCAGTTCATATATAATGACAGCCTTTAAAAAGGGCCAATACACATTTTAAAATATTTTAATAATACCCCATGTAATACACTACAGCCAGTGTATTATGTATTTTTTTTTTTTCCATGTTTTTGAAAGTGGTCTCTTGTGCCTACCAAATATATTTATGTGATCGTTTGCATTTATTTGATAAATACAGTAAAAACAGTCATGTTTTGAAATATTATTACAATTTAAAATAGCTGTTTTCTATGTCAATATATTGCATTTGTGACCCTGGAGCACAAAACTAGTTTTAAGTCGCTGGGGTATATTTGTAGCAATAGCCAAAAATACATTGTATGGGTCAAAATGATCCATTTTTCTTTTATGCCAAAAATCATTAGGATATTAGTAAAGGTCATGATCCATGAAGATATTTTGTAAATTTCTTACCATAAATATATCAAAACTTAATTTTTATTTTACAAAACTTAATTTGGACAACTTTAAAGGCGATTTTCTCAATATTTAGGTTTTTTTGCACCCTCAGATTGCAGATTTTCAACTAATTGTATCTCGACCAAATATTGTCCGATCATAACAAACCACACATCAATGGAAAAAATATTTATTCAGCTTTCAGATGATGTATAAATCTCAGTTTCGAAAAACTGACACTTAAGACTGGTTTTGTGGTCCAGGGTCACATATATTACATAAAATGTCATTTATTCCTGTGATGCAAAGCATCATTATATTTTTAGCATCATTACTCCAGTCTTTTTTCAGAAATCATTCTATAATTCCAATACATTCATTTGTGTAATTTCATAGTTTTAATAATAGTACTATCAACATTAATATATAAATTAGTTTTAATAAAGAATTAGTAGATGTGTCCAAAGTGCACTGAGCATATATTAGGGCAAAAGCTGGCATGAAAAAATAAGGTTTTGTTAATGTTTATTTTCTATTTCAAAATCTTTACTATTTCAAATGGTCTTGTGTGAGGGTCCTTTGGCATCATATTTTAAATGGCATTTTTTTGGTCATCTGTTGTCCTTCACTCCAAGGCCATAACCTTTTTAAAATAAGAAATAGTACAGCAAATGTCATTAATTACATTTTTAATCTAGCACTCTCTATTCTATTTCTATAATTTTTTTTAAAAAAAACTTGCCCCTTTTAGACTTGCACTATTCATTTACTGCTTGTTTTCTTTAAAAAACTAACACTAACTTGTATTCTATCTATTTTTTTATTTATTATACAATTAACAAAAAGCAAAAAAGCCTCTTGTTCTATTCTTTTTCTATTCTATCTGTTTTCTTTTTATTTATTATATATTGCTCTTGTGTTGGTTGTGATTTGTTCCAGTGTAAAGCCCCGTTCACACCAAGCACGATAACGATAAAGATAACGATATTAGCGTCCACACCAGCGAACGATATCGCCTGTTTATTCTAAGCGCACGTGCGTCTGCCGCTTTAAATTCTCAAGCTCGTTATAGCAGGATGGATTCTGATTGGCTGTCAGTATTTGTATCGTTCATCAGCTGGAAAAGAATTGTTCTGGAAGGGATTCCAACGATATCGTTTCTCTGTGCCTTTATCGTTACTGGATAAAAGTGTCTGCTAAATGACAATGTAAATGTAATTCTAGTTGGCAAGTAATCATTTTGAAATATTTGCAAATGAAACTTTAAACAGATGCACTTTTGTTTGTATGCCTAATATGTCAAAAAACGTGTCAAAATGTTTCTTTTCTCATCATATTCAGTTAAAAATGACATGAATCACGTAAATTACACCACATTTTGACTTCAAAACAGCCTGGTTATTTCTGTCGGTCATTCAACAATTTTATAGTAAAACAGTTAAAACAAATATTAGATGTTTTGCTACATCCATCTTACTCTGCTCTTTCAACACTTCACACCTACTTTGATTTGATTGGCCATCTTAATCATTTTGACATTGAGCTCTGTTAGACCCCTGAGGCAGACCAGCCTAAAATTGTAACTTTTAAACCTTTTGTTATCCTAACAACAAACGGAGCACTTCATATTGTAGTGCAGCACAGCAGTGCAAGAATTTCAGATATTGCACTCTGTAAACTGGCATCAGTATTATTGACAAAGCACTTGATTTCTGGTGACATTTTCTTTTCCAGAAAGCCTAGGATAAACTCTCAACTCGTAGCACAGCAGGTCGCTCAACAGTACGCCGCCCCACCCCCAACCAAGAAAGAAAGAAGGGAAAGGACAGACAGAGACCTGCCTGACGACGAGCACTTCGACATGGACAACTCCGATTCGGATAGACTCAGCAGTCTCCACCCTGACTCCGACCATCCAGAGAGATTAGGTCTGGAGGGAGGTCAGCTGGACCGTGGACATTCTCACAAGGATCGGAGACAGGAGCGTGGTCTAGACAAACCACAACCGCTCCATACAGACAGGAGGCCTGAGAGAGCAGGACTGACCCCAGAGCTGCTACAGCAGCAGCAGCAGCACAACAGAACAGACAGAGAGCACACAGACAGAGCAATGCTGGACAAACTTCAGCCTCACAGAGAGCACATGGATAAAGATCATCTGCACACGGCAGGCTCTGGGATGCAGCCGGCAGAGAGGATGGGTGCAGAGGGAGAGGAACTCAAAAAAGGAAAAATAGAGAGAGCCATGATGGAGAAACACAAAGAGAGACCTAAAAGCCTCACGCCCAGTAAAAAACCCACTGCTAAGAAGATGAAGTGAGTGCTTTTATGCAGCCATGCTCTGCAAGTGGTCTTTTTACTTTTAGTTTGATCTAATCAGATATTGGTATTAGGGCTGTCAAAGTTAACAAGCGCATATGCCAAATTCTTTTTATTCTGATAATGCATGTATTTTTACTTTATAACAGTGGGGTTCTAGAATTAAAAATCCCATCAATTTTCTCCACAGGGGAACTGATTTTTAACAATAATTTATAAACCTATAAAGACAGGCCAGCTGTGAGCTGTGAGTTTGTTAATAAATGGTATGTGCTTTTGTTGAAGCCATTAATCCACATTATTTCAGCTTTTTTTTTTAAATGATCTTGTTTAGCATTGGAAATCCTTGTGAAAAACTACGTTACCCATGATTGTTCAAATGAATCTTCACCAACCAGAGAATTAAAATGAGCAAGTCACGTCAAATTACGTGAAGCACTGCAGTTGGTGTCCTACTTAAGTATGTGCTATAAGCAACATTTTAAAACTAATAGTTTCTCCATTTTTAATTTGATTCATATTTGCAATGCTTCATGGGATTGTAGTTCTTTCCCTCATTAAAGCCATTAAGTACACAGTCTTGCACCTTTTTGTATGATTTTGTTTTATACTTCATTTGTAATGTTTCACTCACTTTGCAGCTGGTTGGTTTGGTTCAAGGCTTAGAATTCTGAAAAACATTTTTAATATCCCTATGAGAAAAATGAATGGGAAAAATAGTTCTGGAACCACTGAGAAGTAGATGGTCACTGTTGCACTCTATGAAGGTTTTATTCGGTTACTTCTATTCGGAGCTGATTAAAACGGGAGCAGTTCAAGTATCACACACAATAGTATTCATTTATTGGATAATTTATTAAATTAATAACTCAACTGGTGATATTTCACTTGCTAATCTTCAATGAGAAAAGCATGTTCCTCATTTCTAAATCACTTTTGGATGAAAGCTTCAGCTAAATGAATAAATGTAAATGTAAAATAAAACACCAGTGAAGAATTGCTATAAAACACATGAATGATTCAGTCTATAAAGTGTGGGGAAAGTTGTATGGTAATCGTTACTAATGGCATATTGAATCAACATTTACAGGCCCAAACTCATTCAGAAGGGGCCAGCTGGGGAAAGTAACAGCATGAAGGCTGGCAAATCTGTCACAAAGAATAACAAATCTGTAATTTCAAGGTAAGTTCAGAGCTGATCTGCTATTCTATAGTTTTAAAGTTGGCATGAAATGGAAATTCACATTATTTTCTAAATGCATCTTAATGATCTTGTTGTGATTGAATTTTTTTTCTGTAAACGGAGTGACTTCTCTCTGGTGGCGTATGCTGGACTTCTACAAGCTTGCATTCAGATATTTCTGCATTCAGTCAACAATTAGTGGATGGAACCAAGTCCCTGTCCAACATTTTTAAATTTTCAGTAATCCATTACATTTGGATGCACATCACAATACATAAAAATATCTGCTGCCACTTATGTTACATTGTGATTTTAAGGCAGGCTTTTAGTACCTGCATTAGAGTATTCTTGAGTTCGACTAAAGACCTCATATTCAGTTTACACATTACTGCTTTGCATTATTAAGAGGAAATACAGTGAGCAGCTAATAGTCTTTTTAGTTGCATAATCCATGGGCTCTTTAACTTGCTGCAATGTAGACCGCTAAAACTGGATGATCATATTCAGAACTTTGGGCTGAATTAAACATTTAAAGATACACTCAGTAGTTTATTCCTAATGATGTGAAAAG
Source organism: Barbus barbus (assembly GCF_936440315.1). Taxonomy (NCBI): domain Eukaryota; kingdom Metazoa; phylum Chordata; class Actinopteri; order Cypriniformes; family Cyprinidae; genus Barbus; species Barbus barbus. Next base: position 8,850,735 of record NC_136718.1, read on the forward strand.
TAGCTCTGACAAAAGCGTATGAAAGTATGCACTTACATAAGGTAAAGACTTGTATAGTCATATTAGAGGCCAAGAAAAAAACTTTTATTGTACATAAGAGAGCCCACCACTTATAATGGATCACGTGAAGCTCAGTACTCTCTTTATCCTATTATTAAAAGACAAGTTTGTTTGCAGAGTAAATATATGATTGGCTACAAAAACGTTTGCTTTTGCATGATGCTGCATCACACTTTGAAATGGCTGCTAGTTTTTTTGGGGGAAGATAATTTGGCTCTCATGATGTAGTTACAGCAAATACTACATTTTGAAGCCAAAACAACCAAAAATTACTTGGCGCACCTTTTAACGTTGCTAACTTGCTTTATATTTAAAAGGTTAATTCACCCAAAAAATGAAAATGTTGTCATTAATTACTTCTCAAACCCACAAGATATTTGTTCAACTTTAAAACACAAATGAGGATTTTTTACTGAGAGTTTTCTGTTCCTCCATTGAATGTTCATTCTAATGTGATGGTTCAAAAGACACAAGACAAAAAAAAAAAGATCATTGCATGTACAGTTGAGCTTCTGTATATGAAGAACAAACCTGATTGGTTCTCGCACATCAGGCAAGCACATTTGAGCTTTAGTTTACCATAATCAATGTGCTCTATGTATGTGTGTTAATTAGTGTTTTTATGTGAATAAGTGTCAAATAAAAATATGTAAAGAGATTGTGTCTCTTCGATTCATATGGATTAATTTTACAGTGTCTTTTGTACTTTATGATGTGTGAAGGTTTTGGTTGTATGAACTTTCAGTGGAGTGACAGAAATCTCTCAGGTTTAAAATTAATTAAAATATCTTTGTGTATTGCAGATAAGGAATGTCTTACAGTTTTGTAACCATTTGTGTATTTTGATATCACTGATATAACAGTTTTTCAAAATATTTCTTCAATTGTAGTTGAAATTATTCCTGGCAACCAATATGTTTATTTAAAATAATATATATTTGAGTTATTTTCATTTTTATATATATATATATATATATATATATATATATATATATATATATATATATATATATATATATATAGGGTGAAATATCCATTTAGTAGTCTTTACGCAATGAACGCTGCAGTAATAAAGTTGATGTGTAATTCCTTCTTTCTCCATTCCTCTGTTACACTTCAGACCTAAACTGAAGAACGTGGACAGGAGCTCGGCTCAGAAGCTCGCTATAACGGTGGGCAACGTGACTGTCATCATCACAGACTTTACGGAGAAGACTCGCTCCTCCTCCATCTCCTCCTCCACTGTCACCTCCAGCGCTGGCTCTGAACAGCAGCACCTGAGCTCCAGCTCAGAGAGCACGGACAAGGGGTCGTCCCGCGCCTCCACCCCCAGAAGAGACCATTCTTCCGGCCACAATGAGACCATGTGAAGGGGAAGAGATTCACACACTGCGATCTCACTTGGCAAGGCCCGGAGCTCCTACAGCCACACTCGTAACTGTACATGGAAGAGGGATCTTTCCAATCCATTCAGACAATGTCCATCTTGACGCATCGGCAGAAGCGTACCTGTCGAAACCCTCGTGGAGCACCTTGTAGATTGATGTGTTGATGTTCACGTGAGTCACTGTCACGCCGAGACCCACTGTATATTCTGTGCCCTACTCCTTCCAGATATAATCCATGTTTGTGCACCACGGAAGTCGGCGCTCCGAAGTTTGCATTATTGTTATTCATTGTCATTAAATCGTGCAGACGGCTGTTTTGACTTTGTGTTTAGGACATTGAATCGTTTATGCTAAATGTACAGTATCTGAGCTCATTCCTCCATCTCTCAGACAGCTCTGAGTCAATGATCTGTTGCTGCAGCTGTTTGTAGAAAGCGAGTTCTCGACAATAAGATCACGCTAGATCACCGTGTACAGGGAGATTTGTTCCCTTATTATTTCATATGACAAACTCTTGTGTGTTTACATGGTGGAAACACAAACTGTGATGATGTGAGTTTACAGTATTATAAATTCAAGGCCAACTTTGAAATCCATACGGTGTACCATGTAGACATGTTTTGTGGTTCACAAGATGATAAGAGAGTATTTAGAATATTGTTCTTTATCTTGCTCTGTTTTTAGACTTTAAACCTTTGCATATTTCTTGTAAAATTATATCGAGATTCACAGTACTGTCTATTATTCAACTTCATGGCAACGAACGGGTGGAGAAAGAAACCGTTGGAATATGGAGCAGCTTATCTATTTGTGAGATTTCATACAGTATATTTACGGTTTACCAAGATAAACCTAGCATTGTGTTGTAAAAATTGTCTTCTCGCCCACAAGGATGATTTGCACAGGTTTACACATTCATTCTGACCTTTGTTAAAAATCTAGAAGCTTATGAAGCTAATAAAACCCTTCTGAAACTCATTATGGTCTTAAAGCATCTTGGGGACTTTGATGTGATCATTTAGATGTTCTACAAGCAGTTTATTCTTGTATAGTAACCAATGTATATGAAGTGAAAATCTGAATGCATGCTGTTGGTCTTATTGTGAACAATTCATCCATGCATATGCTTTTTTTTTTGACCTCATGATGTTTAATCACAATGTCATAACTGGACCTTCCATAGAAAACAACAGACTTCTCTCTGGTGACGTATGCAGGAATTCTTCATTTAGTCCTGCCACTGCAAGCTCATGCTTAACTGCATCTACATGTCAACATCCAATCATCTGATTCTAAGCCCCTCCCAAATATTTTTTCTCTGTTTTAATAATCTGTTGAACTCATATACATTGCAATATGGAAGAAGAGGTCTGTCGCTACTTCTGCTTCATCTTGACTTTAAAACGGGTGCATAGAATCACAAGCTCTTTTACACGTTCATTAATTGTCTATTAGATATCCATTGAATCTACCACGATCTTAGCAAACCTTCCCAGTGTGATTTAGACAAGACATATATTCTTAGATCAACATCTCTTGTTGTTCCATTAATTACTGTAACATCAATGAAATGTTGTAGGTCTCAATCCTAACCCCTTAACCCTTAAATCCGAGGGCAAACAAAGGATGTTGATGCAGTAACATGGTTTTAGCTGTGTTTTGGTACATAATAGCTGGTTTCTAGCTGGTCTGAACTGTTACAATGCTCCAAATATCACCTTTACCTCCCTAATCATAATCTTATACTATAATATACTAAAATTAATAAGCAAATTCAAAATATAAATAACTATTATGATAAAATAGTTAATATAATTTTTAGTAACTGTGCCTTTTTTTTTACATGTTTCCATTTAGCTTTATTTTAATGGTAATTTGATATGCCTTTGCCATTTCTTCCATTTCTATTTAGCTTTATTTTAATTTTATTTTAATAATTTTATGCACTTTTGACATTTTAAGGTTTTTAATAGACTACATATTTCTATTAAATTTTAATTAGTGCTGTCATACCATTAATCGCATCCAAAATAAAAGTTTTTGTTTACATAATGTGTGTACTGTTTATATTTATGTATATATAAATGCACACGCATACAGTATATATTTTGAACATTTTTACATGTCTGTATTTATATTATAAATATATTTTATATATAAAAAAATGTCTGAAATATATACATGCATGTGTATGTGTTTACATATACACATAATAAATATACACAGTACACATACATATATTATGTAAACAACACCTTTTATTTTGGATGCGATTATTTTGACAGCACTCATTTTAATTTATTTCACTGCCAAGGAACTATCATTCGCTGATTTTATGTATTTATCTAATTTTTTAAATTATTTTCAATGGTCATTCTCATCTAATATTTATATGTAATTTTATTTTGGCTTTATTTCATGTTTTTATTAACAATATCAACACGGTTTAACGCCGTAATGGTCTACCAGCAAAAGGAGCAGCTAGAAAACAGCTATCAGTTTAGGAATTTGCCTGAATAAACGCTTAAACCTTTGAAATTAAAGCCACTTATTTTAAAATGCGTCTGCATGCTTTTATTTTGAAGTGCGGCTGAGACAGGAGGAGCTGCGTCTGACTTCACTCTCTCCGATCCGACTCTGTTGTTGTTGTGTCGGTGAGCGGCAAATGATTCAGCATCAATAATCTGTCTCTCTGTGGATGTGGAGATTGTTATAGATCTCCCAGCTAGACATTCACACATCGATTAGCGCTAATAAAGCGAAAATGGCGGTTCCTGCAGCCCCAAACCTGCAGCTGAACACGGCGACACAAAGCAGCCCTGTGAACTCCACAGAAAACGACATCCACATCGACGAGAGAGAGCTGGAAAACATCACAAACCACATCGAGGATGGCACCTCGCTGCCGCTGCACTCCCCGTGGACCTTCTGGCTGGATCGGTAGGCTGATGTTGGTATATTACTGTTATAAGGATTCGACTTTCTGTATCCACAAGCCTATCAACAAAGGCCCAAGATTGGTATTTCTATTTTTATAGCTAACCTTACTATTTTCAGTTTCTTAAGGAGCACAGCTCACACTAATAGATGGTTCAGGCGCCTGTATTAAGTATTTGTAAGCTTTAAGAGTGTCATAACGCAGAGCTGATATAATAACTTAGTAAAGTAGGTCGAGTCACCTGTAGGTCATGGTTGTTATTTAATATCAGATTTCATGTTCTCTGTAAATCAACAGAGTAATATGGTAAGGGTGTACCTCAAGGCTTTGTCAGGAGCCCATTTAGTTTTTGTTGGAGTTTTTAAAATATAGGGCACTGTTAGTGCAGAATAAGTTTTAAAATTGTGAAATAACCACACCTAAGTTGATTTGATTGTTCATTTGCATGCTATTTTAAAACTGATATATAACCAAAGCTATATATAATTTCACATAAGCTTCGCTTCCTTAAAATTCTCTCTGCAGTTTTTTGGCAATGATTTTCAAAGGGTTGAAGTCCTGTTTACCATCAGACTGACATTTGGTTGCCTTCATGATTGTGAAATGCTTGTGTCTCATGGCAAGATCACAAGCACTGTATTGCACTTGACATAAGACAGAGATAACACCCTTATGGTTTATGACACAGATATGGATGATGTGCCAGGCTTAGTGTAGTGCAAAAATGTCTTATTTAAAGTATAGTATACCAAAAAATCTGTCTTTATTTACTCACCCTCATGCCATTGCAAAATTATGATATTCCTTTGCCCATGGAACACAAAAGGTGAATTTCTGAAAATGTCTCGATAGCTTTTTATCACATAATATGAAGCTGCCAAGCTTCAAAATGACAAAAAGCACAGCACTTCAAGCAACCATTTGTCATTTTGAAGCTTTACAGCAACAGTTCACTTTTATTATCTTGGCCATTCTTTTGATTATATTACTAAGAAATTCACCTGTGTTCCCCAGAAGACCGAGAGAGTCAGATTTGGAATGACATGAGGGCGAGTAAATGATGACACAATTTTTATTTTTAATGAATTATTCTTTTGAAATCTATTTATTAGTGTGCATTTTGTAATTCTTTTTAATTCTTTATATCTTCAAGGTCATTACCGGGAACAACGGCAGCAGAGTGTGAATCAAATCTCAAAAAGATATACACCGTCCACACTGTACAGGTAGGTGTTACGATTAGAAGTCATTTTGTAATTGTAATTTTATATGTTTTGCATGACCAAAACTAGTCCTTTGATATATTAATCAAGATGTGGTGAAGTTTCTGTTTTTGTTTCATTTTAATTGAGATGTATGCAAATTTGGCAAGCCCAAATTTGACAGAACCTAATAACTGATGATTATTATGTTCAATATTGTGCTTGATCATCTTTCCAATTCATTAGCGCTTCCATTTAGATTTGTATATGACTTAAAATAAAATTAGGCACTAAAATATTATAATGGACCGTAATGGTGTCTAATAGTTTTGTAAACCAGCAGAAAAAAGGTTACTGTTGCAGTTGGGAAAAATATTGTTGCTGATATATTATGCATCACCTATTTTTCATAACATAAAGAGTTTCTGGAGTGTGTACAACAACATCCCTACTGTGTCCTCCCTCCCTCTGAGGTGTAGCTACCACTTAATGCGAGGAGAAAGAAGACCACTATGGTGAGTCTTCGGCCAGTTCACAATAAAAGTTTTTTCTTTTTGTTAAAAGAAATTAATACTTGTTATCAGCAACAATGCATTGAATTGATCAAAAGCGGCATTTGTTGCAAAACTTCTGTTTCAAATGAATGCTGCTCTTTTGGTCTTGAGCAGCAAATCTCAAGAAGGATTCTGAAGGATCATGTGACACTGACGACTGGAGTAATGATGCTGAAAATTCAGCTTTGCATCACATGAATAAATTACATTTTAAAATATATTAAACAGTTATTTTAAATTGTAATAATATTTCATAATTTCACGGATTTTACTGTGCTTCTGATCAAATAAATGCAGCCTTTGTGAGCATAAGACACTTCCTTTAAAAGCTAAATCTTATGACCACAAATTTTATTAACTGGAATGCATATCTGGCCTTAGCTTGGGAAATGCCTTTTGGGACAATTTATATAAACCATTTGGTTTAAAAATATTTTTTTCTGTCTATACAGGGAAGAGGAAAGCAATGCCAAGGGAGGTGTTTGGAAAATGAAAGCGCCAAAGGAGAGCACAGTAAGTCTGCTACACTTCGACTTGTAGACTGACTGCATAATGTAAATATGTTAAATACACAAATTGAGCATTTTCCCCATACATTCTGGTGTGTGTTATCACTGCCAAAATATAATTTGTCCATATGCTTTTTTTCTACCAGTCAGCTGTGTGGAAGGAGCTGCTATTGGCTACAATTGGTGAACAGTTCACAGATTACTGTGCATCAGGTGAGTGCTGAAATATGTTTAATTAAATTATGTATTTTACTGATAACATTTAAATTCAATATTTTTTTGTCTTTTAGAGGATGAGGTGGTAGGAGTAAGTGTCAGTGTGAGAGAACGAGAAGATGTGGTTCAGGTCTGGAATGGAAATGCCTCTTTTGCCAATGAGGCAAATGTTTTAGGAAGGATCTATGAACTTCTTCCACAGATATCTTTTAAAGCAGTATTTTATAAACGTAAGTGTCAGCGGTTTACATTCTTCTCGCTGCATGCCACACTGTCCATGCCGAGAGCTCACTGTTTATTGTTGTAACAATAGTTGCGTGAGAACTCCTATGAAACCCTAATGGCTTGATACAATGTTATACATTTTTCTATTAAATTAATTGTATTTATAGTAGTGCTGTCAACCGATTAATCGCGATTAATCACATACAAAATAAAAGTTTTGTTTGCATAATATATGAGTGTGTACTGTGTATATTTAATATGTATATATAAATACACACACATGCATGTATATATTTCAGAAAAATAGGTTATGTTTATATATTAATTATATATATTTATAATATAAATTATATGAATATAATTATAGACATGTAAATACATGTAAATATTTTCCAAATATATACTGTATGTGTGTGTATTTATATATACATAATAAATATACACAGAACACACACATATATTATGCAAACAAAACTTTTATTTTGTATGTGATTAATCGCGATTAATCGGTTGACAGCACTAATTTATAGATTTGGTTAAGTTAATTAACACATAAGTGCAAAAACATCATAGAATTGTTTTTTTTGTTTTTTCAGCACACGAGGAGCACCATGCATTTGAAGGCGGTCGCTCAAGACATTAGCAAGCTTTGCACATTCACCACAGTTTTCCCAGTTTTTGGACTGATCGTAGAAAATGGACTGAAAACGGAAAAAGAATCCCTCCTGGGCGAACAGAACTCTTGGGTTTTGCGGTTGTTTCATATCACATAGGGAATGTTACAGCCCTGTTTTTAAGTTATAAGTGTTGCAGATGATCCCTCCATGCTTTTCGTAAGGAGTTTTCTCATAACAGATATTTAGGCAATATCAATAAAGCTCACATATACAGTAGCACATATAAATCATCACGACAGAGCAATGTTGCCAATTGTCATCATGTTTTAGAAAATCCATTAGGATCAAACTCTTTAGGGCTGTTTTTCCTTAGACACACATTAGGCATATCCTCAGACTAAAAAAAGGTCTAAGGCTAATCTTAATCTGCTTCTGGGAACTCTTTTATGCAAAAGTATTGCACATTTGTCTTTGGAAAAAAACTCTTTGGCTTGGAGGTTATTACTGATTTCAGAGCAAATGTAAGTGGGTGTAACAGCTTTGGTTATAACTGTAAGTATACAGAAAAAATGTATATGCAATTCCACATTTTCACCCTAAACTTGATATTTAAGTAAATTTAAATAATCCTGTATTAATCACATGAGGGTAAATTCTTGCATCTTGCAAACTGCTTTGCTTTTATGTTTTAAAAAACTGTATTTAGACCTCCTGTAGTATTTTATGTAAATGAAAGCTGTTTTAGAATGGCGTCATAGCACTGTTGAACTTCTCTTTTCTTTTTTGGTTACTGCCTTGTGGTTGATATCCTGCATTTTGTTCTATGTGTTGCTGTAGGCGCTTAGTGTCTCGTCTTTGTCACAATAGTCCAAATGCTTAATATTTTCATTGTCTGCAATCATTAAGTCTATTTTTACTTATGCATTTGCTTCTAACTGCCTTTTTATTCACTATAATCACACTGTGGCTTGTTTCAGAGTGCTTATCGTTGTAGTTTGTTTTATTGTGTTTGGATGGATGCTTATGTTGGACAACTTGTGAGTTGAGGGGAGCTAGTGTAGATATTTTCAAATTATGAAACTGAAAATGACTTGTGTAATCATCAGAGCATACATTTTTTCGTTTTTCAGTACCAAAGAGATTTCCTTTCTGATTTCCTGTATTATAAGTCATCATCGTCTGTGATCTGCACGTGTCTGCGTCCTTCTGATCTCGCTTAGAGAGTTAAAACCGTGTTTCTCACATTCGTCTTTACTGATGTCTTTTCCACTTTATTTAGGTTTGTCAAATCAGAAACTTCAAGCCCAAAAAGACCTGCATCATGAACCAGGTCCCTTAATGCACTAAAAAGCACAATTATGATTGTGTCCTTCATGTGGGCAGGGATGTGCAAAATATCCTGTACATACAGCTGACCTTTCATATTTCAGCCTTTTCCTACCCATCATTGATCCCTCAATGAGATGCGAGTACTGACATGGATTTTTTAGTTTATTTTTTGGAGCATTTTTGTCGGTTTTCCAGGCTCCCAATCAGGATCTGAAACCTCAAACTGATTGTCAATCTTCTGGAATGGTGCCTTGTGTTCTCCCAGGGTTTCACTCACAGAATGTTTTGTTTATCTCTATGTATTTAATCAGTTATGTTATTTTTTTCCTTTCTTTTGCTTATAGGTTTTGAAATATTGAATAAACACAAAGCAGAATTCGAAATATGACTACTGCACTTATTTCAAGAAAAAATGTAGTGTCTTTCATTTCAAATACATGCATTTACGATGTATTAAATACTAATGTAGTAACCACTAGGTGGCGCTGCACACCCTTTAAACGCATTTTAAATGTCTACACTTGTCTGCATCTCCAATACCTCCTATTTAATTCACATTTCACCAGATTAGCACCACATATCAGTCCCGCTAGTTCGTGTTTATATGTTATTGATTAATGCCTCATGGAATGAATCATATCCAGTCTAGTGCGCAACATTATTTATTCCTCGCTTCTTGAGCGACGCGACGCTACAGCCCTCAGCAGGTGGACGTGACGTCACGCCACAACAGCTACTCTGCTCTCAAACTCACCTCAAAAACTCGGTTTTGACACGGCTCACACGCTACATTTACCTAATGAGTCTTGTTTATCGTTTATAATTCGACGCTCGCTGTAAACGGTCCCGTATACGTGCAAAATCCAGGCGCGTGGTCCGTAAAGTAGTCCTTGGGACGCGCACTGCGGAAGAATACACTTGTTTACATTGTGCAGCACGCGGCGGTGTGGCGGCCAGCGCGCGGCTGCGCGAGCTTCATGGGAGACCGACACACTGCGCTTTCCAGCTCGCAAAAGTTCGTTCCAGGGTCGCTGTTAAAGTTTTCATTTCTGTCCGTTGAGAAACCACTTCATCCCCGGTAAGTTTATTCTTCTTATCAAGTTTCCTTCACTGTGTTTATTCGTGATTTACATTGCGAGGTTGATTTGCTAGTTATTAGCCTTATCAGAACTAACGGCAGCGCTGGGGAGCAGCTAATTCAAAGCTCTCCACACTTTTATCGCCATCTATTTAGTGTTTTATATCAGGTAATTTACATTGAACAAAGTCGGTGGCTTTCGTTACACTCAGTAATTGTCGCAGCATCCCATTTAAACCCCTTATGGGAGCGTTAGCTGGCTAACATGTGCCTTTGGTTCAGTTCATGTGGAGAACAAAAACAGCCCGAGTAACTTCAGTTCAAGACACTGCACGCAGTCGGTCGTAAATCACATCTAACCTCTAAATCCCCACAGTTTATTATTATTATTATTATTATTATTAAACTGTTACGATTACTCAATAAATATTAACAACACCGCATGTACTAAAAGATACATGAATACAATCTACATTATTGGAGTTGATCATGCGAAATATATATACACATACATATTTTTTTTTATCTTTGGAAGTTAATCAAGTAACTTACAATTTTCCGTTACACAATCATTATACATTTAGTCTTAACATAAAAATGTAGCAATTTGTTTAAATCAGCTATTTTCTTTTTGAACGTATAATCTTTACCCATTTACTTTTTTTTTTTTTTTTGCTCCACACTATAATTATGCAGCCTGTATTACAATGTTTGTCAGTGGGCATTAGTCAAATCTCATTCAATTGAGTGTTAATCCTAACTGGGTGGTTTGATTTTGGTCGGCAGGTTTAAACATGGACTCACATGCATCCTCTCATAGAGGCGTGTTACTTTGGTTGTGTCTCATAATTGAGTGAAGTATCTACCTAGACTTCTTTTAGGGTACCTATAATGCCAAGAACTGCTGCCTAGGTAGGTTGGTAGATCTCTGTTTTCCTGTATTTTTAGTCTACTTGGTTTGCCGAGTTTCATAATTCTTCATGAGCGTACCAAAGAGTTAAAAAAAGTTCTCCTTCAGTTTCATTGTTTGATTTTGAAGTTGTTGAAACTACAACAAACACAAAAAAGCTACGCCCCTTCACAGGTTTCATTTCTCCTTTTTGCCTCCGAGCGTTTCCAATTCAGTTAATCATTTGTTGCAGCTCTTTACAGGCATCCCAGTCTCTTTTTTTTTTTTTTTTTACTTCAGTTGTCTGTTCTTAAACCAGGTGTTACCTGCCTTTAGGATCTGGTTCCCTCACTCTATGGGCCATTGTGAAGATCTGTCCATTCAGCACAACTGGAAAACAATTTCAGTAGATTGTTAAAGAGGATTTCGTTTGTTAGTACAGAGGGTTCTCGAATTATTTTTTATGCCGAAGTTACACCTAAAATATTTACCTGAAGTACCCCTCTGAGATTTTAAATTAATATTTAATGACACATTTGCATGTCCACACTTTTCTGATGTCGGTTAATAGTCACATGATATGCAAGTAAACAGATAAACTATTATATTTTCTTTAGTAACTTTAATTTAGAGATGTGCTGTCTAGATATGTATATCTGAAAAAAAAACTTTAATAAAGTAATTCAATGTATAATACAACTATGTATGAATGAAATATAAACTGATTTTTATTACAGCTACAAAAAGTTTTCAGTCAAGGTTTTTGGTCACAATCTCTACAGTTTGTTTGAGAAGTAGATTGTGGATGTCTTCAAGATTGATCATGAATCATGATACTAATTTGTCAGTTCGCCCACACTTACTTGGGTTCAGTCTTTACAACTAAGCTAAACAAGCTAACACCACAAGTTACTATACAAATATTTGTCTTATTCACTTTAAGATGTTCAAACTCTCAAGCTTTTAACATGTCAAATCTTCAAGCTTTTACTGTGGTTTTTTATTGGCATGTTGTAAACGTCTGGCCACAAAAATGTTGGCAGTTCTGCTTTTGTGAATTTATAAAAAGTAAAGTGAATCTAGTGCACATTGATTTTCCAAATGCGTTCCCATTTCCAGCTCTGAAAATATGGTATTATGAGCTGCACACGTACAAATGAACACAGTGCCAAGCTTCATTCTGAAACTTCTACGTCAATTAATAAAACACTATGATAGAATTTTTATTTTTGGGTGAACTATTCCTTTAACGTTAATAAAACAACAAAACGCAAAGAGAAAAATCACCCACTACTCTTGACTGAAAAACTTTAATACAGTTGCTTTAGGAATCAGTCTATAGATTTTTTTTCTGTTTTTTTATTTTTATATTTGTTCATTCAATTTCTTGAATGCTCCTGCTAAATGCACCTATTGTACCTGAAAGTAAAGCACTGTTTGTTTTATTTGTATATTATGTGTATTTGTATGTGTATCTTTGTTCTTATTTTTTAATAAGAAAGATAAAATAATGACTGATTTTTTTTTTTTTTTTTTTTTTTGTTACCTTGAAAGGCTGTGTCTTTATAATAGGGGGATTAGTTTGGCTGTAATGCTCAGACAACTTGCAAAATAGTAAAACCAACATGACAAAGAATCGTGATAAAATCGTGAATCGTGATATGATATTTTTTCCATATCGCCCACCTCTACGTGCAGCCCTAGATTGAATTAATATTAACTTCCAACTCATGAACCCCCCCTTTGGTAAACCCTGCATTACTGCATTCTTCTTTCAGATCTTACTCCTTCAGGCATTTTTCTGTATCCTGGAGCTTCGTCATATTGTTAACAAACCTGTGATGGCCTGTCTTTTTTCACAACTGCATTATTGATAAAGAGTTATTGTCCCTTAAACAGTGTAAAGCCTGTTTCTCTCTGTCACTTTTATATCTGACTGAATAATGCGACGATTGACAGATTTTGTCTTGCTTGTGTAATAACAGCTTTAATGACTTGCGCAAAAGTTATGCCTTATTTCTTAATGACATAACGTCCCCCACCTCCTGCTACACCGTGAATAAGATGGTCAGGAACCGGTAATGTCACTGTCATAATCCGATTAATGATTTACAGTTTTCTTGGCATGTCTAGATAAACACCTTTATGGCATATCATACTCAGACGTCCTGCTGTGATGGCCGACTGCCTAATAAACAACAGTCTAGTACATAAATTGCTATATTGCACTCTTGAGACGAATGATGTGATAGTTGAAGGGAGTGCCACAAGCATGAGAGAATGTAGGAGTAAGTGTAATGCGGTTTGTTCTTTCCGAGGAAGCGGCACGTGTGGCGTTCCTAGGCGTGGATGTGTAGATGAACGTGACAGATATTTCCTTTTTAGGTGGGAGTTTTAGATTCTGTTTCCCCTTTCTTATGTTCTGGCTTCTCCAAGGGTTTCCCCTCAGGTGAAGGGGTTTCAAATGAGTGCACTAACACTGAGCAAACTTTGTTGTGGTGAGGAAGCGTAATGGCTGGTTGCTTGGTGGACAAGGTGTCAGGTTTGTTCTTGGTTAGTGCTATTCAGTCACAACCTTTTCCTGTTAACATTTGGCATATTATTTATTGAGTCAATAAGCCTAGTCCTCTGTGTGGGTTCATTTTTGAAGTAAACGAAACTAATAGCTCATAATGTGTGTGCATAGTAATCAGTTTCTGGTAAATAAGCACGTTTACTTTGTGCACTGTGAGGGTGTTGCTGAAGAGTTGTGAAAGAATTGCTTGTCACACCATGCTGTCTATTGGTGTAATCTATATGGAAATGGGGATAATTCTGCTGCCCTATCTCAACTGACTCGCACACCTATTCAAATCTTCCGGAACAGTAAAGTGTGGTTGTGCTATCTGTGTGCCATCCTGGAGAGTTTGAAGCACGTGCTTCATATAAGCATATTTATTAAAATAATTTTTTTGCTTGTGGTTAACGTTGGCTAATTGCAAATACTGTAGGTTGCATTTTTAGCAAGTCTCAAAATGATTATAATTTTCTTCATAATGTTGATGCCTAAATTCAATTGTATCATTAAATGAGTTTAGTTGTTCAGTCTTTAAGTTTTTATATAAGCTACTGTTCCAAAATTTGTGAACGGTCAGATTTTTATTTTGTTTTTGAATGGTGTCTTGTGCTCACCAAGGCTGCAGTTGTTTGATCCAAAGTATAATAAAACATTATTTGTAACACTATAAATGGTTTTACCATCACTTTTGATTAATTTAATTTAATATTTGCTGAAAAGTATTAAATTCTTAAAAAAAAAAAAATGGTTATAGGCCATAATATGAAATAATTATTGGCTTATTTGTTATTGGCCAGAGTTTTCATATTTGTAATATTGTTCATTCTTGGGTGTCCTGGAGGATTTGTTCTTGAATGCTGTTGTTCAGAAATCAAGCAGAGGTCTCCTTATGCACAGTTTGTCTATTAAGGCATTTTCTTATAAAATTGAAAAAAAGCAAATTTAAAAAAAAAAAAAAAAAGCAATACAATGTATTAAAAGATAAAATCACCAAAGTACTGTCCTTTATGTCCGTCAGAGGGAAAAAAAAGTTTCAGTCTTGACTTTTATTTGTAATCTGCACACTGTTAATGAAGTTTAAAAAGTTTGAATGAACTCAAAGTCTAATGTTTGACAAGCCTTAATCACCCCCATGTTCAGTCTCTATGTGGAAACCACATCATTTCCATCTCAGTAAAGTGTATTTACATAGTAGTACACCTGAATGAAAAGCAGGCACTATAGCAAACTGCTCTCTGTACTAAGCCTGTCACACATTTTCAAGATAATATTGTCTGGCCCTGCAATTGAACTGATGCAGCCTGCCTATCTTTTCCTTGGCTTGTATCTGTGCAGTGTGGTTTTGTGTATCTGCGTAATTTGTCATGTGTTCGTAGCCAAGCTATGAAATGTGATATTCTATGAGGGCTGCCTCTTCCATTATCTCAGAAACCTCTCTAAAAATAGATCCATGCATCCAGACACCATGCTATAGCCTACTACAAAGTGCCATTAGTCCCTTCTTTCTGCCAACTGCTCCCAACAGCCTCGTCTGGCTTTCAGAACCTGGTTGAATGAACTCATGCTGCTGATTTTTAGCTGTCTGCACGTTCAATAATCATTCTTAGACAGGTCCAGCAGTATTAAAGTGCCTTGAATGAAGTGAGACTGTTGTACACAATTGCCATAAACCACAACTCTCATGAGTGTTAGAATTTAGCCTTCAAAAATAAGTCTGTACAGGTTACAGGTAAATGATTGATTGCTTCATAAACTTCATGGAATATGGATGTAATGTGAAACACTCTTCAGTAGTTTCTGCTAGCAGGCACCTGCTTGAGTCATCTTGTATGTTTTTTACTTGCTTGTCTTAAAGTGACAGTTCAACCAAAACTATATTTTGTCATCACTTATTCACACTCATGTTGTTCCAAAACCAGTATAACTGTTTTTTATTTTAACAGTGAAGCACAAAAGAAGATATTTGAAGAACCTGTTTTTGTTCATACAACAAAAGTCAGTGAAGGTTAAAGGGGTCCAAAACAACACTAGACCCTACTATTATTATTGGTTGGAGGGGGACAAAAAGATACTTCTTTAAAATCACTTCTTTGGGGTGCACCAGTTTTGTTATGACATGACGGAGAGCAAATGCTAACAAAATTTTCATTTTTGTGAGGACTATCCCATTAAGTAGTGATTGGCCTATTTTTTTTTTTTTTGCTGAAACCAAAATGAAGGTTTCCATTTAACCAAAAAGCGAAACAAAAAATAAAGTTTCAGTAATTACATCTGGGTAATTGGGTACTTAATTGGGTACTCAGGTAATAAATGAAGCCGGTTGTAGTAAAGTTTAGGAAAGAGACACATTTTTAATATTTCAGATTTTGCATATTGCTAGGACAGTTGACAGAATTGTGCCAGTGATAAATCTGTGTCAAAAGTTTATTATTTGTGTGTTTTTAAGCCTTGCCAATTTAAACATTCAAGCAGTTTTAAAGCATGAAATGGACACAGGCAGTCAAAACATGTCATCAGAATAGTTGTCACTATTTCAGCCAGTGATTTCTGCCCTCCAACACTTCATCACTTAGTCATAGAGTTCTCAACCTCTGGGAATCCAACATCATTGCAGAGCTGCGAACTATCATCTTCTCCAAAAAACAGGTTGTTGCTGGCAGGATATGTAAGTGCAAGTTTAAATGCATTGCTGTTTACAAAGATCTGTGAAATAATGATATTTGAGGAGAGAATTTGTAAAGATTGTGTAAAGACTTGTGCCCTGTGAAGTTTGTTACTTTCTACATTTACATTTACATTTATTCATTTAGCTGACGCTTTTATCCAAAGCGACTTACAATTGCTATATATGTCAGAGGTCGCACGCCTCTGGAGCAACTAGGGGTTAAGTGTCTTGCTCAGGAACACATTGGTGTCTCACAGTGGATTCGAACCCGGGTCTCTCACACCAAAGGCATGTGTCTTATCCACTGCTCCATCACCATCACCACTTTCTATAGTGTTTATTTCCATTTATTCAGAGCATGTAGCAGTTAATATAACAGTCCAGTCAGTAAGATGTGTGGTGTCAGTCATGCCTCATCTGATGGAAGAAGTAAAAATATCATATTGTGTATTATTAGCCGAATGTATTTAACTAGCCAAACATTATTCCTTTCCCTGTACTCTTTATCCAACATCTTCCTGTAATAGGAGGAGCTCTCTTTCCTCCACACATTGCTCCCCTTTTTAAAATATTTATTTATCTAGTGATTCGTTCCTAGACTGCGCACAAGGTGTTTTTTAAAATCTGACTTGTTTCATGTTCAGTGTAAATCTCTGTAACAGAATAGCCTGAGGCTGCTATTGATGAACTGGTTTTTATTTTTCCATAGCTGAGGTGAAAAACGCACAGGTACGTGCTATTATGGAGAATTAATAGGTAGACTGAGTCTGATGAATATGTTTTCTTTACTTGGTCTAGTGAATTTATTAATATGCGATCAATACCTAGAAGTAAACAACATTAGACAAGCCATGCCTGGGCATATTAATTGTCCAGTTGAATGTTCAGTTGCATTATGGGTGATAAACCCCACCATCCTCAGACCTAGTCATAATTACACAAGTCTTTGTTGATGTTCTTGCTAATTTTATTACTCTAACTCAGTTTAAGAGCCACGTCTTGATGCTGCATCACATTAAGCACCTTTAGATCTCGAGTGTGCTTTTATGACTTTGCTTTCCTCCTTCTTTGTGTTATGTATCAATATCTCCTCATTGAGACTTCAAAGGCATTCCTTCAGGTTGGTGTATGTTTTTCCTTCCTGACAGTTGAAGTCCTCAGAGGCTTCACCTCTCCCCGAAAATCCTCATGTTTGTGTTGCTTGTCGGCTAAAGTTTGTGTCTATGGGAAAATGAGGCATTAGGGATGCAGAGAAACGTTCATGAGATGAAGGCCTATCATCTGTGCAAATAGAACGATGCCAGTGTATGTCAAATAAACACACACAAAACATTCTTCAGCAGTTACACTGTTGACGAGCTTTTGTTTCCTTTCATGTTTCTGAAAATGTAAGAACGTGTAACCCAAACAAACTTGCATTAGCGTTTCTTTTAAACAGTCAAACAGGCAAATACTGGTTCAGATTGGCATTTTGTAGTTGTTTCTAACACATCTATTTACAGCAAACATGACTGGTGTCAGCCTATGACAGAATGACACGCTGTAACTCACAGATTTGTGCATGATTCATATGTAGGCCTGTTTTTTTCCCCCACATTTGTGGACAGGTTGCATTACAGTGTAATGCTCTATGTACGCAGTGTATGTTTTAGTACATATTTGTCATGTTTTTCATGCGCACAAATGTTTTCTCAGTTGTTGGGTATTTGTGCAATCTATGTTGATGCAGTTTCGCTCCAGATTTCCTCCTCTGTACCATTTTATCCTTGCTCGCATTTTCTGCAAGTGCACATTTTTTATTATATAAACAGACAGTATTTCTGGTCCTGGATGCTGATTGGTCAATTCAGCGTTCAACCATGACGTGAAACATCTGTTCACCTAGCTGTTGTCGTTGTGTAGCATCCATAGACGCCAACTTATTGCCATGGAAGGATGGCACTTAATGAACTGATCATGATGAAATGGAAGTAATAGCAGGTCTTTTATTCCATATTGTGATCTGAGTGAAATGGTTTGGCGAAAATTAAAAAAATGTTAGGGCGGGTGCTTGGTTGATTTTCATGCGAGCTTTCAGTCAGTTGTAAGAAAAGGGCGAGTTTTATGAGAACTCGATTGGAGAGGTTTACCCATTCCATGTTTGGTCCATATCTTCCTTGCTAATTTTTTCATGGACTTCAACAGCATGTATACATCCCCACACCAATCTAAAATGTTGTCCTTCGTTCTCAGTGAAAGTACAACTCGGTGTCTCTGCCAGCTGAAACAGGCTATTGCTGTGTTTGCAGCACTAAATAACAAGCACTCAAATCCCACGAGCTCTGTTCTGGTTCACATTCATGTCAGGAGAGGGGTTGCTTGTTTGTCTAGAGATTTTCTTCGCTGTTTACTCTAGCTGTGTTGCTTTTCGAGCCGTTCCCCCACCCTTCTCAGCTGTTTACATAAGGCCCTCCCTGTGTATTATGGCACCTGCCAGATCTGCAGATTGTACCACCTGGTTAATGTTAAATTGCTCCAGAAGGAAGATGTGTTTGTTAATAAACACCAAACCAAGGGCCCCAGTGTTTACTGTAGTCATGGTGGCAATCAGTTATTTAACAAATATCGGCCCCTGCTTCCTCGTGTTGGGAGAGTGTTTAACTATGTAAGAACTAGAGAAACTGTTCAGCCAGACAAGGGAGAGCTATATGAAGCGCCTAGGACTTAAAAATTAGTTTTATGAAGTTAAGATCTATATTCTTATATAACTCTTGAGATTTCGTATGACCAGTTAATCTTTAAACAAGTGGTTTCTTGCCATCATGAGGATGGGATAAAAAGAGAACTGTAAACATGTCATCGTTTTTCAACTGTACACACAGCCCACACAGCTGTATTGTCTTAAATGGTTTATTTTAAGCTTCGTGGAAGGCAGGCAGACAGGTTATACCAATATTCATAAGAACCTGCCTCTTAAAATTGTGTTTTCTGAAACAGGCATGCTTCATCTTTTTGTTTTTTGTTTTTCAGTATTTGCTGAGAAAGCACTTAAAAACATTATTCAAAGACAAAAAGCAGCTTTAGAATGCTATATTGTCAAATATTTGTTGTAACTATATTATTTGTTTTATTGTTATATAGGGCTGAAACGACTAATTGAGATTAATCCCATTCAAAATAATTGTTTATATTCTATGTGTGTACTGTGTATATTTATTATGAATGTATAAATACACGTGTATCTATTAAGAAAAAAAGATTTTATGATTTGTTATATATATATATATATATATATATATATATATATATATATATATATATATATATATATATATATATATATATATATATATATATATATATATACATACATACATACATACATACATACATACATACATACATACATACACACACATACATAGATACATACATACATACATACATACACATACACACACATACATAGATACATACATACATAGATACATACACACACCTAAAGGATTATTAGGAACACCTGTTCAATTTCTCATTAATGCAATTATCTAATCAACCAATCACATGGCAGTTGCTTCAATGCATTTAGGGGTGTGGTCCTGGTCAAGACAATCTCCTAAACTCCAAACTAAATGTCAGAATGGGAAAGAAAGGTGATTTAAGCAATTTTGAGCGTGGCATGGTTGTTGGTGCCAGACGGACCGGTCTGAGTATTTCACAATCTGCTCAGTTACTGGGATTTTCACGCACAACCATTTCTAGGGTTTACAAAGAATGGTGTGAAAAGGGAAAGACATCCAGTATGCGGCAGTCCTGTGGGCGAAAATGCCTTGTTGATGCTAGAGGTCAGAGGAGAATGGGCCGACTGATTCAAGCTGATAGAAGAGCAACTTTGACTGAAATAACCACTCGTTACAACCGAGGTATGCAGCAAAGCATTTGTGAAGCCACAACATGCACAACCTTGAGGCGGATGGGCTACAACAGCAGAAGACCCCACCGGGTACCACTCATCTCCACTACAAATAGGAAAAAGAGGCTACAATTTGCACAAGCTCACCAAAATTGGACGGTTGAAGACTGGAAAAATGTTGCCTGGTCTGATGAGTCTCGATTTCTGTTGAGACATTCAGATGGTAGAGTCAGAATTTGGCGTAAACCGAATGAGAACATGGATCCATCATGCCTTGTTACCACTGTGCAGGCTGGTGGTGGTGGTGCAATGGTGTGGGGGATGTTTTCTTGGCACACTTTAGGCCCCTTAGTGCCAATTGGCCATTGTTTCTGACCATGTCCATCCCTTTATGACCACCATGTACCCATCCTCTGATGCTACTTCCAGCAGGATAATGCACCATGTCACAAAGCACGAATCATTTCAAATTGGTTTCTTGAACATGACAATGAGTTCACTGTACTAAAATGGCCCCCACAGTCATCAGATCTCAACCCAATAGAGCATCTTTGGGATGTGGTGGAACGGGAGCTTCGTGCCCTGGATGTGCATCCCACAAATCTCCATCAACTGCAAGATCCTATCAATATGGGCCAACATTTCTAAAGAATGCTTTCAGCACCTTGTTGAATCAATGCCACGTAGAATTAAGGCAGTTCTGAAGGCGAAAGGGGGTCAAACACAGTATTAGTATGGTGTTCCTAATAATCCTTTAGGTGAGTGTGTATATGTGTGTATATGTATATATGTATGTATGTATATATGTATATATGTATATATATATATATATATATATATATATATATATATATATATATATATATATATATATATATATATATATATATATATATATATATATATATATATTAGGGATGCACAATATTTATCAGACCGATAAATTATCGACCGATATGAGAGAAAATGACGTCATTTTTATTGCTCCGATAAAGTATGCTTGCTGGTAAATCAATCAATCTGTCTGATTTATCTGAGATTCATCTTCTTTCCGAGTGCAAGTGATTGCAGCTTTAAACTGCAGTGACTGTCAGCATGTGTTGTGCTCATTACGTCATCATTTGCGAACATGTCTTCGCCGGTCTGGAAGTTTTTCTCGGAGGCAGAGGAGGACAATGCCATTGCTATTTCCAACGCTTGTTCAGCAAGGATTCCGAAAGGAGGAAAAAAGGCATCAAGTAGGGTTGTGACAGTGAGGAAATTTTCCCACTGGTTAATCGACGTGTGTCAACACCTTACCGGTATCACCTCGGTGGATGGGGGGTGGACGTCGTTTGAGTCTTCTCTCTTTTCCTCGCTTTCCTTCGGTTTTAAATAGCTTGTAAGCTCTGTGCGCGTTTTATTTTCCCTTTCAAATTAGTGGCAATTTGGCGTCAAGCAGTTGTTTGTTTTTAGTTCGCTTGAGTTTTCTCACTTTCCTTTGCTTAAATAGCTTGTAAAAGCACCGTGCGTATTTTTTCACTTTTAAATTAGCGGCAATTCGGCATCAAACAACAAAATACAACAGAACATATAGCTAACTTTTATTAACAAAACGAATAAAAATGCACCATGCTATATGCCTAATATAAAATAACAGATAACTTACAAATTTTAAATATGCATGGTAGGCCTATACAAAACTGAAAGTCAGTAAAGACTGAGGAACAAATAATTATAAAACGTTTATTAGTGAGATGGAAAGTTTTGAGGCACGGACTGCATACACCTTGATGTAAAATAATGGGAAAAATATCACAGTTTAAATAAAATAAAAATCAGCAAATACTGTGGAACCAAATAGGCTAAATGAGAAACGAATGTTTAGAAAATAAATAAATAAATAGACCTTCCAATATCACCTTAGATAAATGGCAGGTTAACAGGCTTTTCAAAATCCAAAAATATTTTTAAAACAGGCGCTTTTACATTTCGTTTTGAAACTCTTCTGCCATCGTCTTGTCTTTTTCACCTCACTCTTGTCAGTCAGCTCGACTCTCTCCTCAGGTGATAAATGAAATCTGATCTGTGATGCGCGACTGTCGTTCGTTCACAAAAATGAACTGAAATACATGCCTTACAGACATGACAAATATATCTAAAGAAAGCTTTAAATTGCTACTTAACGAAATAAATAAAAATGAAAACAAATACTATTTAATACAATCGTTATCCGTGAAGATTTACTTAAAAGCGCGTCTAACGAGGAGATGGCGAATCCTTACTATTTCCCCCGGACACATTCATGGTAATTACTTTTGCTGTGGCTTTTGCTTTATTGTATTTGAAGGCAGAACTCTTCAGCAGTGCTGACAGCTCGCTGCTGCGGCGGGACACTAAACACCGTCGAGTCGCTCTTGACAGTCGCGGCAGCACGGACTCATGTTGTTTCCACCAGCGCAGCAATTTTTTTTTCATCAATAATTGATGGATGTCTAAAATATAAAGATAAGGAGAAGCCTAAAACAGGCCCGAGGCCTGGCCCGCGTCTGAACTATGACGTGAATATTGGCCCGAAGCCCGGCCCTAGGGGACATAAGACACAAAAGTAGGAGCCCGACTTTAAATTAAATTTAAAATAATAATAATAATAATAATTGGGGGCTAAAAGTGTGTTGTAATGCAAGCGTTACTGAACATGTACAGAGTAAAATATTACTGAAAATTGATTAGTAATGCCTTACACTACTGCGTTACAGCAAAAAGTAATGCATTACTTTTATAACGCCTTACTCCCAACACTGCTTAAAGACTATATAACTTTCTCATCCTCGTGCACTAAAAACGTTGAATAGATGCATTTCTTTATGCATGAAATATTTGAATATAAATTTGTTAATGAGTTGTTAATTGCAGATAAACCATAGTTCTGTCATAATTCTGCTAAACCATTTCTGTTACAAAGTATTGTGGTGCCCTACACAAAAAATAAAAAACATTTGAAGAGTCAGGACTGATGTTTGCTATAGTTAGGCCAGAGCTACTAAAATATCAGTTTAATCAGTGAATCTTAGATTTTGTATTCTCCTGGGTGCACAAACTGCAGATTATATGAAAATTATAATATAAAAATATGAACTTATCGGTATCGGCCATGAGAAGGACTTAATTATCGGTATCGGTTAAAATGTTACATATCGTGCATCCCTAATATATATACATACATATATATACACACACACACACACACACATATGTTGTTTTTTGTGGTTTATGGGGACTCTCCATAGGCTTAATGGTTTTTATACTGAACAAACTGTGTGTGCTATTGCCCTACACCAACCCTACACCTAAACTTAGCCCTCACAGGAGACTTTGTGCACTTTTAGATTTTCAAAAAAAACACCATTTAGTATGTTTTTTTTTTAAGCCTTTTGAATTACGGGGACATAGGCAGTGTCCTCATAAACCACCTTCATATTGTAATGCGTCATATTTTAATACCTCTGTCATACCCATGTCATTATACAAATGTGTGTCCTCATAAAACCACATAAACATGCGCACACACACACACACACAGTGGTGTGAAAAAGTGTTGGCCCCCTTCCTGATTTTTTATTTTATTGCATGTTTATCACACTTTGTTTCAGATCATCAAACAAATTTAAATATTAATCAAAGATAACACAAGTAAACACAACATGCAGTTTTTAAATGAAGGTTTTTTATGAAGGGAAAACAAAATCCAAACCCACATGACCCTGTGTGAAAAAGTGTTTGCCCCCCCCCCCCCCCCCCCGCCCCCCTGTTAAAACATAAACGTAACTGTGGTTTATCACACCTGAGTTCAGTTTCTCTAGCCACACCCAGGCCTGATTACTGCCACACCTGTAAATAGGACCTTAAATAGGACCTGCCTGACAAAGTGAAGTAGATCAAAAGATCCTCAAAAGCTTCGCATCATGTTGAGATCCAAAGAAATTCAGGAACAAATGAGAAAGTAATTGAGATCTATCAGTCTGGAAAAGGTTATAAAGCCATTTCTAAAGCTTTGGGACTCCAGCGAACCACAGTGAGAGCCATTATCCACAAATGGCGAAAACATGGAACAGTGGTGAACTTTCCCAGGAGTGGCCGGCCGACCAAAATTACCCCAAGAGCACAGCGACGACTCATCCAAGAGGTCACAATAGACCCCACAACAACATCTAAAGAACTGCAGGCCTCACTTGCCTCAGTTAAGGTCAGTGTTCATGACTCCACCATAAGAAAGAGACTGGGCAAAAATGGCCTGCATGGCAGAGTTCCAAGACAAAAACCGCTGCTGAGCAAAAAGAACATAAAGGCTCAGTCTCAGTTTTGCCGGAAAACATCTTGATGATCCCCAATACTTTTGGGAAAATACTCTGTGGACTGACGAGACAAAAGTTGAACTTTTTGGAAGGTGTGTGTGTGTCCCATTACATCTGGTGTACAAGTAACACAGCATTTCAGAACATCATACCAGCAGTAAAATATGGTGGTGGTAGTGTAATGGTCTGGGGCTGTTTTGCTGCTTCAGGACCTGGAAGACTTGCTGTGATAAATGGAATCATGAATTCAGCTGTCTACCAAAAAATCCTGAAGGACAATGTCTGACCATCTGTTCGTGACCTCAAGCTGAAGCGAACTTGGGTTCTGCAGCAGGACAATGATCCAAAACATACCAGCAAATCCACCTGAAAAACAAAATGAAGACTTTGGAGTGGCCTAGTCAAAGTCCTGACCTGAATCCAATTGAGATGCTGTGGCATGACCTTAAAAAGGCGGTTCATGCTCGAAAACCCTCCAATGTGGCTGAATTACAACAGTTCTGCCAAGATGAGTGGGCCAAAATTCCTCCACAGTGCTGTAACAGACTCATTGCAAGTTATCACAAACGCTTGATTGCAGTTGTTGCTGCTAAGGGCGGCCCAACCAGTTATTAGGTTTAGGGGGCAAGCACTTTTTCACAAAGGGCCATGTGGGTTTGGATTTTGTTTTCCCTTCATAATAAAAAACTTCATTCAAAAACTGCATGTTGTGTTTACTTGTTATCTTTGATTAATATTTAAATTTGTTTGATCTGAAACATTAAAGTGTGACGACACATGCAAAAAAATAAAAAAAATCAGTAAGGGGGCCAACACTTTTTACATTTACATTTACATTTATTCATTTAGCTGACGCTTTTATCCAAAGCGACTTACAATTGCTATATATGTCAGAGGTCGCACGCCTCTGGAGCAACTGGGGGTTAAGTGTCTTGCTCAGGGACACATTGGTGTCTCACAGTGGATTCGAACCCGGGTCTCTCACACCAAAGGCATGTGTCTTATCCACTGCGCCATCACCACCCCTTTTTCACACCACTGTATGTATGTATATGTATGTATTAATATAATATATACACACAGTATATATTTTAAAAATATTTTCATGTATATACATTATATTTTATATATTTACATATTTTTCTGAAATGTATACATGTATGTGTTTATATTGATATATACATAATAAATATACACAGTACACACTCATATTATGTGAACAAACTTTTATTTTGAATGCGATTAATCACGATTAATCTTTTGACTGCGCTAATATATACATAATAAATATACACAGTACAAACATATAGTATGTAAACATAGACTTATTTTGAATGAATCAATTTGCAGCCTTCGTGTTATAATGTGTTCTTGTGTTCCATCTGCAATGATTTTTTAATTGTTGAGCAATGTAGACTCCTAAACTGGCGTCTTTGGCTGCTGCATAATGTCTTGTTGTTTTTTCAGGGTCTCACGCCATGAGCCTCAAGTTTTTAAGGTCTAAAGCCATGACGGCATACTTGATCTGGCATAGAAAAATCCCTTACAGGATTTGCAGTGCGAATCAGGAGGTGCAATTAATTACGTATTCATAATTAATTGAATTAATTAACACATTAAATGAACATTCTTATTACTAAACCAGCATCACCATCTCTGATACTGAAAGTGAAGTACAGTTAGTACTCTGGCCTTTCTCTTTGTTGATTGTATCAGGCTGTGAGAAATGTTGTCTTTGTTCGTGTCAGTTTTTTGTAAACACTCTGATGTGATCAGGCTGTTTCACACAGATGTTTGTCAAATTTAAGGAGGAAGACACGGGATAGTGATTGTTCAAGAGCAAAACAGATATTTATCTGGTTTCAAAAGGCCTCTTACAAAGACAAGGTGCATAGAAGAAACGTTTTGATTTGTGTTGTATAAGATTTGTCTCTAGAGAGTGTCTGTTATTGGCATTAACATGTCGGTTGGCATCAAATGGTTTATTCTCAGAACTGTTTGTTTATAATGCAGCTATCATATTTGTTAACAGTACAAACATAAATGTTTGTGTTGTGGTGTCAACTCTGCTGGCACGCATGTTTTGTCATGATCTATTCTGTGGGCTTATGTGGGGGGGGCAAAAAAAGAAAGGAAAAGGCTTTCTAAAGCATGCACTTCTATGTCAAAAGTAATTTGTTTTGCTGGCAGCTGCCTTATTTCCCCCTACTGTATTTCAGGTTGTCATATCGACATGCAGGAGTCCGAGACCGATCAAACAACCAATAGCAGTCCAGCTGGGCAGAAAGGTCAGAGCTCAGAGAGCGAGAAGAGAGTAACCATAGATACATCTTCATCCCCCTCAGCCACAGCCCAGACCCTTCAAACACAGGTAAGAACTTTAACTAACTTAAAATATGTTAGCTGATGGTATCTTATCATTGTTTTATTTCTTTTTTTGCGTTGAGACTACTAAAATTTCAGAAGCCAAAGTTCAGTGTCAATTGCACTGAGCTCCATTTCCCAAAAGCTTTGTGAGCCAAGTTGATTGTAGAGACCATTAGTGGCAATGGTTCTGCAGCCCAGTAAAGTTACAGGTTCATCAAGTCAACAAAATAAAATGTTACCAATTCATTCTTGATTTGGTTAATAATAATCCTAACATGTTAAATAATTTTGTGTTTATACTTCTATGGGACATGAACGTGTGACCCTTCACTTTCAATGTGTGATTCATATCACTAAACAGAGTTATAAAGAATAGATGCACTGTTGTCTCCTACTGTTGTGTAATACGTACTTTGTATGTTAGTTCACCTAAAAATGGAAATTGTCATAATTGACTCACCCTCCTGTCATTCCAAACCCATCTTGGGAATGCAAATGAAGTTATTTTTAATATTCTCTCATTTATTTGTTCCTTCACTGAAAGTCTGTAATCAAAAGTGCATCTTAAAAGTCATCCATATGAGTCAAGCAGTGCAATCCAAGTCTTTTGTAGAGACTTTATATTGAACAGATTTCATTTAGGCTTTTATTCAAGCATAAACGGTGATCATTGTGCACACATACAGCTCATCAAATATGGTAAAAATTGTATAAAGCTGTAATGGTAAATTTGCTATAATGTTGATTTATGTAGTTTAATGGAATGAGAAAATATTAACAGTAGTGTTTCAAA
This sequence comes from Barbus barbus, assembly GCF_936440315.1. NCBI lineage: Eukaryota > Metazoa > Chordata > Actinopteri > Cypriniformes > Cyprinidae > Barbus > Barbus barbus. The sequence goes on from NC_136718.1 coordinate 8,878,348, forward strand.
GGAAGTCTCATAGGTTCAGAACAACGTGTGTGAGAAAATTAGTTTTTATTTTTGAGTTTTTTTTTACATCGAATTGAATCGAATTTGCAGTTAAATCGGAAGTGAATTGTGAAATCTGTGCCTGTACATGAGACTGATGTGTTGAAAATGTTCCAGGAAATACATTCTCAAAGTAATGAAGCTTTTATTGGTATGTCAACATTTGTTACACAATAGCCTTGTTGCTTATTAGAAAAATTGAGCAATTGTATGACACACCCGTCATTTAAATCATTGATGTGTGTTATGTGAATCTGGGCTCTGTGACTATAGTTCTGTCTCTCAGTAATAGTCCTGTTGTCACTAAAACATTTTATGAATGCTTTTATCTGCATATGTGTGTGCGTAAAAGGAATGCACATACTAAAATTGTGACAGCAATGTTGAGGGAGACCCACACATTGCCCCATGTTCAGATTCTAGATTTATGATGTCACCTCTGGAATATCGGCCAGACAGCTGTGGCATCAGGGCACCGTCCTGTATTAAAACAATGAGAGAAGGCTCTAAAACGCTCCTGTAAATGCTTTCCCATGTTGTTTTCATCTCCCAAGGATTACTGTGTCATGATCTGTCTGCTTTCCCTTTTCTATTCACGCTTCTCTATTGAAGTCTCTCATATCCGTTTGCTCATCTCTCCACCCTTCTTTTTGAGAAGGGGAGTTCCACAGGGCCAGATGTTTGACCCTTCTGAGGTGTAAGAGGTCAGATTGGAGAGGATGGTCCCTCCGCTGTGGATATTGTTCGCTTGCACTATTTGCATTTCTCTTTCCTTGATTTCTATCTGGAAGGCCTCACAATGGAAAATAAGACAAAACCAACAGAGAGTGAGAGAGACGTCCTTTCAACAACTTTTGGAGACCTCTCATTGCTTTGGCACGGCTGGGGTATTTACTTTGTGGCTGTTTCCTCCTGACAACGTTTTTTTTTCCATTTCAGAAGGTGTATAATGTTCGGGTATAAATAAAGAGCAGGTTTAGATTGTCACATGCAAAGACTTATGCTAATGTTTTTTCAAATGTTACCATGTGATAAACGTCAGAGGAATGTGTGATAGGATCCAATCACCAAGGGACTGCGGCTGGTAATAGAGCCAAAGGTTGAATCCTCTGCACTTTATGCACTGGCAGTGTGGGACTGTCACAGCAGAATGTTCACAGGTTATTATTAAATAAAAAATGTTGCACAATCATCACTTAATTTGTTCTGTGAGGACTTGTCAAGAGACTTTAACGTCATTTGCTTGGATATATCCAATGGAGTTGTTCTTAAAGGAATAGTTAACCTACAAAATTCAATGATCAAAAGTCTGTCATCATTTACTCACCATCTAGTTATCCAGTATCTCGTATGTGTTTTTTTTTTTTTTTTTTTTTTTTTTTGGTAAACAAAGCTGTCTGTAGTAAAATACAATAAAACAGTACTATTATGGAATTAAAGATAATTATATTGTACATTAATATATTTTAAAATGTAATTTATTCTCATGATTTTAAAGTTGAATTTTTAGCATCAGTCTTCAGTGTCACATGATCCTTCAGAAATTTCAATATGCTGATTATTGTTATCAGTGTTAAAAAAAACAGTTGTGCTGCTTTTAAAACTTTATTTAAATGGGATTCTTTGAATAAAAATTATCAAATCAGTTTAATATACCTCACTAAACAAAATAATTAAACATAAATGAAAAAGTATTAGTGGAAACATTTTGTATAGTAGTGTCTTTGTGTTCTGCAGGAAAAGAAAGTCATAAGGTTTGGATTGACATGGGAGTCAGTAAATGACAACTTCCTTTTTGACGACATTCCTTTTCTTTTCTTTTTTTTAACACCGTTTCACCAAAAAACAAAAAAACTTTGACTTTATCAACCAGTCTTGATTACAAAATATCTTGCCTTTGCATCTGTGTTCCTGAAAACAATGTGAATAGTCCTGGGAGAGCAGAGCAGCTCAGAAGCCAATCAGAAACTTGTTATTGTTTTTTTGGCTTCTTCAGGCGCTACAAGTTGCTCAACAACAACAGCAGCAGCAGCAACCGAGTGGTGAAAAGTCCCCCAAGAGCACAGAAAAAGAGACAGACGCACAGGTAGAGCCATACCCTCCTCCACCTACAGCACACACATACTCCTCCAGAGAACCATGTTGTTTACACTATTACACAAACCGACTTGTTTATGCTGCCTTCAACAGATCATAAAGAGATGGGGCAATCAGGGTGTGTTTTATTATTACACATTGTTACGATGGAAGATTACAAGTTCACTTTTATTGTGTATGTAGCCTATTGCAAAAGTATTTTCTGTCATGTCAGTTAACAGATAAGGCTATATTACTGAAGAGAAATAGACAGCTGTAGAGCTTTAGCTGCAAACAAACACACTATATGCTACCCAGTGCACAGCTGCCTTTATTTATTCATCATTAATTGAATGCTTTGTACGTGTGTCTCGTGTGAATGTGCATGCAAGTGGTGAAACGAGGGTTCACATTGTCAATAGTTCAAATCAACATGCCACTATGGCAAGTGCAAGGGGCGGGATTAGTAGCCTGAGCCATGTGACTGAATGGTTACATTAGGTTTGGGATCCTAGTGAGGGCATTATTGGAGGTAGTGGGTTGGTCATCAGGGTTGGGTAGTTGAAAGAACAGTAGGAGGATACTGGCATTCTCTCTAGTCTTCAAACATTCTGCGCAGCTCTCTGTTCCTGCCGCCCATGGAGTTATCAAGGTCTGTGAGTACTGAGATGGAAAGGGCAAAAGATATAACGTTTGCTTTAGTTTGTTCAGGTATTGGATGTCTGGTTGCGTTTTAGGAGTGTTTTTCAGGCAGTTTATTAAATGAATACACATTTTCTGTTTCCCCACTGTGCTTTTATTTAAAACTTTTATTGCATTTTTTTGTAAATTGCTGTAATTTTCTTGACACTTTAACTTGGACATCATAAATTTAAAATACACTGAGTTGTTCATTTGTTAAAGATTCATTCTTAATTGAGTTTCTTTTTATATAATTTGCTGACATTGTAGAAGAGTATTGTTCCAGACTGTTTATTTTCTATCTTAAGAGGGAATGATTAATGAAGTGCATGACCACTAGGGTCCGTGGTATCCGATCTGACAAAGGGCTGAAAGCTTTGAATGGTCACTGGAACCTTATTTCTGTGACTCACTGTCTTTGAGCTGTAATTTTATTCCCTGACTTACTTCTCTTTGTCTTTTTAAAGGCTGTGTTCACAGAACTGAGCCTTTTTCCCCTCTTGTTTTTTTTCCCCTTGCCTTTGCAATTTATATTTACCCAGATGCACAGTGCTGGAAAGAATGTTATTTTTTACTTTAGGCGGGTAACCACACCAAAATTGTTCAAGGTATTGAAAGGGAATAACAACGGGCTCTATTTGTTTTTGGGCTGCTGAAGCCTGTTGATTTATGGCTTGTGTTTTCAGAAGCGATCGCTTGTTGATATGTACTCACTCATGGGGAGTTGGTTCTCTGACACACTGGCAAGAACAATAATAACAACAAAACAATGTTTGGACTTGTCTGTTGTCATGGAGACAACGCTCATCAGTGCTTACTATGCCACCGAGAGAGAATATTTACATTAATTTGCTGGCATGCCTATGTTCTTCTCAGGCTTTGACATTTCAAATATTTCTGTGTTGAGACTCGAAGTGCAGTACTTCTGAATATCAGTTTGTTCATTTGTAAAATATACTGTTTCTATTTCTTCAATAAGTTATTTTTATGGAAAATCTTTCCCTGTGATGTGTGGCCATGTATACAGCATATAGGCATGCAGCATGTATACAGCATATATGCTGCCTCTTAGCTTCTTAGAAGTGTATTCTTCTGCTGATGAAGAGGGAACACTGCGTTTCCTGCACCACTTTGCAAGGCTGGCAGTGGGCCGCCGCTGAATCCAAAGTACCATGACAGAACAAATCATATTTCAGTTGAGTTGTGAATTAGCAAAATGAAATATTACAATAACAACAAAAAAAATAAACCCTTTTTTGTTGCAAGCAGCACATGGCCGACCAGGAAAGCACTCGTGAAACAGTTGCAGTAGTTACTGAATTAATCTGACTCGCTTACTGAACCGCAAGTCATTAATTTTAGTCATGTTTGACTCTAACTGAACCAAGAGCTGCTAGGGCCTATTGGGTTTTGTGTTTTTCATGAGGAAAAATCATACTGGTTGTTCTTATGACAGCATGTAATTAAAGATGCATTCTAAAACAGTTTTTTTAAATAGATAGCTATAATTATGTAAAATATATTACCATAAGTAATATTTATCTTTTATAAATATTGAAATTATTTTTAGTTTGTTTTCCAGTTTTGCATTGTTTTATGTCACCTTTGTGTTGCGTTAAAAAGTCTGTAAACTAGGGGTGTAAAAGTATACTGTGCCGCAGTATGTTGCAATGCAAAGCTACAATACGTATCAATGCATAATGCATGAAATGATCTTATAACAGTGCTGGTTAGATTACTTACAAATTGTAGTCCGTTACTGATTACAGGATGTAAATTGTAGTTAGTAATGTAATCTAGGTTACTCATTTTGGGTTATGTATTCTGCCTCCTTTTTATATTACTTTTAGATTACTTTTTTTATCCAACTTGTTTTAAACTTACCATCAAACGTAACGCACTGATATAAAAAAGCAAAGAGAAAGAAAATATTCCATTTTGGGATATCAACATCATAAAATGCTTTAAACCGTACATTGCACCGGGGTTTCCCAAACCGGGTTTAATGTAAGAACTACAGTGGGTTTGTTAAGTTGTTTGTTGATGAGTTGATAAAAATGAAGAATTAGGGGGAATCAATAAATTGATTAATTTACTGCCGCTGTGTGAACATGTAATCATGTAATTAGTGCTGTCAAATGATTACTCGCATCCAAAATAAAAGTTTTTGTTTACATAATATATATGTGTGTGTGTGTGTGTGTACTATGTATATTTATTATGTATATAAATGCACACACATGCATGTATATATTTAGGAAAAATGTTAAGTTTATATATTAAATATTTATATATGATATAAATTATATAAATATACATGCAAATATTTTCAAAATATGTGCTGTGTGTGTCTTTTATATATAACAAATGTCATTTAAATTCCTTACAGTTCCCAATCACCTGTGAATATGAGAATCTGAGGTCAGTGTAATGTCTTAGTGCCAAGTAGGAAAAGAGCAGCATAAACATTCTGCTAAATATCTACCTTTTGCGTTTCATCAAAGAGAGGGTTATAAAAGTAAATAATGACTGGATTTTACGTTTTTGGGTGAACTATTTCTTCAATTTTCCTGATTTTGGGCCATGATCAGCCCCTCTACATGCATGTGCGCACACACTGTATGGGAAATCTTATGAGTACAACAGTCAGCTGTTATTGTTCTCTCATAGTTGCAGTATCTCAGTCCAGCAGTATGTTTATACGAGTCTGAACACAGACTTCTTTACTGGAAATTTGTGTTTGTTTGTGTTTCACAGACTTAATTAAAATGCAATCTCCAGTTTTGTTTTTACAGTTGCTGTGTACCCCAGTATGTATTATTTATACGAATCCGTAAATGTGACTTTAATTATTCTGTTTATGTTTATTGTAAACATCTTAAAAGCAGCGAGTGTGTGTGTGCGCGCCTGTGTGTGTGTTTGGCTTGAGATGTGGTAATTGCTTGAGGCCAAGTGAAGCATGGGCTAACTCATTGTGAATCCAGTTCATTTACATTTAAAACACTCGCCTCTGTTGTGGGTACTTTTGTTTGTCTGTTTTCGTTGGTAGCATTTTTAATGTCAGTGTTTGAGCTGCTGTCAACAAATGAATAATGTATTTGTCTTTTTAATCTTGACTGGTTGTTTGCCTCAGTTTATGGGCAAATTAAATAACTGAAATGAGACATTTTCCAGTTGTAGGCAGAGGGGTTTGTCCTTGCATTTTATTGAGGGCTGTAAGCATTGTGGTTTTCAAAATTGTTTGTATATTTGTTTACTTGGTCTTGTTGATGTTGACCGTTGAGGCCCAGAGGACTTGGAAACTATTCCCTGAATGTCTAAACAATAAAATATACAAAGAGGTCTGGCATAGTCCTACTCGATCTCATTTTAGCTGTTCACTTGTTTTTCAAAGTGTTTACGATCCTTGGGGAAGAGGATTGAAATTGGGTTTGTGGAAAGCCCTTTGTTCTTGGAGTTAGTCTTGTGCTTTTTATTTAATTTTTTTTACATCACAAGGTGTGCAGATGAAATGTTGCAAGCCTTGTTCAACTTGATGAAATCAATCAAACCCATTTTGAAGAGGCTATTAAATGTATTGTCATCCTGCAGCTTGACATATTGTCCATATTGCATACAGTCAGTTGCTTTGGTACCAAATCAGTACTTCAAATAAAAAGATAAAGGCATCTAAAAAAAATCTTCAAACAGTGTCTGACTTAATGCAATACCTACACTCTATCTATTTCCGGATGCACACTCATACCTTGTGGTGATCTGGCTGTGTGTACGGATGATTAAAATGTGTGTCTTGTTAGTGAAAGCACAGTCAGTTTTGTATTAAGTGAATATAAATGATTCTTACAAAACATTGGGTGTTTGTCAAAATATTGGATGTGTGCTTTATAGCTTGCGGTGAAAGTGCAGCCTAATTGACCTGCTGCTGTATATTGTTGTTAATATTAATTACTGGAGATATTGAAAAATAATAGGCAACTATTCGCTGCACTCGGCTGGATAAACTTATTAACTTTTAAGTCATTTAAAAACAAATATTAACACATATTATAATAATAACACAGAAAATGCACAGCGAATTTTAACCACAGACCTGCTGCTCAGTTAAATTCTGACAGTGCTGAATTAATATTAGTAATATTATCACTAATAATAAAGACTACAGCAATAATTTTTGTTGTTTTTTACATTACTTTTTGATTTAGTTTTTAATTTGTAAATGTTGAATATTTGATTTTTAGACCTGCAAGCACTATTTACTTTGTTTATTCATCTTTATTACAGACTGTTTAATTGGAAAAGCTTGAGTCAATGTTTTTTTATTTATTTAATAAATATTTAAATTATTATTTTACAATGTAATAAGCATATTAGATTTTGTTACGGTATCATGACAGTCCTGCATTTTTACTGGTACTGGTATCGGCTACTACATTTTTGGTATCAGGATAAGTCTAATAAGCTACTCACAGCTACTGCATGATAAATAATGAAGCGGTTGTATGTGTGTATCTCTAGGCGGCTGTATCAGTGGGGATGATAACTCCTCAGGCCATCACCCCTCAGCAGATGCAGCAGATCCTGCAGCAGCAGGTCCTGAGCCCCCAGCAGCTCCAACTGTTACTGCAGCAACAACAGGCCCTCATGTTACAGCAGGTACACACACACACACAGTGTGGTGCATCTTCGCAGAATCGCAACAACAACAAAATATCATTTAGTGTAGTTAGTTACTAAAAGAAACTCAGGCTTGAGGTCCTCAACTCCCCTCCCATATAAGCTAAAAATGTCTCAAAATGATCTCAAAATGCCTAGATTTCAGATTATTAATCAACCTGGTCAATATATTAGTCACTCACTAGTGTGTAAAATACCTCGGATTGATAAGTGACTTGTTTTTGGTGTTAATGTTTTCTCAGCAACAGCTTCAGGAGTTCTATAAGAAACAGCAAGAGGAACTCCACCTGCAGCTCCTGCAGCAACAGCATGCTGCGAAACCCAGTAAAGAGGTAACAGCATCACAATATACCCCAGAGGACCATCAGAGCCATTTGTTGCAATCTGTGCCAGATTTCCCCCCGCCACATTTCTGTGTCTTGTTGGCTTTGTGCGACTGTACTGTGAGCGAGTGAAGACATCGGCTGTGGTGTCTGCAGCATTACTCTCTTGAGTGACAATGCCGGCTGTGCGACAATGCTACGAGTGAATAAAGACACAGGCAGTGACTACTGGGAGTGTCAAGTGTCTGTCTCTGTATTTCTAACAGCAGATGATGGCCCAGCAGATGGCTATACAGCACCAGTTACTCTCCGTTCAACAGCAGCACCTACTCAACCTGCAGAGACAGGGCCTGTTGTCTGTCCCGTCGGCTCTCACCGGTACACTGGCCCAAGGTAAGAAGCCCTCACTAGGGATGCTCATTTCAGTTAATTTGCCCAACCAACAACCGGTGCTCATTATCCGAACATTAACCGTTAACTGGTAAGATTGCAATAATAAATTAGTAGGCTATTAAATAAAAAAAATTGAATGGATGAGTGTGTGTGTGTGTGTGTGTGTGACCCATTAAAAAAAAAAATTCACAGGTTTATTTTAACGTGCAAACAGCAGCATAGAGAACAACAGCAACAACAGAACCTGGATTCACACATCGTCAAGTTATTACACACCTGCAGCGCTTCTGAGAACAGAAAAACAGACTAAAATAATATAAATAAAAAAGAATAAAATAAACTAAATATTTTTCACTTAACAAATTAAGATGATAAAACACACTGACAACAACTATGCCCTTAAAAGAGTTTTTTTTTTCGTCAGACATAAAAATTAAATAGCAGTCCTACCTCAGTGGGATCCTCCAGCATGGTCTGTCAGTCACGTCTCCTAACTCTCGACCTGTGATGAGTCAAGCTCGTGTTGGATGTAGGGTTGCAAAGTGTGCCTTTTTTCCATGGAATTGGTCTACTTTTAAACTGTTGCTCTGGGTTGATTTTTACTCGTGGTTCATCAAATATGTATAGCATACGTTTCTTTCACCATGCAGCAAACTTAAACAATACTTGGAAAAGATACTTAAAAAAAAAAAACCATTTAAACTGGTAATTTTAATCGGTCAAAAATTTTACTTTCAGTTAACGGTTAAAATGTTAATATGAGCGTCACTGCCACGTGACATGAAATAGCAGTATGAGACTAATGGAATTTAAATTTAGATTAACGTTACCCTTTGGGTTACATTATAAACACTGCAATATAACTTCCTATAAAGCTGTGTGTATTGTGAAAGCCAGTATATAAATAGAAATATTACTTGACTTTCTAAATACTTATATCACGGTTTCCACAAAAATATTGCACAACTGTTTTCAATGTTGAGATTATTAAATGTTTCTTGAGCAGCCGAGATTATTTGAAATACAGTAGTCACATGGGTTTCAAAGGTTAATGGGTGATAAAATGGAAAAATGGAATCATAGATATAGAGGTCTTATTAGTTTTCTAGTGATCTAATGAAGGCAGTGTCTCACTCACAGGTTTGATCCCTGCTGAGATTCAGCAGCTGTGGAAAGAGACGGCAGATGCACGACAGGAGGAGAAGAGTAGAGGAGACAAATCCCCTTCTCCTCCCAAAACTCAGATCCTCAACCACCACTCAAGCACTAATGGACATCATGTGCACCGGCCCAGCCGGAGAGACAGGTACTTCATCATCATTAAACTTTTTTTTTTTTTTTTTCTTTTTTTTTTTTCTTTTTTTTTCTTGAGACAATATTTTATTGCATTCAAGCATGTGCCATTTATTTAGGTTTAGCCAGAAATCATGTGTGTGTTGTTCTTAAGAATACTTAGTTTATATTTGCACTTGATGCTCTTTCGCTCCAAATTGAGAGCTCAATAGTGAATGAATAAAAGGAAACGGAAGCTCTTCGGTAACAAGATAATTTACTCAACATACACATTACTTCATGCATCTGCACAAAAAAAAGAAAATGCACAAGTTAACTTGACCGTGCTAGTCACGGTGTGCAACTCTAGTTGTTAATGCACTCTTCCTGTAACAATACGCTGAAACACCCGCAAGTACAGCACAAAGAAGTTACCACATTCTGTTTCAGTAGTGTTCTCATTATTACTTTATATTACAGATTGACACTGCACATTTTACACCAACTGTATTTTCATTATCAGAGTGAAGACATTCAAAGCCATAGTTGTACAGCATACCAACCAATATTTTAAGGTAATTTCAAGGTACAGCCAGAATGCTACCTTAACCAATCAGAAATAATTCAAGCCAGTAATAATGTTGTTGTTTACAAAATGGTCTTAAAATGACAAGATTCTAATTATTTCTTAAGAGTATTTATCTCACTGTAATTTAGTATTTGATGAGTAGTCAAACCAGTCAGGTTGTGGGAGGTTCCTAATACAGTATGTTGTATTGAAAGAATACTGTTGACAAATGTCAGGTCTTTAAAGGCATTTGTCTTTGTGGCTGTGTGAAAGGTGACAGTCTGTGTCAATGCATTCCCTGTGGGCTTTTCTTCATATACACACATGAACAAACACACCTCCATATCCATGTTTGTCGAGGTCTAAACCTGTTAGTCTGTATGTTTAAGGAGCTTGTTTGTCAGAAGCACTTGACTGTTGTCAGTCTTTAAACTCTCACTGTGTGAACATTGAAGTGGAGAAATAGGGGTTAAAGGGATAGTTCACCCAAAAACGAAAATTGTCATTAATTACTCCCCCTCATGTTGTTCTAAACTTATAAGACCTCCATTCAACTTCGTAACACAAATTAAGATGTTTTTGATGGAATCTGTGAGCTCTCAGTCCCTCCATAAAAAGCAAGGGTCCTTACACGATCCTTACATGATACGTGTGGCGCAGCTGACACAGAAGAGCATATGCTGTTTGCGTTCAGTGGATATTCTCAAAAATGGCACTAGGGTGATGCGGAGGAGACAAATTTGAATAAAGTCGTTTTGTTTTTTTTTGTGCACAAAAAGTATTCTTGTAGCTTCATAAAATTACAGTTGAACCCCTGATGTCACATGGACTATTTTACCGATCTCCTTGCTACGTTTCTGGACCTTAATCATATAAGGACCCTTGCGGTCTATGGAGGGGTCTGAGAGCTCTCAGAATACATCAAAAATATCTTAATTTGTGTTCCGAAGACGAACGGAAGTCTTACAGGTTTGGAACAACATGAGGGTGAGTAATTAATGACAGAATTTTCATTTTTGGGTGAACTAACCCTTTAAGAACCAGCAACCTTCTGGATCCCCAGCCCTGAGTCTTAACCGCTATACCACACTACCCTGTTAACAGTAAATGCTCAGATTACAGTAGGTGCCATTGTGTCCTAGCGTTGCCTTGATGTGGTCTGTATTGTCAGCAGAGCGCTCTTATGGCCCGTCTGTGATTGTTTGCATGATATTGGTGGAGGGTGAGAGCTCAAGGACTGTGTGGTCAGTTTCATGTGTCATGTAAACTCCTGCCCGCCAGAGAGACGCCTGCAACTAAAACCTTAAGTGCAGCCGCTGGCACCAGAGAACAAACCCTTCACCCCTTCTAGAAGACCACAACATTGTCTATCCGTCTCTCCTTCTGGCTTACTGAGTGACATGCAAAAACACACTTTCCCACTGATGGAGTGAGGGATGAAATGTAATCAATCCTTTAAAATCTGCCATGCTCCATTTTGATACGTATACTGCTGTAACGTTGAGTGCTTATTCCTGAGAGACGAGCATTTGACATTGGGCTGGGATCTTCAGAGCCCCATCTGCAAGAACAAACAGTTCATTGCTCAGATTAGTTATATTGTGTCTGCTTGCTAGCTTCTTTTATTGTTCAGCGTGTTATAAGGATGGAAATAACAAAGTCTGTTTTAATTTGTCAGGTGTGAGTCATCTGCCTAGGCTGGGGTTGTGTTCGAGCACTGAGAGAGAAATTATGCCCGCTGTAGACGCTTTCTCTTTGTTTCGGTGTAAGGGAAGGAATCCGCTGGCAGAGACACACAGGGCTCTCTTAGGCTAGAAAAGGAGAAGGTCATGGGTCAAAGGACACAACCTCGCTTGATCCCAAAGAAATAAAGCATTCTTGGCATTTTTTAAATACAAAAATAAATCACGTTCTCAAGCAGTCCACTGTTTGATACAAAGTCCTAAACATGTCCAGCTAGTTTGTCAGATGGTTCTGAGCGGAAGAATGCTGCTTTATGAAAACATCTGACAAAATGCTGTCAGGGTTACATCTCATTCCCAAAAAAAGCATAAAAAATACTGCGCTAAACTACAGTTCGAAAGTTCAGCATCAGAAACAAAATACTTTTATTCTGCGAAGACAGATGGAACGAAAAGTGACAGTAAATACTGTATATGTGTAATGTTACAAAAGATTTCTATTTCAAATAAATGCTGTTCTTTGGCACAAAGAAATCCAGTGTATTAGAATGTTTAAAGGGTTGTGTCACTGAAGATTGAAGACACTGAAGTCACAAGAATAAATTACATGTTTTATTAGCTACCCATTTTTTTTACTGTTTTTGATCAAATAAATGCAGCCTTGGTGAGCACAAGAGGCTTCTTTCAAAAACATAGAATCTTGCCAACCCCAAAACAGCAGTGAAAAATACTTCAAATAAAAAATGCTGTACAACAAATACTATCATGTCATAAGTTCTTTAATTTATCATTATTTTTATCACATTATGGTAATGGTGCTGCATTAATAATGATAATTCAGAAAAAAAAAAACATAATGACAGCAATCTTATATAGAGCTGCACGAATAGTTATTTAACGATACTACACACAGTGATTCATGCCTCACAAGATGCATCACAATATCGAAATATTGTGATTTGAAAACAAGCCTGTCAAGTGGAAAGACACTCAGCGGAAAGCATGAATCTGCAGTATCAGGTGCAATCTTTCTTGCAGTTTGCCTAGTCTGTTTTTTCCATACCTTACTCTTAGAAGCATCTCTGACCACAGTCAGAAACTCTGGTTTCAGAATGTATGCTAATGTTCTTCTTTCTTTTAAAGTATTTGTAGGAAATATGAATGAAATTAATGTAAATACCTAAAAATCTTGATTGCTGTATTGAAGAATTGCTGTAGAAATTTCTTTATCCTAGGCTTTAGTGGTGTAATTTATTATATTCTTTTGACTTTGAGGTGAAAGATGGCAAACGTTCTAGGCAGGCTTTGTGAGATGCACAACTTCTAGACATCATCTTGGCATGTCCCAAATATTTCAGACATTGCTCAAGAACAAATGAAAGTGTATAGTGGTGTGATTTGGGTTGAAATGGAAGGAGCAGAGCCCTATGGGTCACATAGTTGCACAGTGTCTCGACACAGTTCACAACAGTGGCATTGTCCGGTGCAATCCTGTACTGTTTAACCTTTTAAAAAGTACTTGACCGGTACCCAAGCATGCTTCAGATTCTGCATTTATTGTGTCTGTTTTTGCTTCAGTTCTCAGGAGAGTCATTCCCAGAGCGCCCATCCTTTATACAGCCACGGCGTATGCAAGTGGCCAGGCTGCGATGCTGTGTTTGGAGACTTCCAGTCATTCCTCAAGTGAGTCAACCGCTCTCATCCTCTGCATTTTATTTTGCTGTTTGTCCTATTTGCAGATCTGTGAGGAGGAGCTGTATGCGGCTGTAATCTAATTATCATTTCTGAGTGTGCTTGCTGCCTTTTGTACAGCTCATTTTATGTGGTTCTTTCCTGTTTACTCTGTTCACATGTTTTTTTGTCCTTATTCACTCCTTCTACTGTCGCTAACCTCCATTTACTTGTATATATGTATATTCTGCCCATGTCTCTTTATTTTCTTTCCATTTCCTTTATTTCCCTCTTTCTTTCTCTCTCTCTCCCCTGTGGCGTTGCAGTCGTGGGGCCCCTCAGGGTTGAGCTCAGTGCACTGATAAACAGAGTACCCATGGTGATCCTGGCCATCCCTCCCAAAACAAACAACAGGAGGATGTTTATCTGTGCCCCTTCCACTGACCCTGACCCCTGCTCCCAGTCCGAGGCCCCGCCCTGTCTATTGCCACAACACTGCCTTTGTTCCTCAGCTCAGGCAGAGTTGCACTATTAAAAACATGTTCCAAACTATCACATCACACTGAGATTCACATGCCGTACCTGAAAATGAGGTGCTTAGCCTTCTTAATAAGCATTATTCATTCACAAATATGCTATAATCACAAAAATTGCATTACTGTAGTATTTTCAGAATGTCAGAATCTCCCTCTCTCTTTATTCAGTAGTAAATTCAGTACTGTATTGTCAAGAAGACCATTTCATGGATGTATGTTCTCAAAAGCAAGTTATGGGTTGGAGTGTTAAAGAAATACATTTTTGTTGATACATTTTTTGTTAGAAGAGGAAGTTGGTTGGATGAAAGCCTTGCACAGATTTTCTTTGAACACAGCGCCCTCTACTTCTCAATAGTAGTATTGCGTCCTGTACATTTAGGTTGCTTAGTAATGTATGATATACAATCAATTCATTCTTTTTAAATATTTATTCAGACTCATTCACATTACATGTTTGGGAGTAAAAAGCTGAAGTGATGTTGAAATCATAATCGTAGCAACGATATGCACTATAAAAGTTTAGAAGACTTTTTAAAAGAGATGAATACTTTAATTCAGCAGTGATGAATTACACTGATCAAAACTGACAGTAATGGCAATTGTAATATTACAACTGAATTTTATTTCCATTAAATGCTGTTCTTTTGAACTTTATTTTCATTAAAAAAAAAAAAAATCTTGAATAAGATGTATCATGGTTTCCACAAAAAAATACAAATACTTTCAGCATTTCTAAATATTTCTTGAGTAGAAAATCGGCATATTAGAATGCTTTGTGAATGATCATGTGACACTGAAGACTGAAGTATTGATGCTGAAAATTCAGCTTTTCTATCACAGAAATACATTACTTTTTAAAATGTATTAAAAAGTTATTTTAAATTGTAATAGTATTTCACAATGTTTCAGTTTTTACTGTTTTTTTGATTAATGCAGCCTTAGTGAATATAAGGGATTTTAAAAAACTTAAGTCTTGCCAACACCCAAATTAAACAATATGCAATAAGCACTGTTTTTTTTTTGTTTGTTTCTTTGGCCAGTTCATCAAACAGTTCAAATGATTTGCTTAAATGAATCAAACTATATAACTGTAATATTGTAGTATTGTCCTGATTAAACTTTGTGTTGGCAAATGAAATTAAACTTATGTTCTTAGTCAACTTTGGGCAAGACTAGGCAAGTTCATTTATATAGCACATTTCATACACAGTGGTGATTCAGAGTGCAAGAGAAAAAAAATGAAAGATGTGTTTTAATGACAGTCCTTATACCGAACGTCTGCATGTGTGTTTTATTTTTCAGGCATTTGAACAGTGAACATGCTCTGGATGACAAGAGCACAGCGCAGTGCAGAGTTCAGATGCAGGTGGTTCAGCAGCTGGAACTGCAGGTAAGGCTTTACAAACACTCAACACAATTGCTTTTTCTCCAAACGGAACTGGGTTTTCATATGGTGTATGTAATTCTGATTAGACTGAAGAAATGTTTGTTTTCTGCTTTGCATGTAGTTGAACATCCTGCTTTAATCTGAGCTCTAATCTTTTTCCTGTTCCGTATGTACACATAAAGAAAAACCATGTGAACGCTAGACAACAGAAAACTCAAGGTTTATCAATGGTACATCTCTGTTGTGTTTGTGTTTGTCAAACAGCTCGCCAAAGACAAAGAACGCCTTCAGGCCATGATGGCCCACCTCCATGTCAAGTCTACTGAGCCCAAACCTGCCCCTCAGCCAGTATGTCACTTTATTTGCCATTTACTCTGATTAAACACATGTGTGTAGTTCTGAAGATACACTACAAGATTCGAGATTGCTGGTGAAATATTCACCGTTTTTTTTTTTTGTGGTTGTTAGGTGAATCTGGTGTCCAACCTCACGCTTGCCAAGGCAACCGTTCCCAAAACCACTCCCTCTATGAGTCTTTCCCAGAGTGCCACAGCCCCGTCTACACCCCTCACGTCACTCCCCCAGATGCCCTCTGTCATCATACCCACCAGCCTGCACAGCATGGGACCCATACGCAAACGCTACTCTGACAAATACAACATAGCCATGGACCAAGGTGAGATCCGTGACCTCTGACCCACAGTCACTGTAGTGCAGTGATCAGGGCCTGTATTCACAAAACATCTTAAGGCTAAAATTAGCTCATAACTCGCTGATTTAGGAGAAAATCTTTAAAAAATGGGCTTCAGTCCTAAATTTAGGAGTATTTCACAAAGCGTTTTAGCGATAAAACTAGCTCCTAAATCTGTGAAATGTTAGGAGTAGTGAAGAGGACTCCTAAGTCACTAAGACCAAACCACACTATTCCTAAAATAGCTGTTCCTGGCAATCTGCCTCTGAATGTATACATTTTAGAAACAGTTGATGATAATGACCTTTTAAAATGGTATCTCCTTTGATTTTGAAGGTTATCCCAACTCCAAATGTTCCTTTGATTATATGCTTCTTTTCATTAACCAATCGGGCAAGAAATAACAGCTGTTCTTGCATCGTTATTTTTTTTTATTATTATTATTATTTATTTATTTTTCTTCATTTGCATGTATTACTATCAGCCATGATTATTCTACTCTGTTAATTAAAAGGCTGTTTATATGCATATCCGCTAATTGTTTTTGAGAAGCATACATGTAAGAGGCTGACAATAAGCTGAAGATATAGTTGTTTAATTAGTGATACTTATCCTGCATTTTAAACATATCTTTATTTGAATGTGGCAATTAATTTTTTTTTAAACCTTTATTTGAATATGTAACAATATTTGGTCACACTTTATATTAGGTGGCCTTAACTACTATGTACTTGCCTCAGAAAGTAATTACAGTGTACTTATTTTGGTCATATTGTATTGCAAATCACTTTTGCTGCTATTGAGGTGGGATATGGGTAAGGTTAGGGACGGGTTTGGTGGTATTGGGTAGGTTTAAGAGTGGGTCAACAGTGTAATTATAAATGTACTAATATTTTTAAAAATACCTATATATAATTACAATGTAAAAACATGCATGTACACAATAAGTGCATTGTACCAAATGATTAATTTAAATGTAAGTACATAGTTATGCCACCTAATATAAAGTGGGAGCCAATATTTTGACATAATACTATTATGTAACAATAATATTACGTAACGCAACATAATATTCCCTATGATAAAAATTCTCTGCATTTTTCTATGAATAAATCTGACAGAGACCCCTCCCCTCTCCTATCAGCCAATCACTGTGCCCATAGTTAGTAAGCATACTGACATCATCCATAGCAACGAGGTCAACCCCACCCTTACTCTTAGTAACTTCTCTCTATTCCTTAGTACAAGTTTGTCTCAGCAGCTTTGTTAATATGTTTTAAGAGAAAACTCTTAGCTAAAAACTTTTACTGCTATTTAGGAGAGCTCTTAGTGGTAAGAGAGAATGTTTTGTGAATACGGGCCCAGGGCTCTACAAGAAGAATGACCCTAAATCAGTGTGAGAGAAATGTGGGCCATTGGAACCCTCACCTGCCCAGTAGGGTTATTTCAACTTTCAGAAAAGGAGGATCCTGCTCCTCCTTCAGTCCACATGTAACAATTTCAAGTCATAATTTATTTATTTTTTTTCCCAAAAAGAGTAATAGTAATAGCTGTGTATGCAGAAAAGGATAGGTCCTGCGCGACTGTAGCATTTGTTGTTGTAACAAAAGTAATAATGTAGTAATAATAATGTAAAATAATAAAATTTGTAATAATAAGATTGCTAGCATCTCAGCATGTAATCTTTTGTTTTGTGGCTGTTGTTTTTTTTTTTAGATACAGATAAATTAATTTTAAATACTGAGTTTTTACTAGTTTTTTTTTTTTTTTTTTGGAAGAATTTATTTCAACATTCGTGCATTGATTATTTCTTTGTAAATAGATCTATCTATCCATCCATCTATCTATCTCTCTCTATAAAATGTATATAAGTATTTATGTATGCGTTTAAGCTTAAAGTTACTATTTAGAAAGTTACTACTTACTACAAACTTAAATTAAGTTTAGAAACTTGCAGCAAAAAACTGTTTCATAAAAATCTATTTAACTTCTGATGCTTAACTTAAGGATAAACTGCTGAAAAATGGCCATATATTTTTTAAGATAGTGAAAATATTATGGCATGTAAAATCTAAACTACAGTTGAAACGTCTAAAATGTTTCTTCATTTCTTTTATTTTAGTTTTGTAACACCTTATTACTGTTGTTCTAAATTTGTTCAGATGTTTCCAAACCTGTCAAATTATAGACGATTGCACAAGCCTTTCATTCTTTCTCTTTCTTTTTCTTTTCTGGGTGAGAATTACGTCCGCACATATGGAAAACCCCATTTTCCAAAAAAAAAAAAGACAGGATTGCTTTGATAAATGAAGTGTAACTGACAGCACCCTTCTCCTGTGTCTCAGATATTGTGCAGAATAAGGAGTTCTACCTGAGTGCTGAGGTCAGGCCTCCATTTACATATGCAGCTTTGATCAGGCAGGTAAGAAACCATCATCGAGGTCTGCACCGTTTCTGATAAGACAGCCATCAAACAGGATTTCTGAACAAATTAATTATAGTTAGACGTTGATTTGTATTTTTCATCAGCTGCCATATGAGATGCATGTTCCCCTTTTTAATATATAGGGCATTTTGGAGTCTCCTGAGAAGCAGCTAACACTAAATGAAATCTACAACTGGTTCACTCGAACGTTTGCGTATTTCAGACGCAATGCAGCAACGTGGAAGGTAACTGAAAAGATAGTCTTGAATGATTTCCTGTGCCTTGGATCAGTTTGTTAATTTATTCTGTGATCTCAGAATGCAGTTCGCCACAACCTCAGTCTTCACAAGTGTTTTGTACGAGTCGAGAATGTGAAGGGGGCCGTTTGGACTGTGGACGAACTGGAGTTTCAGAAAAGAAGGCCACAAAAGATCACTGGGTAATTGCAGATCTCATTGCAAAGATTTCATGTGCGCAGATTCCTCTGAGGTCATTGTTGCTAATGACACTGATGTCTGTTTCTTCAGATCACCTCTGGTGAAGAACATCCAGTCCAGTCTGGGTCAGAATCCCACCCTGTCTTCTCTGCAGGTATGGAGTCGTTCATACATGAGCTACCGCTTTAATAGTTTGGCAAGATTTTTAATATATTATAAAATGTAATTTATTCCTGTGATGCAAAGATGAATTTTCAGCATCATTACTCCAGTCTTCAGTGTCACATGATCCTTCAGAAATCATTCTAATATGCTCGTCTTTACTGTCACTTTTGATCAATTTAATGCATCCATACTAGTAATGGTATGGATGCATTACTAGTAACTAGTAATGTAATATCAGTGTTATTTTCCTTGGTCTTAAAACATTGTTTCTCCTCAGGCAGCGATGGTGGACAGCAGTCTGCCCCTGTATGGCTCAGCGTCCATGGGAGCTTCGAGTCTGATGGCTCTGGCCAGCGCATTGCATGAGGACATGAGTTCTCACGATCATGACGAGAACTCCCACAGCGACTCCAGCCTGGAGCTCTCTCCGGTGCCCACACTGTGAGTCCACTCTCCTGCCTGTCCGCCATCAATCACATAAACCCTGAGAACATCTATCAGCCACTGACTGCCTTATTTTAAAGATTAAAAAAGGCATTGACGTTATTTTGAGTAGAGTAAGATGGGGGAGGATGCCCCCCTTAAGGTCAAAGTGCATTTACTTTTAGAATGTGTAGGATCATGATGATGCATCAGCCAGTGTGTTATTAGGGGAAATAAATTAGAAACATTTGCTAAACTAGTTGCCATAGGACAAATTAAAAAAAAGAGGAAAGATGGCACCTACCTTGAACAAGAAAAACACTTTTGATAGAATTCTTAATAAATATAACTTTTATATATAAGGTGTCATTAATGTAGAATACTAAATCAAATATTTAAAATTGTTTTGAGAATTTATTTGAATAATTAAATGACCAGTGACAAATCAAGTAGAATCCCAGTAAAAGAGATTCATCTGAAAGGTAAATTTATTCTGTGACTTACATACAGGCAAATTAATATACTCAAGTTGCCCACATTTTAACTGAAGATATGTCATAATGGCAACACTATGAATGCCAAATATTTTCACCCAATTAGCCTGTATGTTTTTAAACGTCTGAAATGTTAATCTAATTTATGGAAATATGGAATAACTCCATTATTGTGGGCCATCATCTTGTAAAAAGGTGTAATTTTACCTTTTTACATTAAAATAAAAAATTAAAATCCCCAAAAGCATTATAACTAAAACTAAAATGAAAACCATAAAATAAACCATATTCATTATTTAAATATTTACTGAAATAAAACAATTAATAAAATAAATGCAACATTTCTCATTTTAATTTAGTTAAACTTGATGTATTAAAATAACTAATACTGAAATAAAAATTAAGATCTATAAAGATACATAAGAATAAAATAAAAATAAAAACTACTTAATATAACAAAATCACTAAAATGTTACATTTAAAATGAAAAAGGAAAATATAAAACTATTTTAGGATTTATTAATATTTTGAATCAGATTATTATCTCAATGATACAGAAATAACATCACAAATATGAAAACATTAATAATGCTTTTTTTAAAAAGATAAGTTATAATAAATCTTTTATATATAGCATAAAATATCTCTCTCTCTCTCTCTCTCTATATATATATATATATATATATATATATATATATATATATATATATATATATATATATATATATATAGAGAGAGAGAGAATATTTGTTAAGTTTAAAGTTACTAAAAGCTTTTAAACTTTAACTTCACTTCAAAGTTAAATTTTAAGTTTAGAAACTTGAAGTAAAACAACTTTCATAAGTCTATTTCACTTCTGATTAATTTAAAGATAAGCTGCTAAAAATGGCCGTATAATTTAGCTCAGGGCCCGTGAAAATATGAAGGCGTGTAAAAATCTGAACTACAGTCTAGATCTAGATTTTCTTTGTATCTCTTCTTTTTAAATTTTTTTGTAACACTTCACTACTGTTTTTACTTTGTTCAGATGTTTCTAACCTGTAAAATGATCAACTATTGCACTATTTTTGTGTAATAATTTTGTCTAAATCTAAAAACATTAAGGTAATTCATTATAATACAGTGTAATAGATCACCATTTTCCAGAGACAAAATTAGATGTCAAACTCAAAACTGTTTTCTGTCAAAATCTCACAAATGTTGATATTCTGCTTAAAAGACACAATTAAAAATAGCATAGTCATTCATCAGAAGTGATGGGACGAATTTGTTGAAGTATGATTTTCGGTTTGATCCTGGCTGACGTGAGCGGTCTGTGTTCACAGGCATCGGTCTCAAATCAAAGAGGAGCCGATGGAGGCCGAGGACTACAATAGCTCCATGTCTCCAGAGACAGAAGACCAGCACAGTCCAGACACCAACCACCACGAGCACGACTCTGCCTGCCAGCCGGGGTTCTCCTCATCACCTCACTCGTTCCACTGCTGAGATCCTCGCCCATCCATCGGCCCTCCTCCATCAGACTCATAAAACTGACAGCTGCAACTTTTCCTTTTGGGAACAACCATTTATTTATTGTTTCGATGTACCTGTTTCTGTTGTATGCAGTGGTTTGACCTCACTGGTACTAAAGGGCTCCTCTGTGTTTGCAGAGGACAAAAGAGGGCGCTGTAGACTACACGTCATCTTGGGTTTGTATATTAAACACTAGGGCACCTGAACTCCCATGAAGCGCTTACCTGAAAGGGAAGGTGGTTTCCCTGTCAACTGAGGAAAATGAATTTTTAAGCTGTATATGATGAGATATTTAGCTTTCCACAAAATCTGTTCACTGCAGCTGTGAATGTTGAATGAAAAGCTCTTTGTTGTTGATGCAAGTTTGAATCACCTCTGCCTCAAATACTGTAGGGTTAGTCGCCATCAGGGCCGTCACTTAAGTTCACGACGATATTTCGATGGGCGGCCCAGTGAGGCTGTAACATAGAGGACCTGACGACGGCCCCGGTAACGCGTGGCCTTAAATTTCGAGCTGCTTATTGGTAGAATGGAAATGAAATTGTGAATGTCTTTATCTTTTTTACCTCTGTTTTTTCAAGATAAAACAAAACCAAAGGGGAACATTTTATAACCAGCACTTGATGAATGTTTTTTTCATTTGTAGTTTTTGATTTGTTTTTCACTTCAGTGTGTACAGAAGGTTACTGTATTTTCATTATCCAAAACATTTTCTCAAAGGAAACTCACAACGGTCCCAATCATTCGCTTACTTGTAAAGCTGAACCAAACGTTTTCTTTCGGGGGGGGTTTTCGCTGTTGTAGTAAGAATCAACAGTTACCAAAGATTGTGAAAGATGTTTTTTTGTGTACCCTGTTTACATTGTCCCTTTTGATATGGCCAAGACAAAGAGGTCTTCACTTGATGAGTGTAGGATTCGTTTAATGTCAAACTCATGACATTGAGCATTTTCTAATTGTAATCATTTGAGTAATTGTACCACAGAGAAAAAAGTAGATAAGGAAATAATTGTTGACAGTAACTTGTTACACATGTCCAAACTAAATAATGACATAAATTTCAAATCAATTGTCAGTTTGTTCATTACTTCTGAATAAATGGCCTTATGATTAATAAATTCTTGTATGAAAATGTGAAAAAAGTTATATGGTGTCAGCTTTTTCCATAAGTAATTCTAAATGCATAAATCCTTTTTTTCTCATTTGTTTATGCAAATATAAATATATAAACAGTGCATTAAATGCACAACAAAAAGGTACAAAATAAAGTTAATAAATAGACTAATCAAATTTGAGGTGTATGAATAATACATACACACCTCTGATTTGAAGTATATTGATGGTGGTAAATGAATATAATAGTGCATTAGAACTGAAATAATTCACATCATGCATTCATATTTGGTACCATGACTTTACATTTATTATATTTTTCACTTGTGCATACACTGAAAAAATAACATGGTAATAAAAAAAAAAAAACTCATCAAAATCCTTCCATGTAGTCTTTTTTTTTTTTCTTTTACTTTCCAAGTCAGCTGCATGTGTGAAAATATATTACTACATAAAAAGCTCAATAAGAAAATACAGAATACAATATATTAAAGTCATAGACGTGTCTTACTATCTGTCAAAAACAGAAATAACTTGTTGATAAAGAGAAGTAAAATAAATGGCACAGCTTAAAGTAACTGATTGAGTACATGGCCACGTCTTTGGTTATAAACAGCTTCTGGAGATCGTTAACTCATTATGCAAAGAATGAAGGCGGAAACGTCCACCCGTCCAATCAGTTTAAAGACTGGTTACATTCCAATATAATGTTCTACTACACAATATGGTAGGCAATAGTACAGCATGATGTGTGACTGTCAATTGACAAAGCTATGGGTTGAATATGATGTGGATGGTTATAAACCACTGTCTGCTTTATTTTATATTCTATTTATGAACAGTGCATGAAATACACAACAAATGGGGACAAAATAAAGTTCCTTCCTACTCTAAAAGTAACCAAATTCTCTCTGGGTAATCATCACATGACCGTCAACCTTCCATTATTACATCATACTACATGACATTTAAATCTTCCTAAAACTGGAACTCCAGCAGAGCACAACAGCTGCTCAGGGTCATGACTACGCCATGTCTGGTCCTCCATCTGTTTCTCCGTCTCAAACGCTCAGTAACTTTCCCTATCATTCGCAGACACCGGGCCAGAGTCAGAAACTATGGAAGCTTGTTTCACCAAAGGATTAAAAACAAAGGTACTTGAGAGTTTTTCACACAATTTGGACTTTTTCTCTCAGTTCTGAGAAATAAAGTCAGAATCACAAGATCTAAACTGAGACATAAACTCAGGATTGTGAGATGTTAACAATTACAAGAAAAAAGTCAGAATTACAAGATAGAAACTCAAAATTGTGAGATATACAGAATTACAAGAAAAAAGTCAGAATTACAAGATAGAAACTCAAAATTGTGAGATATACAGAATTACAAGAAAAAAGTCAGAATTACAAGATAGAAACTCAAAATTGTGAGATATACAGAATTACAAGAAAAAAGTCAGAATTACAAGATAGAAACTCAAAATTGTGAGATATACAGAATTACAAGAAAAAAGTCAGAATTACAAGATAGAAACTCAAAATTGTGAGATATACAGAATTACAAGAAAAAAGTCAGAATTACAAGATAGAAACTCAAAATTGTGAGATATACAGAATTACAAGAAAAAAGTCAGAATTACAAGATAGAAACTCAAAATTGTGAGATATACAGAATTACAAGAAAAAAGTCAGAATTACAAGATAGAAACTCAAAATTGTGAGATATACAGAATTACAAGAAACAAGTCAGAATTACAAGATAGAAACTCAAAATTATGAGATATACACTTAAAATGGCCAAAAAAGTTAGAATTGTGAGATAAGTCACAATTACCTTTTTATATATGTGTATATATTACATACATATATACATATACATACATATATATATATTTTTTTACTGTGGCTGAAATAAGTTTCCAATAGAAACCATGGCACCTCCTTTCCAGTTAAAAGGACAAAAAAAAATGGCATTCCGACCATAATTTAGCATACGTCAAAACTCAAAAACCAAATTGACATCAGTACAAGAATTGATGTGATGATTGTCATACTGCGGAGACTGTTATCTGTGCAATTCAGAAGTTTGAGTGCATATAACAGATTTATTTTATTCTTGGGTCAATAACAGTGCTTTATATGTTTGAAAACCCCTGCTGCCAGGGTTATTTAACAATCTTAGTGAATGTATTTCAAAAAGTCAATTACAATCCCATGAACACCAAAACAGCTCTACGAAGGCAAAACCACAACAGACGGCTGGCTTTAGTTTGGTTACATTCTGTAGTATATTTTGGTTTTAATGTGTTTTGGCATCATGTTAGTCAACAGTAAATCCCTTGTCTTTGGCGAAACGTCTTAAACTTGACAGAAGGTGCAACATTACTGGTGAAGATAAACCATCCTCCTCGTCCCCGGGGCCCTAGCGTCTCTGTGGTGCCAGCATTACTTTGTTAATGAAGTTGACGATGGCAGTCGCGGGCTGTTCGGGGTCCAGCTCTGCAAAAAGATGGCACACATTCTCCGCCACGCTGCCGGGCTTCTTGGCAACAAAACCAAATACTCTGAGAGGAGACAAAGAGATGCGCGAATGAGCGACTGGGCATAAAATATCAGTCAGACTTGCAATCCAAATAAAGAGTGAACGGACAGACAGGATGATACGGTACTATGGTAAGATAAGAGTAAATTAACATGCACATAAGCACATAATCAGTTTCCTATCAGGAGCAACACAGAGGAAACCAGCTGTCTGAACAGTCCAGACAACACATATCATTTAGACTTACTTAGAGGTCGTGCTGTCTGAGTTAGTCCACCTACGGCAGCAAGAGGGAGACAGAGACAAGACTGAGGAACAGACTCCCTCTCACACACACACACACACACACACACACAAAACACTCTCACACACTAGACGCTGCAGCCACACATGAACATGCTCTCAATCTGAGGACAAACATATACTCTACACAAGTACTGTGTATATTTAGTGTAATCTTGTGGTTGTAATATATTTGTGCTGCATGTGAATTCCATTCTGATACATTTCCTATTGCAATGTGAAATCGAGCTCATGTAGCTAGACTTTGATTTCATTTACTTGTGTAGAGTATGCTTTGGACATAACACACAATGCTTTGAGGCTTCATTTTGGAGTCTACGTCAAATCATATTTTGTAAATTGTGACTGAGAAGCTGTTTTTAAAGGAATAGTTCACCAAAAAAGTTGTTTGTAATACATCCATAATTAGAATAAAACAACTTCAAACCATTGCTTCTGGGTAAAATATGAGTACTCTATATACAATATTGCTTTGGCCAGTGAAAAAGCTGTATGGTCTGAATCAGGAGAGAAATACGCCCAATTATTTAGGTGGATTTTGATGAGACATTTTCACTGGAGTAAGGGTTATTTTGGATTATGAACTCATATTTTGGTCAGAAGTGAAGGTTTAAAGTTAAAAACGTCTTGATGGATTTGTTTCTTACAATTTTTTTTATTCACAATGATAGACTGGGGTTGTGTGGATTATGTTTTTATCAGCTGTTTGAACTCTTATTCTGACGGCACCCATTCACTGCAGAGGACCAAGAGAAGTAATGCAAAATTTCTAAAAAGATCTATTCCCATGAAGAAACAAACTCATCTACATATTGGTTGGCCTGAGGGTGAGTACATTATCAGTAAATTTTCATTTTTGGGTGAACTATTCCTTTAAGTTTGCTCAAAGGCCCATGCATATTTGGGGGGGCTCATGCAAATGAAAAATGCTCTTTCCTGTAACATCTGGTTTAATGTTATTGCCTCACATTCTTTAGATGCAAAACTGGTAGCTGTGTGCCATGAAAGAGCATTTACAAAAAAAAAAAAAAAAAAAAAAAAAAAAAAAAAATCGCAGAGCCCAAACAATTTACAGGGTTCAAAGCGATGGTTTAAGAAAAGGAAAGTGTTCTTGCATTTCAAAGCCCCAAAGCTTGTGTTTTACACACATAAAATATACACACATAAATGAGTAAAAAAATAATAATAATAATTATGCACATACTGCACAAACAGACAGAGCAGCCCACACAGAGTCATGCACTACCTGATTAATATTTAGAGCTACTACTAGTTCTAGGCAGGCAACAGTTAAAGAAAAGGAAAGGAAAGGAAAGGAAAGGAAAGGAAAGGAAAGGAAAGGAAAGGAAAGGAAAGGAAAGGAAAGGAAAGGAAAGGAAAGGAAAGGAAAGGAAAGGAAAGGAAAGGAAAGGAAAGGAAAGGAAAGGAAAGAACAAAGTAAAACAAAAGAAAAAAAAAATACAAAATGTAAAAAAAAAATATTTAAAACAAAAGAAAACAAGGACAAAACAAAGCAAAACAAAAAGCAAAGCAAAACAAAACAAAACAAAACAAAACATCAAACAAATAGATATATATATATATATAATGTAGAAAAAAACAACAAAGAAAAAAAAAAAAAAGAAAGAACAAAATAAACCAACTAATCAAACAAACAAAAAACATTACACAAAACAAAAAATAATATATCAAAAGCAAAACAAAATTTTTAAAAACGGTTTAATTAATTAACAGTTTAATTAATGGTCTGTAATTGCATTGGATGTGGAATGCACTGCAAACTTTGCATACTGTTGTACAACACACTGTAACACACAATAATGTAATAACAAATAACCACGTTTGAGAAAACATGGAGAGCAGATACATAAACCACTCTTGTATACCAGTTTGCATTTTTGCCACCACAGTCTCACCTCCTGTCTTGTGGGTCCACACTGCTGAAAGTCACGCTGTTGATTGGATAATGTCTCCTGAAAAACACCCTGAAAACCCCAACCTCTCATAGTCAAACTCAGTGTGACAGTAACATTTCTATTGCTCAGAGAAAACTGAAAAATTATATGATTATGCTTTCAAAGAGGAACTAGTGGGCATACCTGCGCTGACTGTCCGTCAGTGTAATGCCCTGGGCTGACACCTTAAAGTGAACCACTGTCGCAGAGGGCCGAGGGCTGCGTGACATTGTGGCCCCTGTGGCTTTAGCGATAGCCTGGGGTCCCGTGAGAGACTCGGTCTCAACTGAGTTCAGGTACAGCACATTGCAGGCTAAGGAGAGACGTCAGAGTTTATAGACGTTACAGTAAGAAGTAACACATGAGGATAGATGTGCTGGTTCACACTTACCTGCTCCCTGTTTCAGAAGGTCTGCAGCTGTACTCATGTTACTGACTGGCTGAACCTCCACGAATTCACCTATTGGGTCTGAGAGTGTGACATCATGATTTATAGACCAGTCTCTGAGATTCAAACACTGGCAGTTGCTTAAATACAAATCTTGTGATCATATCTGTTTACACTATGGTTAAAAAGTGTGGCAATTTTTATTTTTAGGTTTGATTTTGAAAGAGGTCTCAAACTCAACAAGGCTGCATTTGATAAAAAGAAATACAGTGAAACCGTAATATTGTGAAATATTTTCTAATATGCTGATTTGCTGGTCAAGAAACATTTATTATTATTATTATTATTATCAATTTTGAAAACAGTTGTGCTGTTTAATATTTTTTGTGGAAACTGATGTATTTTTCAGGTTACTTTAATGAACAGAAAGTTCAAAAGAACAGCAATTATTTAAAATATATATCTTTACAACATAAATGTATTAACGATCACTTCTGATCAATTTAATGCATCCTTGCTGAATTTATAATATTCTTTTTAAAAAATGGAGCTGTATGTATAATATACAGCTGTATATAACATTTTGGAGTTGTATGTATAATATACAGTACTAAATGGTAGTGTATGTATAATATTGTCTATGTATAATACTGCACATTATACATGCAGATCCATGCCAAAATAAATATTTTTTTTAGTTCAGCTGTCTTAAAAATAACTGCTACTGCAAAATAATACAATAGAGAATAAATAAGACAAAAAATATGACACATGTATATTATGTATATTATCTTTAACTTACAAATTATCTACAACATTGTCTTTGCTGGCCTCATGCAAAAACATACAGTCCAACCAGTGTTATCTGATGCACAAACAAGATTCTTATGTGTGAGTGGTTCTTTTGATGAATCAGTCAAAAAAAAAAAAAACTTGAGATTTGGCAGTTTGAATCAGTCTAATTTTCAGTGTGATTATTGAATTACCTGGCAAAGTGTAGTTGAATACAGTCACAAGGAAGTAAAATCAATAAATTAAAGAAAAAATAAATGTTACAAAAAAATTACTGTTTTGTTTAGTATGTAGTAAGAGTCTATAGCACAGAATACAGTGGAAAATGCTGTATTGTAGTTTAATAAAAATACTTTCTCTGGCTTTTTTGTTTGAAAGCATTCTTTTCTTGCCTTACAACTCCTCATAAACTATAAGCCCACAATGAGTGTATGTTGTGTCTGTGCTTTCATCATTCAGTGATATCTCAGCATGGTGTTGATGTGTGGCGTTTTGTTTACCTTTCTCTGGGATGCGGAGGGCACAGGGCAGAGAGATAGGTGTAATGGAATGCTGATACACCAGTGCTGAAAGACTCCCTACCAATGACAAAACACACACAGAGGACCTCAATACTTAGCTTTCATAACACTTCAACTTTATTTATCTTTAAAACTGATGTGCCAGATTACAAAAGCACCAGAATGTAGCCAGAAGGCAACTAATTGCAAGCACAAAAAAACATTTTGGCTTTCTAATATAGAAAAACAAACGCTACATCAAAGATATGAGCTTTATCTCTACTTCTACAACTCAAGGTTGTCCGTTCGCTCTTTTTATGAAACAGCGTTCTGAACTATTTGGCATATTCAACGCGCTGCTAGAGTACATGACGGAGATATCATGGAGATTGGACACTATTGCTGTCTGAATACATTGCATGCATTGAGCAAACTAATCCCCCCTCAGATATCTCAGGAAAGTGCAAACTCATTTTTACACTAACCTGAGCTCAACTTTCATACAGCTTTTTTCAGGCTGGCTGTTCTATTAACTCCAACTTTGTACTCAGATATTGGTCTTCCATATCAGGTTTGGGACCACAAGAACTTTCTAACATCATAATAAAACGTCAGGTTTGGAATGACAATGAGGGTAAGTAAGTGATGACAGAATTATCATTTCTGGGTGAATTATCCCTTTAAGCTCAACCAGGACTAAGCTTAATCAGTTTTTGGCGAGCCAGCCCGTAGACTTCTATAGAGGATTCCTGAACTGCTCACCAAAGTAGGGCTCATTTTGACAGCCCTTAATCTTCACTCCACGAGGCCCTGTCTCAATCAGGAAGTGTCGAACCAGCTGTTCCAGAGGGTCTCCTCCTGCTAACAGACAGGAAATTATATCTTTAATGCAGACTATGATGCTATATATTGGTTGTATGCCAAATCATGACAACCTTTCGAAATATTGCACTTCAGTTGTGATTAATGGACATTTAGATAAACATATATCACTGTTTAAAGGCAAAAGTCACACAAAATTTTCAAAACATTTCTCAGTGCTTTCTCAATTAAATATTTAGTTGAATTGTACAAAAAATAAACAGTGCACTTGGTCCAGTATTACTTATGACAATAAAATATTCAAGACAATGAAAAGCTAAAATTCTAAGTTTGTCGTGACTTTGCTTTTTTAACTAAAAATTAGTCACAATAATTTAACTGAATTCCTTTTAATTCTACTTACATTTAAATTTGTTTTGCATTTCTACTTTGTGTTTGTCACCTTAATTCAAATTGGCAATGGCATTCTCAGTTCAAATCTGAATAGAGCACAACACTATCAACCGATTTGTTTGTCCAATCAAAGACAATCGTCATAATTTTTGAAATTCTGTTTGGTCCAGAAATAAACACTACAATTCTTGTGATGTTTAGCTCTGCTAGAGTACTTCAGGTGTAGTCGTATGTTTCCTGTGCAGACAGAGAGCTTTCGGAGCAACACTGAAGCAAGATAAATGTTTGTGTGAGGAAATGCCTGCAGATGTGGCGTACCTTTGCTGCTATGGTTATTGACGTTGGGGGGTGGGCTGGCAACTTTTAGGGCCAGACCGTAAGCCCCCTGGAAAGAGTTACTGTCTCGGATGAGGAAGGCCCCTGGCTCTCTTTCCTTCAGTGCTGCTATAGCTGTTGAACAGAGACAGGACAGTTTAATGAGACATTGCTATTTAAAAAAAGATCCAAGCATATGGAACAACAATCTGTTGCAGCATGTGCAAAAACACTACAGCACAAAAGTAAGCATCATTATTAGTACTGCTCATACTAAGGGTTATGAAAAGTGCAAGGATCCCTAATAAGACATGGTTGCGTTTGCACAAGCAAAACTGTTTATGCAAAGATCAATAGCAATCAGCAATAATGCTGGGTATTTATTGATAGACATGTCCTGATTTTCATTTTTGGGATATTTTTGGAAGGCAACTCAAAAGCCACATCTTGCCATTATATTGCAGTATACCGTACTTTTGTATTAAAAATGTAGATTGTTCTTATTAGCAGCTGGCCATGAAGGCATCTCTAAACTGCATTTAGTTTTGTATAGTTAAATTATAAGACAACAGTGGATGTCTCACCTTGCTCTCTGGAGATGCCAGGTTTATACCAAAATCGAGAGCTGTCCTGCACAAATTTCACACTGACATGGCTGCCCATCTCACCCTCCACTCCAACTTCTCTCTGTCCAGTGGGCACAGTCAGCTCTCCTACTGAAGGTGAGAATGTAACATGGTGTTGGACAGAAGGCTGATGACTCATGGATGCCCTCAGCGTTCCAGACCTCCCGTTGGGTGATCCTGGCAGGCCGGATGGGCGGCGTTTCTCAGGGAGGGGAGGCTGTGGGATGGAGGCAGATGGGCACCCAGAGTAGGAGCCTGGCGGAGGAGATGGGGTACAGCAGGCTGGAGAGATGGGAAAGGTGGGAGTGGAGCTGGGGCTGCTGTCCATACTGTGTCCTGCAGGAAGTGAGGTTTCAGAGCCCAACATCAGCTTCCTACCCAGTGTCGCGAAACCAGACACTGGGGGTTCAGGGGAAGAAGAGCTCTCGTGTTCGCCAGTGGGCGGCTGAAGGGACGCAGAGGCAGAAGAAGCAGAAGGGGTGTCTGGTTCAGGAGATGGTGATACTCCATTGCTCTGCGAGTGAGCTGAGATGGACTCGGACGGGATGGGAGAAGAGGGACCTGGTGAGCGTGCTGGTTTAGCAGTCTCAGTTGATTGTGGTACCATTTCCCCTCTGGGTGGCACTGTAGCAGCAGTAGGTGAGCTGTTTGTTTGTGACTGGGTGGATTCTGATGGAGGTGTTAAAGGGGTGGAGTGTTCTGCTGAGATTTGTGGGGTGGAAGATGCCGTTGGCGAGGAATGGGCAGAGAGTTGTTGGGCAGAGGTGGGGGTGGCAGGAAAGGGGTGTATCTCAGGAATCTCTTGACTGGAAGAAAGTACAGTTTGCCGAGACCCCCGACTGGTACTGTTGGACTGTAGGGCAGGTGGGTGCATCCTGTTGTGGGAGTGGGCTGAACTGCTTTCACTGTTCACCTCTCTTGACTCGTACTCACGGACACTCAGGCTAGGACTGAAAATGGAAGAAGAAATCAACACAATGTTAAATTAAGTCAGCAGGTAAAATTTTCATCTACTGTTGGAGTAGCCATCTGTGCTCCTGGGGGTTACCTGACTACAGCTCTCCAACCCCACTCCAACACACCTGCTGTTATTTTCAGGTAAACCTGACCACCTTAATTAGCTGGTTCAGTTTTGTTTGAAGGGTTGGAGATTAAGGTTCAGGTGGTTTAGGTGTCTTGGATTAGGGTCAGAGCTAAACTCTGCAGGAGCAACCCCACATCAACTTTTAAATGCAGTTACCTCTCCTGGGTTCGCAAGGGGCTGCTTGTGTGGACTGGTGTTGGAGGTCCTGAAATATCAGAGGGTGTTGAACATGGGGCATGTGGATCTCGATGTATCCGCCGCAGGGAACCATGGGTAATGTGACTACGCCAGCCTATGCTATCCGCAACAGGGCAATCTGATAGGGATAGCAGCATACAGACTGATGAACAAATTTGATCATGCACAGATGAAACTGAATGCAGATGAAGGGCATACACATTTCTTTAATATATGATAATGAAAGCTTATTTGTAAAAGCTTCAAATTTTAAGACAGTCCAATACACTGTAACAAAAGATTTTAATTGTATCCGTCAAGTCATTTCTCACCTGTATTTGTATCAGAGGTGTACTGCTGAGAGTGGGAGTCTGTTTGGTTATCTGTAGGCCCGCTGGCATGATGCACTGGGCCAGAGCAGGAGGCGGAGGGAGGTGGAAGAGGGGACGTGGACTCAGACTGGTAACCCGAGGCATAGCCACGACTCTCTGAAGGTGACGGCTGGTAGGGGGAGCAGGGGCACGTTTGGTGTGGTGTCTGGTATCCACTGGAACTGCTGCTGTATTTGAGATCCAGATGGGCGTGAGAATGGGACCGGGAGGGTTCGGGGTATGCAGGATGGCCTGCGGGAAGTGGATCGAAGTTAAATGCTGGTAATTCATGACCGTGAGGCCCGTAGGGGGATACTGTAGCCCTTCTGTGCCAGTATTCTGCCTCTCGTTCTCGCTCCCACTGTAGTTCTTCTTCTCGGTCTCTGTCCCAGTGCAGAGACATTTCTCTGCCCCTTCGTAGCCCTGACTCCCGGTCCCATATCTCTGCCCCTCTTTGCATATAAGCCTCTCTGCCCCGTCTTAACCCAGTATCCCGGTGAAGCTCTGCCTCCCTCTCCCAGTGTATTCCCTCCTCTCTGTCCAAACGGAGGGTGTGGAAATCTTCTTGCCGCAGACAGCAGTCCCGACAGTGGCAGCCGGGTGTCACTAGGCCATCAATCATCATGACATCGTGGTAGGGGCCACTGGGTTTAGGGTGGTGTGGATGGTTGTGGTGGGGGTATGGAATGTACTCTTCCGTCCTACAGAGCAGTCGGGGAGACAGACTATGTGGATGGGGGCTGATCTCTTGGGATGGATATGGACACAGGTGGCGAGATGGCCCCTCTGAGCAAGTGCGATGAAGGTAGTGCTGTGGACCTTGTTGGCGGTCCCAGAGCAGATCTGGTGGTGGCAGGGATTGGTGAGGATGGGCAATGTGGTGTTGGCAAAGCCCTATGACAGATGGCATCCCTGAAGAAGGAGCCCCTGTGTGTCCATTAGTGGTGGTGGGACGATCAAGGCAGTACCCATTGGATAAGTGGTGGAGTCCATCGCATCCAGGCTCAGCACAACGCTGAGATCGGTAGCCCACCCGACATGAGCATGAACGGACTAACCTCAGTGACCCAGTCCTTTCAGGAGGCAAGGAATCACCGTCATCCAAAATGGCTGTTTCTCGGTCACGATCCCTCCCTCCATTGCCTTCAATCCCACCCAGCAGGCGCTCAAGCTCCTCCCTCTCTTGCTGAGTAGGCGGGGCCTGTCGAGTCGGCTCATCGAGCCGGTCAGGTGGGACAGATGAGTGTCCAGAATCAGTGCTAACAGACAGAAGCTGACTTGGACGCTCCTCAGAGCTCCTTGCAGGGCTCCCATTGGGGGATGGCAGAGAGGTAGAGTCTCCAGCGCGGAGCTTTTTTACCTGAGCGTATAGGCTGCCATCTACAGGCCCACGTGTGTGTGCGATATCTGGAGGGATGTATGAGAGTTATTTTTTAATCAATGTTTTGCACAAGAAAGAATGTAGAGGTCCATATTTTGCCCTTTTATATTTCCCTAGAGACCATTTAAAATATTATTCAAGGTTTGCAGCAAAAGCAGTCATAGTTTAGTTTCAGATTCACATTCTTTTCCTTTTACAAGTTACATATATTATGACAGAGTTTTTTTTCACAGCATTACAGGACATAATACATTATTTACTTCAAAAAGTAACTCGTATCATTGTGAAAATTCAAAATGCAAACAGCAGTCTTATTAAATAACATGTGATGTATGCTTGTATGCTATTGACTAAACACTGGTTATGATTAATAAAAAACACCTCTGTTAATGTGTCAGTGTGTAAACCTGACCATTTGTTAATGTGCTCATGGTTATTTCTGAATCTCGTTTTTGCCTCTTAGTTTCAATAATCAGATCTGGCAAGATGTTGTAAACATTGTAGAAAGTAGTATTAAACTTTTATTTCAAAATAAAAAGGAAAGTCCAGTTTAAAATACAGTATGTTCCCTTTGAAGGCTTGAATAAACACCAGTATGTGGTTGTATGAATGAATAGCTGTACCCTCTAGGCTGTCCTGATGTCTCTGATTGAAGTTCTCATAAGAGTCCCAGCGCACCACCGGATCATTTGTGTTATAGTCCACGCTGACAGCTGGATCATTCCTCTGGCTCACCCTCCCTGAATCAAACACACACACACAATAAAATTACAACCAATGTTAGACTACATCTGCATTATGACACAGATAAAGACCACATGATATGATAGCACCCCACTGTTTCAATGGCAAATGTTGTGCAAGGAAAGAAAATTGTGTTTATCAAACAATTTCATGGTCATTTAAACTGCAAACAGTTAGTAAGAACTTAATCTGCATTTTGATTAAGGTTTTGATGTTACCTTTGATTTTCTCAGGCCCAGTTGAAAACACAAATTCCACTGTGGCATCAGAGGGAAATCTGTCATCTACAGGATAGAGATTGTTAATCATTAGGAAAACAGAAGACCGTTTCCAGTTAATAATATTTGTCATTAATAACGGGCTTTGTATATAATATCCTCTCCTTACCAGAAACTTCATAAATGTGTTTTTGATTATAACAATGATTAATATCTAGGAATTTTCCCAGCGTTTTACAAGCAATTGAAGTTGCCTCCCATGCTTGTATGTAAGCCCATAGAGAATCTATTGTCACGTGAAAATCTGTATCTCATCTCAATTACGCAGCTGTGGTGCGCAGGTGTTACCCAATGGGAACAAGGGTGATAATTTACGGCACAGCTAAAAGAACACAGACCACCGAAATAAAAAAGCACATCGTAAAAAACCAAGCTCAGCTGATATCCCCAGGCCATTTCAGCTCAAGGCGGTCAGAGTTGGACAGGCGGCTCTGCTTTTATTGTAAAAATATATGAGCTTGGCATATGATTCTTGGCTTGTTCCATTAAGAATGTACCTGAACAAGCTTCATCCAGTTCACCTTTGCCGAACCAGAGCTGGGCTCCATGAATGGTGCACGTATGAAACTGCAGTCGAAACACAGAGTCCCTCTCAGCAGACTGAACCCGCCTGTGATAACACTTTACCTACAGGAAAAACAGAAAAAGAGACCATAAAAATGACAAAGAGCAAGAGATTAAAGTGATGGAAATGCCTATGGTTTTGACAGTTGTAATATATCAGGGTCAGATAAAAACAGCCCCACATACCATTATGTCTCCTTTCAGCAGCAGTGCAGGCTCAATAGTAACAATCAGCCGTCTGCTCCCAGAGCCCTGCAGATCACTACAAAAAAAAAAAAAACATACACAGTTTGCAAAAATACTCTTTAAACTAAATTTATAATTTATTTATTTCCTGAAGAAGATATGAAGGTAATGCTAGGTAATAATTAGAACCGTATTAAACGACATAATGGTGCCTGTCCTAGCAAACACCTCTAATTATGCTTTAAATTATGTAAATGTCTCCAATAGATCCTCACTCACTAGATGCCAGAAGTGTAGACAAGCTGCATGGATTGATAGATCTTCAGGAAAGGGAAGAAACCTGTCAAGAGAATGAGGAAAAAGTGAGATATGAAGGAGAAATTGGCAAACTCCCTGTGTCTCTCTCTCCTCCACTGCAAAAGATTAAAAACAAACTTGAAATGTGCGAATGTGAAGGAGGTTTGTTTAATGAATACATATGTTCTCACATAGACACATATTACCTCAATGACCTCATCGAGGGCTTATGCATGAATGAAGTCAGGAAATGATGTCATGAAAATATTCACTCACCTCCATCTTCCTGGAAGTTGGGGATGGTAGGAATGAGGACCTGATGGAGGAAGAGTGGGCTGCTGTTCATTTTGATGGCCCCTGAGAGCAGCCCTCCAAAGTAATAGATATACCTGCAGAGATATCAGTGTTAACAATGCAAAAAAGTACAGTATGTAAAAGCACAAAGATCAGTTAATCAAAAGGGATGTACCTGTTCTGAGAGGGCTGGAGAGAGGACGACACTTTATCCTCACAAAACTTCCTCATAGCCAATGTGCTGAGGGCCTGGTCTGCCCTGTGTGCACAAATGCAGTTGAAGACATAAGAAAAAAAATCACATCAAAGACACATGCTTGTTAATTAACCAGAAAGCCCCCCATAATGACTAAAATATTTTTTTCAGTATTTCTGCTGTAATTACAAGACAAAACGCCTTGTTTCTAACTTTATTTTTGTATATTACATATATCAACCACAATACAATTTATATAACACAAGTTTCAAGAACCCTGTGTTCTTCAAGAAAAACAAAAGTTGTTGAGGAGAAAAAAAAAAAAAAAATTAAATGATTGCCATGACCTTTTTTAGCATTTAAATTCGGTTAGATTATTTTAATTATATTATTTAATTATATTTTAATTAAGATTAAATCATAAATAAAGTCTGTTCCCCCTTGCAATGTAGAATGGCTGAACTTACCCTGCTGATATCTTGCTGTAATGCATGTAGGCAGCAATAATAACACCTGTCTTTCCTTTGTTGCCCTGAAAAAACAAAAACCATACTAATCAATACAACTGATACAGATATGATTTGCACTTCAATTCCAAATGAAGAAGACATTCGGACAGTCAGGTTTTAAAAAGCCAAACAATTTGAGTGAAAGCTATGCATGTAACGATGTGATGCGATACGATTCACAATACTGATTTCACAATAGGATTTTCTCATGATTTTTTTAACAAAATGAGATTTAAGACAAATTATGAAGAAGCAGAAGGGGTGTCTATTTCTCAGGCAAAATGCTGCATATTTCTTTGTGATTTTAAAATATGCCAAATAACAAAACTAAACTGAAATGAAAACAAATCCCAAATAAACAAATTAAATAAATGAAATAATAATGCAAATGAAAGAACTAAAATTTGGCCTGTGCTGTTTCCATTTAAAATGAGAGGCAACCACTGCATTTTAATCACAAACCAAACAAAGATGTTGCATACATGCAGCATGAGCAGTTTTTATGTGATTCATTTAACATCTCAGCCAATTTATTCAACCACATATTTTTTTTAATTGCTTTTCAACCGGCTCGGGTGCATCATTACATCCCTAGTGAAATCTATTTTGAAAAATGAACATGCTTTTCACAATAAACTGTTTTTTAGCTTGTTTTCAAGAAGCTGCTAGGGTGTTAAGGGTGGTTGCTTATATATTTTGGCATGTTCCCCTTTTGCTTGACAGCAAGTTTGTGTAAAAACCGATAATGATGATCCAACTTGAGCTTCAGAGGAAGAACGTCTGACCATCTGATCATTTCTTAAACTAGATTTAAACTAGATAAAAATTCCAGATTTTGAAATTTTGCTAAAGATCCAAAACAATGTAATATGTATTAGTGCTTTCTCATCTCTTACTCTTTGCTTTTGCTGTTTTAAACATCTTGCATAAAACTAAAAGCTTGTCAAATCAAGACATCCTCTCAGGTCTGTCTTCATGTTATCATCTGTGGTGACGCTCGACAGGGTGGTCCTTAAGGGTCACGTCAGCACGCTTTAGTACCCTGTGACCCTGACATGAACAGTCCAAAGACTACAATGACCTCTGACCTTACAGTGCAGAACGACCACATGCTGGGGGTCGGAGTTCAGCCAGTTCTCCATGGCTTTGCACATGGCACAGATCTTATCCAGAGGAGGAGCGTGCATATCTGGCCAGCCGAAGTCATGAACCTGAGAGAGAGACTTTTTAATCTCAGGTGGTGCAATTGGGTCTTTAGTTCAGCCACAAAGCAACTAGCAACATAAACACATAAAATCGTACAAAGTCAGCCCCTACCTTTGGGTTTAAACGGGTGATGTCATGCCTCCGCTGAGACAGATTGAATAACTGTGGGAGGAAAATGGACCAGAACAGTGAAAATGCCTCTAGTACAATGACATAAGTAAACTTCCCTTAGATACAGTAAATACATGCTGAGTCACTTACCAGAAACTTGTCCTGGTGTTTGGACTTGAGCATGGCTGCCACCTCCCTGAGGTTGAGGCGGTACCGCTGTTCTTCCAGCAGAGGAGGGAAAAAGACAGAGATGATCCTCTCCGTGATGTATGTGAGGTCGAAATCATAGTGCCTCTCCATCACTCTGTCCATCACCCGGTCCACACTGAAGGTCCTGAGAGAGAGGGGGAAACCAGCTTAAATATTCTGTCAAATAACTCGAAAAGCCAACAGACATAAAATTCAATTAAATTTCATGAGTCTTTAAGGTGGTTAAGCTGATTTTTGGAATATAGCTGCTGGTTTGTTGCTGGTCCAAGATGATCTACCAGCACCACTTGGATTGACCAAGATGGTCTACAAAGACCACCAGCTTTTAGCCTAGATAATTAATCATCTGGAATTGATTTGACCAGATAGAAAACAGCTAAAAGGAAGGGATGGCTAGAAAACTGCTGAGAAAAAAGGATGGGCGATTCTTTACTATGCTTATTTCCTTTATTTTTATATTTTTAATAAATTTTCCATTATCTAATGCTCACTGAAAGTTTGTCTTTAAAAATATAAAAATGTATAATTTTTTTATATTGCACATTACAATGTTGTGATGCCCCTAAATTCACTCAAATTAGCATTTAAAAAAAAATTTGTTTGTTTTTAGTACCCCCCCCCCCCCCCCCCCCCATATAAGATAATACAGAATTTTAATATTTGGCATTTAACATTTATCATTTAAAATTGTTAAATGTAATATTCAGCAATTATCTAAATATTTTATACTGTATATTACAATGTTGTGATGCCTAAATTCTCTTAAATTAGCTTTAAAACACATATATAATTTTTTTAAGTTTTTTTTTATTTTCTTTTTTTGTCCCACATAAAATAATACAGAATTTAATATTCGACATTTAACATTTATCATTTAAAATTACACTAACTATTGACTTATCACTACTAAATGTAATCTTTAGCAAATATCAAAACAAATATTAATTTTGTACACTGCGCATTATAATGTTGTGATGCCTAAATTCACTCAAATTAGCATTTAAAAAATTGATTTTATAGATAGAGTTTATAGTTTACACCCCCCCCCCCCCACCCCCCACCCCCATTTAGCATTTACAATGATCACATTGACCAGAATTTCAATGTTGGTGCTTGGCTAGTAAAAAAATCAAAGCTTCTCCAAAACAAAACTGCTAAAATCCTCTGAAAAATCATGTGAAAGTCCAGTAAATGCTATTTTATTGAATAGCTAGAGTTTGATTGGACACAGCTGAGCTGTCAGTGGTGTGCAGCTGAACTAACCACGCACCCTGACACATATTAGCTCTCTGCTCCTCACCACACTGCGGCCAAAAGGGATTTTTGAATTTTCACATCAAATCCGAAGGGAATAAAACCCTGCTGAGATGAGGTAATTTATCTGAGATAAGCAGAGATTAGCTGAGGAAATAAAGTCTCAGAACTCAAGCATGCTCAACCACTCCTGCAGCGATCGCCGCTGAACTTCATGGTTTGAGATTTGATGCTTTAAAAGCTTCCACTCTTTTCAGACAAACGTACCTCGGGAGAGTGTTTCTCTGTTTGGTGTAGGTCAGAGACTTGGTTGAGCCCTGGAAAAAGACAAAATAAGATTATACCATTGTGTTTGGACACAATAAACTCTAAACTTTTGTCTAGTTGACAGTGCCAACTCGGTACAAAAGATTGTCTTTTTGGTTTATTTCAGAAATGTTTGTTCTTCATTTCTGTTCTACTCTTAAGGAGACACATATGTGCGATATATAAACAGATAAATGCCACTGCAAAAACTAAAGCACTGTCTGAGGCCGAAAATGAAGAATAGACCTTCTTATTCTTCAGAGTGAAGTCTAATAGTTCTGATTAAATGTCAGAACCACAGAAAGATCATGTCTATTTCTGGATACCGAAAATTAAATACTGACTCCATGACTTTTGACGTCACAGCTGAAGACTTCAATTAAATAAAATGTAACAAAATAAAATGTAATAAATTGCAGTAATAAATATTAAATTAAAATCTTAGGGTGTACTTCAAATTTCAATAAATATTTAGGTCAAAGGGGCTGACCAAAAATTCCTGATCTAGAAGAAGATCCATGTGCCAGTTAGAGAGAGAGATAATGAAAGAGAGCACAAAGTTCTTACCAGATGCTGAATGTGTCTAGAGGAGGACGCCCCCCTTCGCTGCAGCAGATGAGAACACAGATAAAGCATCATAAACAGAGTAACAACACAAAAACATGTCCTATTATATCATCTTTACTTCTGGAAGCATCATACAGTGTGTATGTCTTAACTGAACCAGCAGTGCCACTGGTGAGCCCTCAAAAGCATACATGACACCCCTGATTACAAAAACACAACTAAACTAATGGAAGAATGAAACTAACTAACAACCTAAAGAATGTTAAACATTTTTGGCTATCATTGGCCATCACTATGTTCAAAAAAGTTTTCAGTAGGTTTTGAGACACTCTCTAATTCAGCTAAAGATGAATATACTAATGTTCAAAAGTTTGGGGAAAGTTTAAGATATGTATTCTTTGAAGTAAAAAGGATGCATTAATTTGAAGTAACAGTAAAAACATATATGATGTTACAAGATACACTATATTGCCAAAAGTATTTGGTCACCCCCTTCTAATGAACATGTTTGACTACTTTAGTAATTTCTATGAGTACAAATCTTAATGTTTAAGCATATAATCATATTGTATATGATGATGAGTTTTTGGCTCAAGGTCTGCATATAAAGTCACACCAGAGGTGTTCAGCTGGGATCAGGACTTGGCTTTCTGCAGACCAGTCAAGTTCTTCCACACTGACTCAATCAATCATGTCTTTTTGAACCGTGTCTTATACACAGAGGCACTGTCATGTTAGAATAGAAAAGGGTCCTGTCCAAACTGTTGCTATAAAATTAGAAGCACACAATTCCCTAGAATATCATTATATGCTTAAACATTAAGATTTGTACTCATAGAAATTACTGAAGTAGTCAAGAAGGGGGTGACCCAATACTTTTGGCAATATAGTGTATCTAATAAAAATTTATTGTAGTTTCACAAAACTATTTTCAACATTGATAATAATCAATAAATGTATCTTGGTCAGAAAATCAGCACATTAGAATGATGTCTGAAGGATCACGTGACACTAAAGACTGGAGGAATGATGCTGAAAATTCAGCTTTACCCTCACAGAAATAAATTACATTTCACAATATATTCATATAGAACACAATTATCATAAACTGTAACAATATTTCACAATATTACTATTTTTACTGTTTTTATTTAAAAAAATCACAGCGTTGGTGAGCATAATACACTTCTTTCAAAAACATGAAAAAATCGTACCAACCCCAAACGTTTGAACAGCACTGTAATACAAGTTTTGATTAAAGCTTTACAGGATTTTCAAACATAAAATATGCCAATAATGTCATTTTTACCACTAGCTAGTGAGTGAATAACAATGTGAATGAAAAAGTGAATAAATTAATAAGTAAATGAACAAGGAAGTAATCAATGAGTAAACCAATGAGAGGCAAAGACATCCTGCTGGTATAAATGTGAGAAGTAAGAACAAAAATCACAAATGTTGAGATGCACTGAGTGAATAAAACAACAGAAAAAATGAAGGAAAGGAACAGATAAACAAAGTCTTACCAGTTCGGAGGGCTGCGCTGGGATGCAGGCTGTGTTGATCTGAAACAGAGAAAAGAACCATGACTCAAGTTCTGCATCACCTCCACCATCCAACACAGACACGTTCGCTCAAAACCCCTTCGTCGTTCCCCGCTCTGTCCCGGGACGAGGGGAAGGGAGTGGTGAAGAGGGATCTGTTGGGATGGGGAGAAGGAAATGCTTCCCCAAAGCAACAGATAAGCAAGCTATCTGCTGATAACACTGAGACCGGAGAAAAAGTGAGATGCAAGGGATTGTGGGTGAAGGGCAGTAACCGAACACATTAGTATGCACATTCCTCTCGCATGATCTCGTACAAAACAACAAGACACAACAACATAAATTGTGGGACAGTATGTCTATGACGGACAACCCTCACCCATCCAAACAGACATGTTTACATGTCTACATGTTTTGTCATACAGGGTAAAGGGGCGGAGGCATCATTACCGTGCTTACAGGCGGGAAAATGTTTGTGTGTGTGCGATGACATTCATGCTTACGTAACATGAAGCGCCCCCTCCCCTCCCCACACATCCAATACCCTGCCAGTCCTGCCCTGTTTGTTTGGCCACAGGAAAAGGGCTGAGGCAGGGAGAAGAGCATAGACGCTACACTAGGCCTTGACCTACGACTGCCTGTGTCTGTCTGTCTGTCTGTGTGTGTGTGTGTGTGTGTGTGTGTGTGTGTGTGAGTTTGAGTCTAGGGAGTAAGATAGAGAGTTATTAAAAGACTGTATGTTTTTGTTCAACAAGACAATGAAACATAACTTATGAGGCTCTGGAGGATGGAGGGACTTGGGTGTTTGGTATTTGTGTCTCCAAATATATGCCAACACTGGGAGTTTTGTGGCTTTTAGCATGTCTGTTAGTATTGAGGTTATCTATATGCTAACATAGCTATATGCTAGCATGGCCCAAAAGTAAATTTTAAGCTAATATGTAGATTTAAATTTGACCAAAAAATGGTCTAAAAGTACTGATGACTCGTCCTGCACTCATTTTGATTAGATGTACAGAATTTGCTTTAGTAGCTCGCATACATAGTTCAGTGAGTCTATGAGTAAGTTCAGAATAGCACACTACTGTACTTTACTCATATTTACAGCGTGTGAGTTTATGAACATGGATGACATTCGCTAAAACGTGCAATACACAATATACAGTATATTCA
The DNA here is from genome assembly GCF_936440315.1 of Barbus barbus. Taxonomy (NCBI): domain Eukaryota; kingdom Metazoa; phylum Chordata; class Actinopteri; order Cypriniformes; family Cyprinidae; genus Barbus; species Barbus barbus. Next base: position 8,922,000 of record NC_136718.1, read on the forward strand.
GAGTACATTATAATTACAGGGTAATCACAATATTATTCGAATGTACTGTAAAAGGTTGTATAAAATATTGCATTACATTATTATTATACAGTTGCTTATGCTCACCAAGGTTGCATTTATTTGCTCAAAATTACAGTAAAAATAGTACAATTGTAAAATATATTTTAATATATTTAAAAAAGTCAATTATTCCTGTGATGGTAAAGCTGAATTTTCAGCATCATTACTGCAGTCTTCAGTGTCACATGATCCTTCAGAAATCATTTTAATATGTTGACTTGCTGCTCAAGAAACACTTATTACTATCAATGTTGAAAACAATTGTGCTGCTTTATTTTTTTTTTTGAAAACTGGAATTTTTTCAGGATTACAAAAGCATGCTTGCTGAATAAAAGTATTAATTTATTTAAAATAAAACCTTATGGCCTCAAAGAAATTATAATTAATTTTCCTTTATCTCCTTTATACAGTCTCATTTTACAATTCTAAATTATGACATAATACTATGTTAGATTTTTACACCATGATATACTTTTTTACGATTGACTGAGGAAAGTTCAAAAGAACAGCATTTATTTGAAACAGAAATCTTTTGTAACTTTTGGTCAATGCATCCTTGCTGAATAAAAGTATGAATTTATTCACAATAAAATCTTATTGCCCTCAAACTTTTGAACATAATGTTAAACTTTGCATTAAACCTGACCCTCTATTTCCAGTTTGATGAATGCATCTGATATATATCGGTTTGATAAATACATCTGATATATCGGTTTCATAAATACATCTGATATATCGGTTTGATAAATACATCTGATATATTGATTTCTTCCTTGACTCATTATAAATGATTTCACAGAATTTAATTCAAAATGTAAAATAACCGTTTTTAAGCAGTATCCAGTGCATACGTAAACAGTACACTACCCCAATATGTTGTGTTTGTTCACATTGATGTTTTGTGTGTTGCTAGGTGGGATCCCATTATAATAATCAAGTTTCCCTTTTTCTTGCCTAAAAAGCTGCCGTCACATTTGAAGAAAGAAAATGATTATGTCTCAAAACGCAGTGTGGACAGAATTCGAAGAAATTATTTCACTCCACTGGAAAAGAACATGTTCCCCATGGTATACAAAGACAAGAAATTCCTCTATTTCTTCCCGCACACAGAGGGCTGCACAACTTGCCTGTAACACTGTAAGGGAAGACAAGTGTTAAGTGAAACACAGTGTAACTATCTTTACCAGGTGTAAAAGATATCACTGCATCTGTGTTAAAGACATCAGCTGCTGAGAGCCAATTACTGACCCTCACACACTCTTAAGCTCTGTCGCTATGAACAGATGTTTCTTCTTCAATGCCCCTCTCACTCTTTCATTTTTTTAATTCCCTGGGAACATTTTTCAGCTTCCTCTGGTAAATTTCCCCCCTGCTTTCATTCCTTTTTTCCTCTGCATATCAATCATTCCATAAACATTTCCTCATTCATCCTGTTCATGTTTTCATATACCACTCATTCACCTTTTCTCTTCCTCTATAACTGTAGTTTAGTCTTTACTTGTTTCAAATGTTCCAGTTTCCACCAAAATACAGTATTGTTGAAAAGTTTATGGTTGGTAAGTTTTTAAAGAAAGCTCTAATGCTCAACAAGGCTGCATTTATTTAATTACAGTAAAACAGTAATATTTTGATATAATGTAAAATATGAGTTTAATATATTTTATTTATTTATATTTAATGTACAGCCATTACTCCAGTGTCACATGATCCTTCAGAAATCATTCTAATATGCGGATCTGCTGCTCAAGAAACATTTATTATTATTATCAATGCAGAAAACAGTTATGCTGCTTAATAATTTTCAAAAAGTTGTTTCAACTTAAAATAATTTGTTACCCCGCTGACTTAAAATTTCAAGTTTAGTCAACTTGAAATTTTAAGATACTCAATGTTAACTTTTTTACAGTGATAACAGCAGTTAGCTACAGCCCCCAAATTCAGCATTCAGGAAGTGCAGCTATTTGCCCCAAACACAATGAAATATTTTACTTTTGTGAAACTTTGCTTGTTTTACTCTGGTTGAGTCTGCGTGCTGCTTGATGACACACAATAGGCTTCTTATCACTATAAAAGGTGATAAGCTGACTTAAAAAAAATTGAGGAAACCCGTTGCCTTAAAATCATTAAGTAATTAATAATAAAAAAAAAAATAAGTTAAGTGAATTGTCAATTGTCACTTAACTTTTTTTTTTGTCAATTATTATTTACTTAATAATTTAAGGCAACGGGTTTCCTCAAGTTAAGTCAGCATCACTTTTTACAGAGTAAAAATGTCTTGTCACTTGTCATAAATGTCTTTATAAATATCACTTGTTAATTAAAAGTATTAATTTCTTTAAAAAAGCTTACTGACTCTATATTGTGAAAGAAGCATCCATTAGTGTTTACTGTTACTACTAAGAAATAATAAAACATTAATTCAACTTTATTCAATGTCATTATTTTTCAAATTGTATTATTCTTAATTATTATTTGACATATGTGGCTAATACTATGTTACCAGCACGTGCACAGAAAAGCGGCTGTCTCACGTCATGTGAGTACTAAACAAACTTATGTCTTATTACACATTTATGTTCAAACAACATATAAAAGTGAATTGCGTAATAGGTGCCCTTTAATTTTTTGTAAGGAAATGAAATTTAATTTGCCTGTACAAAACTGCCAGTGGGTCACTAAGGTGTTCTGACTGTCTTTTAGCATGATATTGCTGTAGGTGGATGTTCTTGGTGGTTCATTACAGTCCCCATCAAAAGAGGCCTCCACCCAAGTATAGATATGTGTGCTTATGGGATATTTTTCATTGTCCAACTCTCTATCTGCTGAGAAAAGTAATATCACATGTCTTCCAAACAATATTTGAGGTATCACTCATGTTCATAGCACAAAAAGTGCTGGACGAGCTGCGCGCCAAAGTTTAATACGCAGGATTATGGGTTTGTTCAGATTCCGAAGTATGAGCAACAACCGCTAATAAGTGTAGCGACAATGCTATTTTGGTGGAAACTATGGTTACCATGGTAAATTTTTGTTGCCGCACAAGCCTGAGCGTTTCTGAATCCAAAATACTTCTCGCTAATCTTTTTCCTCCCCTCCACGCCAGCACTCCTTTGTTTCACTTTCTTCCAGCACTTTCTTTCTCCTTATCCAATCCACACTTTCTGCTTTTCATTTTTCCCTCATTTAACAAAATGCCAATCTGCTCCACCTCCCTCAGACCGACCGGCCTGCAGCCAGAACAAACTCTGAATTCCATCTGTAGGGCCAAATCTTACGCACGACTCCTGCAGCAACCTTTTTATCCACTATTCTTTCTTCCCCAACCCCTGTCCTTATTTCCCTCCCTCCATCTGTCTCTGAAGTAACAGCAGCCCCCTGTTCTGTGCCCCTGTGTTCTGCTGCGAGCCCAGAGGAACATGTTCCCACGTTAAGGGTGAGGAGCGGTCCACGAGCGAGTACACATGCCAAATGTAATACCACAGCCGTAGTAAGGAAGGTTATTTATGCGACGGGGATGTGTTTTGACTCTAGAGTGAGTCCACCGAATCAAAGCTCCAAATGAAACACGGCTGAGCTCACGTTTGGAGTAAGAGATGCTGTTTATGGTCACACAGCAACCTTACACAACCTGTAGCATGTTTAAAAAGGGATGCACAAAATATATCGGTGCAAGATCAATAATCTGCTGATAATGATTCTTTAATGTAGCAGTATTGGTCGGTATTAAATTGTGCTCCTTTCTGCTATTTTTACATTTAGATGTAAAAATGTCATCATTCAGCACTCAATTAAAGTTAATCAAACACTTAAAAAAAAAAAAAAAAAAAAAAGTCGAGCCAACTTAAAATTTTAAGGCAACCAGCTTCAGCAGATTTTTGAGTTTTCTCAACTTGTTGTTTTAAGTTTATACAACAAAAAGTTGAGAATCTCCTATAAAAATAAGTTGAGAGAACTCAAAAATCTGCAAAAAGCTGGTTACCTTCAAATTTTAAGTTGGCTCAACTTTTCTTTTTTTTTACAGTGTATGAATATATACTAATATATACTGTTTTACTTGAACAGTTGCGTATATGTAGTAGTTTTAACAGGATTTGATATGTTTTAGGCTCAGCATCTAGGAAGTTCCTGGACTGAATTCTCCTGACATGGACTTTGATACTGTCATCTCAGTAGCAGCTGCTTCATCCGCCCTGCACTCGTTTCCTGTTCATAGAGGTGTAAGGCTTTTTTAAGAGTTCCTCGGAGACAGAGAGGAAATGTTCCTTACTGCTCTGTGTGCATGTACACGTGTGTATTCGGGTCTGGAGATGTGAGTAGAGATAAAAACGAGGCTAGAGAGAGGAAGTGCAGATCAGAGGATGGCTAGAGAAGGATATGTAACAAGCAGTCATACTGAAACCATTGCAAGAATACAAGAAGGGTGGAGATGAACATGAGAGCAGAGGAAATAGAGGAAGGAGGGGGAGAGAGATGGAGGGATGTCAGAGCAGCGGAGGAAGTGTGGGAGGAGAGCGAGGCTGGACGGTGGGCTCGGGTGTAAACAGTGTAATTAGTCTGAGCATTCATTACTACAGATGAACATAAAAAGCCTTAAAGGAACAGTTCACCCAAAAATGACAATTTTGTCATCATTTACTAATTTCATTCCAAACCTGTATAAATTTCTCTCTTATGTTGAACATAAAAGACAATTTCAAATTTTAAATCTTCAAAATATTGTCTTTTACGTTCAACATAAGAGAGAAACTCATACAGGTTTGGAACGACGTGAGGGTGAGCAAATGATGACAAATGTTTAATTTTGGGGTGAACTATTCCTTTAATGAATTCTCAAAAAATAGATATAATTTCAAAAAAGAAAGTCATATTTCTTTGATTGAAGAAAATTAGGACCAACATTTTTTTTTACAATTTGCATTTTGTTCTTTTTTTATGAAAGAACTATTCCCATTACTGCAATGCAAACAATTACTGTAATCTGAAAATAATAATGATATATTAGTTAATTAATTTTGACTGTGATCAAATGTCAAAAAAACAACAAGAATACTAATTATTATCATTATTATTATTTTACAAATCAACATTTTATTGTTATAAATTAATAATAATAACAACAATAATAAACATTATTATTAAATAATAGTATTATAAATTATTTTCCAGATATTTTATTTACAATAATAATAAAATGTATTGTATAATAACATATAATATAATATAGCAATATAACATAATAATAATAACAATAATAAAATATCTAGAAAATAAAAATAATAATTAATAATAATGATGTATTTATTTAATTAATTCACAACAATAACAGGGTAATTTGTACAATAATAATAATATCTAAATATCTAGAAAATTAAAAATAGTACTTAATAATTACTTTTACATTTTTGATAACAAAGGGTAATTTATATAATAATAATAATACTTACTATTAATATAATTAAAATATAATATAATATGTTTTAACTTATGTGAGTCATAATTATCCCTAATGGAGCATCAGAATCAAACAAAATGTAGCCAGTATGGATGTATACTGACAAGGGGCAGGAACAACTGCATATATAGGAATAATATAGAAATATAGGAATAACTGCTCTTTTGTAGATTATAATACAGAAGCATCTAAATAACTTGTACAAAATAAAAAAAGGTCATACAATACATATTTGTACAAAAAAAGGTAATAAAAAATATGTTGCAACCAAACCAGTTAATTAACTATTAGACATTAGCATGAGACATATGTCAAACCATTCTTTATTCCTTAATTCCCTGTGAATTAGTGTGTGTTAACATGATCTCAAGCCTGGAGCAGCTGTGAGGATGTTAACACACACACATCTTTGAGCAGATCCCACGGGAGAGGCTGGGAATACACAGAGGTCTGCTTTCACACACAACGTGATTACATCTTTTTATTTGGATTGATTCCCTACATGGAGATCCATAACTGAGATATTCTCCAAAGTCCAGCAGACAACATGTGTACACACAGACCAGAGCTGTAATCATCCTCTAATTAATACACTATATTTCTCCTTTAGTCTCTCTAACAGGAGTTTCAGTATTATATCACCCCTTCTATTGTCTTATTGCCAAACTAAGCAACAGTCACAAATCTCTAGAATGAAGCAACCAATCAAAAAGATAAGATATGAATAAACAGAAGTAAATACATTCCCTCAAAATGGAAACAAATCTAAACAATTAACAGGACACAATCAGCAGATATCAGCAATGGAAAAATCCCACCTCTGCTAGCATGGCTTCTGTAATTAGACAACGACATGCTGCAGTTGTTCTGATCTCATGTGTTTATACAATCCTTTATGGACGCTATAAATACAAAGACATGGACATATTGGAGAATGTGCTGATGTTATAGACATCTTTAATCACTTGAAAGTTATGCATACGCATAGTTTCCATATGGTGCCAATTACACTGATGACAAAATGCAATGGGAAACTCATGGCAGCTTGACTTTTTTTTTCTTTTCTTCTTTTTTTGGGAGAGTAAGAAACCCTAATTTAATTAGTTCCCTCAGAAATAGTACAAGTCAATGACAATAAGCTTATCTTTTCATGTCCTATAATAATTCATTCAAAATATAGCTTCTAGGATATATTAATTAATCTATAAACAGTGTAGAAGTGTATGCAGTTAGCATGGATCTCCTCTCAATTTAAGACACTGTCTATATTGCTTAGCCACTTGTACCAGTATAGATAGATAGATAGATAGATAGATAGATAGATAGATAGATAGATAGATAGATAGATAGATAGATAGATAGATAGATAGATAGATAGATAGATAGATAGATAGATAGATAGATATCTATTAATCACGATCCGAACAAACATGCTACATTATAGCATGCCGTTTTTAATGTAAATTAAATTGTATAAATTCAAAATTTAAAGCAAAATGGTCTGACCTCAGCTTTATGAAATTATGCTAAATGAAACATCTTCACAAAACAGAAACCACAGATGGCTGAATGAAGCACAAATGCACTCTCTGCCAGCAGGTGGCGCTTATGGAAAAGCAGCGATTTCTGTGATTACTGCTGTAAATGAAGCAGCGCTGCACTTTTAAATACTACATTAATATGCATTATATAGGTAAGATAAAAAAGATAATACCCTCTAAACATTTGTGAAGACAGTCAGTTTCCTTCAGACTTCAGAGATACCTTCATATGAACTCCCACCCCCAATTCACTATTTAGGATTTTCTTCCAATATTTTGCACATCGTGAACAGTGATCTTGCTCTGCCTGCAAACGTTACAGTATTTTCTACGGTTTGTGTTCGGCTTCGACAGGATCTCTTGCATCTTTTAACAGCCGTTTACAGTTGGTTTATTTGTCCAGTTAAAGAATTAGTTGTGTGTTATAGTTATCTAACCATTAGTCAGAAGTGTATGGTTAACAAGGATCTCCTCTCATATTAAGATGCTGTCTACATTGCTTAACCACTTACCAGTATAGATAGATACACAGACAGACAGACAGACCTAATGTATCAATTTAATGCAATATTGTAATGAATACTAAAAATTGTGACAAAAACTGAAAATGTGTTTATCTTACTGTGCACGATGTAAGCTTGATGTTTGCATAATGAATCATCAGTGTGTATCATCATCTATGTGTATCTGTTCAAACAGCATCTACCAACACCTCAGCTGTAGCCTCAGGTCAACTTTTGCTCTTCAGGTTGCTATTGGAGTCATGTTTCAGTTCTTCAATAATACAAAATATTATTATAACTTAAACAGAAGTCTCACAAGTGGACGACAGAAAAATTTAATGTTTTGCTTAAATGGCATGACACAGCGCCCAAGACTGCATCCGTGGTTGATTCCCTTTCAGCTCTGTTTTTTGGCATATACCTCTCCTTGTTACCCAACATTAGGAGTCGGATGTAATCCAGACCTCTGAGTCAGAACGCCAACCTCTAAATGATGCAAAACGAAACTAGCACTGATTTGGACAAAGCTGAGACACTCATATTTGGACTCATATATATATATATATATATATATATATATATACACACACACACACACACACACACACACACTGACCTGAGGGAAGCTTGGGAAACACATGGCATTGATGAGCTCATAAAGAGGGGTGATGAAATGAAAGATTTACTGGAAGAGCCCACCCATTCACTTCCCTCATTTATGTTTATCCCACTTCAGCGACCAGTACCATGGGAAACAGGATCCCTTTTGCCTGAAAAAGTGGCGGAAATGATTCTTCCTCGATCTGACGGTCTACTCTGCCATCTATTCCTCTTGTTTTTTCCCCTCTCTGGCCCCTTAAATCTTTTTCCCCCACCGTCTCTTTTTCTCCACGGACTGAATTTTCCCCTCTGGCACATAGATAAGATCCTACCACTCACAGGATGCATGGAAAATAAAAATACAGTCATGTTTTGACTTTATGTGCTAAGACAGCATGCTAACTGTCATGAACACTCAAAAGTGAGGGATTTTGAACGCTATACATACACAGCAGCTTCACCTACCACACTACTAGTGCTCTGCATTGGGAAACTCGACTATCAGTTGTTTTTGTTAGCATGTTACTGAGTTAAATTTGTCATACTCTAATAGGAACAAAACATCTTTTCTAATATTTTTATTAGTGTTTTTCAGCATTGAATGAAGATCGTCTCTTCTGCCATTGTGGATTATTTTGAGCCTGCTGAAATACATTTTGAAACTTTTAAAACTTTATGACATCCTCCACAGTTGTGATCTGAACATGAAACAACAAACTGTGACTCTTGAACTGTGATTTGTCATGCATGGTCAACTTGACTCAGTGACAGCTAAGGTTCATCTTAAATGCTAAAAGCAAGTTAAAGATGACTCAGTCGCTTGTTAGTGGGCTGGAGGTTATTTCCTGTGGTTTAAGGTTGTAGACGAGGTTTTATCACACCAGACAGACACACAAACAAATGCAGCGGTACTGACAATAATTCCCTTTCATCTTTGTTTTCAGGAAATGCATTTCGGGAAAAATGAACTGGGGTATTTCCATGTAAGTGGGTAAAAGTAAAAAACATTGACAGACCATTGAGGTCTGAGACTTTTAGTCACTGTCACTGTAGGCTACACTAGAGGTGGTTAAACTATGTTTTTATTGGTTACAGACCAGACTATGCCAGCTCATCTCTACTGTATGACTCAAATGAATAGTTCACCCAAACAATGACGGCTATAAATAGAACATATCTTAAATCTAAAGAGCAATGAGTCAGTCCAGATAAACACCATCTGCTGCCAGCTGTTGTCCTGGGGAGGGCTGAGATATTTAGATTGGTTGTTGTAGATAATTGGTTGTGGGTTTAAACAATGGGCCCACTTTAAAAATTATATATATATATTTAATATATTTATATATCTTTTTTTGTTTAAATCTCTCTTTATTTTATTGTATTATTTAATATTTTCATAATATTGTTTTCTCCTTGTATATTACAAATTCTTGTATAAGGCATATGTATGATGGTATATTTTCCATGTACATGTTGTTAGAAGATGCTTGAGTCATGACAGAGGTTCTCAAGAAATATTCATGATAAAACAAAAATTACAAAATGAATAAAGTAGGTGGATGACCAATCGCTATACTACCCAAGCAACAAACTACAACACTGTTTATTGAGAAACTGCCAGTAACAGGTAAAACAAGGCCAGGCATCACATCTCAAACTGTCATCACACTGTACTTCATAAGGAATCCTATAAGGACTTCTATGATTAAAGTAGGAGTTTAATAGCTCCCTAATGGGTCCTGAAGTCAACTAGCCATTCGTGTCTGAGAGTGCTTCCTCTATAAAGTATTTGGCTCCTTTCCTATTTTCTATAGTCCACAGAACTGCTAGCTTTCAACATATGGACATTCCCATTCAATTCACAGATGAAGCCATCTAAGTGTGCAGCTCTAAATCTGTGTAAAATCCAATAAGGCCAGTGCTATGAGAAGGTGAATAAAAAACTATTCACATCTAATAATGCAACAGAGCCCTGGGAGGGGACGAAAGCTTAAGAGAGCAACGTGGAACAGCTGAAAGGTGTTTGAGTGGATTTTCTATATTAAAGAGCAGAGGAGAAGGGCTTATACTGATTTCTGCTGCGCTGAATAAAACATCTGCAGGTTATACTCTGAAATGAAGTACTGTTTAGGGTCAAATACAGTGTGTAATCATTTAAAATGTGAGATTTGTGTTGCAGGAGTGCTCAGAGTTTTTTCTCTTTTTAACTCAAACTGTGTAACATTTTTGTGATGGCACTTTAATATGGAGCAAGAGTTTACCCTCCTTGAACCCATGACTTAGACCGATGCCATGGCACTCTGACCTAAGAGGGCTTAAGTGTTCTTGAAATTTGTCTTTATTCTGTCTTGCGAGGTGCTAAGAGCGGGAATTTTTTTGTAGAGAGGATGGTCACTCCCCAATATGGCAAAGCTGATGACTATCACAGCCAACATTGAAGGTTTTGAATGGTCATGACTGGTACATGAACTTTTAACTGAACATATAAAACCAGGCTAATCAAAAGATTACTTAAACATGCTTTAGATGGGTAACAAAACACGTGTGTAGTACCCTGGAAAATCAGAAAGCAGGATTCAAGGAAAATAGGTTGCTACTGTATATCCAAACTGTACCCATACTGCTCTTGAGTTCTCACACTAAACATTCCATCTCCCAGATATCTGAAGAAAAGTCTGTTTATGCATGAATCATGACAAATGATCAGTTAACGATTCATCAATCCATAGATTAAGCAGTGGGACAAATAAATAATAAGATGTGATCCAGTAACAGATCTCACCCAGAACTGTGATTTGGGATTCAAACCTACAATCTTTCGGTTATACACTGAAAATTCTAACCATTGTATTACACCATTTACACTTTGATGCTTCTGCCTTGATTCTTAAAATTCAATAATTCATGAAAATCATTTTATGACTTAGCTGAAATGATGAAAAACAAAAGTAATCATCAAACTAATTACTGTTGTGGGATTCAAACTTACAACCTTTCAGTTACCAGCCCAGAATTGCAGTTGTACCACACTGTTATAATTAGTTGCATTGATTTTTGAAATCTGCAATGAAAATCAACTAATCAACTTTTAAAGCTACAAAAACATATATTGGGATTTTGTAATTAAAAATAAATATTTATGGCAAGCCAGTGAATTCTGTCTGGTAAAATGTACATTCTGAACTCTGATTCCACATAGTCATTGAAATGCATTCATGAAATGCACATAATCATTTAACCTAGACAAACTGACAGCTCTCTGTGTCGTAAAGAGCGTTTCAGTGAGTTGCGATTTGCTGATTGAATAACCATGTGGCATGTTAAACCACTCACTGTTTCTTTGCACATTGACCAAACTTTTGCCAGTGCCAAGGAGTGACGAATAAGGTTATATAAAACTGGGTATCACAGTAGTTACTCTATATAAGGTCAGCAACTATAAATAAAGAAAATAGCTTTACAGCGTGGCTTGGGACTCTAGATCCCAGGGTGCTCCTGTGCAGCCATGCCTGATATGGGTGTGCCAGCGCTGGCATCCATTGGTCTTATCAATGAGTCTTTCACTACGGCTGTGTGTTGCTGGGGTGCGGCTGCCAACACTGCCGCCCCAACACAGGGAGGCCTTCAGTGCAGGAAACACAGAGAGAGAGCTAGCCTTTAAATACATAAACTCCCATTTTATCCGCCCATGTTAATCTGAAGAGGGAGTGAAAGAGACATTGATAAATACATTATGACCTGAGGAGAAATGTTCTTACCTTGGCTTCACATTTCTTATGAGTGGCTGTTTTGCAGACTGTGGGCGGTAAAGAGAGGGAAATGCATTGGTCAGGGAGGAATACTGAATAAGTCTGATATAGTTTCATTAGCCTTTATTGGCATACAGGAATTCTTAGGGAACCCCCTTGGGAACAATAAGATGCAACATAATTTAATAATTCATGAGAGTTTGTATCAGGGATGAACAGTATTAAAATAGCATCTAAAATCTTTCTTCTAAATCTTAAATTAAATTAAAAATTATAATCAAAGTTTATAAAAAGTACTTCTGAAAAAAAAAAAATACAATTAGTCTAGAAAGTCGAGAAGTCCATAGAATAGTGTTATATTAGTGTTATTTAAATACAAATTTAGTAGTTCTTAATATTTTGAATAAGATTTTATTTCTATATTGTCAGTTATCATTTTATTTTTAGTAATTATGTCACCTGTATTTTTTATTTTAATATTTCTATATAGATGTATTTTTATCTCAGTTTTGTCTCATGTAATTGTAGTACTTCAACAAACTTATTTATTATATTTTTATATAATTTACATTTTATCTTTACTTATAAAACTTATTAAGTTTTCCAGCATTATTTCCATTAATGAAAATCATTTCTTATAGTTTAATAGTTACCATAACATCACTGATGAGCACTGAAAGATATTACGTTTTTTTAGGGCTGTCAAAGTTAACTGCAAAACTGGATTGGGATTCAGTGTGAAAAAATACAAATACAAATGAACTGTAAATTTTAAAATGAGGTAATTTCTCTTCAGTATTATACTTAATTTAAAGATACTTTGAATTAAGCATAAATATTGTCCAGATAATATTTTTTCCATAATTAGATTTTTCTTCAGTACAGTAATATTGAAGTAAATTATTTAATTTCATAATCAACATGTTTTCTTTATAGAAGCATGCTATATATTTTTTATACATAAACATATACATAAAGAGGATTATACATAAAGGGAACATCATATTTGTGGGTATTTGGCAACAAAAATGTAAAAAAAAAAAAAAAAAAAAAAAAAACCTGAGATAAAGGCTGAAATGGTCAGATGTTACTCACCTCGACAAAAAGAGCCCAGATTCTCCACGCTCTGCTTGCACACCCCACACTGCCTCTTCTTTTTGAAGGTCTTTTCTTTAAAGACGTGGGGCTCACCTTTCCCTGCCTGGAAAAGACAAACACAACATTTCAAAAAAGGCTTTGTATTTGACGCTAAACTTATGCTTCTCTCTCAATCACTGTCTGTAATCCTGTCATTTTGCCATTAGTTCAACATTTCTCTAAATAAATCTTCTCTTGCGTTCTGCTCAATTCCCTTCACTGACCTGAACTCTCCTCTGGATGTCAGGCCTCTGTTTCTTTTTCCATGTACAGCAGCTCATTTTTCAATGCTGAGAACAAAAACAAAAACCCGACAAAACCTTTTATCTGAAAGTGGCACATCTTGCGGTCAGAAACTTGATGAGGACACTTTGGTTCACACAAACAACTCTACATAGCAAGCCCACTGTGTACCGCTTGACTACGAAATACCTGACAGCCACATATCCTCCTCAAATACTAATTTGTATGTTATCACTTCTGATGAGGCTCAAGACTAACAGACAGCACAAACTCATCATGCAGCATGTTTGTACACTGGGTTTGGTTTGGTTTTAACTCTGTATGATATCCCACAGCAGAGCAGCATAATGCAGCTTTGTGTTTGGATATGCATTTTTCCATTTGGCAGAGAGGTAGTGGGGGTTTAGCACTCTTTTCCACTCTCTTTCTCTTTGGACAGCTGGCGAGAAATGCAGCGTGTGCCCGTTAGGTGCCATAGCCACAGCTTCAATAAGCTGGCACTATTACATACAGCCACTGGAGTCCCTCACTCCACAACCATTGTCTTCAGCTACAATGGGCATCTCCAGTGAATATATTCCTACAGAAAACAATACTTGTGAAGGTGAAGAATCTTTTTTTTTTAAATGTTAAAGTACTTTTTCAATCCCAGTTTAATATATAAAACTGTTAGAAGTACTAATTACTAATTAAATTTGCCTCTGGATGAACGACCTAGAACATGCTGCCACCCACATGGCAACACTCTATCAACAACCCAGAATGTAATAACATATAATGTCCTAGCAGCCATCCAAAATACTCAACTACCCAAATAATAATCCTAGCAACCACCCATAACATCATAACATATAGTAACACCCTTGCAAGCACGCAGAGCATCATAACACACACCAACACCCTAAAAACCACCCAGAACATCATAAAACATAGTAACACCCTAGCAACCACCCAGAATACTCTGCTACTCACATAATAACCCTAGAAACCACCCATAACATCATAACATATAGTAACACCCTTGCAAGCACGCAGAGCATCATAACACACACCAACACTCTAAAAACCACCCATAACATCATAACATATAGTAACACCCTTGCAAGCACGCAGAGCATCATAACACACACCAACACTCTAAAAACCACCCAGAACATCATAAAACATAGTAACACCCTAGCAACCACCCAGAATACTCTGCTACTCACATAATAACCCTAGAAACCACCTAGAACATCATAACACACAGCAACACCATAAAAACCACCCAGAACATCATAACACATAGGAACACCCAAGAAATCACGCAAAACATCATAACACATATTAGTACCCTAGCAACCACCCAGAACATCATAACACATAGTAACACCCTAGCAACCACTCAGAACACTCTGCTACCCACATAAAACCCTTAGCAACCACCCAGAACATCATAACACACAGCAACACCATAAAAACCACCCAGAACATCATAACACATAGGAACACCCAAGAAATCACGCAAAACATCATAACACAGTAACACCCTAGAAACCACCCAGAACATCATAACCACATAGCAACACCCTAACAACCATCATATTCTACACTTTCAAAACCTAGCAACCACATAGAAATGCACTAAAACCTTCTAAATACACTTTATTTCATTAGCATACTGTACCTATATAGTTCATAATAATGATCCTGTTTGATGTTAAAGACATTTTTTTAAATGTTATAATAAATAATTGGTTAAATGGTAGCAGCTTTGGAACATCACTTGATGTCCAATGTAAAATCCGGGTCCTGAAGCAAAAGCAACTGAGAAGCAAAGGAACACTTATAAGTGGTGTCAATGCAGCCTGTCCTCTCATCATTCATAACCGTTTGTTCTTTGACTGTACTGTGACAAGACTTCTTCAGTGTGACGAAGGTGGTTGAGAAATCTCAATAGCTGACTATAATTGCAAAGAAACTCTTTCATTCACTATGAACAAACATCAGGATCAGCTGCTTCAGACGTTAACAAATGCCCTGTAAAAGTGCCCAATGACAAACGTTATGCATTATGTATTAAAGCGTCCCATTTAAACATCCACGGTTACTAAGAAAGCCCACTTTCTGGATTAATCAAACCAGATCGTCTCGTGTTATCCCTCTCAGAGATCTTGGCCAGATCATGTTGATTTCCTTGGCTGCTCCAGGAGTTCAGTTTGCCCACCCAAATGAAAATCATCAGCTGCTTTTCCCTTTCTCTTTTACAGCTCCTTAATGCTTGGATTTCCTTTCTTTCTTCTAATTTCAGCTTCTAGTTTTTCCCATGTTCACTCTATTAATTTTCCTTAACTTTAGCCAAGGGTCAATGACGTATAAAAGTGTCCACGATAAAGAAAATAAAAACACATGTGCCAAGCTCCCAGATGTACTCTGTATTCATGCTGGTTTCATATGATTTTGAAAAACTTTTACAGTATATTATTTTCAAGAAAAGTTCCAATTTAATGGTTCTTTTAGTGACATTTTTATTACATTTAATGGTAAAAAAAAATTCAATTTAATACATTTAATGGCAGATATTTTTCAAATATTAATAAATCAGTAAAGCAGTTTTGTTAAATATATATATATATATATATATATATTGTATATATATATATATATATATATATACACACACACTATATAACCGTTTGTTATTTGACTGTACTGTGACACAAGACTTCTTCAGTGTGACGAAGGTGGTTGAGAAACCAAACACCAATGACTTGTACATAAGGATACTGTCATTTTAGACACGTCCAAAGCTGTTGCAACAGAGATGGAAATACAATTTTTAAATACATGAATTATGTTTCCATCTTTGTTGCCACAGTTTTGTCAGTACCTTTTTCTGTTCTAAAGAAGGGGATGTCCCAACACTTTTGTCCTTATAGTCTATATAAGTCATTGGTGTTTTCGGCTCAAGGTCTGCATATAAAGTCACACCAGAGGTGTTCAGCTGGGATCAGGACTTGGCTTTCTGCAGACCAGTCAAGTTCTTCCACACTGACTCAATCAATCATGGTTTTTTGAACCGTGCCTTATACACAGAGGCACTGTCATGTTAGAATAGAAAAGGGTCCTGTCCAAACTGTTGCTATAAAATTAGAAGCATACAATTCCCTAGAATATCATTATATGCTTAAACATTAAGCTTTGTACTCATAGAAACATGAATCAAACATGTTCATTAGAAGGGCTTTTGGCAATATAGTGTGTGTGTGTATGAAGTGAAGTGACATTCAGCCAAGTATGGTGAGCCATACTCGGAATTCGTGCTCTGCATTTAACCCATCCAACGTGCCACACACAGCAGTGAACACACACACACACCGTGAACATACACCCGGAGCAGTGGGCAGCCATTTATGCTGCGGCGTCCGGGGAGCAGTTGGGGGTTCGGTGCCTTGCTCAAGGGCACCTCAGTCGTGGTATTGAGGGTGGAGAGAGCGCTGGACATTCACTCCCCCCACCTTCAATTCCTGCCGGCCCGAGACTCGAACCCGCAACCTTTGGATTACAAGTCCGACTCTCTAACCATTAGGCCACGACTTCCACGATATATATATACAGTGGGGCAAACAAGTATTTGATCACCTACCAACCAGCAAGAATTCTGGCTCTCACAGACCTGTTAGTTTGTCTTTAAGAAGCCCTCCTATCCTCCACTCATTAACTGTATTAATTGCACCTGTTTGAACTCGTTACCTGTATAAAAGACACCTGTTCACACACTCAATCAATCAGACGCCAACCTCTCCACTATGGGCAAGACCAAAGAGCTGTCTAAGGACTCTAGGGACAAAATTGTAGACCTGCACAAGGCTGGGATGGGCAACAGGACAATAGGCAAACAGCTTGGTGAGAAGGCAACAACTGTTGGCGTAATTATTAGAAAATGGAAGAAATTCAAGATGACTGTCAATCTCCCTCGGACTGGGGCTCCATGAAAGATCTCACCTCGTGGA
Source organism: Barbus barbus (assembly GCF_936440315.1). Taxonomy (NCBI): domain Eukaryota; kingdom Metazoa; phylum Chordata; class Actinopteri; order Cypriniformes; family Cyprinidae; genus Barbus; species Barbus barbus. The sequence continues at coordinate 8,939,277 of NC_136718.1, forward strand.
GTATCATTGATCATGAGAAAGGTGAGGGATCAGCCTAGAACTACACGGGAGGACCTGGTCAATGACCTGAAGAGAGCTGGGAGCACAGTCTCAATGGTTACCATTAGTAACACACTACACCGTCATGGATTAAAATCCTGTAGCGCACGCAAGGTCCCCCTGCTCAAGCCAGCACATGTCCAGGCCCATCTGAAGTTTGGCAAAGACCATCTGGATGATCCAGAGGAGGCATGGGAGAAGGTCATTTGGTCAGATGAGACCAAAATAGAACTTTTTGGTATAAACTCCACTCGCCATGTTTGGAGGAAGAAGGATGAGCACAATCCCAAGAACACCATCCCACAATTAATCACATATATTATTTGAATCCCCAAATTCAAATAATACAAATACAATCCATTACTCTGGCAAAGTTTGCTTTAAAAGTCCCATTTGTTTGATTAATTTGTATATCATTGAACGTATTCACTGGTCTACAGTATTTTTGCCTAATTAATTGTACTACAGTTACATTAAACTAAAAGTAGAAGGTCCTTCAACTTGCATAAATACAGTTTAAAAGCTTAAAAATAAACCATTAAAGCCACCTGACAGTATTTTTGTAATTTAGCCCTATTAAGCATAAAAGTGATCTGTCTGTGCATCCTAATTAGGTGAGCGTAGAACGTACATTATAAAGCTTACCTTTCCACTGCTACAGTCCACAAGGGTCAACGACCCAAATGAAGAAATAATCAGCGCTCCATTACCTGCACTAAGTAACCCCACCCCCTTTAACCAAATGTGCAAGATCACGTCTCACAGGTCCGGCACTCTCTGACTGCAACACCCGTCAACAGACCAACCTACTGCCCGGCCGACAGTGTGCCAAGAGCGGGTAGTCAGGGTAGGGATGACTCCCCGGGCATGGAGGAGAGACAAGGAGGGACTGTTCACTTAATTTTAGCCATCCAGAACAGTATGCCAAAGCTCTCCAGCAAAAAAGGACAGCCTTTGAGAGAGAGAAAACCCTCCCCTTCAAACTCAAATGAAAGAACAGAAGAGGAATTGAAAAGACAATCTAGATACAAACAGACATAGAAATGACAGAAAGCGGCAGGCAAGTCCGTATTTTGGGAAAAACGCACACCCACGTACCAATTTTCCCATGATTCTTCACCTCTGCACTCTCTTCTCTTCCATAAATAGCTCCAGCTTTAACAGATCCTCACATTGTGTGCAATATCCTGCAATGAACCGAACTTTGTGTTCCAGCCCAACTCAATACATGCAAACTATTAATGGAAGCCCAAACAGAACATAAACACTGATTGACATTCAGGAGTCAATGACATAAGAGCGTCCAGGAAAATGAAAAATGAAAAGCTTTTAAATCTAGCTTAAAACACGTGCCAAGTTGTTTCAATTTTAAAAAAAGTAAAAGTAACAAATGTCATGTGATGTAATTATAGATGCAATTCCATATTCTTCTTAACAGATGTTATTATAGTTTAGGAATCATTTTTATTTTTATACTTTCTGTTAATGATTTAGTAATTTTGTTTTGTGTGTTGTAATTTTTTTGTCTACATAGTTTTTATAAATTGTTATTTCAGTTTTAGTTATTTTAGTACACTAAATTAAAATTTTAAATGTTGCCTTGACAACTAGATGAAATAACATAGGTTTTTATATATTAACTTAATGTTTATTTTTACTTCTCCTTGCACCTTAAATCTTCAAAATATTTTAAAAATAAGTAAAAAAGTTTTTTATAAATATCTGATGACTTAAATTATATAAATTAAATTAAATTTATTAAAAATATTTTAGGTTATATAGTCACACCACGTGACATTTTGCAAACTGAACTAACCTGGCCTTGTCATAAAAATATAAATATATCTGATATGACATTTTGACCTTGATGCATAGGGGTCCTTTCTCTTTAAGATACCACTTCTTGTTTGTTTTTTTTGCCCAATAACTGAATTCTTTAATGAAGCTTTTTCTTCATTGTATAATCTCTCCATTATTATTTGATATAATTTATCATTTTACGCTCCTCCCAAAAAATTTTGATTTTAATAAAAAGAAACACATGCAATCATATGAGATGGTATTCAAGTCACTGTATGAAGGAGCTGATTTTTTTTTTTTACATTTTAAGTATTTGTGAATTCATATAACAAATAAGAATCACATCACTGACCATTAGACCAATCAAAATGTGCCACTGAGACTGACTATATGTCCCCGTAGTTGGAAGATCAGACTCAAGAAAGAGAAACCACTGCAGATTTGGTGGTGGAGCTTCTAGAGTCTGGGCCTCAAAGGTATAAATCCAGCCCACAAACTGCTCAGATCTCCATCCTGCCTCAGCCACAAATGTTCTCCAATCAGTATGGCATTAATGTCCAGGGTGCCCCAAGCAGACAGTCCCTGCCATCCGTCTCCCGTAGGTCACAATAAACAAAAAGCATCTGCGAATAACCACGTTATCAATCACAAAATCACGCCTGCAACGATGGTGGTCCAATAACAGATGCTACCAATTACGATTTCAAATCATAGAGACAAAGAAACTTCGGCAAGCCGGCACAAACAACAATTCAAGAAAAATAAACATCAGTGGGGCTGGATGAAGGGAACGGAGATCTTGGACATCAAACTGTCCTCTTGTGATGAGCCAATAAGGGAATATGCGAGCGCCGGATTAACTGCTGCTATAACCTACACTTGCTGAATTAGCTTTCCTGACCAAAAAAATTCAGAAGAGGTGTTTATAGTGGCGTTCAATGCAATGGCCCTAAAAACCTGCCATTTTATTTTCTTTGCAGATTGAAGTCCACTGCATTTTTACTTTTTCTGTCTGTGCAAAACACACAGCCGCAATACTAGAGGACAGTTGCTATGCAGTTACTACACTGTCAAAAATATCCTGTTCAATTTATGCTAAAAAGCACAACTGTGGCTGCCAGAAATGACAATGTAACAAAGTTTCAGTTATTACAGAATGGCACATTGGTACCTGTATATTTAAAACTTAAAACAGTATATTTCATTAAATGATAAAATGTTAATTTACCAACCTGCTTAAACTATCAAAATCCACTTTGTACCTCAAAATGTATTGATAACCATAAAAATAATACAGGTGATAAAACAAAGCAAAGAGTTTATCACAAGAGGCCTATCCATTAAAATATGGAAAACAAACTCGTATATAGACGCTTCGGGGTCATACAAAGAGAAAAGACCATCATGGTAACACACATGACATTAAAATGCAATAAACATGAACTAAATCACATAGAATAGAAAACAAAACATGGGGACTTCCGGGAATGTCTTACTGTTTTCCCCTGGACATTATATGGTAATTCATAGTTTTTACCCGACATAAATTCATCAGTATTTTACAGCATAATTACATGTAATGCAATTTTAAAACAATTTTTCACCATATATGTTCCAGTAAGCTACAATTGTTACTGTAGCATTAATACAGTGTTATAAAAATTGTTGCTAGAGCATTACTAGAAACCATTGCGGGTGTTTGTTAAGTGATAACTTACTAGCTCAACTCAAATAAAAACCCATATCTCTATTACATAATCGTCCTTAGTCATTTCATATTCCTTTCTGAATGGGACCCATGCATGTTTTCCCACCTGAAAAAAGTCTGATCGCTTAGAAAAGTAAAAGCACATCTCTTTCCATCAAGCCTCACAGTTTAAGCCTCATTCCCAGCATCCTGCTGAACGCACCAAACATTTAGGGTTAATAAAGAATGAGTATCTCAGCTGGGGAGTATAAAAAAGTGTTACAGGCCTTTTTCCTCACTGAGGGGTGGTAAAGGGAAAGCAAGGGAGCCGTGTGTGTGAATACGAGTGTGTGTGTGTGTGTGTGCAGGGTGGGACAGGCAGTGGAAGAACAGAGACTGCCTGTTCCAGTGATGAAGTCAGCGTAGCGCCATTACATACTTCCTGCGCTAATCAAATATGTCTCCATGACAAACAAACGTACAATGATCAAAACACAACACACGCAGGATTCACCTCAAACTATTTGTATTCATAATGAGCATGAAAACTATTCAACTGCTAGAACTGGTCATCAAAAATCAAATATATGAAATACGGGATGCGTCCCGTTCCATGATGGTTACAGCCCTGCATCCTCAGGAAATGACGGGATAATCTGCACATCCTATTGTGTGAGTTATTATTTGCACTTCCTCCTGTAAGCCCGACACACACTAAATCACACACAGTCTATTAGTGTCAGACTGTTATCAAGAACTTACTCTACCGCACAATGTTGTTGTTACTAAATATAACCCAAGAGAAAGCCAAGGGAAAGTCAGAGACTTCAAGGCTGTCCGATACAAAATATAAAGATAAAATACAATCACACGTCCGATTACTCATCAGGAATTCCTGTGGTGTGACTCTTAAATGAACCTTCATGTCAGTAAATCTAATGGTGGCGGTTGCTTTCAGACTGTTATGATTGAACATTTCAATATGATGTGAAACTTGAAACTTCAGAAAGAACCAAGTAAAACACACTAATCAGTGACCACACTCATTTTATGACTATACATAAATGGCTCAATATGCTTGTAAAGAAATCCCCTTGATTATGGCTTATATCACATAGTAATTACTTGCAACTTTTTTACTGCTCTAAAGTCAACAGCATGAATTATTACAGTGTGTTGCTAAGTAGCATTCTATTGTACTGCTAGCTCTCTTACACATCTATAACTCTTTCCCTAGGCTTTTCTATAAGTTAAACAGCATGATTCTCTTCAAGCAGACCAGTTCATATAGATGAGTGTGATATAATAAGCTTTGCGTTACATCCGTTTTGTGTATCAGGTAGATACACTAAGCTGAAATAGTCCATGCAGGGTCTGATATTAATTGACAGCTCATAGAAAGTACATGAGAGAGAGAAACAGAGAGAGAAGTTATTATAATGTAGGTGGCAAATCATATCAACTATTTACTAAGCTATAACAAGCAACCAGCCTATTGAAAATTAAAGCTTCTCTTACAGTCTTCAAATTGTGGTCACTTTTAATGTCTGTTTAGCTGTATTCAGTGCTGTACAGCAGAGAAACATCCTTCATTGATGATCTCACACCAAATCTATCCTCTTATTAGAATCTTCTTTTGCATTGCATTTTGGATTATCTTTCCTCTCACAATAATAATGACACTGATTTTCATGTACCTGCTTCAAAACATACAATAATACTAACATAGCGGTAGTGCAGGGTCCCTCAAATCTTGCCCTGGAGGGCCAATGCGCTGCAGAGTTTAGCTCCAACCCTGATAAAACTCCCCTACCTGTGATTTTCGAATGATTCTGAAGACACTGATTAGCATGCTCAGGTGTGTTTGATAGGGTTAGAGCTAAACTCTGCAGGAAAATGGATCTCGTGGGCCGGATTTGAGGATCCCTGCTGTAGTGCATATCCAAAATGCATGATATTACCATGGCAATAAACCATTACAATATGTTTTCAATAGCAATAATATTAGCTACACATTTTACATTAATTACAAATGTGTTAAAATAATAAATTAATTTAAAAATGTAGTTTAATTGTAATAATTATGTATATTTAAATTATATTTTACAGTGTTGTATCCATTAATTTTTATTTTGTATTAAATTTTTCTTAGTTTCCAGAATATAATTTTTTTTTTTTTTTTGGCCACTGCCATGTTGAAAGAATGTGAGAGCATTCCTTTACCTTACTGAAGTTTATTAGAAACATTATAATTGACTTTAAAAAAAAATAATAGTACAGGTTTAATAGATTCTCTTAATCGCTCCAACCCAAAACGCTGTCTAGGTAGTAAGCACACTATGTTTTGAGACACAGCCGTGGTCTCTAGTGAGGCGTTTAATGCAAGATGACGCAGTAACTATTAGTTACCAGCTCGTGAAGTCATATGATGACTCTTTCTTTCTGCTCCAGTTTTCAGCGCAGTTTCACCCCTGGCGAAGAGTGGGGAAAACCGAGGTACGCATTTCCTTAAGACTTTCATCGACGGCATAACGCAGTAAACACACAAACTCAAACGCTGGTTTCAAATGAGTTCTTGCAAGACTTAATTAGCAGAGTGATAAAACTTTTACGAGTTTATGAGGTTTTCATTTGTGGTTATGTAATCATTGTCCCTACAGAAAGAGAACGAGACTTTTATGCATCTGACATGTTTCACAGTGAACATGGAAAGCGTGGAGCAGCAATTTCCATTTAATAGCACACTATACATCTTATACAAGAGTATTTATTTACCATATCAGACAACAGATGCAAAACTGTACTGTATCACTTTCACTCACTAACACATAACAGAGGAAAACTACATATCAGATCAGTGTTGCTCCTAACATATGATTTGCATAATATACATGACAGAAATTATTTCAATACATTAACACTAAAGAGATCTAATCACATCTCATTTCAACCATTTCATGTCCATTTCTTTAGATTCAGGACCTCTAGACATGTAATCTAAAATCCATACTGAATTAAAATACTTTACCTTGCTCATGTTTTTGGAGAATATTCCAGCTAAAAAAGTTTTCCTGAAAGATTTCATGGGCTACATCCCCATTGAGTCAATGGAGTGGCACTCGACTACTGATGGAGTTGTTTTCTTTACTCTCACTAAACTCATAGTCTGGCAGTGGGAGGAGCTACAGCGGGAAAAGAACACTGTGGAATGTTGCAAACGTTTCTGATTGGCGGCATCCTGACGAATCGACAGCTGATTGGATGGAATGCAAATTAGAAGCGCCTGCCTTTATGAATGCAGCGCTGTTCTACGCTATAGCATCACTTTCAATAGCATATGCGTTTAGATATTTAGCTCATTTTGCTTATAATATTTACATTTTTAATGAAGAGATAATTCTATCATCTACATGCTATTATGCTACATTTAATTATGATGTTATACAACTTTGCAAAACAAGTTATACATTACCTTGTTTCTGATATGCATTAGACATATTTTATTTATTTTTAATGATCAATATATAATATACAATAATAAGCCAGAAAATTAGTCTGAAAATCAGTGTAATGCATATTTTAAGTGGAACTATGAAAGAACTATTGAAAGCACAATAGCGACATCAACTGGTCATATGTGGAGGCACAACTGCACTCTGGAGTACTTGCGTTCATAAGAGTTTTCTAGAGATGAAGCAAAGCTCACTATTATTTTAACGTCCTAAATGTCGCTTTTGATACATTTTTGAAAAGATGCAAGTTCCAAACACAATTTTAAAAAATTATAAAGCACCTTCAGCTAGGCCTCATATCAAACATCCCAGACTTAGTGTAGAAACGGATAAATGTATTAATGAATGTGAATTACTTAATGATTGACTGAAGAATGATTATGTGATTATAAATATGTTTTGAATTTTTATTGCAACTTCTATAGCCTATCACAAATCATAAAACAAGAAGATAAGGGGTGTTTCAAGTTAATCAATGTAGAGATACACGGGGAACAATATGGGAAGGAAAGGGAAGGGATAAGGAAGGGAGAGGGAAAGAAAGAGAAAGCGTGAGTATCAGGTGTGGAGGGGAAATTATACAATCCAATTAAGGAGAGTGAGAGAGTAAGGCTTATTGAGAAAGGATAAAGAGAGACCATGGAAGAGTGTGTGCAGACAGGATGTGGAAGGCACATGGTTGGGGAGAGAGGGGCCCTCCAGCAGGCAGACTGTGGGACTGACGTCCCGTCCCGCTCACCAAGCCATGTGCATACAAATTTATACTGTTTACAGAACCAGCGGAGAGAGACTTCTTTGTCTAGAACTTGTTTAATCATTAAAATAGAACTGCATTTTTCAGCATTTCTTATATACATGCTCTCTCTTTTCCATCTCTCCCTGTTCTCATATTTAAGGTTTGGGATTTAAACAAAGCCACAGCACATTACATTTTGACAAGTAACTCATCCCATATGTTGGTGCTATGGATATGAGAGATACCTCAAAATCATGCGGCTTGTGGAGGAGTATGCTTTAAACATGACAGATGATAAATAGGGGAAATATATTGTCATCTATTATATTCATATATTATCAGTATATTATTTCCAAATGGTTTGAATGATTTAACAATTTAAAACATATTTGAAGAAGTTTGTAACAAAGGTAAAACAATAAAATCGCATTTTGCACATTTGAAAAGTAGTAATAAATACAATTTACAACTCATTGCATTGCAACTGTCATTTCCTTACCAGAAAGCTGAAATCTTTCACTTAAAATCAACTGGTTTTATAAAAATGCCTTTAATAGAAGAAACTTCCAATATACTCTGATTTGCATGTGTTTTTTAATTAAACGCTGAATCATTAGAGCTTAAGTGAAATTGACACAGAGGAAATTCAGTTTTCAGGTGATATTTACTCTGATTTCTTTTCATATTTATTCTCAAGCTCTTCATTGGCACGGGTTTCTCCTTAGTAAAGAAGTAACTAACTTTAACTGATGTTATGATGTTAAAAGGAAAATTTCAACAAGAGATGAATTCATTCTAAATAGTTCAAACAAATTATATGATCATACAAATGATTTGTGCAGTCATTTCACTCTGCTTTAATAATCAGTTTTAATGTCAAAATGTCATTTTAAATGATTCAAATTACGATTTTAAATTTTTAACGAGTTGAAATATTTGTCAGGGTAAAACAATCAAATCTATACATAAATACAAATATTCAATTGATCAAATATTTATAATATTTAATAAAAACAGTTTTTAAATAAATGCTGTTGTTTTTATTTATCATGAAAAAAGTCTCACAGTTTCCACAAAATATTAAGCAGCACAACTGTTTTCAACACTAATTGTAATAATAAGTGTTTTTTGAACATAACATCAGCATATTAGAATGATTTCTGAAGGATGATGTGACACTGAAAACTAGCTTTGCACCACAGGATATATTCAAATAGAAAACAGCTATTTTAAATTGTAATATTATTTCAGTTTTACTGTATTTTTATCAAATAAACGAAGCCTTAATAAGCACGAAAAACTTTTCAAAAATCTTAGTGACCCCAAACTTTTGTGGACAAAAAGTGAGAAGGGAAAGAAAAAAAAAGGTGTAACTGGAAGAGAGTTGGCTGTGGAGAAATGAACACAGCAGTGTGGGATGAAATGGAGCAGGATCATTACTCACAGACAGCACCCCCAGCTGTGGAGGTGGAACCGTGTGTCAATGGAGCCATGTTTCTGCCACACAGAGGAGACCTGTGTTACCGCAACACCTAAAATCACTCAGAATAACAAAACAGGAAGTCCCGGATATTTAGAAACACCTGTGGCCAAGTCAACACATACACTTTTACATCTTAGGCCCTTTTCAAATGAATGCACTTTGGAAATACATATCTGTCGTTTTCTGATGTAATGTTGACCAACAGTTTTGGATGGAATGTTTGAGCGAGAACACTAACATTATTTGAAAAAGAGGAGGATGCTGAGAGAGAAAAAGAGAGACATGCAGAAAGAGGAAATGGAGGGAGGGGTGAGTGCAGGAATGATTGGGTACAAAAGAGCCAAGCGCTGATTAAATACAGCTGTGGAGGGAGGGAGAGAAATAGATGGAGATAGAGAAAGCGAGAGAGATGGTGAGGAGGGGATGGACTGAATGTCGGAGGGGCAGAGGGATTCAAAGAAAGGGGCGTGCTATAGAGATGAGGAGAAGACAGAGAAAGACAAAATCTGAAGACACAGGAATGGCTCCACTTTTGTGGACTTTTAGAAAATAAACTTGCTAAAACACATAAAATGAACATAAATGCTGTCATTTTTGTTATTTTTATGAAAGCCATGATCATTTTCACCACTACATCTCAAATCATGTCTTGTGATTAATAGACTTATGTCGTGGGAATTACATTTTTAACATCTCTCAAATAAAATACAGACTGCTGTGTTTTGCTAACAGATAGCAATTCTTGTGAAAAAACATTAAATACACATTTTTTTTTGACTGGCAATGACGCAATAAAATGATTATCCTGATTTTCTTTTCATGTCAAGTCCTTCACTGGAACTTTTGTCTATAAATGAGTATATTAACCTCTGATAAAATTGTTATGATGGAAATAGAACAGAGGGAATAAATAATAACAAAAAAAATCTAAATATAATTATATTAGTTCACTCTGTTTTCATTATTTAAAAAATAGTGTTAAAATATAATATTTTAGAATGGATTTTAATATTTCATATTATAATTTTTTATATATCGTATAATATTAATATTTTGAATATATTTTAAGAAGTCTGGTTGTGAGGCGTTTTAAAACGATTAAAAAATGTTTACCATGAAAAAAGCTGAATTTAAAAAAAAAATGACTAAGGCAAAAGAAACACAGAATATTTAAACTGATTGTTATGTATTTTATGAAATGCTGAATCATATCCCTCTTCTCATTCTCTGCCCATTTCCCAACTCGCTCCCAAAACATTTACAGCACGGCACAAACTCTGCAGCGGGCAGATGTCAGGGCGGTATTCCGAATGGTGAAGGAAAGCAAACAAAGTGCAAAGAGATTTCAGACAAAAATTGTTTTTATGATCCCAGCACACTGGGGCTTTGATGAAGTGGCACTAAAAGGACAGGGATGGCTTTCCTTTTCCTTTCAAGTGTTTCCAGTTCACATTCCTCATTGCACACACGATTTTTATCGTGTTCTCTCACTCCACACACACATCCTCATTCTGTCAGAGCAACACCCTGATGTCTGACCATGTCCTCCTGAGAATACTCAGATAGTTACATGCTGTAGGTATTTGTACGCATCCAAGCTTTACAGAGCTTGATTTCATGAGAATGAGGGAATGTGATCCAGAATTCCAATGTGAGCAAAACTTGTTATGCAGTCACTAGGGTGTTCTGGGTGGTTTCAGTTGCCTAAATTATAATTCAGATTGCTCAGAAATGTAAACGTTTGGTATGTTTGTGTTGATGTTTTCATATTTATGTGCATGTTGGGATTGGTGGAAGAAATAAAAACATGTTTATGTCCCTGTATGCGCTTTATACCAGCAGCATGCATGAGTGTGTGTTCCTGGGAAAAACAGAGCCTATTTATACATTGACCAGGCATTTTCCTGTGTGGTGTTTATAGTGGATGCCTGTGGATTATGGCTGCAGTAAACTAGCACTTGTTAAAGTTTCTGTCATTCCATGGATATTCTAGGAATATACCATAAGTCCCAAAGAGCGAAGATAAACAAAGAGCGTAGTTTGTGAACAGCTGTGTTTTTAGATGGCGTAGAAGAATGGAAACTTAAATGCACATAATGCACAGCAGTTTACTGGATATTGATTAGAACTAGCGATGGAAATAAGGCACTTAATAGAAATTCATCACTAAAAAATATTTGGTTAGTCAAGGGTTTAGAAAATTTAGCTCAAAGGAGCCTGTCACAACTTTTGAACCACAAACAATAAACATTTTGAAAACAAAAACGCACAAAATAAAATGAAACAAAAACAAAATTAAAATAACTATAAATAAAACACGATAATACATAACACAAACAAAAACCAAGAAAAAAAACAATAGACAAAATAAAATAAAAATCAAAGAAACAAAATAAAATAAAACAAAATTAAGAATAATAAAACAAAAGACGAAAAACAAACAAAACAAAGCCAAATAATAATAATATAAAATAAAATAAACACTGGAACAGACACTGGCTTTAGGTGCAAGTCCTAGATATACCAAAGGTCATATTCACCAAAGCCAAGTTATGTTCTAGGTCAAAGTGACCATCCAGAAGTATAGCTCTCCCTCAGAGACAAAGAAGAATGACACAGAACGTAAGACCTCACAGACTTATAAGACAGAGACTGGAATGAAGCCTTGGTATTCGTCACACTAAGACAAAAGCAGCTCAGAGAGGACAGGCTAAAGCCTCTCTTTGTTAAATTACAAAAAACAATAAATAGCCAAGAGCAACGAATAATGCAATCTGTAATGAAAGGACACAATGATTGATTTGGTGTGACGAGTAAGTAATGTATCGGTGCAGCTTAGTGGTTAAGGATGCGAAGGGTCGTAGGTTCAGATCCTGCGAGGGTTGATCTATGAAGCCCTTGACTAAGACAACAAAACTTTGGTTGCTCCACTGGGGCTTAGAAAGCATCAGCTAAATGGCAGATTGCTTAGTTAGATAGCATCATAAAAGAGTTATATGCTTGCATAACACAGTGTTTCATTATAGTCTCATCAGCAGACCAAAATTCTCTTCTACGTGACATGATCATATACTGATTTAGGAGTATTACCATTAAACTCTGCAACCACAGCAAAAGAAAACTAACTAGCCTGGTATTAAAATGAAAAAATGTCTGTAAAAACAATCATTATGGTTACAATAATAGGAGGAAGCATTCAAAATAAACCACAGCCTTATGCAAGTTTGCTATTAAAATATCAACAGGACAGTGGATGGACTCTTTTACAGTCCCATAGTGACAAGACTAAAACGTGTGTGTGTTTGGCCACAGATGACGGACCTGCGGCGAAATATTAAAAGACATATAATGATTCCCAGGCCTGCTTCACACGATCAACTACAACTTTGTGACATCATACAGAGGGCTCAAAGTTCCCACGCTGCACTACACGTGAACGAGCCTCAGGGACCAAACCATTATAGACTTTCACTCTCAGGCATGTAAACACACAATCAAGCCCTCCTCAAGTTTTCCAGGCCTTCTTTGTCAGTGTCAACAATCAGGGAGACATTGCTACTTCAGAACACACATGCTCATCCTCACACAAAGATCTGAACAAACCCCTAATCCTAAGTATTCAACTCTAGCGTGCAACTCATCCCACATACTGTTTGTGTTACGGATATGAATGATACATCAAATCTTTCTGCTTTTAGAGAAAAGGTGTGATATTTATTTTCTAAGTGACCAGATAATTTTTTTATTTTAAGTTTATTTCTTATTTTTTTATTTCTAGTTCTCACTATTAACTACGATTTTTGTCTCAATAAACTCCTAGTTTGCTGCTTATTAATAAGGTAGTTGTTAAGTTTAGGTATGGGGTAAGATAAAGGGATGGTCATGCAGAATAAGGCATTAATATGTGCTTTGTAAATACTAATAAACAGCCAATATGCTAATATTGCATGTTATAATATGCATGCTAATAGTGAGAATTGGTTCTTAAAATAAAGTGTTACCGATTTTCACATTGTGTACAATAAAATGGGTGAAAAACATCCCATAGACTTATTATAAACTAAAGGAGGGATCAAAGTCATATCCAGCATAGGAAAATTCAGGCATTTAGAGGTGAGCACAGAATACCTTAACAACCATGCAGAACACTGTAGCAACCACCAGAATACCCTAGCGACCCCCCAGAATACCTAAGCAAGTTCATGTGTACAAATCTATTTTCAATAACATGATAAACACATGAAAACACAAACCAAGCATAAAACACTTCTAGACCCTATATGTACCAAGCATGTAAATGTACAACATATACGTAGACTAATTGCAAATGCATCCTATCCGGTGCTGTCCTGCACTACAAGAGAATAACTTCACTCATAACAACAACTTGCATAACTTCTAACTGACCCCAGCTCCTCACATGGGTTTCACCACAAACAGAGTCTTGATGTTGCGACATTGAGGCACACAAGTAAACATGTTCTCTGAACTCTTCACCTGTAAGTGAATTCTAGAAGTACCCACCTTGGTCAGCCTCATGTTTCCCCTGGACTTTGCTTTCTCCCTCCTTAAAGACCCTCTCACTGGTACCGGATCTGGTTCGTCCCCGCAGCTATCCACACTCAGGGCACAACCCATATAGAGATCTGGACCCTGCTGGTCCGTCTTTCCACGCTCGCTCTCACTGGATGAGGTTTCCCGAGCACACAAGAGCAGCTGTTTTTGTCCACTCACTCGAGGCCCTTCCCCTTTTCCTGGCTTTCATTCAAACACACACACATGTTCGCCAGTTCACACTCATCTGTCTCTCGTGAGCACACATATGTAAACAAAGGTGAGAATATGCCCATTAAATCAAAAGTCTATTAGCACTCTGAAAGCAGCACGCACACAGTCAGCCAAATATACACAACTCACAAGCCAACATCCAGAGGATATCAGCCCCCACCCCCTACTTTTCCCAGAAACACACACACTATTGTGCTCAAGTTCTGTCTTTCAGACTGTAAACAGACATATGCTGAATTCTTTTTTGCCTTCTTAACTGAGATTATGCTATGCATTTCTTCCTTAATTGCTTATTTTTAGTGTTAGGAGAACATCAAATGATGCCTTGAATCATACAGGTTGTGGGAAAAAGATGTGCTAGTACTTTTCTAAATAACAAGATTTATGATTTTCATCAGGTGGACAATAAGATGGGAAAAAAGTCGCATAGATGTACATTAAAACCATATAATATTATAGAGACTTTGAAAACCCTAGCAATCACCTAACAACACCATAGCAATCAGCCAAAATACCTTAGTAATCACCTAACAACTTGCAACCACCCCATCATCCACCCAGAACATCCAAGTAATCACTTAGCAACACCCAATCATCCACGCAGCCCTCCCAAATGATCACTTAGCAACACCCTAGTAACCTCCCAAAACACTCTAGCTATCAGCTGATAACACCCAATTAACTACATATGAGTGCTAAAAAACACTTAAACAGCTTCTCTTGAATCTGAAAATGTTTTCTCCAACAGTTTGAACCATGTAAATGTGATCTCTTGATAAAATCAGGACCAAAGTATGGCTTTGAAATGAAGATAAATAAATAAACAAATACTCTCCAGGGGCCACGATGAGGAACACCGATCTTCCAACCTCAAAGGGGTTTCTCATGCTAAATATCTCTGGATTCCACTCATCCATTTACTCATTTTTCCTCGCATATTTTCCCAGCATTCTCGTGGAGCAGGCCAGCTGAAACCACAACTATCCACCAGGAAATGAAATGGCGTATCAGACCACAACAACCATTGCTGGGAAGCGAGGGAGGCCGCAGCTCTGCAGGGCTTCAGGCTGAGCTGGTATGCGAGTTGGCAGCGTTGATGTGTAGCTGCTGGGCTTAGGCTGTGTAACTGAGAACCTGTGTGAACAGAATTAGCCCTTTGGAGCTGAT
Organism: Barbus barbus; assembly: GCF_936440315.1. Lineage (NCBI taxonomy): Eukaryota > Metazoa > Chordata > Actinopteri > Cypriniformes > Cyprinidae > Barbus > Barbus barbus. Next base: position 8,954,489 of record NC_136718.1, read on the forward strand.
TTACCCTGACAAGGCCTCCCAGAGTCAAACTCTCTATCTCTGCCTCTCTAAGACAATTTTTTAGCTGCGTGTTTTTAGTTTTCCAGAGGACATTTTTTATTTTCTTGAAGGACGATAAGAGATGTAGATAGAGAGGAGAGGAGTGGGTTGGGGTGACATGGTGGCCTGTGGGACTATTAAATCGTACCCCTTTTAAGGCAAATTCCACTCGTGCCTCCTCAGCCCCTTTTGTTTCCCTCCCTCCTCTTTTCCTGTTCTCTCTCTTTCTCAGAATGCACACATAGACCAACTCTCTGAACACCAATGTCCCTTTAACTACTTTATCAGGTACAACCATATTGTTGTGACTTTACAGGTCCCCATGAGACCTGCCTGGAAACATCATCAATTGTAAATTCTGGAAAATCACATTAACAGATCAGCCATGTAGCATGTTTACATGCAGCCTAGAAATCTGTTAGGACTTGATCCAAATAAAATTTTAACCTGGCTGAAAGAGGTAATCCTAAAGAAATAAATTAAAAATTCTATGATTTATTACCTGTATGACTTTAATTGAAAAATCGTACCAATGTTGCTATATGTGCCTGCTCATACAAACAATTGAAACGGACTAAAATTGCACGTTTCACCTTTAAATTCGCGCAGTCTCGTTTCATCAAGATAAGCTCAGACAAAACTATGGCTACGCAAGCACTTTTTCCATAAAACTAAGTGCAAGGAAAACTAACGGATATATTAAAAAAGCAAAGCCAGACATTTTTTAGAGTAATACGTCACCTTACGCAAATAGAGAACTGAATGATCTATGGACTGATCCTAATGAAATGTTTGTCTGATACACAGATTCTGGCACCTCATGAAGTCGATGAGCCTAGCATACAGCTCTCAGTGAGACGCATCTTTCAACACCTGAAGTGGTCGCAGCAGGAAAATGATCCAAAATGCTATCATCTAAAAAACAGCCAGCTGTCAACAGCTGCCGAGCACTTTTTGGCAGGGAACATCCTCCTGGCAGAGGCCTCGGCAGACATAATTCTCACTATCTGTTAATGGTGTGGGGAGGCTTTTCAAACAGGGAAACAGAGGACAGAGAGACAACACACTGACCAGATTAATTATGAACTGTGTGGAAAAGAAAGGATTTACATAGGAGTCTACAGATGTCTGTCTGGACTTTCAACCCTTTTTTTATTATTCTGATTGCTGCAACAAAAAAAAAATGGAAAGGAGGAAGGAAGAAATATAAGGAGACGGATGAGAAAAGCTGAAGAGACTGCTTAAAATAGAACAAGAAAACAAAGACTGCACGGTCCAAAAAAGGAAAGATAAATAGACAGACAGGGGAAGATGAGAACCTAAGTGAACACTCAAGATTTTTAAACAAATGGTCCTGCATTGGCCTAAGCACAGATACTACAAGCAATTGTGGACAAAAACAATTGAACTGAAACAGTTAAACAAAACAACAAACAGCAAAGGCTAGGTGTGTTGAAACAGATTGGAAATAAAAATTTCCAGGACAGTGGGTCCCCAGGAGCAGGGTTGAAGCCCTATGACTTAAGAGTTAGGGTTTTTAACTAACCATACACTCAATAGTAATAGTGAAGCTTACCATAGCACAAAATAAAAAAGCATGTCAGTACAATTTTTTTTATATATTAAATATAAATATTTAATATTTTACATTTAGGCTTATACCTGTCAGAAGGAAAGGAGGTGGAGGGGATTCAAGACCCAAGACTCTTCTGAGATGCCCAATTTGTTGTAATTTTTTTTTGACTTTATGGCAGCTCCTTTAACTTTCTTACAGTTTATTGCAATTCCTAAGACATTTGTGGTCATGACTATTGGACTTTGTGGTGCACCTGCATCTGGCCAACAGGCTTACAGTGCTGCACTGGGAGGAAAACACTATTTTTGTGGAAGTCTTCATTTAAAAGGATGTTTACTATAACTCCTGGAGGTTTACTATAACTCCTGGAACATTATCTTGCAGGGTTTCTCCAACTCTAATTAAATACAACTGAACCTGCTAATCAAGGTCTTTAGGATATAATTGAAATTTCCATTACAAGTGCACTGGGGTAAGCTGGAGAACAGCGCTGAAGGACATTAACCTATCCAGGAGAAGGACGAGACACCCCTGGAAAAACCAGTCTTGCCAGCTCAAATGTGTCCAAACCCAGTCCTGGAGGGCTGTCCTGCAGAGTTCAGCTCCAGCTAAGTAAGGTCTTACAAGGCATAATAGAAACTTCCAGGCAGGTATGTTGAGGCAAGTTGGAGCTAAACTCTGCAGGACAGCGGCCCTCCAGGACTGAGTTTGGACACCCCTGCACAAAGCCAAGGGTGTCTAAACCTGCTCCTGCAGGGCCACTGTCCTGCAGTTCAAAGGATTAGTTCACTTCGAGAATAAAAAATTCCCCATATCATCCAAGATGTTCATGTCTTTCTTTAGTCATAAAGAAATTAAGGAAATTTAAGCTAAACATTCCAGGATTTCTCCATATAGTGGACAAGTTACGCGCGGTTAGTTCTTCGTCTGTGTACTTCGGTTCAAAAAGGTAGGGTAGGGCGAACTCCATCTCATTTTCTCCTCCAACCTCCAAATAATCTGACATCGTTGTTTTACCTTTTTTTGTAAAGGGCGAATGATTTTCTTTGCACGTTCGCTTTGTAAACACTGGGTCAATCTTCTGCCTACGAAACACGTGACCTTTCCGACGTGACTACGAAATGTGAGGTTGAGCTAGTGTGAGATGAGCATGTGGTTAAAAAGTATATACATTTTTATTTTTTTTAGGAAACAACTGATCATTTCACTTGATAAGACCCTAATCCCTCGGCTGGGATCGTATAGAGCCCTTTGAAGCTGCACTGAAACTGTAGTTTGGTCCTTCAACCTGTTGGCTCCCATTGAAGTCCACTATATGGAGAAAAATCCTGGAATGTTTTTCTCAAAAACCTTAATTTCTTTTCGACTGAAGGAAGAAACACATGAACATCTTGGATGACTTGGGGGAGAGAAAAGTATCAGAAAATTTTTATTCTGGAAGTGAACTAATCCTTTAACTTAAACCAGCAACAATACACTTGCTAGGAAGTGTCTAGAAATTCTGAAGACCTTGATTAGCTGGTTCAAGTGTGTTTAATTTGAATTGTGGCTACACTCTGTGGGACAGTGGTCCTCAATCATATCCTTAGAACTCTTTAGAGGAAGTAAAACCCCAAGGTGCTTGCAATGTTTTTTTTTTTTACTTTTAAAGCAGTCATTTAACCCTCAGCGTGCGCTGCATTGCTTGGACTGATCCACTAGATGTGGATGATCTCACAACACATCCCCCCTACAGAGGGTGTGTGAGAGACTGAAAAGGCCACCTATTGTTTATACAAAGCCATGACCTCAACACCCTCAGAGTTTACAATAAAATTTCCAAGTTTACCACAGCGTATTTCACAGTCTCCTCCTAAACAAGTGGTCAGTTTTCACATACTGTCCTGCAATCTTCCAGGGCTTGGGCTAGTTCTTTATTTTTAGACCTCGACACTCTTGAGCAAGCTGACTGAGAATGAAACCAATTGTGCTCAAACCAGGGTGGGTGCGAGATCTCGAGGACCACAATTTAGTCACTTTTTCATAAACAGGGGAGATTGGGAAATCTTGCCAAGTTCTAAGAAATGTTGCACCACACCAATGCCAAATAAAGCACAACTTGTCAGGCTTTTGAGCACACAACAATAACACGGTCTCAAATGCAACAGAAGTAAATTTTATTTTATGTTACTTCACCAATTGTTTGTTTACCTTCGGTTTGAAGTAGCTCTGCCAAGGACAATATATTTTAAAGATATATCTTGGCTACAGAAGTGTTTGCGACTGCTTGGTTTCTGTACAAGGCTATATGCTGTTGCCAATTTGGGGCCACAAAAATAGTTTCCATATGTATGGTGAGCAACTTCACCTGATTAACCTGGGGTTTTTCATAGGACAAGAGCAATCAGAGTGTCACACTAAAGCAGAATACAAAAAATGCGTTGTGCTCCGACTCAAGGGTACAAAAGCAGGATGTGCGGCATTTAGCTATTAATAGTGGTTTACAAGAAATGTGCAGTATGGGAGATGTTGAGATGCTACTACAAACATCCTGTGGCAGTATATCTGCACATGTCCAGAATCAGATGTACGTGTAGTTGAATATTAAAAAAAAGTATTTAAAGTTTTTATCCCTAGAATAACATACACAGAAGAACCATCACAATAAGACCAGAAACATGCATTGGGTTTAATTGTAATTTCATGTTGACTTCAATCTGGCCCAATAAACACAGCTACTGAAAGAGAACCAGGCGGATGTTCACCACAAGAGAAATTCACAGATCAGAATAGAATGATATGAAAGGCAGAAACCCAAAGATGCTGAGAAAATGTCAAAGAGATACACCACATGCGCAGATGTTCTGAGAACATTGGGTTCCTGTTCTCCTGTCCGCATCCCACAGCCCTGTCTGCTTCCTGTCAGGGTTGCTGTACTAGGAACAGAGACGACCCTTTGGGGCCTGGGCTCAGTTAATGAGGCCTGAAAGGCCAGGGTGAAGGGCACATTCTTTGGCCTCTGTCCAGCAGAAGGTCACAGGATGAAGGGGGTGTTAAAGGGACGCACAGCATGAGTGGAGTAGTATTTATCATAGTTTGATGCGTGACATTGAATGGTTCCAAGAAGCAATCTGTCCAAAAACATTCTTTTAGCATAACTTGCTTCCTGTTTTAACTCCCTTCAGTCAGTAATTTGACTTTAAGTAATTAGCCAGTGTAAAAATGCACCAACCTCCCAACCTATTTTGAATGAAGTACTCAGCTATGCTTCAGGGTGAACTGTTCATTTTTACATCCTTTGCCCTCTTTAATAACATCTTCATAATGCCAGGATTAACGAAAGCTTGTTCCACTGGAATTGTCATGGGAAATTGTCAGAAACTCCAGCCCTCCAAGCTTGTATCCAGGATATGCACACAAACACTAAGTGCTGGTTTTGTTGCAGCCATCATGCCTTGCACTATCAAGGCTCTGGGTCCTTTGAACATAGTGGCAGGCCAAAGTCAGACTGAATGACTGCTGACCTTTGACCTCAAAGAATACCAATGGTCCAGGAGACATAGAGCTTGAGGGGGGAGCTTTGTTTTTACTGCATTTTTGATCAAATAAATATAGTCTTGGTGAGCATGAGGCTTCTTTCAAAAAATTACAAACAGTAGTGTATAATGCACACTTCAAGTTAATCTTAAACAACACTTTAATATAATATACATTTTATTTTTAATGTAGACAAGATACTAATATATATATATATATAATTACACACACACACACACATTTATAAAAATATTCTGAGATTCAATTTAATTCACAATGTCCTCCAAAGCGTTACTGACTCAATGTAGTCTTTTATTGTTGCTGTTTTTTAGAGGGTACACAGTTTAAATCAATAAGCAATTCATATCACTACCTTTAAGATATAGGCTCAACCCAAAGCTGCAGCAGTCTCTTTATGTAGAAACATTGAGATTCAGAGGAATACGTCAATTCCTATTGCACATCAGTCCAAAGGAGTGGCTTAAAAAAAGTCCTCAAAAGGATAAGTGAGAAAATGGGAGACTCCTGTTCAGGGAAAATATTCATCTTGTGGCACTTTTCCCTTGATTCTACACTCTCCCGCCACTCATCGTGCAATCAAGCTAACGAAAAATGCACTCAACTTATGATGTATGCAAGAGCAGGATCCCTTTCATGTGTATTGTAACCCCCCCCCCCCCCCCCCCCCCCCCAATGTATTAGTCATAAGCATTCACTAGGTTTTCTGTTCAGTCCTGAAGAGGGGGGGGGGGGGGGGGGGGGGTTGCTCTAAAAATGGCTTTTTGCTCTCAAAGGGCTCATCTTGGTCCTTCAGTGCTGCATGAAACAAAAGCTGTAGGTTTAATTTGTAATTCAATTTAGACTGTCGTCTGTGCAGTCCATCCAGCTCCTAATCTCCACCCTCCTCTTCGTCTCCCTGCACCCCGTCCATCAGCAAGGCCGCGTATTTACTGGCTGAGCTGAATTTCTGTTGAAACAAAAAGGGCATAGTGAGATATAACCAAGACATTGCTGGTATTTGAGGTTGATATGTGCTTTACGGTCTCAAAATCAGGTGATTTTCACTTGAATTGTTGTTTTGACTGCTCTTACTTTGGTTAGCGGATGTGAGAAAATGAGCTATTAGGATTCAAATTTATGTTAGTGATGGTTTGTGCCTGTAATTGGTGGAAGTAATCAGCATTTAAAAGAATATGAAAGCCATATAGAATATGTGTTTTAGTGCCTTTCAGAGCAATTCCTTTGATAACAAATGGGTCCAACTTTATATTAGGTGTCTTTAACTACTATATACTTACATCAATAATACTACTTATTGTGTTCATGTTGTAATGCAAATCACTTCTGCTGCTATTGAGGTGGGATACGGGTAAAGTTAGGGACAGATTTGGTGGTATGGTTAGGCTTGAGGGTGGGTTAAGGTGTAGGGTCAACAGTGTAATTATAGATACAACTACAGATGTAATTGCAGGAAGCTATTTTTAAATATCAGTACAATGCAAAAACATGTACACAGTAAGTGTATTGTATCAAATAATTGATTTAAATGTAGTTTAGGGCTGCAAAACGATTAATCGCATTCATAATAAAAGTTTATGTTTACACACTATATGTGTGTACGGTGTATTTTTTTATGTATATATAAATACACGTGTATATTAAAAAAAAAAACACTTGTATGTATATATATATATATATATTTATACTTGTATACAATTCAAATTATATATATTTTATAAATAAATCTAAAAAAAAATCCTTAATATATACATGTATGTGTGTGTGTGTATATATATATATATATATATACACATAATAAATATACACAGTACACATACATCTATTATGTAAACAAACTTTTATTTTTATTTGTTTTGCAGCCCTTATGTAGTTACAGTCATTAAAAACACTTAATATAAAATGGGTCCAAAAAATATAAATAAAATAGACATTTATATATAAAATATGTATTACATGAGGCAAAAAAAAACGCTTGTTAGCTAACAATTAGCAATTTCCCAACCAGGTGCCACTATCCAGGAGAATGTCATATAACATGAATGTCTCTTACATTGTTGATTTATAGGTGAATAGCACAATTAGAATGAGGTTCTGCAGTTTGTTATCATGCGTTGCCTCAAAGAGAAGAAATTTTTGTAGGACAGATTTAGGAAGGCCCTAAAACATACCTTTTTAAAAACAGATAAATAAAATATTAGGTCTGCTCTATGGATAGCTGAATATCTATAGCCCTGTTTGCAGAAGTAAATGGAAATGTGTCTCCCTCGTCTACTTGTGATCAAGCAGCATACGTTGTTCTGTGTCAGCCGCACCGCACGGATACACTGTTTTTGCTCAGATCAAAGCATAAAGAACGTAGTAGACGTATCTGTGTGGTGCGGCTGACACAGAACAGCGTACGCAGTTTTCTCCAAAATGGCGCTACGCTGACACGGAGGAGACGAATTGTCGAATAAAGTTGCTATTTTTTTTCTTTTCTATATTTTTGTTGGCCTCAACAGTGTTGATTGTTTGGCAGTCAATTGGACAGTCACAAGCCTCCTGGTTTTCATCCAAAATATCTTAAATTGTGTTCCGAAGACGAACGAAGCTTTTACGGGTTTGGAACGACATGGGGGTGGATTAATGACAAAATTCTCATTTTGGGGTAGAGTAACCCTTTACCATCAGGGGTAAACAGCACCTCTTATCATGGCCTAATGGTTAGAGAGTCGGACTCGTAATCGAGTCTCAGGTCCGGCAGGGATTGTAGGTGGGGGGAGTGAATGTCCAGCGCTCTCTCCACCCTCAATACCACGACTGAGATGAGACCCTTGAGCAAGGCACCGAACCCCCAACTGCTCCCCGGGCGCTGCAGCATAAATGGCTGCCCACTGCTCCGGGTGTGTGTTCACGGTGTGTGTGTGTTCACTGCTGTGTGTGTGCACTTTGGATGGGTAAATGCAGAGCACGAATTCCGAGTATGGGTCACCATACTTCGCCGTATGTCACTTCACTTCACTTTATCTATATGGGGCTAGTCCAAATTTTAACCTCTAACTTGTTATTCCATGTTATGCTAAATCCAGGACTACCAGGAGGCTAGACAGTGTAAACGTCCTCAAGAAAACACTGTTCACCAGTTAACTGGGCTGAAATACTGGCCCTTTAATACCTGGTGTATTTTAAGGTCTGCTCTATCTGGTCCATTAATTTGGTTCATTTCGCTCACCATGAAAACCCCTTTCAAATGGAGTTTCAGCTCCATGTGTTTGTTTGAAAAGTTCTGAGACGGTGAAAATCCAGATGGACTCCAGTGTGCAAACAGACCTGAGTGGATCTCAATTACATTTTTTTTTTCCAGATGCTGCTGCAAATGATGCAAAAGACCACAGGACATTCCTGTATAACTGATATTGAGGATTTACAGGTGCCACACACATTCATTCAATTCTAATTAAGCATGGAAAATTATTTGCATCTATAATTTAATCATCTTAATGAGATGAGGCTGGTTGATGTGCCATTGCAACAGCTTGCAAGAGGGTGTCAAATGCATTGTTTTCACATACAAGCATGTACTGGAGAGGTTTGCGTCAGTATTCTCTTTTCTGTTCTATACTACAGCTATAATTCAATGCTAGGATCCAAATTATGTGTCTAGACTCAAATAAATATTTACATTTTTCAAGTCATATATCTTCCAAAAGAGGCCCACAATTACAGTCTGTGACCAACATTGTAATTTCCATTACACCGAATGAAGCATCTAAAAAAGACACTAGAGAAAACTTTCATTAAAGGATTGGAGAGCAAAGAAAGCCAGAAGTAAAAGTAGGGGGAGCGGGGATCATGGGATCACACCCAGAGAGAGTGTTAGCTCTGTCACTCACAGGGCTGGGAGGCTCCTCAAATTTCTTTGGCTCTGGTGCTGGTCTGAGATCTCGCGCTCTTCTCGCGGCCTTTCTACAAGTAACGCACAACACAGTGAGACAGAGTCTCACAAGAACTTCTACACTCATTCAGAAAAACACTCAGGAGCAGGGACGTACACCCCAAAGGGGAAAACATCATATTGGCAATATTACAATCAATTTAGGGCTGCTTGATTTTAGCAAAATCATAAGCACAACTATTTTTGGTCAATATACTCTACCAGTCAAAATTTTTTGAACAGTAAGATTTTTAATGTTTTTGGAAGAATTCTCTTCTGCTCACCAAGCCTGTATTTATTTGATCCAGCAAAAAAAAATATATATATATTTTTTACTAATTAAAATGACAGTTTTCTATTTTAATATATTTTAACATGTACTTTATTCCTGTGATTTCAAAGCTAAATGTTTGGCATAATTACTGCAGTCACATGATCCTTCAGAAATCATTTTAATATGCTGATTTGCTGCTCCAAAAACATTTATTTTTATTATAATGTCGAAAACAGCAGAATTGAAGTAGAAGTAGAATTGTTCTAGGTTTCTTTGATGAATAGAAAGTTCAGAAGAAAAGCGATTTCTCCAAGCTTTTGAATGGTATAGTGTATAATGTTACAAAAGCTTTTTATTTCAGATAAAGGCTGATCTTTGGATCTTTCTATTCATCAAAGAATCCTGAAAAAATGTACTCAACTGTTTTAAATATTGATAATAATAAAAGAAAGTTTCTCGAGCAGCAAATCAGTATATTAGAATGACTTCTGAAAGATCATGTGACACTGAAGACTGGAGTAATGATGCTGAAAATTCAGCTTTACATCACAGGAATAAATTACATTTGAAAATATATTTAAAAAGAAAGCATTATTTTAAATAGTAAAAAAAAGTTATTTTAAATAGTAAAAATATTTCACAATATTACTGCTTTTGCTCTATTTTGGATCAAATAAATGCATGGTGAGCAGAAGTGTATTCTTTAAAAAACATTAAAAATCATACTATTCAAAAACTTTTGACTGGTATAGTGTATACTTTGCTATTTGAATCAAAGCGTGCACACAGTCACCTAGAGAACACTGAGAAATCCCTTAATGCATTTTTAATAACTCTTTAATATCAAACACGACTCGCGTTACATGATTTGGCCGATATGGACAATTAGCTTATGATTTTAAAAAGCAGGCAAAAAGCACCATTGTAAAGGAAAGAAATGAGCTCTGAAGACAAAGCCAGAGCATCATTGCAAAATGGAACGTGGCACAATAATAGCTTTTATCCTGTTTTAATAGTTGTTGGAAGCCAAAATTGAAATCTAAAATCAAATCTGATTAAATCGCACAGCCCTAAATTGATATTGTAAAATCCAGTTGGCACAAACTCCTCCTATTTGCTATTGAAATGAGATGAAGTCCCTGCTCCGGAGCCATAAACTTGTTCTCTTGTTCCTGAGGCCAAATGCATCTTGCCCAGAGATATTTGCTACTGTTGAGCTGAACCATGTTTAAACTGTTGTTTTACACAACAATTAGTTTCAGTCATTAAATACTGAATAATTGGTCAAACTGACTTTTCACAGTTTGTATCACTCCACTTTTCTTGATCCAGGCAGATTGTCAATCTGTGTGTTGGTGGATTTCTCAAGTGACTCTTTCTCATCACAAGTAATCGATTTTATGAGCGAGGCACTGAATTATAATTCAACTGACTGAAAAAAAATGAGTAAAACAACTTTTTTTGAAAAGAAAGTAACTGGAAAGATGCGAATGGACACAGTGTTCTACAGGCCAAACTAAAAAAGAAACCACCACCTTCATAATTCAAGAACACTACAAAATCTAATAAGAACCTAAAGAGTATCTAAATACTTCCCTTCCAGAAGGAAGAAAGATATCTACGCTTTTGAGCAGTAGGGGTGCCAGAGAACAGCTAACCTGTCTCCTGTCTCCTTCCTTCGGTCTCGGCTGGCTGCTTCTCCACGCCCCCTGCCTGCTCCAGAGCCCGAGGCCCCACCACGCCCCCGAGAGGGGCCCCGGTCCCGGCGCACCCCATCTGCTTTGTTTTCATCTGTAAGGAGAGCCCACTGTTCAGCAGAGGACACTATGGACAACTTTAGGCTGTGTGCTTCTGTAAAATCTTTGAGCAGTTTACTGCTTCTTAACTACACATTTGGAAGAGGCTGTTTTTAGGAAGAGAGGCTACAGGACATTTTCTCTTGCCTGACAACTGTAAAAGACAATAATCCCCTGTTGTCAATCCACTATGACATTTTAAGGGGTTTCCAATTGTGACTTGTGTGTGAAAAAAAGAGTATATGCACTGAATCCTTCTTTTACACCTTCCACCATTATTGCTTTTCATGTCTCACTGGATTTGAACACCTATAATCTTACCTTTATTTCTTTGAGGAGCATCAGCTGTGCTCGTTGCACTGAAAAATAAAGTACATCAAAAATACTGAAGTCAGAATAATTCTAAAGAGCGCTCTCTCTCTCTCTCTCTCTCTCTCTCTATTTATTTATATATACAAACTTTCAAAAGTTTGGGGTCAGAAAGTTTTTTTTCCTGAAGAAATTAGTATTTTATTTATCTAAGATGTATTAAATGAATCAAAAGTGACAGTAAATAATTAGAATTGTTAGGAAAAACAAAAAACTTATTTAAAATAAATGCTGTTCTTTAAACTTTGTTCAAAGAATTCTAAAAGAAAAGTATCACTGTTTCAACACAAATATTAAGCAGCACAATTGTTTTCATTATTGATAATATTAAGAAATATTCCTTGAGCAGCAAATCAGCAGATTATAATGATTTTTGAGGGGTCATGTGACATTGAAGACTGGAGTAATGATGCTGAAAATGTTGTGCATCACAGGAATAAATTACATTTTAAAGTATACTTAAATAGGAAACATTTATTTTTAATTGCAATAATATTTCACAATGTTAATGCTTTGGAAGCAGTTTGACTGTAGTAACCGAACGCAACACGCAGTTTGATTGCTGAATGGAGGATCGGAGAGAAGAGTTTAAAGACTTAAATATTCATCTGTACCTCAGATTAAACTATGGAACAGCTTCAGAACACTTGAAATATAGTGCACGAAAACCTTATGGTGCTTTATAATGTTTTTGTGCCTTTCGTGGGGCTCAACAATAACACAATAGTATACGCGCAATATCGGATTTGGATCGGTCTCGTCTGACCGATACCCGATCCGCAGAAAATGCCCGTATCGGAGCCGATACCAATCCTGAGTATCGGATCGATGCATCCCTAATAATAAGGACACTGTACCATAAAGTTTAACTGTTTTTACTTTAGTTTTTTAACACCAAGTCAAACACATAAAAAAAAAAAAAAAAACTTACAGATCCTAAACTTTTTATGTAGAGTATATATGTACTAAGTATATTATGTATTATAATCCATATTATACTGAAATAATTGTAACAGTTTTTGAATAATAGCTAGCTATATATAACATATCAATCCAGATAGAAACCTTTTGGGTGGAGCACTACTGCTGGGAGAGACGACAGGTTTACTATCACTCTCGCTGGATCCTGTACTCATGACTCTCCTCTTTGCCCAAACGTTCTCCTTAGGTGGCGGCGCTGGAACAACTTTCAGTGGCAACCCCTCCTGCTTGGAAGTAGTAGTCTGGTTTCCATGTGAGGATGAATCCTCGTCATGGCTGCTGAAAACCTCGTTTTCTACAGAGCGTTCACTCTCCCGACGCCTCGGCGCTGTTGAGAGAGAGGAGAAGGATTGGAATCTGAGGGTTTCTTTTTAATAAATCATTGCATTTAGCGACAGTTAGTATGATGACAGACTGTTTAAGTGTCTTATGAGCAGTACCTATAAAACTCTGCTAATGTTTTGTTTACATCAGAGCTGTGCAAAATAAGAGCTGGTCAGTGATCACTTACCCCTGCTCGATGTATTTCCTGTTTGTGATGACTCACTTCCTGTTCGTGAGCGTTCGGTTGCTTGGTCCTCACTACGCCAGCTGGGATGCCTGAGTGTTTTAGAAAATGAGAGTGAAAATACTGTTTCGAAAAAGAGAAAGCATGTTAAAAAGTTACCTTGTGTCTTCTAGTTCTATAACCCTAAATATAATTCTATCATGACAACTCTCTGAAGATTTTAGCATTGTAATGGATATGACAGTGTTAATGTATTTGGTCTTGGTGGAATAGATCTGCTACACTGCTGCTGCTGCTGAAGAATTGCTGTAATTGTAGATTATTGCTGCTGCAAGTACAGGAACTTGCTACTGCTAATGCATACGGCGATACGGTGCTGTGAGTATTTAAGACATACTGCTGCTGCACAAATAGCATATAATATAACCCATAGCAGATCTATACAGGTGGAGCTGGGGAGGTGGAGGGTTTCAGAGGAACTCTGAATTGAATGCTAACCAGCTATTTAAATGTAAAGCCGCAAGCTCATTGGTTGTTGTGCCAAGTCATTTAATGCTGTGAATATCATCATTACATTAAGAACCATCAGTCTGCGCCATCTAGAGTTTCATGACAGAACTAGGCATATAGTTTTAGTGGGTGACAGAATCCATTCACAAAACCATATTAATATGCAAAAAAATTATGTATTCTGATTTAATTCATTTGAATTAACATTGCATTCATTAATATTCATGAGAAGAGTACTTTGAGTTACAGTTCTTTGATGAAATTTATATTAATATTTTTTTTATATAAATTTGTTCATATTTATATAAGTGCAGTTCCAGTTTAATAAAGGTTATGAATAGTTCACCTGCTAGCTATGAACAAATGTGATACATTTAAAAAAATATATTAAGTGATAGTTCACCCATTTATTCAGCCTCATGTCAATCCAAACCTGTATGATTTTCCTTCTTCTGTGAAAGAATATTTTGAATAATGCTGGTAGGAAAACAGTTTTAGTCCCTGTTGATTTCCATTGTATTTTTTTCTTCCATAAAATGGAAGTCAATGGGAACCGAAACTGGTTACCAACATTCTTCAAAATATTTTATTTTATGTTCTGCACCTCTCTCTGGGCTTGCGTTCAAGTCCTCTACTCTTGTCCTCCTCCAGCTGCCTCTGTAGTCTCTCCTGCTCTTTCTTAAGCCTCTCCTCCACCTCTCTCTCTTTAGCTGCCGTGTCCACTGGCTTGGCTCCTCCGAAGATGGAAGCAGCTCGTCCCGATGAGGCTGAAGGGCCGCTGCTCTGGTCTTCCTCTTTGGGAACACTGCGGGGCTTCAGGTTCAGTTTGGGCCTCTGAGGGGGACCTAAACACAGACAAAGTCCAGTCTGTTCAGATGATCTGATTCAAGGCTTCCTTAGGTTTGGTTCCTGGAGTGACCCAGATAAATTAAATGCACTGTCCCACCTCTGTCCTCGCGCCTCTCATCCCGTCTCTCTTCACGATCACCATAGCGGTCTCCATAGCGCTCCCCGCTACCCCGTCCTTCCTCCCGTCGGTCATCATAGTCGCGCCGAAAGCCACTTCCAAATGGTCGACGACCCCCACTGCGAGAATCATAACCTGAAATAAGGTTAGGGTAACACTAGGTTTAGAAAAATCCTGTTAACACTCACTCTGCATTTGAGTCTTCTCTCAGAGAATCCCTGACACTAGGAAATAATATATTTAATTGATATATTTTAAAATATAGCCAAACAGAATCCAATTATTTTAACTTGTAATAATTTCTCACAATATTACTGTTTTTGCTGAATATTTATTCAAATAAATGAAGTCTTTATGACCATGAGATTCATTTAAAAACAAACAAAAAAAAACTTACTGGCCTTAAACATTTGAACAAAAGTGTATATCTGAAAATAATACGTTCATTATCAATTCGCAAGATTGCTGGTTGAATTTAGAACTGACAGCAAAAAAATACCCAAACTCTCTCAACCTGACAAATTTTCTGCTGGCATATTTCTGCAAGTAAAAATGATTTGTCAGATTTGTGCAGAATCATAATGTATGAAGGTGTTATATACCTTTGTCAAAGTCTCTGCGCTCTCTGTCATCGTAACGTTCCCGGTATCTGTCTCTTCCTCCATCATAGCGGTCATTGTCCCACCGCTGGCCATCACGGTAACGGTCTGATTCATAACGATCTCGGGATCCTAAGTGGAGGGTAAAAAAAGAAACCTTAAATCACACAATTTTCTGTTGCAACATCTGGAATATAAAATATTGTATTTTTAAATTTACTCCCTCTTCAATGCTGAACCAATTACATAATAGCATGTCAATACAACATAATAATCTTATAATAGATATGTTCAGGAGCTTGTCATGTGGCTTACTACTTTTCCAAAGCTTTACTGTAGCTCAACTACTTTAACAAGACAAAAAGTTTTTTTTGTAGTTTCCTCCTATACTCTTTCTCCAACAAATATTTGTCAAATGAAATAATTGCTTACGCTCTCCAAAGGCGTCGTCCCCGCGTGGACCATCATCAGAGTCAGATTTAGGCCTTGCACGCCAGTCAGAATCGGTCTTGTCTGGGCCCATGTCTCGGTCACTACGGTTGCGATCCCGCCCGGATACAGAGCGCTCGTCTCTCTCTAATCAGGAAAAATAAAAAATTATAGTGAATATGGAAATACATTTTCTTTCCTCCAATAATACAGATTTACAACTACATTATGCTGCATATGAACAGATCGGTTTCTCAGAACCGCACCTTTCTCATTGGACTGGTCAGCGATGTCTACACGGATCCTACGGTTTCCAAGGTTCTAGAAAGAGAGGGAGAGGAAGGGTTAATTACAGAGCTGAGAACTTGTGTCCTCATTTTGGACGAGTGTAACAGATAAATTGCGCCACCATGTGGCAAAAATGAAACTACCAACAGTTGGGTCTATAATTCAGAGGCACATGGGTCTGTATCTGTTATTGACAGACATACAGACAACAACAAGGTCAATTTTAACATGACCGACAATGGGATCTTACCTCTTCATTGAGACTGAGTGCACGCAATAGAGAATCCACGTCATCAAACTCTGCGTAGCCGAAGCCTTTCAGCCGTTCTGGGTTACTGGGCTCCCTTGGGAGGCGAACTGCACTGATCTGTATGAATAAAAGAGATATAATTACAGTTGTTCATATTTCTCAAGCTTTACGCTATGGGCTAGAAAACAGCACTGCAATTCTTTCTGCTCCATTGGCTGTGTTATTTAATGTGGCATTGTGTCTGTCTGTTTTTCCAGCATCTTGCGGTTTACCTTGCATTTTTTAAATTAAGTGTAAAATTTAAACTAATCTAAAAATGGTAAATGATATTGATTGATGATAATTGATTGGCGGGCGGGCGGACGGACGGACAGACAGATGATAGATAGATAGATAGATAGATAGATAGATAGATAGATAGATAGATAGATAGATAGATAGATAGATAGATAGATAGATAGATAGATAGATAGACAGACAGACAGATGATAGACAGACAGACAGACAGACAGACAGACAGACAGACAGATAGATAGCCAAGGCTGCATTTATTTGATCAAAACAGATAAAACAGTAATATTGTGCGACATTACTTACTTTAAATAACTACTTGGTTACACTTTATTTTAAGATGTCCTTGCTACAGTGTAATTATACATTGAAGTACTAAATAATATTAATTATTAAAATCTTTAACCACTATACTAGAACTGACACTAATGTGGTAAAAAAAAGGTGTTTAAAAATGAACTCTAGAATGTTTTCATATGAAATGATTATACTAAATTAACCTATTTTCATTTATATTTTGTACTGCTGAACTTGTAATGGCATGTGAAACACATCACCACCTAAATTAAGACCTAAAAATTCAGTTTCAGAGTTTTTTTCCCCCCCTTATAGCTAATCTAGAAACACGATGAAACTCAGCTGTGCTCTGAAAACATCTTGAAAAATAATTTTCTTCATGCATTATTTACCACAAGGTGTTGTGAAACATGCAAAACAGCACAAGTCTGAAAACCCCAGCAGATGCTGTTTGGCAGAATCCATGTTAACAAAATACAATGCATGTGAGAATTCACGTGAACATTCCTTCTGCAGGCTCACAGGAAGAGAAGAAACTCACATTGAGTCCACGGAAGAAGTTTTTGATGGAGTCCTCACTGACGTCGTAGGGAAGGTTGCCCAGGAAGGCGGTATAGGGGGGGCTGCGGGGCAGACGGGAGCGGTCGATGTTGGGCTCACGGGCAGCACGTGGAGCCGTCGGCAGAATGGACCGATCGATGGGCGGCGCACGATACATGTCATCTTCTGTGTGCCAGGATGTAGTAACTATAAAAGAAGAGAAGCTTGATTAGGGACAATTACTTCATCTCAAAATGGAAACATCATTTTCCCTCATGTCGATCTAAACCCAAATGACTATCTTTCTTTGCTGAAAAAAGCTGCTCTTTCCCGTACAATACAAGTAACACTGACCACGGATGTCAAGTTCCACAAAAAGCACCATAATAATAATCCAAATTACACATGCATTATATGCCAAGTCTTCTGAACACATACGACAGCTTTGTCTGAGGAACGGACTGGAAATCATTCAAATAATCCTACAAAATATGAAATATTAAGAGGCATAGTGCCAGGTTTGCCACACTGCTGCTTCTTGTATTGAATGAGCAGAAATTTAAATGACATTTGACAGCTACTGTGGAGGGGACTCTTATCAAATTATAAATATCACTACTAACAATTGGAACAAGTCATAAGGTCCACCATTTTTATGGTGCTTTATTTGACCTTCACAGCTAGTAGTCACTTGATGCCTTTATTGAATGGAAAAGTGCAGCATGAACATTGTGCAAAACATATCATTTAGTTGCTCACAGAAGAAAAACTTAGACAGTCTGGGAGGTCATGAGCGTTGTAATAACAGAATTTTCTTGTGAACTGTTCCTTCCTTATTTTACCTATGATTTTTTCATAAGTGTCAAAAATTTAATTTAACCTATACAAAAAGCTTAAAGATTTGTCTTAAATAACTAAGACGTTTACACTTAACAGAAAATGAAAACTTTTTACCATATATATATATATTATTCCTTTTTTAAGCATGTGCATTTCCCTATAGTTTGTGAAACACCAAACCAAAATGAAAGAAATAGTGGTGAATCTATCTATATCAGCAGGAATCAATAGTCTTTATTTGTCATTCAAAAAGGAGAACCAAAACCAGGACTGCATATACAGGGCTCCAGACAAAGAAAAAAGAAAAATCCACCAATGAACCATTGGCTCCTATTAGAAACTAAATTAGGCATCAAATATTTTTTTTAGGCGCTACAGAAACTTCTTTTTTTTTACATTTCAGTCATACTGTCATCTTTTCTTGTCCTTATCAGCATTTTAATCCATTTTGTAGATGTCCTAGGAACTAAGGTTCACTTAAAGTGGGAACTAAACGTCTTTTCCAACTTGAGAACTATACAGTCACAAAGACTTATTACACCGAATCTGTGCCAATATCACTGACCATAACTATGTCAGCATCACTTGGCAACTGAGAGTAGGTAACTGAGTGAGATATGACGGGATCATTTGCCGCATTGAGGAGCGCCAAAAGAGTATTGTTTGAATTTCGTTATGAATTTGGCAGAATTTTAAAGATGTGAGCATACTTTGTTTATTGTAACAAATGCGATTACTGGACAGCAAGTGTGCCACAAATAATATGAAGTTCACGCATTAACAGAACACAGCATAGAGACTAAAGATCTTGATAACAAGAAGCAAAAGTATTGATTAAAAATGAGAATATTGCTAATCTCCACACAGCTGACAGCTTTACCTGTTTTAGTTTGTTCAAGTTGTGCACGATATAGACACTACTTTTCTGCACTTGTACTTCGCACGTCTCTGTCACTTTCCATCTCTCTCATTCTTCCACAACCAGATCTGCTTTAAGCCGGTGTGCGCTGGTGTTTGGCAGAGATGACGACTGCTTGAAAGTTGTTTTCCACTAAAACTTTGATGCGCAATCAGGAAAAAAGGCACTAAGTGCAAATTTTTAAGTCATAACATGTAAATTTATATAGTCGCCAATGGCGACCTTAGCAAAAACTTCACTCGAAAATTAATATTTTTGGCCCGTTTTAGCCACAGTTGGAGCCCTGATATAAACAACCTGTAAACAAAGCATGACTTGCTTACCATTTTGAATATGAATACTGTTAATCATCTTCTTTATTAGAGACAGCTCACGTTGTTATTAATACTTGCATATGTTAATGCTCCGTTAAGATGACGTAAAACTAGAATAAACTTCTGTTGGTGCTGTCTTGACTTCTTTGCTCACTTTTGCTTTTATTCTTATGCACTAAATTAAACATCCAATCAGAGAGAGGGACTTGTACAGCCAACAGTACAGCACACAACTCAAAATCTAAGCTGACAGTAGGGATGTGCGATATTGAAAAAAAATATCATCTCGATATTTTTGGGGATTTTTTCTATAACGATAATTAGACAATATTTTGAAGAGTGTGTTATTGTGCTGATATCTGACTGCCGTGGACAGCTGTAGTTTTTGATATTCATATTCTGTGTGGTCAGTTCACATGAGTGATAGAAATTAATCTTTTCATATAAGTTTAAATAGATTTTTACCTTTTATGGGCAATTTTACCTTTAATAAAGCCATTGTTTTGCATCTTTTGAGTCAAATTGTTACATTTAATCAGTCAATTAGAATAATAAGACATTTAGGCTGTTACCAAACAAATGAAACCAGTATCAACAAAATGAATCTTTACAGAAGTTGCATCTGAAATGGCCTTTAGATGTATTTACACACTGTTTAATGCAGCTCAGAGAGACATGGAGTGCTTTGACCTGCAGTTACAAATGCATAATGTTTTGATATTTGAAATTATTTTAAAATGAACAGATACTTGAATGTGAAATTAAAACCGCCAGTAGGTAGCAGCAAGTCACTGTTTAAGTGAGTCATTGCGAATGAACTGAATCATTTAACGGTTGATTAATTCAGGAACTAAACAGAGACGCAAAAAACAGCGCTGTGGCTGTTTGGAATTATTTTTTGTTGGCAAAAACAGGCAATATGGTGTCTAAATCGTAAGTGTCTTAATATTAACATTGTTTATTGAACTGTTGTATAAAATCAATATCACAATCGTGCTTATTTTTGAACAAAAAACGGCACTCTTCGTGTGATTGTAACATGTTCTGCCCCCATATCTTGAATTTTGTGATTTTTAATGCATTTTAATAGACTGAATCATGCATGCGGTGAAAGAACACACTCTAAATGCGCACGCGGCCTAGTCTAGATTTCACGTAATGAATGCGTGCACTCTGTAGGGGTGTTTAGTTTGGTTTTTGCAAAATACTCGATAATGTCAAATTGCACATCGTTAAAACAACAATTACGATATTATCTCAGACGATATATATCGCACACCCCTAGCTGACAGATGCTCAACAAAAGCCTGACGTTGGCCGACAGACAGCTTGGTGTGTCAGGGCCTTAAATTTATATTTATATATTAGTGCTGTCAACTGATTTAAAAAAAAAAACCTAATTAACTGCACATTTTTTTCTGAAATTTATCACGATTAATCCCATCTAACATTACATTTTTAAATATACTTTTATATTGCAATAATTTCACATTCAATCTTCAAATTAATGTAGAAACAACACAGACAGTATAATTAGTATTTGTTTAATGACATCTTTTTTCTGACTGAAGGCGAGTGTCACTGATACCAATACTACTGATGTCTCTAGGAACTTTTCTCCTAATATTTAACCATTGACTATAGCCATTCAACAATACAGCATAATAGAGAGCTAGCATTTTTAACATTTATTAGACTCTAAAAAAAGAACTTGTAATTTAAGTGAACTTAAAACACTCTTCACATAATCCCATTATAGTAAATGTCATATTAACCTGTGTACTTCAGCAAGTAGAAAAAAATACAGAAATTGACTAAATTTATCAAACACTAAATTAAATATAGATGAATCCTTAAAGCTACAAAAGTGATTGATTTCCTCTTTCTGACTGTAAAAGATTGTAAAAGCATATTTTGAAAGCAAAGCATCGACTATTCAAATGTGTTAGAGGTTAAATCCCATATCTGAATCTCACCATCTCCCTCCACGTCATCGGTCTCGTCGGCCCAGCTTGTGGGCTTTGCGGGCGCATAACTTGGCGGAGCATTTCCCCCGCTGTCGTCCGCTAAAAAGTCAGTCAGGGTAAGGGTCTTACCCTTTTTCTTATTCTTTTTACCTGTTGAAAAAAAATGTAATAAGTAAACAATAAGTACACATTGAAAAGTCTCCAGTGCTTAACCATTAACAAATGGATTGTAAATATAAAAGTCTGCTGTGGCTTATGCAACTGGATGACAAAGCAAATGTTCCAACAATATGCAAGTTAGTGTACTTACTTTGCATTTAATTGAATTCAGTAAATGTAGACTAACCGGTCCTATATAATTTGCATAGACAAACTGACTCTCATCTGTGGACATGTGGAGAGAGGCATTGTTGTGAGCTACTACACACTTCTGAGCTCTTTGTGACAAACTGCATTGTCAGGAGATTCCAGCTCTGTAGGGCTACGACACTGCGCTGCAAAACCAAAACAAAGTCCCTAGTTCTGACATTATCCTAAAGCTCAATGTATGTGCAATGACTCAGGCACACTGGCTTTAGAGTCGCAGTGACCTGTGAAAGTAGAAGGAAGAGTCAAACTCCCTCCTGAATGATGACTATACTATATTATACTATATAATCAAAACAACTGAATCCTAAAAGAGGTTTAAGGCTTGACAAGATGTGTATAAATGTGGTTTTGTGCCATTTTCTCTTAGGACTGCTGCGTGGGAATTTTCTCTATTAGAGCTACCATTTTTCTGCCCCATATAGGGCTTCCAAAAAGCGCCTTAGATTTCTTAGAGTTCTTTGCTCTGTACGATTTTAAAATACTACCAGAAAAAATTATGTCTTAAAGTAAATGGCATTGTTCCTTCTCATGTTAAATGTCTATTAATATATGCTGTCAATACGGTAACATGGCTGACAGTTAAGGGTTTCATTTGACAATGCAAGCCTTGTGCTTGAGGTCATGAAAAGATATTATGCAAAAAGAACTTCTACAAACATCTGCTCAACTGTGTACCATACAAAATCACGGTAACGGCCACAAACAAAAATAAGAAATTAGACAATAAATAAATTATATATATATATATATATATATATATATATATATATATATATATATATATATATATATAATTATTATTATTATTAATTACATTTATTATTATTAATTCATAAAAAAAGAAAATATACTACTAATAATAATAATAATAAAGAGCAAAAAAGTAAATAAACAAATGATAATATAGCAAAATAACGATCAGAAAAAATAGAAAATAAAATACTTCTACTAATAATAAAAAACAAAAATATATTAATAAGTAAATAATAACAATAAAGTAAAATAAATAAGCAAATAATAGCAATAAAGCAAAAAATAAAAAATCTAATTTAAAACAACTTAAAATTACATTGTTTTGTTTACATCAAGTTAAAGTTGGCATTAGTACTATTTTGTAAATTTACCCCATTAATAAATCAACACAGAGCGTTCATTCCAAAACGGTAAGGACAACTGCTTGTCCCGGGACAGTGCAGAAGATCTCTAATTGAGCTGTACTGAGCGTTTGTCCCGGGACAGTGCAGAAGATCTCTAATTGAGCTGTACTGAGCGTTTGTCCCGGGACAGTGCAGAAGATCTCTAATTGAGCTGTACTGAGCGTTTGTCCCGGGACAGTGCAGAAGATCTCTAATTGAGCTGTACTGAGCGTTTGTCTCGGGACAGTGCAGAAGATCTCTGATTGAGCTGTACTGAGCGTTTGTCCCGGGACAGTGCAGAAGATCTCTAATTGAGCTGTACTGAGCGTTTGTCCCGGGACAGTGCAGAAGATCTCTAATTGAGCTGTACTGAGCGTTTGTCCCGGGACAGTGCAGAAGATCTCTAATTGAGCTGTACTGAGCGTTTGTCCCGGGACAGTGCAGAAGATCTCTAATTGAGCTGTACTGAGCGTTTGTCCCGGGACAGTGCAGAAGATCTCTAATTGAGCTGTACTGAGCGTTTGTCTCGGGACAGTGCAGAAGATCTCTGATTGAGCTGTACTGAGCGTTTGTCCCGGGACAGTGCAGAAGATCTCTAATTGAGCTGTACTGAGCGTTTGTCCCGGGACAGTGCAGAAGATCTCTAATTGAGCTGTACTGAGCGTTTGTCCCGGGACAGTGCAGAAGATCTCTAATTGAGCTGTACTGAGCGTTTGTCCCGGGACAGTGCAGAAGATCTCTAATTGAGCTGTACTGAGCGTCTGTCCCGGGACAGTGCAGAAGATCTCTAATTGAGCTGTACTGAGCGTCTGTCCCGGGACAGTGCAGAAGATCTCTAATTGAGCTGTACTGAGCGTTTGTCCCGGGACAGTGCAGAAGATCTCTAATTGAGCTGCACTGAGCGTTTGTCCCGGGACAGTGCAGAAGATCTCTAATTGAGCTGCACTGAGCGTTTGTCCCGGGACAGTGCAGAAGATCTCTAATTGAGCTGTACTGAGCGTCTGTCCCGGGACAGTGCAGAAGATCTCTAATTGAGCTGTACTGAGCGTTTGTCCCGGGACAGTGCAGAAGATCTCTAATTGAGCTGTACTGAGCGTTTGTCCCGGGACATTGCAGAAGATCTCTAATTGAGCTGTACTGAGCGTTTGTCCCGGGACATTGCAGAAGATCTCTAATTGAGCTGTACTGAGCGTTTGTCCCGGGACAGTGCAGAAGATCTCTAATTGAGCTGTACTGAGCGTTTGTCCCGAGACAGTGCAGAAGATCTCTAATTGAGCTGTACTGAGCGTTTGTCCCGGGACATTGCAGAAGATCTCTAATTGAGCTGTACTGAGCGTTTGTCCCGGGACAGTGCAGAAGATCTCTAATTGAGCTGTACTGAGCGTTTGTCCCGAGACAGTGCAGAAGATCTCTAATTGAGCTGCACTGAGCGTTTGTCCCGAGACAGTGCAGAAGATCTCTAATTGAGCTGTACTGAGCGTTTGTCCCGGGACAGTGCAGAAGATCTCTAATTGAGCTGTACTGAGCGTTTGTCCCGGGACAGCGCAGAAGGCCAATGAGAGCAGCCCTAGCATAATTGTTGCTTTATCATTGCCGTGGTTAAGTTTGCAATTAAACAAGGGACATGCACTCAGTACCAAAATATGTTATCTATTTATGCTCATGCAAGGCGATGTATTTTGTAAGATAAAAGTGGGAAAGTGCAAGGGGCATGTATGAAGTTACAGCAGCCCCTCCCTCAACTCTGCGCCTGCGCTTACACAACTATTCACGCGTATATGCGCTCGAGCCAGTTGTTTATTTCAGTCGTGTATTGTAAACAAAGCAAAACTGCATTTCTATGTGTAAAATCTAAACAGTTACAATGCAATGACAACAACAGAGCAGCAAGCATACAGACACGGGCTTGGCTGCATGTGCTTAAAGTAAAACTGACATATAAACAGCGCTTCCGTGTTGTCGGAATAGAAAGTAAATAAGCTGATCAGTATGTTCTCGTGCATGCACACAGCTGCTGGTGCAGTTTCTACGCAGCGTCCCTTCACAACTCAAGATCAAGCATTTACATTCAGCCCTCGCCGCTAAATCAAGTCCATCACGGGTGCGACACACTTTATCTGCCACTGAATGAAATTTCCCAGACACAAACGACACGTCGCACCCGAAATTTCCCAACCGGCCCTGGCACAAATCCTTAAAACCCTCACCTGCAGCCGCCATACTGGAGAAGCAGTGCGTGTCATATCCCCGGATGGGGGCGTGGCTTGCTGCGTGACGTCGTCACGCATCCAGCGCTGCGCTCACGGCGGTATGGGTAATGTAGTCTTTATGGTTAGGGTTCAGTTTAGTCTTGTTGTCAATGCGTAGTGCTCCCCGAAAAATTTGTGCACAACGTATTTGGCTTGAAGTTCATTACATTAGATAATTATATAAATGGAGAGCATACTTGTATTTTGCAATTTAATATAATAATTGATTGATAATTGTTTAAATTAATATAATAATTCATACTTTTGACTCTTTCCTTTTCTTAAAAATTGTTTAAAGACTGAAATGTTAAGTTTTGGTCTTAAAAAGGTCTTTAAAGTTCTTAAATTTGATTTTAAAAATCTTGCAGATACCCGGTTATATTATGGTATCATTTGGAGGGAAAAAATAATAATAAATAAACCCTTTTTAACTATCCTCTTAGGATGTTTTGAGAATGTTCTGTAGGCCACTAATAAAAAGTAAGACCTCTGTACATCTGTTTGTTGCAAATTTATAGACAATGCAATTAAGATGTTTACATTGGCTTGTTGGGATAATATTGCTGTCAACTGACAACAAAGTGTACCTTCTGAATTAGCAAAACTGCTATAAGTTTTATAGTTAATAATATCTTTAAAAACAAATTACATTAATTATACTTTTATTTCCTTCAGTAAAAAGGAGATTGAGTAAAACGATGTAAAAGGCGTGTAGACGTGGATTAGTAATCTGGCCCCTTGGTATAAATGAGAAAACATTCTGGCCCTCGACACTATCAAAGTTGCCCATCCCTGATGTAGTCTCTCAATTAATATTAGGATATATGGTGTAATCATTATTGAAAGAATTAAATGAATAGTTCACTCAAAAAATGAAAATGGTGTCATTATTTACTCACCTTCATGTTGTTCCAAACCTGTATAAGTTTCTTTCTTATGCTGAAGATATTTGGATCTTGAAAAACCAAACAGTTGTTGGTCCCATTGACTTTCATAGCAGGGAAAGAAAAACTATGGAAGTCAATGGGGACCATCAACTGTTTGATTACCAGCATTCTTCAATATATCTTCTTTATGTTCAACATAAGAAAGAAACTCATACAGGTTTGGATAATATTAGGGTCAGTAAACAATGACAAAATTTTCAGTTTTGGGTGGGCTATTCCTGTAAGAAATGTTCATTTAAAATGATGGCATGTCACATAAGACTGCATTTTATGTCTGCTTAAAACACAGGGTGGCAGTGTTGTCATTGACAGAAAAGAAAGTGTAACCCCCCCACATCAAATCTCATTTGTGCTTTCCGGAAAGCCGATGCCATAAAGCACATGTGACGCACATAGTTTCATGGTTGAAGTGTAAACCAGATGCTCAAGTGAGTAAAAAAGTGAAATAAGTGCCTGTGGTAGGTGTTAAATCAATACGGTTTTATATCATGACACCAAACATCTTCTCTCATCCTTTCACCATCTCAAAAGTCTTTAAGATCATGGAAAAAGGAATCAATTCAACTCATATTTCATAATTATTTCAACAGGAAGCTGATGCCACATGACACCATGCCTCATTAGAGAGCAGAAATAAGCGAGGGAACATCAGGCATGACTGTAAGGCTTTCCCCTTTTTTATCGGTTTGTTTTGACCCAAACCTCAGTGCGGTAACCATAGATACAACTTCTGTGTGTCAAATAGGTCACTGAAGGGCAAGGCCAGAGCATGTGGGAGGATTGGGAGCACGCCAAGTCCCAGAGATGAGGCGGTGGGAGGCAAAGGTGACACCCACATCTTATGCATGTATCTTTTTTCAGTGAATAACCTCAGAGGCCTAAGATAGTGACCAAACAGCTCAGTCTTTGTTTCGGCAACAGGAACTCTCCCCTCACACTACACACCAGCTGCGTCACATGTGCTTGCAGAATCATTGATTTCAGAAGTGATAGTGTACTATGATTGGCTGCTGGTTGGTTTCACTTCCATTCTTACAACTTTTGGTTTAGTTTTGGGTGATTAAGAATTTCAGGTTTTTGTTTTGATTTGGTGTTTGTTCTGATGTCACTGCGTTGCCAGGAAGAGGGGTTTTTTGGATAAGAGAGCCATCGATGTGATCTCTGCATGTTTATATGCAATTTGGAGAGCCACAGCTATGCAAATACTGTGCTAATTTCCATATTGACCGCAGTGCTGCGGCTACCTCATCTCTGCTATTCGGTTTCTCTTGCCTGGCATGTGTAGTCATTGGCAGTAATTAGTGGAGCATACAAAAGAATTTCTTACCAAAACTCTAAACTGGAATTAACTTTCATTTAGCTGAAAACTGAAACCAAAAATAAAGTTTTGAGTGTTAAACTCGGGTTGTTATTTGAAAGCCAAATAACCCAGAAAAAACGAGGGCATGAAAACCAATATTTTTGCCCGTAGTGTCTTGCCTTAAACTTCATTATTTCAGTCAATAATTTTGGTCGTCCTAAAGTATTTCAGCTGGAGCTTGCTTGCTTATTTATTTATTTATTTATATACGCACACTTCACCTGAGTATTTATGTTTGCCAAAATTTCGGTGCATCACTAGCAACAATGTAGAAATTATTAGTTGTAATATTAGTTGTAGTAGTGTTTTTGTTGTGCAAATTGCAAAAGGCATAATATAATTCAAAAGAACAAGCCTAGAGAGCCTAGAGTTGCTGAGGCATGGAAAATCTGGAAAAAAAGGGCAAACTTGTTCCTATTAAAACACGACCTGCTGTGTTGGATGTTTGGTTGTCAGGATGTGTTCTGGTGAGTCAGTCGACTGTTAACTCTCTGGGGTTTGTTTGCCCACCTGAGTGCTTTATCAGCAATGATGATGGGAACTATAGACCGGATCCTTTAGAACAGATGACAAGCTTTCTACAGATCAGAGAATAAAAGTCCTGTCTATCACAGCCTCTTCATTACCGCCCATGTTTTGCTGTGGTGCATGAATAAACGGAAGCCTTTGAGAGGACTGACAAGAGTGAGGTGTGTCTCACCTGGTGGGTGACCTCGGTGTGTATAAACAGCTGTGAGTCTGTTTGGCTTCCATA
Organism: Barbus barbus; assembly: GCF_936440315.1. NCBI lineage: Eukaryota > Metazoa > Chordata > Actinopteri > Cypriniformes > Cyprinidae > Barbus > Barbus barbus. The sequence goes on from NC_136718.1 coordinate 8,982,508, forward strand.
AGGAAAAGCATGCTTCAGTATATAGGGTCCTTTTTACTTGTATGCTATTTTTTTTACCGTAGCCACAAAACTTCTAGTATTGGAGGATGATAAACGTTAATGACTCCAACACAACCAGATACATGTATGTCTGTAAGTCAAATATGATTTGTGATCTTTGTCACTGTTTTGTAATAGTTTTAGCTAACAGTTATAACCCTGGTATGAGTGTGTGTTGTCTTTATTGATCATTCACTCGTGTAAGTGACTTTACCTTGACCTTATCAATTAACTGACAATAAGATCTCCTTAGCTGTCAGTTACATAACAGTTACATAACTCACCTACACATACTGTATACACACGTATGTGCTTTCAATGCCAGATTTTCATTTATGAAGCAATGAGTGAAGCCATATAGCCACACAGTGATGATTTAGTTGAAAGACAAAGATAGGACATAAATCAGGCCCCATCTTTTATCTTTGACCCCCTAAAATTGCGATGAGCTCATCTGTCAGCACGTAAATCTGCAATTTCATATGGCCACTCTTCACATAAACCATGATTCACCATTTTACTCCAAATCTGCCTTACCAGTTCATAAATGTAGTTACATTATAAATGATCCAAACCTTCTTTTTAGAGGCATGAGTGATTTATGAGTTTGCCTCGAGTGGCGTTATTCACTTCTCTATCTGTTCTTGATAAACACAACCATTCAAAAGTTTGAGATCAGTAACATTTATTAATGTATTTTGAAATAAATTCATATTTTATTCAACAGGGGTGTATTTTACAGAAGATTCTGTTTCTATTTCAAATAAATGCTGTTCTTCTGAGCTTTCTATTCATCAAAGAATCCTGAGAAACATATATCATGGTATCCATAAAATATTAAGCAGCACAACTGGTTTTAACTGAAAATAATAAAGTCGTCGCCTAATGGTTAGAGAGTCAAACTCGTAATCCAAAGGTTGCGGGTTCGAGTCTCGGGCCGGCAGGAATTGTAGGTGGGGGGAGTGAATGTCCAGCGCTCTCTCCACCCTCAATACCACGACTGAGGTGCCCTTGAGCAAGGCACCGAACCCCCAACTGCTCCCCGGGCGCCGCAGCATAAATGGCTGCCCACTGCTCCGGGTGTGTGTTCACGGTGTGTGTGTGTTCACTGCTGTGTGTGTGTGTGTGTGTGTGTTCACTGCTGTGTGTGTGCACGTTGGATGGGTTAAATGCAGAGCACGAATTCCGAGTATGGGTCACCATACTTGGCAGTATGTCACTTCACTTCACTTCACTTCACTTCACTTCACTTAATAAGAAATGTTTCTTGAGCATCAAATCAGCATATGATTTCTGAAGGATCATGTGACACTGAAGACTGCAGTAATGATCCTAAAAAATCAGCTTTACATCACAGGAATAAATTACATTTTACAATATATTAAAATAGAAAACAGTTTTTTCAAATTGTAATACTATGTCAGTCACAATTTTGATAAAGCCGATGAAGCTTTGGTGGGCATAAGAGACTTATTTAAAAAACCTCCAACTTTTAAACAGTACACTGTAAAAATAAAAAAAAGAAAAGCTGAGCCAACCTAAAATTTTAAGGCAACCAGCTTCAGCAGACTTTTGAGTTTTCTCAACTTGTTGAGAAAACGTTTAAGTTTATACAACAAAAAGTTGAAGAATCTCTAAGTTGAGAGAACTCAAAAATCTGCTGAACTCAAAAAGAACTCAAAAAGATGAAGAAACTTCTTTCACCTCCAGATATGCTTTATTTTCCATCAAGGCCTTTTCCCATGCTCTGCTATTTGCCTTGGTAATGTTGTGTCAACATTGTAAAAGTTGAAAGTCAACTCAATTAGACATACATCGCTATCTCATACATCTCTCTCTCTCTCTCTCTCTCTCACACACACACACACACACACACACTCAGCCAAACAGCTCCTATCTAACTCTGCAAACATAATGCGCAGAAATGTATAAACTTTCGTTTATACATTTCTATAAAGTTTAACTTAAAATAATGATGTTGATTAAAAAATATATAGAAATATATTATCATTATACATCAGCTACCCATTGAATTTATAAGAAGCGAACGTCTCTGCAGTAGATGACGGCAGGACAAATTTCGACACGCCACTGACACCGCTGTCATGACACAGGCATGGATGTATTCGGTGAGATCACACTTCACACCCTTATTCACAACAGTAGGACGACTGTAGCTCTCCAAATAACGTTAAACAGAAAAATCTTCCCAATGCAACAATTGACGTAATTGTGTCTCAATAGTCAATTAATCATGTCTACCGCCCGACAGATTTGAACAAACCAATGATGTCATGATATCGGATGTTGACATAGGATACTTCAAAATACTACTTGCATGATCTCATTGAAACACATAAAAAATCTTTTGTTTGCAAGAAAGACATCAACCCCAAAAGTCCCATTATTGTAAATCCAGCTCAGGATATCAATTTGAAGGATTTATGTTTGGTTAATGGGTGTTTACTGAATACAAACGGAAACAGTTATATGCACGTATAATTGACTTGGTACCTCATCTGACAGCTGAAAACCACACAGCGAATACACTTAAAGGAATATTCCGGGTTCAGTACATGTTAAGATCATTCGACAGCATTTGCAGCATAATATTGATAACCACAAAAATTCAACTTATTCTTCCTTTTATAATAGCCAAAATGGTTGTACTGTAAAACGTTAAAATATATTATATTCAAAAGTATAGCCACAAGACATAAACAATATGCATGCTGATATGATTGTAGTTTGAAAAGTTATTATTCAATATATTTATAATCTAACTTTTGTTGACAACAGGGATTTTTTTTTTTGGCTAAAAACTCAAAACAGACATAGAAATTACAGCTCAAATAATACACATTATGTAAATGAAGAATTTGTTTTTAAAATATAAAAAAAATGGCCCCCGTTCACTTTCATTGTCATATTTAAATAATTTTTTATTTTTATTTTTTTTTTTATTTACTTTCTCCAAAAAGGAGGGACAAGTCAACCACAAGTTCCTGCAATTTTTTATTTTATTTTATTTTATTTGTTAGAATCAACATTATTCCACAATATTTGTTTGTAAAATATAAAAAATTGGCCCCATTCACTTTCATTGTTGTATTTTATTAATTAATTAATTAATTTACTTATTTATAAGTATTTTCCCTGAAAAGGAGGGACAAGTCAACCACAAGCTTCTGCAATTTTTGTTTTGTTTTGTGAGAATGACTTGAATTAACTTTAACCCTCATGTTCTGATGTGGTAATTTTGTCCCGCTTTTTTTCCGAAAATGCTAGTTAATGTTATCGAATTGTACTAGAACTTACTTTTCTCACAAACGATATGACAACAAAAAAATATATAATTTTTGTACTTTTAAGGATGTTTGTCCCCCACCTTGTTAGACTTGGTGTTGGTCAAAAATGACTAAAGTTTAAAAAATTGCTTATAAATCTCTCATTATGCTATATTATTACCAATTTTTTTTTATCATGTTGATTTCTTTAAATTAGAACAGGTTTTGTTTTTCAGTTTTTTTTTTTTGTTCATTTGTTTGGGGTTTTTTTGGAACTGATTGTTCGAAGGCCTCATGATCTTATATGCACCTCAATTTTTGAGTGACCCAAATTAACTAAATTAGTTTTTCAGCACAGCACAAGGGTTAAACTGCTTTATGCGCATACACCCTGGTTTTGAAAGTGGCTTCTGCCTCCTTTATTTGATAAATACAAGCTGTAATCAAATCATTTAGTGTCATTTTTTAATCTGACCTTGCATGGAGAGCTATTTCTAAATCACAGCACCCTGATGGAAAAGTGTAGTTTAGCACTAGACTTGCAATGATTTATTAACCAAGACAGCGCCCCGAGATGGTTTGTTTAACATTAACAGATGTTTATCATGTCATGACCTGTTTTCTAATACTTTCATGCAAACCGCTACTTCGCAGAGCACCGAAATTGGCACACCATTTTTCCTTTCCCATCCTTCACCTTAACACTTTGACAACAGACCAACAGACTGACAAAAAACTGAGATAAAGCACGAATGTGTAGCTTCTAACAAGAGAAAAATGCTTTTAGGTTACTGTAATCTTAACTTTTTAATGACTGAAAGAGGTTTTCTTTTCTTTATCAGTTTTCACTGTCATATTTTTGCGGTCAGATTTATTTTTCACATAAATTCTTCCTCTCATTATCTTCAGCCCACATTATTTCTTCATGGGAATTGCTCTCTTACCTTAGTCCTGTTATGCAACAGATAAAAGAGAAATGTCAAGCATTATTTGGTTAATGAGACATGTATTTGCTGACTTGATATAATCAAAACTCAGATGTTTACCAAATTACTCCAGATGGTTAGATGAACTTTTACACAACCAAAGCACTGATAAGTAAACATTGACGCCTCTGTCCGCTAAAAAGTTACACATTTGCACATTCCCACTGACCACAAATAAGACACACATTAACTGAAGACAAAGCCACCTGGCTATGAGTTTCTTCCTCCTGCATCTGATTTTGAAAGCTGAGTTTGACGCAATCATATACGCAATCTCACTGAGATTTATATGTCATTGATGGTAACTGACACATCAAGGCCTCCACCCACCAAAAAAAAAAGCCCTCCCAGCTGAATGTAGCTCAGTGTGAATGTGATGTAATGATTATCTCTTAGGGTTTATAGTATTTTGCCTCAGACATACCAGCCCAGCTATGTCATTTGGCTAGACGGCTTGTAAGCAGACACACTGTACTTACAGAAGAGTGTCATCATGATCATAATATTCAGTAAGTAGTAAGTAAATATTTAGTAACACCTTGCCCAAAACAACATGCAATACGCTTATTAAAGGGACAATCTTTTAATCAACCTGGGTTTGATGTTTTACACAATAATGGGAGTTCACTTCTTGAAGAGACAAAAATATGTTTGTGTACTATATTTATATTGACCATTCAAAATTTTTTGGTTATTTTCTATGTTTTTGAAAGAAGATAAATGCACCATTTATTTGATCAAAAATGCAGTAAAACAAACATACTGTGAAATATTCACATTCTTATTTTATTCATTAAAGAAATATAATAATAAAATAAATACATTTAAATAAATATTTTTCCTGTGATGCGAAGCAGAATTTTCAGCATCATTACTCAAGTCTTCAGTGTCACACGATCCTTCAGAAATCATTCTAATATGCTGATTTGCTGTTCAAGAAACATTTCTTATTATCAGTGTTAAAAAATGTGCTTAATATTTTGTGAAAATCATGATAAAAATATAAATAGAATGATTATACAAATTATATATATATATATATATATATATATATATATATATATATATATATATATACACTGCCTTGCGAAAGTATTCATACCCCTTCATTCAGTTCACGTTTTATGTTGCAGCTTTATGTTAAACTGCTTTAAATTACTTTTTTCCACATCAATCTACACTCTATACACCATATTGACAAAGCAAAAATAGAACTGACACAACTTTGTAAATTTATTAAAAATAAAAAACCTGAAATAAGTACATTGCATAATAAGTATTCATACCCTTAACTCATTACTTATCTGAAGCACCTTTACAGCCTCAAGTGTTTTTTGTTTGATGCAACAAGATTTGCTCATCAGCATCTGGCAATTATCTGCCATTCTTCTCCTCACCTCTTCGCCTCTCAAGCCCTGGTTGGATGGATGGGGCAGACACACATTTTCAGGTTTCTCCAGAAATATTTGATTGGGTTCAATCCCAGGCTGTGGCTGGTCCACTCAAGGACATTCACAGCGTTGTGTATAAGCCACTCTTGCTGTGTGCATAAGGTCATTGTCCTGTTGGAAGGTAAACCTTCTGCCAGTCTGAGGTTCTGAATGCTCTGGACTAGGCTATTTTTAATCTCAATATTTTAGTGCATTGAGCTTTTCTTGTACTCTGATGAGTCCCTCAGCCCCTGCCGCTGAAAAACAGTCCCACAGCATGAGGCTTCTACCAGCACACTTTACTTTTGGGATGGTACTCTGCAGGTGATGAGCAGAGCTGGTTTCCTTCAAACATGATGCTTAGAATTGAGGTTCATCAGACCAGAGAATCTTGTTTCTCAGAGTTTGAGGGTCCTTTAGGTGCTTTTTGGCAAATTCCAAGTGGCTTTTCGTGTCTTCACTGAGGAGAAGATTGAGTCTGGCCACACCGATATAAAGCACAGATCGGTGGAGTATTGCAGTGTTGTTTGTTCTTCTGTAGGTTTCTGTCATCTACATATATGATCATGGAGCTCAACTAGAGTGACCATCAGGTTCTTGGTCACCAGTACGAAACCCTTCTTCATCAGTTGCTCAGTTTGGCCAGGAGGCCAGCTCTAAGAAGAATCCTGGTTGTTCCAAACGTCTTCCATTAAGGGTAACAGAGACTACATGCTTCTGTGACCCTTCAATGAAGCAGAATTTTTGCTGAACTCTTCCCCAGATGTGTGGCTTGACACAAACCTGTTTTTTGAGCTCTTCAGGCAGTTCTTTTGACCTTAGGGTTTGGTTTTTGCTCTGATATGCATTTTCAGTTGTTAGACCTTTTATTAAGATGTATACCTTACCAAATCACATGCATTCAATTGAATTTGCCATAGGCTAACTTCACCTGAAATGTAGTAACATCTACAAGCAATATGAATGCTACTGAGCTAACGTTCAACTGTCCCAGATAAAGGTTTGAATACTTATGCAATGGAATCATTTAAGTTTTTTATTTTTAATAAATTTGCCAGGATGTTAAAAAGCTTTTTTTTTTTGCTTTGCCATTATGGTGTATGGAGTGTAGAATCATGTGGGAAAAAAGAAATGTAAAGCAATTTATCATAAGGTAGCAACATAACAAAACGTGAAAATAAATGAAGGGGTATGAAAACTTTCACAAGGCACTGTATATGTATATAATGTTGCCATTGGTAATAAAACCTAGGAGACTTGCCAATATTTTTGCTTTAATAATGATTCCTTCAATCATACTGCACATCCCAGAATGCCTGTGTAGATAAGACTGAGGGAGTCTGTACATAGTCATGCCGGGCCAAGTAGGGAGAGACTCTCCTGTCTTTTTTCAGGACTTAGATGGTCTCTCTCTGGGAATTTGTGCTCTCCTCAGTATTTGTAATAACACCAATCTGTATTTGCAGCATTCTTCCCCTGTGCCCCATAAGGAGTCATTTCATTTTACCTCAGAGTGCTGTGGGTGGAGCAGAGGGATTTGCAGTAGCACCAAAATCCCTTTTTTGGTCATATCTGTGCTAGACGAGATCAGAGGCCAGTGAAGACTATGAAATTGTTCACATCGAATCATCATAACTTTCGACCCTCAACCTTGTGCTGTTTGGCTAGCGCCTCCATACGGCTGGAATTTTAGATCTGGGCCAAGTAGAAAACTTCTGAAATAAACCTCCTACACATCTTCTGCTTGTTACATCCTCTTGTTATTTGTGTCATGAGGCTGCTGTAAAGCTTTCCAGAGGTTATTTTCTAATTAAAGGGTAGTCTGAACATATTTTTATAACCTCTCTGACAGAGCTGATTTTAATTAAACTACAACACTGCACAAAAAAAGCAGAATTGGCTTTTTTGCTTATATAATGTAACTCTAGGTTATCTTGATGACCCTGGTCAAGTCTATAAAGATAACACAATCTCTTTTTTAATGAAGATATCCATTGAGGTTTTCCAAAGGGTGTCATAGGCAGCCAATGAGAAAGAGTGAGATGTGAAGAAAAAAAAAAGATAGATAAATATATATAAATATTTACAATAGTAACTGATAATGGCCTGGAATGGAAGTGAGGATGTGCTGACAGCTTATCAACACCACAGTTTCAACCCCACTATCATGGGTCAAGTATTTGTAAAGGTCACTGAGGGGTATAATGAACACTTGTGAGACACAAACACACTTGAAGAAATATGAGGAACTCCAAACGACAGCTATTATCATTAACACCAAGGATGTCACCAAATATTTAAGACTGGAAGGGGCCAAATGTAAATGTTATTGGAATAATTAACCCAGTAATGATATTTCTGTCATTATTTGCTCGTCGTTCCAAACCCAGGCTATTATTTCCGTCTGTGGAATACAAGTTCTGGAGAATCTGTTTTGGGAAAACTATCCTGGTTGTGTTCCCATCATTTTGACCCAGACAGGATGTTCTTTTTAACAAAAATGCTAGTTAATGTTATCATATTGGACTAAAACATTCTAACGCTGCTCACACAGGGTATAAAACTTAGGGGATTTTTCCCAACTTCACTCTTGAAAATAAAGGTTCTTTATTGGCATCAGTGTTTCTATAAACAACCTTAAACATCCATGGAACCTTTCAAATGCTGTTAAGGTTCTCTATAGTCAAAAAAGGTTCTTTAGATTTCTAAAATGTTCTTCAAAGTGGTTCTTTTAGGAACTGTTCACTGAACGGTTCTTTGGGGAACCAAAAATTATTCTTCTATGGCATCACTGCAAAAACACCCTTTTGGAACTTTTATTTTTAAGAGTGTTTGTTACCAGACTACAAAAAATATAATACATTTCTTGCTTTTATTTTGATGGGTGATGGATGTGAATGACATAAGTTAAACAGAGTCAGTAGTTCAACTCTGTCACCAAGCCATCAATATGGGCAGCTAAAATAGAATTATCATCCACCATCATATTTGGTGAAAGTATTGTACTGCGATGCTATAATCTTAATGCTTTTTAAAAATTTAGATTGAAAGATGTGCGTCATATTACATGCCGATATTTTATGTAAGTCACAAGATCAGGAAGAAGGTCTGATTTGACATTTGACTAATGTATGACAGTTTGTCAGATGTCTTATGAAATAAATGAAGTGTTAAATCTCCTAACCCTTCCTCATTGTTGTCTCTGTGGCCCCACATTAAAAAGCAATATCTTGCTCTGTTGTAAAACTATATTTATATTTGGCCCCAGAGCAGTATCGAAATAATTTTTTATAGATATATTTTCTGAAGAGAATTTGAGTTAGGTCTGAATGCCTAACCCCTAAGTACGAGCTATAATAAACAGTGTTGCATGCCTTAGCAAACACCGCTAGTAATTTTGAGATTTCCTGGGCTGTACAAAACATTAAGAAATATCTGTTTTTGTTTAGGGCGTGTAGGTAGACTATGCAGCTTAAATTGGGGTACTTTAGACATGTGGATGGTCCATTCAGTTCTCTTCAAATGAGCATTATTTGTTTAGCACTCTTCTAAATGATTTTAAAGCGATGCAGCTGTATATGACGATGACAGGAAGCTGATCAAACTGGTCACTTGAGACACTGATTTCACCGTGACCTCTCATTAACCCTGTTTTTCTGAAGCCCTTTTATTGATGCACCTGGAACTTCCCCACACCCATTCAAATAAGTCGTCTGTGGAAAAGACCCATCTCAGCCCTTTTTTCCATTGTTAGAAGCAACGGTAAAACAAACTATAAAGTTACAACACCGATTTATCAGAGGTAACAGTGCATTCCACCACAGAGGCTCTTAATAGGGGGCAGGAATGTTTAGAGAAACCCGTGTTGTCTGTGTGCATGTATGTGCAAGTATTTAGTATTAACATTTACTATTAACATTTATAATTGAAAAGACTCATTCAGAATCATTTAAATATATTTTTTAATTTTTTAAAATATTTTTCAATGTATTTAATTCTATTTCCACTTCTTTGTAAGCCAAATGAGAAAAGGGTATTGTGTTCTTTTGATAATTCAGCTTATAACCAAGAATGCAAGAGCCGACATTTGTTTATCCCAGTGATTTTGTTTTGCAACGGTCAACTAGGAAATTAGATTTTATAGTTACTGCAAGTTGTAAACTCCCTCGAGTTTGGTTACTAAAATGCTGTATAATAATCTCAAGAAAATGAAGTGTAATTTGAATGATGTGTAATTTTGGCTGAAGGGCTTCTCCCACTGCCGTTTTATATATAGCTCTCTGAATGAGCTCAATCTTTTTAAACTAGCATATGCAGACTCGTATTCCCCTATATACGTTGGCCAGAGTTTTGTTTCCATGTCACCACAGTCTGGTTTTGATTTGTTTTTGGTTGCCATCGTTACGCTGGTTAAAATTCCATTGGGTTTTCCCCCTAAATTAAAAAGGGAGGTTGCCAAGATGGTTGGCTGCATGCTGTTTGCCACATTATACTCTGAATCTTAAACGCACATGGGAAAGTCTAACGGCCATCTTGTGATCTTTCATCAACAGTTTTTTTTTTTTTTTCTTAAATACTTTTTGGAGATTTCGAGCTGCCCAGACCTGATACTTATCGTACGACTGGCTGAGAGAAATTTCTGGAAGATTGAAGGTCTTGCTCAGTTATATAAACACTGATGTACCAAAAATACTATGTGAATACTGTGTTTGGGATGCAATAGATTAGTGCTGCTTTCAGACCAAACTCACAAAAGTGCAAGAATGGTCAAGAAAATGTTTTAATAACTGCACTGTTTATAATTTGGCATTTTTGTTCTGAGACACTAACAAATGAAGTTTCAAACCATTTTGACACTTCCCTTACCAAAAAGTAGTATACTTCAAGTTTATTTTATTAAGTATACTTAAGTAAAGTTCAAGTATATTTTTAAGTATACTTTATGTAGTAAGTCTACAAAAATCAGTGTACTAGTAGTATACTTGTAAGTGTACTATTCCAATACTCCTTGGGACTAAATTGGACCACTTTCTAGTATATAAAAGTACACTTGAAAGTATACTTTAAGTATAACAGCAGTAAACTTTGAGTACACAACTAGTTTACATCAATGATTTTAGCTTGTACTGCAACTATACTAAAAGTTAACTTATATTGATAGTTTACTAATTAGTAGCATTATTAGTACATTTTGAAGCATAGTCTCAATAAACTACAAGTTTAGTAATTTAGTAATTTTAAACAGCAAGTTTCCTTTAAGTGAACTTTACACCATACTTTAAGCAATCTACTATGTCCCTATTTAGGAATTAATTTGTATATATTTTGTTATATGAATATCTGAACATACAAAACATCAAAAGAAAGAACAGGGTATCGTCTTGTAAACAAAAACATTCTATTCTAGCTTCATGCAATCTTTTTTTAAACACTTGAATGTGGGTAAGTTTCATAAATAAAAAATAAAGAAATAAACATTTTGAACAAAAAGCTGACAAAAGACTATTAATTGGATTCAGAATGATAATCAAAACGTAGATGGAGTCGATCATCACCTCAAAGCTTGACAGTCATTATTACCTCTTCATTGGTCGACATTTTATTCCATAACGTTACACAGTTTGATACTGTTTTATGTCTGATGATCGTGTTAGGGTTACATGTGGAAGCATCTGTTGTTTTGGTTTCTTCTTCGTTTGTGTTTTTTTTTTTAAATATTGTACAGCGCCCCCTACCATATAACAATGAAAACACGGATTCTTGGAGCACAAGTATGTTTATTGAAGATGCAGGACAACCAGCTAGCAGTGCATTACAATAGTCCAGTCTAGAGGTCATGAATGCATGAACTAGCCTTTCTGCATCAGAAACAGGTAGCATGTTTCGAAGCTTGGCAATGTTTCTAAGATGGAAGAATGCTGTTTTTGTAACATGGGAAATATGATGTTCAAAGGACAAGTTGCTGTCTACCCAGATTTTTTACTTTAGAGGACGTAACAGTGCATCCGTCTAGTTGTAAATTGCAATCCAAGAGATTCTGTGTAATGTTTTAATTATAAGTAATATCTCTGTCTTATCTGAATTTAATAGGAGGAAATTATTGGTCATCCAATCTTTTACATTTTTTACACAATCAATTAGCTTAGTTCAGAAGTTTCATCTGGTCTTGTTGAGATATATAGTTGAGTATCATCAGCATAAAAATGAAAACTTATCCCGTGGTTTCTAATAATATTACCAAGAGGCAACATTTATATTGAAAATAGCAGAGGACCTAGGACAGATCCTTGTGGTACTCCATACTTTACTGGTGATAATTGAGATGACTCCCCATTTAAATGAACAAAGTGGTAGCGATCGGACAGGTAGGATCTAAACCATCTTAAAGCCTGCCCTTGAATACCAGTATAGTTTTGTAACCGATCTATGAGTATGTCATGGTCTATAGTGTCGAACGCAGCACCATTGGGTATCATTGTATAGCTGTACTTAGCATCTTTAAGAATAGTTTAAACATTGAAATTAATATATCAATATATTAATATATTGAAATTAATATAATTGAAATTAATATATTAAACATTGAAATTACATACGAAACTGTCTATTTTGTATATTGTGTTTGTGCTATTTTGCACATCGTCCATTTTGTATATTTGTATATTATTATTTTATTATCTGTCTTGTCTTGTTGCTGTCATTCTGATTCTGATTCTGATTCTGAAATATCGTCAAAGTCTGCTTTAGAGGAAGAATGGGGTAATGCCCACCCAATTACACAAAAGCAAGCGTATGTTCAGGAAGGGGGAGTGTGGCTCAGGTTTTATGAAAGCTGCACCTGTGAGGGATATCTGGAGGTAATCTCCTGTCCGAGGAGAGCAGACATGAGGAATGGGAGTTATGTGGGATTCAAAGGATCATATCACTCTCTCTCTCTCTTTATTGTTTCTGCTGTGAACTCTTTCCCTATCCTGCTGTTGTTTCCTTCTTTTGACTGGAGCCTCTTATATTATATATATATATATATATATATATATATATATATATATATATATATATATATATATATACAGAAGTATGTATGAAGGAAAGTCAAATATATGAGACTGTCGACATTTAAGCGACAGGCTGTGTGAGCTGAGTTATATCTCATTACCAGTCTTGTGAAATCAAATCTTTAATTAGTGATGCTTGCTAAGGGTAATAAAATGAGTGAAAAAAAGTCTCATTGAATTATACTGAATGAAGCACCAGAGCCATTTTTAGGGAGTAAGTAACATAGAGACACGACTGTGGGTACTTTTAACTTGGGATAGTAAGAAACCAGCTTGCAACCACCCAAAATAACCAACTGAATGTATTAGCAACTGAATGTAAAAAGCAACCAAATGAATGTATTGGCAACAATAGAGCAAAATGTTTGAACAACATTACCAATAAGCTAACCAGAAAGTAAGGACATCACAACAAACTGCCAAGCACCACTGTTTCGATAAAAATTTAAACTATCTAGTTAATTTGTAGCACAAGTCTCTAATAACTAATTTATGCAGTGACTACTTTGAAAATCTAAGGGGGTGTAAAGGAAATAGAAAATACCCATACAAGGGCATTTACGTGCATTCCAAGCACCCTGGGAAGCATAAAAAACAAATATTGATGTGTAGTAGTGAGTCACTGTTCAGAAGGAATGCAGGACCTTCCCAGAATTATGGGTAAACGGAGGATGTCCAATTAAAATTACCAATGCAAAAGGAAAAAAATGTACAGAGCTGGTACCAAGATTCTGACACACTCAAGTATACGTCTATACAATGACTGTACTGGCTTTGATTATATTCTGTATTGTTCAGTTGCTGTTTTGCTGAAATACAGTGGCAACAAAAGCGTTTTGTGTAACTGTCTGGACAGAATAAAAATGAGTTTGAGTGGGCAGTACAAAGTGGGATTCTTGTCATAGCATGTGACCTTAGCAAAGTCTTTTTCTTTCATCTATTTAATAAGGCATTGAAAAGAAGGACATTAGTGCACTGAAGTACAAAGAATTACTTCAAACTCTGTGCATGTAAATTAAGATGAATATTTTTAGAACACTAGATTTTAGGCTTAGACAGCTTTTTTATCCTTAAATATCCTTAAATTTATCTTGTCTATTATTATACTAAGTGCCTTTTTATTTTATACAGTAATTTTATACTTTTACTACATTTACTATGTTCTGTGTGCTGCTTTCTTGTTTTACTGCTGCTGGCCTCTGTGAGCTACCAAACAAATTTCGTTGTATAACTACAATGACAATAAAGTCTCTTTACTTTACTTTACTTTACTTTAATACTCTACTGATGCAAATTTGAAGAAACTCTTGTATACTTTATAACTCCACATAAACTTCATCTAGATCATTTTAGCCAGCGCGGATCATTTTGCAGTCCAGCTCCACTTTTCCATCCACAAATGTCTGCATTGACATCGTCATCTGCAAACCAACTGCCTTTTCCTCTGAATAGGCTTCTCCAGCCGTGACGAAGGAGGATTTGAGTGGAAACAGTGCTTCACAGTTAGCCGCAAATTCCCGCTTTTACAGGCCCACAGTGGAACATTCTATACTTAGTCCCTGTTCACTGCCACTTGGTCTTTTCGTTTTCAAATCAGTTCAAGGGGTTCGCCTCCATATATCTGTGTAAAACTTATACTAAAATGTCTAAAAACGTTGTAAATAAGTGGATATTTAACTTATTAAAATAAGAAAACGTGGCATGAAGCCTTGGTTACTAGTACCACACATATTGGTAATACCACCCTGCTAACTAAAAAATAATAAAAAAATATATATATACTGTAGATAGTCTGTGAGATTGGGATATTAAGATGCCAATGGATGAGCCTTCAGGCCTAAATGCTAAACACATCACAATTGTTTTCTGTGTTTATTCTAAATCGTTCCCCGAGAAATCTGACCCATCATGCCTTGGAGGCAAAATGCTGATAGGTTCCAAGAATGAACATTGTTTAGTTTGACAGCTTTCAATTTCTCACTTAGACAGATTTCCAGGAAGGATTACCTGAATCAAGGTGTCCAGGCAGAATCTCTTACATTTCCAATGACAGACTGCAGCTCTGTTTCCAAAAGCTGCATCTGCCTGCGGCTCACACTGACTTGTGTTTTGGCTTCTTTCAATGCTTCCGCATTCTCTGTCACTTGAACCTGTACAACAGTGATCTGTGCAAAAAAAGAAGAAGAAAGAACTGTAATACTTTGTTGTCTTTAGAATATAAATAATGTGTAAAATTTGCAAAGCGAAATTATGCCCCACTTTTGATTCATGCCAAGTTTTCAGTTCCTCCTGGTTCTTCGGGACGATCTTTTCATAATTGGCTCTCATCTCCTCCATGATCTTTGCCAGGTCCTGTCCCTTGGGAGCATCAACATCCCCCTAGTTACACGTTTCCTCCGCGGTGCGCTGAGGCCTCTGGTACGATCTCGCGTCCCTACGTGGGATCTGGCTGTGGTTCTGGAGGCTCTGTGCAATGCACCTTTCGAGATAACTGAGAGACTCCTCACTATGAAGACCGTCTTCTTATTGGCTATCACCTCTCTGAGGAGGGTGGGTGACCTTCAGGCCCTGACAACGGCCTCTATTCACTTTGCGCCCGGTTCGGCGAAAGTATTCCTCTACCCCCGCGTGGGGTATGTTCCGAAGGTCCCGTCGGTCGTTCCACAGCCGGTCGTACAGGCCTTCTGTCCTCCTCCCTTCGGGGAGCCAGACCAGGAGAAGCACAACCGTATGTGTCCAGTGCGAGCACTGGACGCATACATCCACAGGTCCTCCCTGTGGAGAAAGTCGGACCAGCTGCCCGTGTGCTATGGTCCGCCTAGGAGGGGTCTTCCTGCTACGAAGCCCTCTCTTAGTAGGTGGATTGTGGGTGCCATGGCTTTGGCATATGAGGCCCCTGAGCTCCCCCCACCGGTGGGAGTCAGAGCGCACTCAACCCGAGGTGTGGCGGCCTCCAAGGCCTTCTGGGCAGGTGTTCCATGCAGGACATCTGCAACGCAGCTGGGTGGTCCACGCCCCTGACTTTCGTTAGGTTCTATGACCTCGACATCCGAGCCACTCCCGGCTCCTCTGTCCTTTCGTCCTGACACCAGGCAGGGACTTGGCAGCGTTGGTATCTCGTTCCCATATGCGTTTCGACGCAGCTCGAAGTTCCTGGAAGGGTACGTCTCAGGTTACGTATGTAACCATGGTTCCCTGAAGGGAACGAGACGCTGCGTCGCGTTGCCACACTTCCGGCATCCCTGCCAGCGCTTGCTTCATGACTTGAAGCTGAAGCCGGCTCCGCCGCACGTGCTTATATGCTTCCTGGTCGTGACATCACCCCGCCCGTGACGCCTCGCCCATGTTTGACTGATTACACATCATATTCAGAGCCTGGTCACGCTTAAGGCGTTCCCATATGCGTTTCGACGCAGCGTCTCGTTCCCTTCAGGGAACCATGGTTACATACGTAACCTGAGACGTTTCTTTATATTCTCTTCCACTTTTATTTAATTGACAAAATACAAAGAAAAGATTTCCAAAATTTTCACTGACTGACATAAATGTATTTTATAAATATGAACAAATTTTGTTCTTGACGGCTGCAACACTCCAAAAAAGTTGGGAAAGAGGCATGTTTAGCACTGTGTCACATCAACCTTCCTTTTAATTACAATGTTTCATTGTCAGTGATAAAATGTGGTTGTCTTCCTTTCTTATTTCTTTGTGAAGACCCAAGCCACATTTTGTTCTGTAGTATTTCTTGTCTAATGTTCACATAACCACCAATTACATATTTTATTAACACACACACACCTATATATATATATATAGGTGCCAACCAGTCCTTTCGAGTGCCGTGGGCCAAGAGGTAGACGAAGCCGCTGGAGAAGCCACCGCCCCTCGCGCCCCGGACCTCAGAGGGGAGTGCGTGCAGCTGCCGGACTCCACCCCTTACCTGGACCCTTCTTTCCAGAACACTGCCCTCCTTCACAAACCCTGCAGCACGACGAGGACACCAGATCCCCTGTTTATTTTGGACACTTTATTTTATTATTTGTTTAATAAAAGCCTCTCCGAGGCCTGGCGCCACACCCACTGTGTCTGTCGTTTGCTCTTCCCGCCACAATATATATATATATATATATATATATATATATATATATATATATATATATATATATATATATATATATATATATATATACAGTCCCCTCCAAAAGTATTAGAACAGTAAAGACAAAATTGCTCTGTTGGCTGTGGAGCCAAAAGATTTACAAATATGATTAAAAGATGAATATGAGACAAGACTACAGAATGCCACATTTTATTATTGGGTGATTCAACACATAGATGTTTCACCAGCTAAGAAGTTCAGCACTTTTAGAGTTTCATCCCTCTATCTGATGAGAGCATAAGTATTGGAACAGTTGCCTCACAGGTCTTTCTAAGTGATCAGCTGTGTCCTGTTGCATTAATTCTGCAGATATTAAAAGCAGGGAATGTGTTGTATCAGTTATATCCATTACTTCTGTATTCTGAATCTTGCATTCGATGATGACACACACAAACCAGGATGAAGATGAGGGAGCTGACTTTGAGAGAAAAGCAAGCAATTTGGATGCTAAAAGAAAAGAGGAAGTCAATTAGAGCTATAGCAAAAACAAAGGGCATTGAGAAATCAAGAGTTTGGAAACCACCAGCGACATCAGCAACCAACAACGACCTGATCGGCTGAGAAAACAACAGTAGTAGATGACAGACAAATCATAAAAGCTGTGAAAAATGAACCCTAAAAGATATGTCTGTAAAATCAGCAACAACTTCCAGAAAGCTGGGGTGATGCTCTGACAATTTACCGTCCTCAGGAGACTTTGACACAGAATTACAGATGCTACACAGCAAGATGCAAACCTCTGACCAGCACCAAAAATAGAAAGGCAAGATTAGATTTTGCAAAAAAGCACAAAGGTGAGCCAGAAGAGTTTTGGAACTGTGTTTATGGACCTATGAGACAAAGATGAACCTTTATCTAAGTGATGGGAAAGCAAAAATGTGGAGAAAAAAAGGGAACTGCAAATGATCGCAAGCATACAGCCTCATCTGTAAAGCATGGTGGAGGTGGTGTCATGGCACGGACATGCATGGCTGTCTCTGGAACAGGCCCTCTCAACTTTA
Source organism: Barbus barbus (assembly GCF_936440315.1). Taxonomy (NCBI): domain Eukaryota; kingdom Metazoa; phylum Chordata; class Actinopteri; order Cypriniformes; family Cyprinidae; genus Barbus; species Barbus barbus. Next base: position 9,000,465 of record NC_136718.1, read on the forward strand.
CTGATGACTTAATGTATGATGACTGTAGCAGAATGAATTTGGAAGGATACAAAACCATCTTGCCTACCAATATTCAGGAAAATGCCACCAGATTCACTGGGAAGTGCTTCATATTGCATCAGGACAATGACCCAAAACACCCTGCCAGTTCAGTCAAGGAGTTTATAAGGGCAAAGAAATGGAAAGTCTTACATTGTCCAAGTCAAACTCCAGATTTAAATCTGATTGAACATGAATTTCACCAGCTGGAGAGGAGAGTAAAGGCAGAAACTTCCCAAAACAAGCAACAATTGGAATTGGCTGCATTAAAGGCTGGGAAAAGTATTTCAAAGGATGAGACCAAGAGTCTGGTGATGTCTATGGGTCACAGACTCACTGCTAACTAAATAATAGCTTTTAATCTTTTAAATCTGCCTTATGTTCAACTGCCCCAATACTTATGATCACATCAATGAGTGGGATGAACTCTAAAAGTGCTGTTCTTTTAATTTGGTAAAACATGCATGTGTTGAAACGGCTAATAATAAAATGTGACATTCTGTAGTTTTGTCTCATATTCATCTTTTAATCTTTTAATCATATTTGTAAATGTCTGGACTCCACAGCCAACAGAGCAATTTTGTCTTTACTGTTCCAATACTTATGGAGGGCACTGTATATATATATATATATATATATATATATATATATATATATATATATATATATATATATATATATTCACTATAAATCGCTAGATAGATAGATAGATAGATAGATAGATAGATAGATAGATAGATAGATAGATAGATAGATAGATCGATCACATGACATGGAATTGTCATATAACTTTAATGAAGGAAAGACAATGCAAATATTTGATAAAAGTGTCTTTTATTTGAAAGGACAAGACATGATGACAACAACACAACATAAAAACAAAATGGGACAATTAATGATCATAAACAATCATTGGCATTACAAAAATACGTAATAAAGTTTCAATAGAGTTCTTTGACCTTCAGTTTTCGTGGCTGTAGTCATTAAAATGTAAAAAGTTTTGTTAAAATTTTTAAGTTACTGTTGAAATGTGCTAGTTAAATCTCATTGCATACGTGCTCTGAGACACTTACAATAAGGCACTTTGGACTAAATAAATATCTAATGGGTTAAGTCCAACATGTCTTTAGATCACTTTAAGTGTCCCATGGGGTTTTTCTGATGTGTTGCAGAGGTTGATCTGAAATTTGATGTTCAAAGTTTCCTCTCCTTGGTTTCTGTACTTGAAGACACCACTTTCCCATCCACCAGCGTCTGCGTGACAGTCATCACTTTTACCTTCTTTTGCTCTTCAAGAGCATCCTGGAGCCTGCATGAGAAAACATACCTGTTACCCACCATACAAAACAAATACTCTAGCAAAACTAGCCACAAAGTTTAAAAACCACATTACATGTCTATACACAAATGGTAAACTGCTGTGAAAAATCTCGATATGCTTCAGAAGACAACTTACTTGAAGTCTCCACCGTCCAGAAGTCTCCTGTAAGTGGCAATTTCTGCCTCCAGCTTCATTTTGATGTTCAGCAGAGCCTCGTACTCCTGCGTCTGTTGCTGGATGTTGTTGCGCAATTGTGTGAGCTCACCCTCCAGTTGCATGAGGACGGCGTTAAGGCTCTCGATCTCCATGTTGTAGCGCATTTCTGTGTCCCGCAGAGTGGCCTCCAGTGATCCTTTCTGAAAATTTAAACAAAGAGAACCCAAAAGTTTGAGCAAACTTCACTGAGAGAAAATCAAAATGTGATACTTGAAATAATACAGCTAATTTAATAAAAGCATTAGAAAGACCCAATGTAAAATGGCAATGGCTACAAGTAAACAAACTCACCAGGTTCTTCTGTGAGTCCAACTCGATCTCCAATGTCTGAATTTGTCTGCGAAGTTCGTTGACTTCTGTACGTGCACCCTGGAGGGCCTCTGTGTTCTGTGTGACTTGTACCTGAATCTCTGTGATCTGGAGAGAACATAAAATTTCACATTAGCCCCAAAACAGTGTTATTGACATGCAACATTAACAAGACTCGATTTCAAGAAAATGATTGTCTTTTGGAATATACCTGAGATTCATGCCAGGCCTTCAGCTCCTCCTGGTTCTTCAGGGCCATCTTCTCGTAATTGGCTCTAATCTCCTCCATGATCTGGGCCAGATCATGTCCTTTAGGAGCATCAACATCCACCTGCACTCCTGACTGGGAGATCTGGTTACGAAGCTCCATTACCTCCTGTTGGGTGGAGACACCATAAAATAAGCCTTAAAGCAACACCCATAATGGATTATGAGGTAGACAAATGTTTCCAGATGTGCTAATGTCCAAATGTGCCAGATGTGTACTCACATTGTCATGGTTCTTCTTAAGGAAGATGAGCTCTTCCTTGAGGGCCTCAATCTCGCTTTCAAGGTTCATGCGGTTCAGGTTGGTGTCATCAATGACCTTTCTCAGGCCGGCAATGTCAGCCTCCACACCTTGGCGGATGGATAGCTCAGATTCATACCTGCAGGCACAACAAAGATCAATGGGTAACTCTTCTAGAAAACCAGGAAATTTCCCATGAGGTCAAAATATTTGTTATAGTTCACAGTTTTGTTACTTACTTGACTTTGAAGTCATCAGCTGCCAGACGGGCATTATCAATCTGGAGGACTAGACGGGCATTATTCGAGGTGGCATCAAAGATCTACAACCAAAACAGAAATCACTTGATTGAATCAGTCAGGGAACCACCATTGAACAATATAATGTGCAATTATGACACACCAAACCTCACCTAACTGTTTTACAAATGTTTTAGTGTGATATATAATGTGTAAATCACATGGTCACTGTATACCAAGCTGCAGTACCATCTTCTGCTCTTAGTTTGCTTAGATAAGACCTACTGGAGGACAAAGTTCATTTCACAGTCTGTTAGATAATCATTAACCAACAGCCATGTTGGAAAAGCAGCCGGTGTCTGTTTGACGGTTGTTAAGTTGTATAGCGGGAAGAATAGGACTTGAGCTGGATTTCCTGTTTTTTTTTTTTATCCTAATGTGTTTTTTTTGGGGGGGGAAATGCTTCCCATGTTTGCAAGCCAGCATATCCTGGCATCATGGAAAAGGGTGGAGACATAATAGTTTAACACTAGTTAACTCAACATATTTTCCATATGCTAATGGATGTTGGCTATGTATTTGTACTAACAATTGTAAAATAAATAAGTTATATTTTATTATATATTTTATAATTTACTGAGCTTTTAAACAGCAAATTTATTTTCAGTGCCAGATGTCATTTATCTTTTCATCAGGCTAATCTCATGGCTAATCCCATTTACTTTTGTAACTGTAAGAAACCCTGATGAATATGACTTTAATTCTTTTAATTTAACCTACCTGTCACTTTACTGCATAGTCACTGATGAATGAAAAATCATTCATTCTGATAACACTGCCTAGTTATCAGTGATATAGTAGCTTTAAAGTTCAGCTTCAAGCTACAGTTTGTGTGAAACTGACTCTAATCAGTATTTTATCTGCTTTATGAACTTCTTTTCAAGAGAATGTAGAATAGCACTAAGCTAGGAATATACACTAAGCCAAAGTCTCACAGCTGGTCGCATTTTGCACTGTCTGAACTCTCTAGAGTTTTCCATTTCCCTTATGACACAGACGGACACTAAAACATCTCAGATCCCAGAGTTTCCATACACAGGGAATTAACAAGCATCTGGATGTGTAACAGGACGAGAATAAATACAGGATGCAAATGCTTATTCACCGGAATACCGGCTGTAAGCAGAAGTTACGACTGTCCCGCAGAGACTGAGCCTCCCTCCCCCATGCCTTCCCCCTGTTTTTAGTTTCACCCATGGTTTATTTTTTGGTTCGCAGCCTATCAGTGCTGGCCATCAGTAAACTCTCATTCAGCTCTTTAAGCTTTAAATTACAAAATTTCTGTCCTGAAACCCAATAAATGTCAACTAGACTGTTAAAAAACACAAAGCAGCACAATTAGACTGTCACATTAAGTTCTTTATAGATGCCATAAATTTTCTCTATCCTTCTCTCATTCAAACACACCTTCTTGCGCAGATCGTCAACGATGGGCTGGAAGCGGCTATAGTCGTGCACATCAGGACCTCTCTTCTCCAGGACCTCGCGGATCTTCAGCTCCAGCTTGCTGTTGGCCTGCTCCAGGGTCCTCACTTTATCCAGGTAGGAGGCCAGACGGTCATTCAAGTTCTGCATGGCCATCTTCTCGTTGCCCATGATCTCACCTGTGGATCCAGTGGCACTCACTTGGATGGAGCTGGGAAATCCAACTCCACTGCGGACACCTGAGTAGGAGGCAGAGGAGATTCTGGTTCCTTGACCTCCGGCGCCACCGTAGATGCTCGCAGCCCGGTAAGTTGGCACATTGGTGGTACGTTTGATGGACATCTGGGGCACCTGGGAGGTGGAGGAACGCACACTATAGCTTGTTCTCAAACTCATGGTGGCTGAAGTGAATGAACAGATGAGTGATTGAAGGCCTGGAGAGAGGTAGAGCTCAGTAACACAGCCAGAAGAGTGCACAGGGCATAAGGGACACTCTCAGGCTTTATGAACAAACTGTTCTTAGAACTCCCGCCCCCAAGCCCCTCCCTTCAGCCAATCACATTCCTCCATGTCTAGAGTGTGGTTGTGTGGGTTTTGTGACTGGATTCCTTTAAGAAGTTTGTTATTACAAGTGGCTCCGTTTTTCCTCTCTGAAATTAGACAAAAATGTTCGTGACATCTGGATTTTAGAGTTTTTAATCAGTCTTATTAACATTATAAGATGTAATATAAGCATGAAACATATATGATAAAGATCTGCTAAACTAAAAAGAACAACTTAACATTACAAACTTACAACTGTTAACATTACAATAAGGTTTTATACATCAGCATTAAGAAATCCTATAGTTAACATAAAATAACAATGAACAATACTTTAAAGCTTTAATTAATTTATGAATTTGTTAATTTATAAATATACTACATTTTTTGCTTTAAGTTGTATACATGAATATTACTTAATGTATTATGAAAGAACCTAAATGAACAATGAACAATAGTTTATTTCTAAATTAACATTCACCTAGATTAATAAATGCTGCAAAAATGTGCAAATAGTTCGTTTGTGATACCTAATACATTAACTAATGTTGACAGTGTTACCACTTAGTCACACAACTTCTGTTTAGAAGTCATTTTTATTTTCCTATTAGAAAAAAAAAATATATATATATATATATATAATGTAGTATAAAATTTGCTGGTGCTATTGAGTAACTCTTCCAGAGAATCCAAACTTGTTAGACACTCATATTGAGGAATATTTTGCAATTTGTCAACTAATTATTTTTACTGTAAATGCAGAAAGAGTTTCATGTTGCAGCTGGCTGTCTTTCTTATCTTTCTCATCTTTTTCACTTAACCAGTGAACTGGAAAAACTGGCAAAAATGAACAGAGAAAATAGGATTAGTCTATCACGATTTTCTAGTTGTGATATACGGTCACCGAAAGGATTTTCCTGACTGCCACGCCTGCAAAAGGATGTGTGAACAAAGGAACAATTAGTCTGGCTCCCGAGTACATGCACATGTACGGACAAAGAAATGAGCTAATCACTGAAACCTATCTGGACCCCCCTGTAGTTTAAAAGCATTCACACATTGGATTAGATCCATACCTGTTTGAAATAAGCTTCACAAAGATGAGCTTCAGAAGAGAAAGCTGATACTGTGCCCACATTCCCAAAAGATTTCCTTTGGGTTTGTATTTTAGTTTATTTAGACAGAAAGTAATTGATAACTATGGAAATACACAAGAGATTTAAACTGCACAAAAATATGCCAGAGTGGTATAAAGGCTTTTATGTGTTTTCAAACACAGAACAAACTGACCTTTTTTTTTTTTTTTTGAAAAGCATTTTCCCATAAATTCACTGTGTGGAAATTTTAAGATCTCATAAACAGCCCTAAAACTGTCCCAGGCCAGACTGAATAAAGCAAAGCTAGATTGTGATAGTGTTTGGCTGTGTATGTGTTCTGTGGCGATCCTCTCTTATCCATTGTGTCGGAATGTGTTTGTTTGAGGCTGGAAGGGCACAGGAGGAATTTGATGTGAAAGAACGCAGATCAATGTTGTTGAGCCCATTCCACAATCACAGGCTGTCAGTTTGCTGTAGTCTATTTATTAATACAGAAAATTATTATTTTTGCTGTATCAGTTTTTAAAGAGGCTATAAACTCAATAATGAAAGAAGCAGTACTATTTTAAATGTAGTTTTTTAATTAATTTTTATCTGAATACTACAGACTTTTCTTGTATGGTACTCTAATGGAATTATTTATCATTTTAATCATAATGTAGTGACTTTTTAAAATATGTAGGTCACATTTTAAAATAAGATCCCATTAGTTAATGGTAATTCATGCATTAACTTGCATTAACTAACAATAAGTAATAAAAAAAAATTATAGTATTTTTAATCTTTAGTTTTAAAACTACAACTGTTTGTTGTTAGTTAATGATAGCTCTGGTCCAATAAATAATATTATAATATATACAACTTTTGATTTCAACAATGTATTGTGGAATGTAGAAATTAACATCTTCTAAGAGTAATAAATGCTTTAGAAGCATATTTCATTGTTAGTTCATGTTAACTAATATAGTTAACTAATCTGAACAAATGGAACCTTATTGTAAAATGTTAGCAATATTTAATAACGTACAACCATTAAATAAATGTAAATCACTTCATATGGCATTGTTGCTCTCTTTCCTATTCAGGGTGTGTGTGTGATCATTCTAAAAGCGTTTAATAGTTTTTCCTAAGCATAATGTAATCAGTGCTGTGGGTTGCCAGATCCCTCACACTCCACCCTTGTGGAAGATTGTGAGATTATTGCAAGTTATGATGGAAGAATGACAAAACAAGCGGGTGGTCCAGTCATAACTCATCTTGGATTTAAGGTGTGTCCTCCCAAAAAAAGAACATTTGCAAAAACAAACATGCATGCACTTTCTCTCAGTTCAGGTAATACAAAATTGTGAAAGACTTCATAATTCTTAAAAAGAAAATATTGCCAGCAACATGAAGGATAAGTGATCTGTTAGCGCATTACAATTGCCATAGGAATCATAGGGAAATAAATTTCAAATGCCGGTCACATTGCATCATCTAATATGGGCGGGAAGGGGGAGGGGAGGGGTCACCTGAGTACTGATAAAACTGGGTCATTTTACTATCAGGTGAAAGCATGAATGCCGTATATGGGCACGTTTGAAATGTGCTCATTGTGTGCATGTACAACCGTTGACATAGCGCCCATGAGTAAATACAGAGATTACTGTTCATTTACATAACTCAACAAAGCAAACTCAGTTCAGATAAAAACTAATGCTACTGATGTCATTTCATTATGTGCCACATCGTATGTCATACTAAGTATAGTTCAAGAAACTGCCTTTTAAACACTAAGCAGGCGGATCTGGCCTATTTATTGGTTTATTGGTTGACTTTGATGCTGTCAGATATAATCTGTTGAGTTATCATCATCTGAAATATCTTCCCTGGAGTTTGTTAGAATGAACTGTCTTGCATTCATAATGGCGTTTTAAATGAAAGAACTTGTTTATCTAATCCTTTCAATCACAACACAAAGGATAGACAGTAACTGCTGCTTCTCCCAATCCCTTGACAACTCATCCAGAATCACAAAACCAACACAACTTTATTTGTTGTACTCTACCGTTAAAAAAAGAGAAAATAATACTTTTATTCAGCAAGGATGCATTCAATTGATCAAAAGTGACAGTAAATATATTTATAATGCTACAAATGATTTCTGTTTTCTCTGTTCATCAAAGATTCCTGAAAAATGTATCACACTTTCCACAAAATTACAACACAACTGTTTTCATTGATAATAATAAAAAATTACACTGTGACACTGGTGACTAGAGTGGTGTTTCTGAAAATTCAGCTTTGGCATCACAGGAACAAATTAAATTTCAGATAGCAGGTTGGTGGGATGCATGAATTGTATAAACATGCATTTGAACTAATGAATCAGTCATTTCTGGTCCAGAAGTTTATCTAAATTAGTTGCTTAAAGAAAGACTTTTTTTGTGAGATGTGAAATTTGTGAGATGTTTGTGAGATGTTTTCTCAGCCCCTAGCTCCAAAATCATGTGAAAGACCTTGCAGTGGTTAGATTAAAGAAAGCCTGTTGCTATTCAGAGCAAAGGAGTTGCATGTTGAGCACATAGTGTTTGGTTTGATGTCATCATGGTGGAGGTTTAGACTAGGTTCATAAGTCATACGATGGTCAGAAGACAGTTTAGTCCTTAAAGCATCTGCATGTGAAATACACTGGGCTCAGTGCTGGTTTTCATGCATTTCTGATGCCAGCAGTGCATAAAAAAACTCCAGCCACAGTCATAACCATTTATGAGGAATATGTATCATCATCCAGGCTGGTTGTTTGAAAAAACATGATTATTTTAACATGAAATCAGATAATTTTTTCCTGTCTAGGCAGATGATTTGTGCAGTGCACACAGAGGGTGTGGCACTAACCAAATAGTTTTTTCCAGTACCTTATCAGTATACTCCAAAAACTGTTTGCCTGCAACACTGACTTAGTCATGAAGTGTCACACAGCGAGTCAGGCTGAATCCGGTAGGTGTGGCATATCTTATTTTTAATGCTTGACAATATAAATATTTTTGTATTATTTTATTTTTTATTATTTTTTATTTTAACCAACTTTCCTCTGTGATTCTAATGGCGGCAAGTACCATTATGTTTTGTTTTGTTCTGCAACAATATTGCAACCTGAAGCATAAAATCTCCCCTTGTGTCAAACTAAAAATGCCACAAAGTATGAGATGCAATTTGAGCTAGACCCATAATCTGGTTTTATTTCGTACACATTCAGACGTGGACAAAAAAAAAACACTAGATGCACGGAATGTTCCTGATGTGACAGCACCTGATAAAACACATGGCAGGTGTCTGACACATTCCTCAGATGTGAAACAGCACAGCAGAACAGAGAGCAGTCAGTCAGAGATGGGGGATGTAGACAGATCAAAAGAAGGGGAGGTGGTGGGAAAAGTGGAGTAAGAAGGGTGGGGGCACTTACTGGATGTCTGATAGTGTGACTAAGATGCATTGATTCCTGCACAGTACATTCCTCCAACTCTTTGTTCTGCTTCTCAGTAGGATCCGATTTGGGAGGAGGAGAGTGAGGGGAAATGCTTTGTGTGTGGCTCAGTCATCCTGTGTCTCATAAAATCCTTTTGCACTTTGAGCATGTTAGATAACGTGCAAAAATGCATGCGCATCCTCATTTGCACACATAAAAATGTACTGATGATCTGTTTGTATGTACAATAAATAGTTTAGTTCTGTGTATATGTATACAAACCAGTGCAGTCACATTAGTAAAATTTCAGGGAAATTTCATAAACAAAAAAGGTCCGTTGTCATTTGTCAATAGTGTAGATGAAACATAACTCATAACTTGTGTTTTTGAAACAAGCACCTTTCTGTTGGTGAAACTTGCTTATTGTGAAATCTTGAGGAAATCTTTCGCCCCTTTACAGGTTGCGTGGATTCCTACTGAAATGACTGGATTTTTCTGTGAAAATTCTCTGAAAAATGGTAAATGTAATCACGCCTTAAGAGTTCGTTCGCACAGAATGTGTTTTTGGGCAGTGGTATTGAAATGAAAAAAACAAGATCTAGAGATGAGTTTTTAAACATTTAAATTTTTTTTTTTTTAATAGATTACATACAAACAATGAAAAAAGCAAAGTGGAATGCAAAACCAAGAACGATAACTATAACAAAAAAACAGAACTATAATATTTTAATAATCAATTTCAATTTAGGACAATAGTCCACAGCACAGCTATAATAATATCAGCACAGAGGAACGATATTGTTGGAATCACTTTCAGAACATTGTTTTTTCTCAAGCTGATGAATGATTAAAATATTAACAGCCAATCAGAATCCATCCGACTTTAAAGACCTCGAGCATTTAAATTGGCAGACAAAAAAACTGCTGCATGAGCGTATAATAAATAGAATAGTATTGTGCACTAGTAGTTTTCTTTATGGTTATCGTTTATGGCGTCAACGCTGTTGCTGTGGCTTTTCTACAGCTGTTGCTTTGCATTTCCTCTCAGTGTTTATTGATATACAGTTGCTAGGGTGTTCTAGGTTGTTGTTTACTGGCTAAAGTCCAAAGATCTCAATGCAGAGTCTTTATGATATTTCCGTCCATAGATATTATCACCCACCAAGTGGAAATTATACATTCATTGAATTAGCAAATGTCTATATGCAGCGCTTTACATACAGAAGTTTAATATGGCAATTTGTTCAAAGTGCAAATTTAGGCATGGAAAATCACACAGCAATTAGTGTGAAAAATGCCTCCTCTTGTAAAACAAGGTCCAAGAATATATTCCCAAGGCAGCACGAAACAACTTTCCCCTTCATACTGCTTTACTTGCCGAGTTCTTGTGAATTTTACACACCACATTTCACAACGGTGTCTGCCCTACAGCTGCACGTCTTCTAGAACAGCAGCTCAGAGGCGCCGGCTCATTTACAATGTCCAGCGTACTGAAACCGAGCTTTTACAATAGACCGGGAAACACTCACTGAATGAAAAGAGCCACTGTGTTCTTCTCAAAGGTCTACAGCAGTTCACTCACACTCTTAAATTAGGGAAGACCGGAAGACTATGTGTGTGTGGAGGCATGGAAAGACGTGTTGACTTATGAGTGAGAGAATATTTTCAACTTTTGTGTTGAATGATGAATTAGAAGCACACTAGAAAAGACTTTTCGTGCACAACTGTGACATTTAGGCGAACAGTGGCATCTTCACCATGTCTGGATTCTTCCCTTTTATAAGGTCATAAAAATCCTGTCAGATGATTCCGTGTTGCATTCATCTGGCTGGGACCCCACAGACTTATTAGCCAGCATTCTTGGAGAGACCACTGCATAATGATGTTTCACAGCAGCAGGGCATGGGAGAATCCTTTTTTTATTATGCTGGAATGATTCATCGTTTGGTTGCAGACAGTGACAACAGACACACATTGTGCTGCTTTCGCCACTTCTGAAATATTCCTGCTACATTTTATGTAGCACACAAGATTTTTACACCGCCACAATGCTACAGTGTTCCGGTTGGTTACCACGGTATTGCAGTGTGGTTGTAAATACGTTCTAATGGGTTTTAAGCACATTGCAGTGCACTTACTATGGTGTAGTTTACTAGCAGAAGAGCTCATACACAAGTGTCTACGATATACTTTTTCCTAGATACGGCTTATGACCTTCACTTGTTATTCGTAAATGTTTTTGTTTTTTAATTTTTTTTTTTGTTTTGTTTTTTTTTCTCTTCAGGTGAAAATCATGAATTGCATATAAAAATATTAAAACTGCATGATTTGAGATATTACTCAGTCCTCTAGCACAAACATCGTAGGGCAATTTAAGGTTAAGTTTAATTGTTAAATATTTATATTATGTGATTAATATAATAATAAACCCCAAAACATTTTTAAAATCAAAAGTTATGTCTGGTAATATTAGTAAATGGTATGCAAACCAACTCAAAAACAAATAGAGATGCAACATGGAGACCATTTGAATCCAGCCATTATGGAGAACTTGGCTTTGATTTGGCAACCCCCATGACCTCTCACCTCTGCCTCCATTGCTCATGGCTCTATCCCTGGTCAGAGAAATACCTCATATGTTTGTGGAGAGTGGCACAGTAGTATGAAAGTGAACAGACAGTGTGAAGACCATGTATCAGCAGCGTATGCCTCAGGTATTAGTTGTCGGGAATGAGCTGAAAATTGCACATGACTCACGGTACAGCACTTTAGATCAATGTGTGTTTGGCTGCGGATGTAGTATTAGGCTCCAGGCTGTAGTAGTTGTATTGTATTTCCTCATTCACTCTCAATCACTGTCTTATTATTCAAGCCAGAAGGCCAAGGTTTCATTCTGTCCCTGGTTATCCATGTGTGTGTGCTTGTTGACTTTTCCATAAATACAGGAAGATGGGGGGTAACCTCTGGAATTGGGTTCCTGTTAATGTTTTTGTCCTGATCTACAGGAAGTCCCACCTCAGAAAAAGACAATCCAGACTGAGTCTTGAGGTCAGTGATAGGGAGGGGCGATGCCATTTCTTTTCTTTTTGATCAGATACAAAAATCTTTCAATGCCAGTACTGCATATAAAAATGCTTACAAGAAAAGCATATTAGATCAAATGAGTAATTATTGCATTTAAACATTGATATTATATATTTAATTAATATTTATTGACAACTGAGGGGATAGTTTACCCAAAAATTAAAAATCTGTCATTAATTACTCACCCTCATGTGGTTCCAAACTCATAAGACCTTTGTTCATCTTCAGAACACAAATTAAGATATTTTTGATGAAATTCGAGAGCTTTCTGACCCTCCATAGTCAGCAACACAACTACCACGTTCAAGGCCCAAAAAGGTAATAAGGTCATCATTAAAATAGTCCATTTGACATCAGTGGTTCAACCTTAATTTTATGAAGCTACGAGAATGCTAGTTGTGAGCAAAGAAAACAAAAATAACGACTTTGTTGAACAATTTCTACTCTTCCGTGTCAGTATTAGACAGTCATTAGGCATTCATTACAGTACCATGACAGATGCATATGCATTTATTTGCACTTAAAATGTTTTCTCATAGCTTTACGGTTGAACCACATGGACTATTTTAACAATGTCCTTACTACCTTTCTGGTCCTTGAACGTGGTAGTTGTGTTGCTGTATATGCAGGGTCAGAAAGCTCTCAGATTTCATCAAAAATGTCTTAATTTGTGTTCCGAAGATGAACGAAGGTCTTACGGGTTTGGAAAGAGATGATGGTGAGTAAATAATGACAGAATTTTCATTTTTGTGTGAACCATCCCATTAAGGCTTTATCAAACACAAGAACAATAAATAAAAAAATTGGCCTACTGTACAATAAATGACAAAATAGTAAAGTAAAAAAATAAAATGATAAATTTACTAGTATGAAAACACTTAGGATCAATATGTAACGGAACGGGTCTGACACAGAAGGTAAGTGAAATCACAAGGTGTTTATTTACAAGGTGAGCAGCAATCAGCAATAGTGAAGATTCTTCGGACTTGGTGAGTATCAATCCGTGAGGTTCAAGTAAGAGGAATGTCAGTCACAATAAGTCTCTCTGTCTTGACGGATCCTAGAGATTGGCAGCATCAGAGCGGCAGAGACACACGAGGATTCAAACAAGCCACCGGGGACAGACGAGGAGGATGACTGGAAGAGGACAAGGCAGAAGGTGAGTAATGACAGGTAAGTATTCACAGGTATCTATACTCAGCTTTTAGGGGAGCAGAGACGATCCATGTAGCAATCCTAAGATCGGACTTTGCAGTGCTTGTCACGTCACTTCAAGATCGGACAAAGTAGTGAGCTGAGGGAAGTGCTTTTATGAGTGTGGTGATTGGAGATTGATGAGGTGCAGGTGCGGGTGATGATTGGAGATAAACAGGTGACAGTGATGAGTGACGGGGAAGACAGGCCATTCTATGACACAATATTTGTATATGAGGATAAATTTGTTTACTCATAGTGAATGAGCACTTTGTGGTCTGTGCAGTTTAAGATTGTAATACATTACAATGCATGAAGACACTTCTGAAAAGTACTCCTCTATCTCTTTAGTATTTGTTTTGGAGCACATGGGCATATTTTCCATTCAGTACACGTTTTGCCATTCATCCAAGTGGTTTCACAGAGGAGATCCTCAGGAATTTGACCTCATGACACCACAAAGACCGCTATGGCGTGTGAGTCAACACCCTGACGTGTGAGTCGTGATCGCTACGTTGGGGTGAAACTGCAAGGTTAACAGAAATATCTACTGTTCTACAACTGATTAAGCTGTTTAGATGAGCTAACAGACATTGGCCAAAAGCTACAAAGCTCCAAATGTGATTTCACAGGGTCTTTAACATCTGTGTAGGAGACCCTGCTGATTCAAATGATTTTCAAGCTTGATTGTCCACTTTGGAATCAACAAAATTAAAACTTGAGAATGTTTTTGTGTAAATCCAGCCGTTGTTATTTCAAACATGTTTGTTCAGGTTTTGTTATCAGTGTTTTGTTAGGTTGTTTGAGGAGGTGGGTGTTCAGTCTGCATCAGTAGTGATCAAAGACACAACCAAGACTTCCAGACTTGCTCTCTCAGCGGCAGTGACCTCTGACCTGGGAGAGGCAGGTCCTAACAAGCAACAGGGCTGGATTGTGTTAGGATAGAGAACCCAAAGCCTCCCACTTATTCTCTCAAATCCCTCCCGCTGTCTTTATGCCTCTTTGCTCGCCCCTGGAATGTGCCTGAATGTGTGCAAGCTAATACGAGAGAATAGATAACAGTGGAGACTCATGGGCAGGGATTCTTATCTAAGCTTATGCTAAAACTAACAGGCTTTCAACCACACTCCTGCCTCTACACCCCTTCTGGGTCTATTTCCCTATCTTGTTCACATTTGGTCAGTCCCGCTGTGTGCGTTTATTTGAGTATTTCATTTTTCTGTTGACAGAAGGATGTTGGAACATGAGGTTCTTCTTACATGAGAGAAATATAAAACAGGAGTATTCAATTAAAGCTCCTAGAGGGTCCAGTCTCTAATGTTCTTCCCAAAACAGGTTCAAACAATCAAGCATTCAAATAAACTATGGCTAAGCAAAATATGTTTTAGGAAAATTTACTGTAAAGTTGGCAGCCGTAACACTACACTCCTAAAAATAAATGTTATTTATTGCCATTTTCGGTTCCATGAAGAACTTTTTAACATCTGTGGAATTGTTCCATCACACACAATATTTTTTTATACTGGAAAAAGGTTCTGTGGAATAATTTAGAATGTTCTTTTAGAACTGTTCAATGAAAGGTTCTTTGAGGAATGTTTATATTTTAATAGTGCATGTAAAAGTAAGAAATAATAAAACCTAAAAATAGACAAAATATTAAAATAGTCTATTATCATGTTATAAAATTCATATAAAAATGATTATTGCATTAATTATATAATAATTGTTTTTTAAGAATGCATGTAAAAGTTAGAATTAATAAATACTAAAATGTATTTTATAAAATGAATACAGAAAATATTATTATATTAACTCTATAACTGAATGTGCTTTCATTAATAATATAATATACTATAACAACATAGCATTACCATCTGATACCATGACTTTACCATGAACTTCCACAGTACTTTTTTGTAAGAATTTATAAATATATCATAGCTTCATAGCTTCTTTATGAATCTGTTTATTCTTCTGCCCTTCCTCTTTTGATTGATAGTTCATTGGAATTTTCCTGAATTGACACACACACTCTTGACAGTAGTTTTGCTGATCAATTGTTTTGTTGACCGATGTTGCCACTGTTTTGCATGCAGTATATTTTCTCTAAACAGTGAAAGTCATTACTGACTGTAGTTTAATCAAGTCGTTCTGTGTGACTATACACAGTTGGTGCTTGAGAGCCCTCATTCTTGTTTTATGTCTCTAAACGACGGTTTAATTATTGTCTCTCCCCATTCCAAGGAATGGAAGTAAACCAATGAATGAACATTTTATGACAAGGGCCAAATGATCCCTGTCACACTTCATCCAAGTAAAACAAAATCCAGAGTATGCTTTTGGCAATGCTCAATCAGTCAGTGACCCAGAGATCATAAGAGCGTTCTGGGAATGGCAGACTATAGTGCTCACAGTGAGAAACCATTTCAGTTGAACTGCTTCATTTGCAAACAAAATGAGTCACTTCTTCATATTTTTGACAGTGACCTCTAAAACAACCCTGGTTGCCCAGTACTTGATTGGTCGGCAGACATTATGAACAGGTGATGATTGGTGGATAAAACAAAACAGGGTCATTAGTTGCTCTATCTTTCACTCTAGTTTGGACTGTGATCCTCAATCACTCCACTGTATGACTAATATCTTCCCGTCATTGATTACACAGTAGTATTTTGGAGACTTTTAACCCTATTGTTAGATAAATGTTTCATTTAGGAGCAAAAAGAGGTTCTGCAACCTGATGTCATGCTCTAGATCTACAGAAACTGTTATACTGTAACTACAATTTAAAACTACTCAAATTCTTTTTACTGCTTTTTATCACTTAATTTACTCAGATTCATTGTGTTCAGTCCACTTATGTTTGATGAGTGGAAGTTAACTTAATATATTTATCTTGGGAATTAATCATGTTTGTTGCATTAAAAGTGTTATTTTATGCATTATGAGAAAGACAAGAACTTTGAGAGGTGTTAATGGTGTTTCTGTTTTTTTTCTGAATTTTTGGGTTACTGTTGTGCTGAAAAGGGACAAAAGTAACATTTAGCATGCTTGTGTGTGCTATTGATATGAAGAACCTTTAACAAGAGCTGCTTTAGTCTTCAGAGAACCACTCATAAACACAACAGAGCAAAATATGGTTCTTGGACATGGCCCCCGCACGTTTTAAATGTTGTAACTCTTATCAACTTATCAAATTTAGGTCACAAAAAGGGATAGTTCACCCAAAAATGAAAATTCTGTCATTAATTACACACCCTCATGTCATTCCAAACCTGTAAGACCTTCGTTCATCTTCAGAACACAAATTAAGATATTTTTGGTGAAATACAAGAGACGACGTCCTTGCTACCTGTCTGGGCCTTGAACGTGGTAGTTGCATGCAGGGTCAGAAAGCGATAGGCTTTCGGTTTCAGAGCAGTTTGCAATCAATGATTACTGCACATTTATGCCAAGCGGTTGTTAATGATCTACTTGAAATTAATTACAGTTTGACAGTGTTTTTATTGTAATATGCCGTAGATGGTTGTAAGTTTGCATATTTTATCTCCCTTGTAAAATGTAAACGCTTGTAGCTTCTCTATTGGCCACACTGTGACAGGAAGGAAAGACGATAAACATTATTTAACCAAATTCAATATATAGATTTTAATAATATCAGCAATAATCTATTTCTTGCCTTGTTTTAAACCCATTATATCAGCAAAATCCAATATCGGTAGACCTCTAATCAGCATGTATTGATATAATAGAACATAAACAAATACTCAAACCAAATCTTGTTTTGATTGGCTGCAAACGTTTAACAAGGTAATATGCTTGTGCATTCATGTACACATGCATTATTACTGTAAATAATCATGTGATTACCCTCTGGTGGCAATTAATTACACTTCCCATTTAGTACAGTAGAGGGCAGAAGTACAGTTTGCAGGTGAGCTACAGGTAATTGCAACAGGTTTGGCATCTTCTTGTACGTTTTTCCTACTCTTCACTTCTCCTTCACCTCTGCCCTTCTTTTGTCCACAATATCACAGTGAGATAATTTTCATCATGGTGACGACTCATTGTTGTGACATCAGTACGGACCAAACATTAGTGAAATCAAGCCTCCCATATCACATGCACCCTGCATACTTAACAAACCATGTGTGGTTTCCAAAACAACCGGGGAAAGTTAGGGAGGGGACAGCAGGAAAGGCAATCCTCCATGCTGGCCCGAACGCTCCAGACAGCTGTTATCGGAACAATGCACACTCACTGCAGAGGAAATAACAGAGTCCTGCAGCCTCAACCCATTTCCATCTGCATTCCTCTTTTTCTCCCTCCTTTTCTCTTTTTTTCCATCCTGGCCTTAAAACAAACAAACTAACTGCGATTGAAATGTCTCTTCCCGCTTATCGGATTTTTGCTCTCATGCACTCGAGGTCTTTCACACATTGTTGCACAATTTCACTCTGTCTTGCGTAACCCAATCTCTCCCCTTCTCATTTCTCCCCCAGTTTCCTGCGGGGGATTCAAGGACGCCCACATATTTAGTAAAATCTCCCCCTCGACCTGTGTCACTACCCCTCTTTGGCCCAACGATATTTTCTTCTCTGACTCACAGATGCCTCGCGTAAACAAAACACAGCCAATTCGCAAATGGTTCCCAAGTCACGCGACATAATCCGACTCTCCGTCACGTGTGCTCTGCTTGGGTGGATCCCACAGGGGTAAAACTAGAGTAAATACTATCAGCATTAGAGACCTGGGCCAGGAATAGTGTTTCATTAACACCGTCTGTCCGGTCATCATTAGAGCAGAGGCGCAGCTGTCTGAATTGTGGTTTTGGCACGACATGAATAGAAATGAGGCTTGAATTGAGCTGTTATCACTGGATGAAATTCACAGGTGTCAGTAAGAGGTGTGGTGCAACAGCACGGACCCAAGCACGTTGAGCTTTATTAATAATGCAGGTCCATTAATAATGACAGACAGTTGTATAAGGGTAAACAATGTCCCAGACATCTGAAATGGGTGTAGTTTCATCAGTGTATTTTTAGTATATATAAAATATTTATATATATACAGTGGCATGCGAAAGTTTGGGAACCCCTTGCAGAATCTGTGAAAATGTGGATAATTTTACCAAAATAAGAGAGATCATACAAAATGCATGTTATTTTTTATTTAGTACTGTCCTGAGTAAGATATTTTCCATAAAAGATGTTTACATATAGTCCACAAGACAAAAAAATTGCTGAAATTATTAAAATAACCACATTCAAAAGTTTGGGAACCCTTGGTTCTTAATACTGTGTGTGGTTACCTGGATGATCTACGACTGTTTTTTTGTTTTGTGATGGTTGTTCATGAGTCCCTTGTTTGTTCTGAACAGTTAAACTGAGCACTGTTCTTCAGAAAAATCCTCCAGGTCCTGCAGAATCTTCAGTTTTCCAGCATCTTTTGCATATTTGAACCCTTTCCAGCAGTAACTGTATGATTTTGAGATCCACCTTTTCACGCTGAGGATGATTGAGGGACTCAAACACAACAATTAAAAAAAGGTTCAAACATTCACTGATGTTCCAGAAGGAAACACGATGCATTAAGAGCCGGGGGGTGAAAACTTTTGAACAGGATGAAGATGTCCAAATTTTTCTTATTTTGTTGAAATGTCATATTTTTCCATTTAGTCTTGCCCTTTTGACGCGACAGAAGATACTTGCATGTTTCCTGGAAGACAAATGAAGTACAATTTACCTTGATCTTTAAATTCAAAAAGTTTTCACTCCCTGGCTCTTAATGCATCGTGTTTCCTTCAAGATTTTAGGCGACGAATCAGAAAAGAAAAGGCTTGTTATGCAATCCCTAAAAAAGAGCTAGAAAGAGCGATTAAGAGGCAAATAAAATGGAACATACAATCAGAATTTGGCAACCCAGTGATTATCTACTCAACACCCCTTGACTATGACTAATACTTACCATCCAAAGAGCACTAATTTGAAACATTTCCATATGTTAGAATGTATATAAATGGAGGGTTTCCATCTCCTCTCCTTTCCAAACACAGAAGACATTACTGTATAAACAAGCACAGTGGTTTACACTGATGGGCCACAACCCAAAAATGGATCGCAGATTTGTTCTGATCAAGAAAACAATGCTAAATGCAAAACAAAATTAAACTGCAGATAAGTATTTAATCATGCATAGTTCGGATAACACAAATAAGCTTGTGAACTTTTTAAAAGGGTGGAGAAGATGCTTAACATATCTTTTGTTTTTGATGTCAAAGGCTTTGTTGTGGCCAACTGGTATTTGGCACAAACTCAATAGGTCACTCAGTAAAAGCTAGTCAAATTAAGCAGATGCCAACAAGGACATTGTGTGACATACTCTCATCCTCGAAAAAGAATGTAGAGACTACATTAAAGAGATAGTTAATCAAAAAATGACAATTATGACATACATTACTCTCATGTCATTACAAAGCCTTAGATATGCAAAACATATAAGAAGATATTTTGAAGAATGTTGGTAACCATTGACTTTCTTTGTATGGACAAAAAATTCTATGGACGTCAATAGGACCCAAAACAGTTTGAGGACACAATTTAGTCTGGGGATCAATTATATGGTGGCCCAGTAGTGCACAACACAATGAAATCTCCACAAAGCAACAAATTCTCCAAAATACAATGAAATCTCAAAAACACAACAGAATCGCCACAACACAATGCATAATTATTTTTTTTTTTAAGCATGGTCATGCATGATAATGCATTAATATGTGTTTTATAAGTACTAACAAAACAACCAATTTTTAAGTAACATGTATTCTAATAAGCAAATAGTTAATAGTGAGAATTGGTCCCTACACTAAAATGTTACTGTTTGATTACCAACATTCTTCAAAATATCTTCTTTCGTGTTTCATAGAAGAAAGAAAGTTATACAGGTTTGTAACATGAAGGTGAGTAAATGACAGAATTTTCATTTTTGGGTGAACTATCTCTTTAAATATGGTCCCCACTGGATGCCTGGTGTAAAATCTAGGTCCTAAAGCTGAACTAGCAAAACCACATATCAAGCATAATCATTTTCAGACCTCAGTTCCTGTGCTGAAATCAAAGCCAAAAGCTTCTCTTTCTCTCTTTCTCAAAAAAAAAAGAAAAAAAAGAAAAAGAAAAGAAAAGTTGTTTAAACTCATTTTGAGGTGTGCCGTATATTTTCCAGCACCCATGATTCCTATCAAATCCCTTAATTTTCTTCTAGATTTGTCCAATTGCTTCCCACCCAAACCCTCCCTCTTTCCTCCTCCACTCCTCCACTCTTTTGCCCTGTCCAGAGCATTCCAATCCTCTGCCATCATAACTGCTGCCGTTTCACACGCTTCCCCAACTGACCAATCATGCGCAGACCTGCTCACAAAGACATTCACTGTTACCGGACAGCTCTACTGCAGAGGGGGGATGAAAAAACAAGTCGTTGGCAACATCCAAAACAGGAGGAAAATATTAACACAAGAAAACAGGGGAAAAGGGGCAGAGTTTTCCTCTGGACCATCCCGGGGTTTTTTTTCGTAAAGTTGGCTCTGTGGTCAAAAAACGTGCAACTTTCACGTCGAGCCCACACCCTACTCAATTCCCCTCATGATAAAACGGACAGATAGATGACTCGTGTCAGAGGAACCGCAGAATGGACATCATGGTTACTAAAATTAAGGAAACACCAAAAAAAAAAGGGAACTCAGTCCAACATCTGCTGGTTACTAATCATGCACATGCCGTCTCCAAATCTGTCGTTTCCTTCTGAGTCTGAGACAAAAGGCTTATTTTTGTTCACTATAATCAGAGCTGGTGACTCACGCAGACCACTAAAATGTTTGGTTGATTTTGATGCTAATTCAGTTCACATTTAAAGGAGAAGCACATAGCAAGTTTTAAACTGGAGTCGTACTTTTGATGAAGAAAAAGTGAGTGCTGCTTACCCATGTAGAGTGCTGTCTGTGGTTACCAGGGCATTGCTATGCCATTGGTGTTCAGAGTGTTCTTTCTGCATGTTGCTATGCAGTTGCTAGGTATTCTGATGGTTTAGGTAGATATTCCTGTTTGTGTTGGGTATTCATAACAATGTTTTTGTTATATTGCTATAAACTAAGGAAATTAGGTCTTCTCAATAGGTAAGGTATTCAGAGTGTTTTCTACATGTTGCTATGCAGTTGCTGAGGTGTTCAGGGTGTTTTTCACATTGCTAAGCAGTTGCTAGGTGGTTAGGAGTGGTTTTCTGCACATTGCTATGCAGTTGCTAAGGTATTCTTAGATGTATTTCATGTTACTATGCAGTTGCTGAGGTGTTCAGGGTGTTTGTAGCATTGTTATGCAGTTGCTAGGTGTTCTGAGTGTTTTTTCATGTTACTATGCAGTTGCTAGGTGTTCTAAGTAGTTTTTTCACGTTGCTATGCAGTTGTTGAGGTGTTCAGGGTGTTTTTCACGTTGCTAAGCAGTTGCTAGATGGTTATGAGTGGTTTTCTGCACATTGCTATGCAGTTGCTAAGGTATTCTGAGATGTATTTCATGTTAATATGCAGTTGCTGAGCTGTTCAGGGTGTTTTTAGCATTGTTATGCAGTTGCTAGGTGTTCAGAGTAGTTTTTCACGTTACTAAACAGTTGCTAAGGTATTCTGAGATGTATTTCATGCTACTACGCAGTTGCTGAGGTGTTCAGGGTGTTTGCAGCATTGTTATGCAGTTGCTAGGTGTTCTGAGTGTTTTTTTCACATTACTATGCAGCTGCTAGGTGTTCTAAGTTTTTTCACGTTGCTATGCAGTTGCTGAGGTATTAAGAGTGTTTTTCCGCACGTTGCTATGTAGTTACTAAGGTATTCTGAGATGTATTACTATGTAGTTAGGGTACATCTATTAGGGTGTTTTTGGCATTGTTATTTAGTTGCTAGGTGTTTAGAATAATTTTCACATTGCTATGCAGTTGCTAGGTGTTTTGTTTCTCATATTGTTATGCAGTTGCTAGGTGTGCATGGCCGTTTTTCATGTTGCTATACAGTTCCTTAGATATTTAGTGTTTTTTCTGTATGGTGCTATGCAGTTGTTGAGGTATTTATAGTGTTTTTCTGTGTGTTGCTATGCAGTTGCTGAGGTATTTATAGTGTTTTTTCTATGTTCCTACAGTATGCAGTTGCTATGGTGTTCTGAGTAGTTTTTCATGTTGCTATGCAGTTGCTGAGGTATTTATAGTGTTTTTTCTATGTTCCTACAGTATGCAGTTGCTATGGTGTTCTGAGTAGTTTTTCATGTTGCTATGCAGTTGCCAAGATATTTAGTGTTTTTTCTGTATGTTGCTATGCAGTTGCTGAGGTGTTTATAGTGTTTTTCTGCATGTTGCTATGCAGTTGATATGGTGTTCTTAGTAGTTCTTCATGTTGCTATGCAGTTGCTAAGATATTCAGAGTGTTTTTTCTATGTTCCTACAGTATGCAGTTGCTATGGTGTTCTGAGTAGTTTTTCATGTTGCTATGCAGTTGCCAAGATATTTAGTGTTTTTTCTGTATGTTGCTATGCAGTTGCTGAGGTATTTATAGTGTTTTTCTGCATGTTGCTATGCAGTTGATATGCTGTTCTGAGTAGTTTTTCATGTTGCTATGCAGTTGCTAATGTATTCCGAGATGTTGTTTCATGTTGCTGTGTAGTTGCTAAGGTGTTCAGAACAGTTTGTCATATTACTATGCAGTTGCTAAGGTATATTCTGAAACATTTTTTTCATGTTGCTATGCAGTTGCTAAGATAATCAGATGTTTTTTCTGTATGTTGCTATTAAGGTATCCCGAGTGTTTTTTTTTTCTTTCACATATTGTTATGCAGTTTCTCAGTACTTCACAGTTTACTGGTTTATTTAAAAGTGATGCGACATTTCTACATACACAACCTGATTTGAGGTTTCATTCGTCTTCACAGCACGAACACTGCAGGATGGGTTCTTTGCAGGATCATTCAGATTTTAACAATGCTATGCGTTGCTTAACTGATTTTGTTGACTAACCTCTTGACCTCAATCCCTCCTGTTCATAAAGAAGAAAGCAATTATGTTCTGCATTCGCTATGAGGATTACATTCCCCAAAGAGACCATTTAATTGAAGCAAGATCAGCAGGTACAAATGTGATAGGCTGTGTGGAAACCACATGCATGTGCACTTCAGTACAGACTCACTCCCAACCACAAGCTACTAATCTACACCAGAAATGTCATAAAATCCTCCAGCTCACTGAGTCTCTGAGATGTTTGCTATCTGACAATTACTACATTAGTGATGCATTTAGATTGTGTGAGAACCCCAAGTGTTCCTTTGTTTTTGCCATGTGCACAGTTATACTAAATGACTATACATAGCCTTAGGAAATGTTGTGGTCGTTAATCATGTTAGACGACACTGGAGCCACGGAGACAATGAAAGGAAACAGCAAGTGTTTGTATTTCTCTTAAAGGTGAGCTTTGAATTCTTCAGATGTTTCACTAATGGTTTTTAGGAAGGATAAAACACTGAGACAAACTGCTTTTCAGTGTATATCAGTTGACGTCCAACCAGACAAACTGTTCTGTTACAACTCACTCAACACTAGCGCATTAAAACTGTGCCAACACGCAGGCAGACAGTTGAGCGCTCACACAGATACACATGACTTTTGTCTTGTGAGTTGTGTATACAGACCTCACACTGATACGGATGTGTGCTTTCAGTGCTGCCTGGCACACACATACACCGACAAACACTCTCCGCCCACTATTACTAGATCATATTACAGAGTGAATATGTAAGTAAAACATGGCTGCAAAACCACACTCGCTCACGTTTGGCCATGCAAAGTGATAAAGGCTTCAATAACACTTTTACAGGCAGCATGTCTGTGCTCATCTCGGCAACATATTAGCAAATATAATAAATCAGTTGAGTGAGTAAATCTGTCAACTTAATCTTAAATCATATGGGTGTGTGGTAGTGTCTTGGAAGGCTAAAGGAAAAAAAAGAAAAATAATTTTCTTCATCAGCATTTTTAGCTTTTTTTCCAGTAAAAATAAAGTAAATAATAAAGTTAAATCTATATTATATATTATTATCACATATATTAAATGTATTATATTATATCAAATAATATATCTACTATAGTACATTTTTCTTGACATTGGAAATTTGCTTTGTCTTGTAAGCATAAACCTAATCAAAATTTATTAGATGTCCGCTTACACACACACACACACACACACACACACACACACGCACCCACGCACACACACACACACACACACACATATATACATGTATATATGTTTGTTTGTTTTTTTTACTAGAAAATAATATGGTCACGAATTTTTGCTTTTCACTTTTTCATACATCTGTATCACATGTGACCTGTATTGTACGTGAGGGTAAAAATCTAATTTGGGTCACAATCAGCTGAGGTGTGAACTAAGATTTGTAAGCATTTGTTAGCATAAGCTAAATTTCTTAAGCCTAAAATAACAAAAAAAGATGGGCTTTGTTTGGCCATGAATTATATATGCATGCAAAGAATGTACTAAGCAAATTTGTAATAAATTTAAGCCTTAAATGTTCAAAACATGAACAAACAGTCATCCACTAAAGTATTATTAGATTCATTACTGCAATTACAAATAATTGTACCAGATCAGTCCAATCTAGACAATTAAATTTCCTCTTTACATTTTTCAGATAAGCGCATAAGGCTCAGAGAAGCATAGAGACATATGCTCTTTCGTATTGTGAATAATTTGAGAATTACTTTGAGTTACTCATAATCCTTATTAGAATAATGATATCATGAAATGAAAGCTGTACTGGTGTCACTAGAGTTGGTGTGTGCATTCACCTTGTAACCAGTTTGGCTAGAGTGAAAACAGAAAACCTGTCACAATGCTGCTGGATATTTTGATTTTGTACCAGACAATTGCAGGGCTTCAAAGTGTATATTCACAAAGAATGGAACACATAAAATTACTTAATATGTTCCTTTTGTAACAGTCATAGTATGATGTCCGCAGCTGGGATAAATTATATGACCAGAATAGTTGTTTCTTTCACAAAGAAGCGGATATCTGTGTTTCTGGATAACACACTGAGGTTACAATGCCTTTAGAAAGTATTTAGTCATTTTGTTTCTGTTAAACATCCAAATGTTTCTCCCTTTAATATCATCATAAATGCAATACATTTATGATCGAACGCAGGCATGATTTCATGTTGGGCCCTCTAGCTACTCTCACAAAGAGGCTAAATCTTAGAAGAGCTGTTAAGATTGTTGACATATGGACAGTTTCTCTCATTCTCAGTTTCTGGCCTTATATCATTTCTCTTACATTTGAGCCCATTTCGTACAGTTGCTTATTTAGTAGGATGGCCTGGTCTGAGCTGTGTTATTTTCCATTTTGTTACATTGGACGTCACACTACTCTTAGGAAAGTTTAAAACTTTGCCAGCCATTTTATAACTTTCTCCAGGTTTTTTTTTCTCTCACTTACATGGTCATAAAGTTCCACAGGCATCTGTTGGTCTCCATGACAGCAGGACTAAATCAGTCTGCTGTTGGAGCTGTTTTACCTCAAAAAGTGAGTTATATTTAAGTTAACGTTAAATATTTAAATCACCAATGGATTTGAAATCTACATGAAGGTGTCCAGATAAAATTCAGACCCAGATGGAATGTTTTTGTTTGCTTTGCTTTGCCTCATCTGGTCTGATTTTAGGAAAAAATCTGTAGAATTCTTTGGTAAAGTCTTGGAAATGTGTGAGGAAAATAAGCTGAAAAAAGGAAATGATGTTTATCTTAAAAATAAGCAGTTGTTCACCAGTGGAATCAAAGTCACCAATGAATGTATACGTAAGAAAAAAATCAGGCCCATAAAGAAACAGATGGTTTTTGCTGTGATTATTTGTTTCATTTTGTGTTTTGGTTTGCTTTGCTTTGGTCTGATTTTGAAAAAAAAAAAATCTCAAGATAATTCTCAAGATAAAATTCAGACCCTGATAGAATTGTTTTGTTTTGTTTGCATCTTCTGGTCTGATGTTGGAAAAAGTATCTGTAGAATTCTCAAGACAAAATTCAGCCCTGATAGAATTTGGTGTTTTGTTTTATTTTCATCTTCTGGTTTGATTATGGAAAAACAAAATCTATAGAATTCTCAAAACAAAATTCAGGCCTTTACATTGCCTTTCAACATTATTGGGATTTAGGTTATTTCTTTAGAAAAATCCTTTAATTTGACTTGGCAAGCTAGCAGAAAAAAATAAACATTTAATGGAGAAATGAGCGCTGAGGTCATCTCTAAATTACGGGTCAGATCAGTGTGGATCATGATGTCATATGATGTTACTGTGCTAAAACATTTCCACCCACATTCCTTCTGTTCCAACCCCGTTATTTGGAAATGGATTTCAGGTTTAGGAGGTTACGACTAGTGTCACTAAATCTGTTTAACACTGATTTGTTAAGAAGGTGTGACCTGTGAATTGTTTGGCTGATATGCAGGTGCGTATCAATTTTGATTAGCAGGAGGGTGCAGTAAAAAGAGGTGGCCACACAGTGCTTCACACTCGCCCTCTGTTTTACAACAAAACAGATTTGACTAGTGGCCATAGAGATGTATACTCATTGATTTGAATCAGAATGGTCAGGGAAAGCCCAACAAAATAACCTGGCATAATACAGACATGGAATCCCAACAACAGAAATCTACATCTAAATGATCTTAATCAAAGTGTAAAAGGATAAGTGTTCCTTAAATGTTAGAACTGGGTGTGTAGGTATTTTTGTAATTGAAAAATTATGATAGGTAGAGTACACTCGTCAGGATACACTCGTTAGATGTTTGCCAGAGATTCCTGTCTGGTAGTAGCAGGTGATTCATTTACAGAAGGTGTGAGTGAATTGTGTTAAAAGGGAGGAGACAGATAGATGTACAGAGATGAATGAAGAACAAGACAAAGATGATAATGACAGGAAAAAGTCACACTGTGAGCTCGGGGAAGTTCTGACATCTTAGGTGTGCGATAATAGCATACTGTTTACTCCATACTACAGTAGGGAAAAAAATTATTTGATCCCCTGCTGATTTTGTACGTTTGCCCACTGACAAAGAATGATCAGTCTATAATTTTAATGTTAGGTTTATATGAACAGTGAGAGACAGAATAACAACAACAACAACAACAAAAAAAAAATATCCAGAAAAACGCATTTCAAAAAAGTTATAAATTGATTTGCATTTTAATGAGTCAAATAAGTACTTGAACCCTTCGCAAAACATGACTTAGTGCTTGGTGGCAAAACCGTTGTTGGCAATCACAGAGGTCAGACGTTTCTTGTAGTTGGCCACCAGGTTTGCACACATCTCAGGAGGGATTTTGTCCCACTCCTCTTTGCAGATCCTCTCCAAGTCATTAAGGTTTCGAGGCTGACGTTCGGCAACTCGAACCTTCAGCTCCCTCCACAGATTTTCTATGGGATTAAGGGACCTTGCGGGCGCTGCAGGATTTCAGTCCTTCACGGCGTAGTGTGTTACCAGTTGTTTTCTTGGTGTCTATAGGTCCCAGCTGCCTTGAGATCATTGACAAGATCCTCCCATGTAGTTCTGGGCTGATTCCTCACCGTTCTCATGATCATTGAAACTCCACGAGGTGAGATCTTGCATGGAGCCCCAGACCGAGGGAGATTGACCGTTATCTTGTGTTTCGTAAATGTATTTGTAGTATACTTAGCATGAAATAAATGTATTTCAAAAACATTTTAGTATAATATTTTTCACTAGAGAAAGTTCCATAATTTTGAACATATCCTTAGTTGAATTTTGAGGATAACAGAAACTTATTTGAACAATGCTACCACAGAGATTGATTTTTTTCTCTCTCTTCCAACTCAAGAATAGCCCCCCCTTTCTTTCTAGACACACCCACACAACCCGGGCATAGGCTGCAGAAATAGCTCTGAGTTGTAGAAACTCTGAATCATGAACACGCAAGTTCCAATAATACTACAACGGTTGAAATTCTTCCATGGATTTCCCATGCTATCCAAAAATATCCATGTCCTAACCAGAGAGAGGCTGCATTCTCCACCATATTCATTCCATATGCTAAGTTACTTTAGAGAGGAAGGATATCATGTCTGCTATTGTCAGGAGTGAGAAATCTCCACCCAACAACCAAATACTGCATTCAAAAGGCCTTATATAAACATATTTCAATCAGTTGTATCAAAATCCCAGTGTAGCTTGCCAAGATATAGATTACTCATAATGAAGTAACATAAACAAACTAGTCACCTGAAAAAGTAAAAAGCTAAAATAACTAAAAGAAGCTAAAGTAGCTACATTAAAGCTACTTAAAGGGGGGGGGGGGGGGGGGGAATCATGGAATAAGTGACCTCAAAATGTCACCAATCAGAATCAAGTGTTTCAGAGAGCCGTGTAATAATAAAAAAATACAGTTAATAATTTAATGTTTGCACGTTTCAGTGTTTGTACACTCAAATAAACTTGTTTATTATTTTTAGCAGTTTGTGTTACATGCACAACTTCCTGCCATATCCTGCCATACCAGAGTACATTCAAAGTGAGAGATTTATGAGTTTGAAGTGTTTGAAGTAACATTGCCCTCAGCGATAACTTGAAACGTTTTTCCTCATCAGCACACTTCAACATACATAACTATGAAAATATGCATATGTGGTTTTACAAACTAACAAAGAAAGAAAGAAAGAAAGAAAGAAAGAAAGAAAGAAAGAAAGAAAGAAAAAGAGAAAGAAAGAAAAAAAATAAAAACTGAATCAACTTCCACGTAACTTCCACTTTCTTTTCCGGGGTAAGATTTTTTATTTCATGATGATTATCTTTTAAGAACATTTATATGACAAGCCTTTTCTTGTATGTTTTTATCATGTAATGCAAGCTATTCTCGCAATAAACTTGCGCAAACTGCTAATTTCACACATATATTTAGCTTGATGATAAGCTTCCTAGTAATCATGGCATCTCTTCAAAAGTCTCCATGGTAACATATCAGACTTTAACATCCAATCACTATAGCAGAGGCCAGGAAATGTGAATCTGTGTCAGTAGTAGTTTGTGTTCTGTGGTAACCCTGCTGCCATGACAACTAGGGGTGTGTTCTCTGGTCAGGCGGCCATTGGGGAAGTACCGAGCAGACGTACAGAAAGCCCTCAACCACTGAAAACCACAGAATATTTCACCGCTGAGGAATCTTGCACTCCATTCTTTCTCAGTCCTACTAACAGGTTGCAGCCTCTGAACAAATGCTGAAGATGTTTTGTGCTTAGACTCATGGAGATTGAGATTGGATGTTGTCTGAAATTATCCCAGATTCAAGTTTTTGGCATTTTTACAATGCCTTGTTCACCCTAAGACATTTGGGATTTCTCTGATGCCTGAATTAGTTTTTACTCACAATCAATTCACAACGATGAGTGAACATGTGACCAGACTTCATTTCTTCCATTCATATGCATGCAAATGAGTGAGTGTTTGGGGCCAGCTGACAGATGTGTCATTTGTCTTTTTAAGTGATTTTGTGATCTTTTTTTATACTTTACAGACTTACATATTTGGTTTTCTGTGGTGTATTCTACATTGTTATCTCAAATTTTGATGATTGTCATCAAGGTAATGTTATATAGAGGGCAAACATAAATGATACTTTGTCAAATTTGCAAAAAATACTTGTGATAGTCTTTAACACAACAATATGAATGAAAACTACATCATATGCTGTTTTTTTCCAGTAAAAATCACATTTTGTACTAAACTTATTTTGAACACAAAAAAAAATCGAAAATAAAACTTTTATTTGAAAATATCAATATTTAAATTTTGATACTGAAAATATCAAGAAATATAAAAATAGATTGTTGTGTGGTGGGCCAGTGAAAATCAGAAGTGATGGATTTATTGTGTGAGGCTTATAAGCATATTTCTGCTTTAAGATCAGTGAATTCTGAATGTTTACAGTAGGCCTACTGTGCAAAATTTATTATTTAATACTTTTGAAAGAAGTCTCTTATGCTCACCAAGACTGCATATATTTGATAAAAAAATACAGTAAAACAGTAATATTGTGAAATATTATTACAAAAAGAACTATTTTCTGTTAACATATTTTACAATAGCATATATAATATAATAGCAAAAATAAGCAAAGCTGAATTTGATCAGCATCATATTACATATAGTCTTCAGTGTCACACGATTCTTCCGAAATTATTTGCTGATTTGCTGCTCAAGAAATATTTATTATTATTATCATCATTGCATTATCAAACAGCTGTGCTGCTTAATTTTTTTTTAAACGGATGCTCTAGAGACATCATATCATGTTTCCTGCATTCTGGTTACTAACACAGAAGCCATAGAGTGTGACATCACATCCTGTCGCCCGCACTTGACACAGGATCAGTAATTTAGCATAAAATCTAGAGTGACGCACCTTGAGGGAGTGATCAGAGAGCAAGTCGTATGTGCGTATGTGTTTTGGGTGTAGTGGGGTGTCTCCGATTTCACAAAGATAATCGAACACGGTATGTGCTGAAGCATAACTAAAAGCATTAAGCAACATTGAAATCTGAACCGTGAAAGCATCAAATATCATTATTTCTCACAATGTAATGTTTACACTATTCATTGTTCTGTGACTGTCACAAGGCCATCATCAAAGGGCTCAGCTGATTCTAACAGTATCAGTCACTTGATGTGATCAGATACAATCAAAGTTCACGTTAGAGTGATTCAATTAGATTGTCAAGTGTATACAGAGTCAAGTACAGCAGGAATATCAGGTTGCAAATTTATGATGAAATCCTCATTCAACATGATTCATAACTGACTCTTAACTCTGTACGTAAAGAATGTGCATTATGAAATTAACAGCTTCATTTCTAATTCACTCCCTTGTTATTAGACGGCATGAAAACATGCAAGAAACCCTTATAATTATTTATGAACACATATGGCTGTACACAAGAGCTTTAGATGAAGGGTTGGCATGTTCATTATGTAACATTAAATGCTGGTTTTCTGTCTGGCTGTCACAAAAAGTGACAGAAAACCTGCGTGAAAAGAGGAATCTTATAATTAAGCAATGTTCTGGGCAGAGACTTGCAGATTCATAACTCTTGGTTTTGTTTTCATGTTGATTATGAGATAAGATACTGGGAATGACAGCAAAATGTCCAGGAAGAGTTCAAAACAGAACAGACACACCTGTTTGTACATTTAGAGAATGTTAGAAAACATTCCACTAGTAACTACTAGCTATGGTACACTTTGTGTTCTTCGTTTAGTGGGGTTCAAGGCAGAAGATGAGACAGAGACATTGTTGTAGTTCTGAGATGCATATTCACTCTCTGAGTCGAGAGAGTGAGTCATAGGCACATTGGTTTACAAAAATATCTTAGTTTCAGTGGCATGAATGCTTCCTGCAGGGCTGTCCTTAAGAGACTTCAATAAGCTGCTTTCAAAAGCTGCTACAAATGGCTAGAAACATCTATCCATCTATTTTTTCCCCTTTGTAGAGTCACAGTCTATAAATGAATGAATTGCTATTTTCAGGCAGCTATACAATAATAAATAAATGTTCTCTTGTTAATTGTTTGGATGTTGTGAAGTGCAAAGTTATTATGCCTGAAAATAAAGCCGTATTATATCTGCATGGAAAAAGTGAGCCTGATCAGGTTTTCCCTGGTTCCTCTCAAAAACAATAGCTGGGATTCTGTAATATTAGGAAAGGCCAGCGCCTTAA
Organism: Barbus barbus; assembly: GCF_936440315.1. Taxonomy (NCBI): domain Eukaryota; kingdom Metazoa; phylum Chordata; class Actinopteri; order Cypriniformes; family Cyprinidae; genus Barbus; species Barbus barbus. The sequence continues at coordinate 9,032,769 of NC_136718.1, forward strand.
GATATTATGAATCCTTGACTGAAAACCAGTGAAGAAGATTAAAGCAGAGGGGATCTCAAGATACTGCTGATTAAATCAGTAGCTTTTCTAAATGCTCATGTATTAATAATGAAAGACAGCAGACACTCAGAGAGAAAACATTTGACACGTGCACTACAGCAGGTCATCCTGTTTCTGTTTGAAATTGTTATCTGACTCAATACGTTATTGACTTCAATAATGAGGCCTTTTTAATTGTATCACATGCCACGCCTGATGACCCAACCGTAGAAACACCTGGTGATGTAATCAGAGTGGTCAATGGAAAGGACTGTGCTGGATGAACAGGTCAAGGCAGATACAGTTTTGTTTGAGCAGATACTGTAATGCTTAGAGAATTAACAATTCCAGTGCATTGGTGTGGTCATCTAGAAGCATCTGGAATATCCAATGGTGATTGAATCAAAACAAGACATAACAGAAAAAAAGTCACATATCTCATATCACATATCAGTGCAAATATCTCCTGTCTTTTAATAAGCTAAAACTGGAGAAGGCCCAAATTATTATATGGCTTTCCCAAAACTCAAAACTTCAAAACTCAAACTCAGAGCCTTCATCACCTTTAAAACACAAGCCTTTGGTTATTTAACTATAAACCCAGAAAGACCGTAACCCTGGTTAACTTTAGGAGGTCTCTGGATTCCAGAGGGCTTCAGGACCTTAAGGGTAGATTTTAAAACATGATGAGTTTTGCCTGCCAACTGAGAATCTGTAGGTGGCCTCCATGATGTACAGTAAGACAGTTTCAACTAGGTTTGCTTATAGTCCTGTCTGTAAAGTTATGATTTGCAAAGTATTACAGTATGTAACATACTTAATTTTCCACCATGTTTAGCTCAACTGTACAGAGTTTTTGAGTTACCATATAATGTCTGTATTTAAATATTATATCACAGTAGATAATGCTAAAGCACAGCTGGACATCGCATGCTCCACTTTGTGCACCTTCCAGTGCTCAGAGATAAAACATGTCAGCTGTCAGAGGTTTAAAGTGAAATTTAACACCTTCCAGATGTCTTATTTGTATAGGAAAATCCATAGTTGCATGCTATTCCAGTATGACACATTGGCTTGTAGATTCTGTTGCAGCAATAGAATACTTTAGTACCAGTATTTAATATTATTGACATATTATTGTGTTCCCACTTTGTATTTTGGCTTTTATCAAAGAATATAATATATATATATATATATATATATATATATATATATATATATATATATATATATATATATATATATATATAGGCTGTTAACCAGAATTATCCAAAGAAAAGGGGAAACTACAGAAGCCATTTTATTGTTTCAACCATTAACATTTCCAGCAAAATATTTGTTTCTAGTCATACTGAATTACTAAAACATTCAAGTACTGGATAGGCTAGGAATGTAGGGATACGAGTATTGAATTTCAAACAGACCCACCTTCTACACCTAAGCACTGGCCAATCAGAGCCTCCTTTTGGCTCCTCCCACTCAGCAGCACATATAGTAGGAGGCCGAGTCTGCTGTTCTCTATCTGCTCGAGTTTCTCCAGCACAGCAGACAAGGCTCTTATCTGCTGCTCTCGCTCTCCTTGCTCCAGGTCATTCTTTACCAGCACAAGACAGAAAACACATCAGCAGGATGTCGTTCAGCAAGAAAACCAGCTACACTGTGAAATCCTCTTCCTCTGGATCTGTCCCACGCAGCTTCAGCAGTATGTCCTACTCCGGCCCCAGTGCCAGCCGGCAGAGCTACAGTGTGCGCAGCTCCTATGGAGGTGCCAACCGTGGCATGGGAGCTGGATTGGGAGGTGGCAGCTTCATCAGCAGCTCTTCAGCCTATGGTCTTGGCATGGGAATGGGCATGGGCATGGGTACCGGTGTCGTAGCACCCATCCAAGCAGTCACCTTCAACAAGAGCCTTCTGGCGCCTCTGAACCTGGAGATCGACCCCAATATCCAGGTTGTCCGTACCCAGGAGAAAGAACAAATCAAGACCCTCAACAACCGCTTCGCTTCCTTCATTGATAAGGTGGGTTTAAAGTTTCTTTCTTTGCAGTTTTATTAGTCAAAGAGTTTCCAGGTATGAGTCAAACTAAAGGTCGCAATAAGCCAGAAAAGACTGCATGTTCTTGCTTAAAACCTCCCTAGAAGTTAATCTAGCGTGGTACAGAAAATATATGTGGGATTGGATACGTTCTCATCAAAGAGAAAGAAACTAGATTTATGGAAAGTGGAGAAAAGGGTGTGTGCATGGTCAGATTGTGAGGGCTTTTCATTTGAATGGGATGCCCTGAGGCTCTTCTGAAACCCTTGTGGAGAGTCCACACCCAAATAAGGACGTCCTGCAGGACATGAAACCTGTTATCTGCATATCAACATTGTTAAATTATTACAAACTATTACATTTCCAAACAAACATTATCCATATTAGAAGAAAAGACAGTCACATACCAGATAGTTAATATTTAATTTGAAGAACTGGGGTCATGTTCTGGATAACACTGGATAGGTTACATAATAGTGTTCAACAAGAGGAAGAAACATTCTGCCATACTTTTAAGCCTTTGTGCCCTTCCTCTTAACTACAATAGTCTACTTTGCATTACATTATTTGATTAAAACACACTGTTTTGAATGAGAAAGCTGATTAGTAATGTCAGCTGGCTCAGTTTACTGTAATCTAATTGTGTGCAATGTTCAACTTAAGCTGTTAAAAGTCTTATCACTGAATTATTTGCTATCCGCCCACCATTTACACACTCTTTTGAGAGACTCCAGCAGCTCTGGTCTCTTCCTGCCGTCCTTTGATTATTAACTACATTGATTGTCCAATCTCCAAAAAGTAAATTCCACAGGATAAGTACAGCTTTAGTCACTCTTCCTGATGTCCTACTGGAATATGCGTCACAATTTCCAAGGGGAAAAAGCATTACAAACTGGAAACATGTGCATTTCTCATTATTTAAGAAAAACAATGCTTTCCTTTGTGAAGATTGTGAACCACAAGCAATATGTTGGTATATGGTTTCACTTCTGTGAGCTGGCGCAGAACCATGCTTCCAAAATGACTTTGCAGCATCGGTCTGGGGGCGTTGCTCCCTGAAGCTGAACTTACTGCCAAGTATGGTTTTCATTTGTGCCTTGATTGAGACAAAACCTCTATTCTAATCTTGCCAATGTAGGTACGTTTCCTGGAGCAGCAAAACAAGATGCTGGAGACAAAATGGAGCCTTCTTCAGAACCAGACGACCACACGCTCCAACATCGATGCCATGTTTGAGGCCTATATTAACAATCTGCGCAGACAGCTTGACAGCCTTGGCAATGACAAAATGAAGCTGGAGGCTGACCTGCACAACATGCAAGGCCTTGTTGAAGACTTCAAAAACAAGTACGTATAATGGCTTTCACAAAAGCCTCATTTTAATTTGGCTGGACGTATAGTCTGGGGATGGACAGCGCCAAAGCATTATCAAAGGAGGCTTTTGTAGTGCACTTAAGTGTTCCCAAAATAAATGAGGCTCTATAAATTCAAATTGAGGGAAAAAAATTATTAAAGGTCTTATGGGAGTAAGCTCAATTCATTATCCAACATGGCTTATATAACTGATACAGAAACTACATGGTTGCTGTAGTCACTCCCTGGTATACCTGCCCATTGTCCAACCCTTTTGAGATTTGAATCATATTATAGGCATTTCAGTACATAATAACTTGTTGAAAAAAAACGTCCGTGCCTCAACTAAACAGGTGTCAGCATGAGTCAGATAGATTACAGCTATTGAACAAACATTTATGCAGCACCTTTCATGGATCTCTAAACAAATCTGATGGCCCAATTAATGCTAAAACCCATGGGAGACACTGAACTGAATCCAGAAAAACCTGATAAGCATTTCACACTGAAAAAGATGGAGCATGGCTACCCCCTAGTGTACAAACCCATTTATAAACAATTAGTTGAACCAATGTCATTTTCTTTACTTCTCTTCAGGTATGAGGATGAGATCAACAAGCGCACAGAGTGTGAGAACGAGTTTGTGCTCATCAAGAAGGTTTGTAGATTGTCTTTTACTACTCATGGCCACTCATAAATGCTTACTTTAATCTTAAATGATGACTGAATTATGTTTACTTACCATAGGATGTCGATGAGGCCTACATGAATAAGGTTGAGCTGGAGGCCAAACTGGAAAGCCTCACTGACGAGATCAACTTCCTCAGGCAGATCTTTGAGGAGGTACATTGCAGCTAGAGAGTCCCACCAAAAATACAGTTTATTTACCTTTGACAAAACACAATTTGATAATGTTGCGCTCTCTCATTGTGAACTTGTAGGAGATCCGTGAGCTGCAGTCTCAGATCAAGGACACCTCAGTCGTTGTGGAGATGGATAACAGCAGGAATCTCGACATGGACTCCATTGTCGCTGAGGTCCGCGCTCAGTATGAAGACATCGCTAACCGAAGCCGCGCTGAGGCTGAGATGTGGTACAAGTCCAAGGTGTGTAATCTTTTGAGTATCATGCAAACTGCAAGTCTTTATTATCTAGTTGGTCATTGAGTTGAATGAGATATTCAATCTTACACATCATATGTTCCATTTCTCAGTACGAGGAGATGCAGACATCTGCCACCAAATACGGTGATGACCTTAGATCAACAAAAACAGAGATCGCTGATCTTAACCGCATGATTCAGAGACTTCAGTCCGAGATTGATGCCGTGAAAGGACAGGTATGTAACTAAGCAGAATGCACACGTGTGTTTAGTAAGGTAACAGGCATTAGGAGTGAAACTAAGCACAAATATTTCTCGTTTCAATAGCGCGCCAATTTGGAGAACCAGATCGCAGAGGCAGAGGAACGTGGCGAGTTGGCTGTGAGAGATGCCAAGGCCCGCATTAAGGACCTGGAAGATGCCCTGCAGAGAGCCAAGCAGGACATGGCCCGCCAGATTAGAGAATATCAGGACCTGATGAACGTCAAACTCGCCCTGGACATTGAGATTGCCACATACAGGAAGCTCCTGGAGGGAGAGGAGGACAGGTGAGTCAATGAAATGCATGCTTGCTGTGAGACCTAGGACTCTCTTTATGAGATGAAGTTCAGATTTCTCATTCTGCGCAGGAGTCTCATTACTTCTTGTTCACTCTTTTCCAACAGACTGGCAACTGGAATCAAGTCCATCAATATCTCAAAACAGAGCAGTAAGTTTGACTCTTTATCACAGAGAAACCCTACTTAAAAGCCCAGCATGGGATGCTCTTGTATCATGGACATTTCGTGCTGGTCTTTCAAGGTTCTTTCTTCACATGACAATTTTTATAACTAGCCTATATGAATTGCAGGAGAGCCTCATCTAACTTCTTCATGTTTCTGTCCCGTTAGCGAGCTATGGCTCTTATCCCCTGGAAAGTGCAAACAGCGGCTACGGCAGCTACTCTAGTTATTCCAGCGGCTATGGTGGCGGATACGGTGGCGGCTACAGCTCTGGCGGTGGCTACAGCTCTGGCGGTGGCTACAGCTCTGGCGGCGGCTACAGCTCTGGCGGCGGCTACAGCTCTGGCAGCGGCTACGGTGACACCGTCTCTCAGACCAAGAAGAGCGTTGTGATCAAGATGATCGAGACCAAGGATGGCAGAGTTGTGTCTGAGTCCTCTGAGGTCGTCCAAGATTGAGCGAAAACCCAAACACAATTCTGTCCTCTAAACCTCACGCCTCTTATGCATTCCTGACCTTCCCTCTCAACCGTTATGACTAGACGGAAATTCAGTCATAAACCAGGTTGTAAAGCAATAAACCATTCACTCTGACCAAAGTGTTCCAGAGGGACCAAATACTTTTCACTGCTCTTGTCGTGCCTTAATCCACATCACTAAAAACTCACACCCTCAGGCCTCTGCACAACAATGCTGTCTTCAGATCTTACCTTGCACAACATGGCCATGTGTATAGGCTGGACAATCCTCGATGTGCCACTAACATGAGCTAGCCATTTAGCTGAATTGCTCAACATGCTAAGAAACTGATTTCCACATTAACTATGAAGGGATATGTTGCGTTTGTGGTAAATTACTAGCATGTTAGTGGTAGATCCATGTGGTCTGCCTGTTTAGTGGAGACTGTCATTTCATTCTCTGGCAATTGTGTATCCTGTTTTCTGAGGTGCTGTTTTTGCTACTAAAATAAAGTGTTTACTTAAAACTTGTCTTCGTGTTTTTTTGTTTGTTTGTTTTTATTTGTGTTAACTAACTAGCCTCTCTACAAAACCCACAACCTGCAAAGACATGTCAGAAAGCTAAGGGCTCTCGGTTTGATAGGTCAGCATGGTTCAGTTCATCCCTGCTGGCACATTACTTACTCTTCACCATCGAGACAAAAATATTTCTGAAATAACTTTAACAGGCAGTCAATACTATTCTGAATAAGTAAAAAGGTTTGTGAGGTTTTCTGGGGGAAAATGCTTACAACAAGTCTTAGACACTTACATATTTCTTCTGGATGACTGAGGCACGTTGTACATGTGTTCCTGTTTTAAAAGAAACTGAAACGATTCCCAATGCGTTTCTGACCCCTAGAGGTTCATGGTGGAACTGCATGGTGTTTGAGAGCTGAAATGCATAATTTTGAAGATAAAATGAGTAAAAACAAGCAAAATTATAACCATTTACTCTCACTTTATACAAGATGTGTTATTCAGTATATTTACTAGAACGTTAGTTCAACTGGCAACACATATGGCCTGGACAACTGCGTCTGTGTGCCACCCAGTTAGTGCAGCAATGTCGCCTCTTACTCATGCTTGATTCTGACTTTGTCCTGTCTGACTCAAATAGTGACTTGCTATTACAATATATTTCCAGGAAATCAGATAGGCCTACATTTTGGCAAAAGAGCATCTGATTAAAATGGCTAAAGTAAAAAAAAAGAATTCAGTTGTTAAATATGGAAAGCACTTTAAAATTGTCTTTCAAAGATTGTACTACTACAATAAGACACCCATTAAATGTGCATTATTCTTCGAGTTAACTGTGTAATAAACTGGTAATCCTTATTTTGTGTGTGTGTGTGTGTGTGTGTGTGTGTGTGTGAGAGAATATATAAACTGTGGTAATTTGGTATTAAAATTGGTGTAGTTGTGATAACTGTAGTAACTTAAGTACTTAAGTAAAAACTATGATTACTGTATGGTTGCCACTGGAAAAAAAACCCATCTAAACAATAGCATTTGTGCATTGTTAGTAAATTGTTAGTACACCTATAGGTGTAGGCTATTATTGAATAAGCTAACTAATTAATATATAAAATTATTTCATAATAATTTTTATTTATTAGTTAATGTAGTACAATGAATGTAATTATTAATTAACATTAATTATGTAATAATTTTATGTATTAATCAGTTAGCTTATTCAACAGCAAAAGCTAATTCGTGTCTAACAATTTAACATAATACAATATAAATTAATATAATTTTTTTTTAATTGTAACATCCTTCCAGGATCACACTATGGTAACAAGTGATGGGGAGTCGACTCCAAAAGAGTTGATTCATCTACTCTGAATAGCCTGTAGGAGTTGACACTGTCATTGACTGTCATTGTTATGTTCAATATGGCTCATTCATTCAGTCATGCTTACATAATGCATGGCAGTTGAGTTCACTATCATCAAAGAGTGAACAAAATAAAATGAGGAACTCCATCCTCACCAAATACAATGAGGAATTCAAAAGGGTTCATTACTCAAATATTTTGTGGACATCTGGTGGTTAAAAGGATGAACTATTGTACCAAAGTGCAGTTGTTATAGGTCTATGGGCTAATGTAGGCTATTATGTTGTTTTATTATTTTTTTTTAATTCCTTTTAGGAGTCTTAAAAACATGGCATTAAACCATACTACTTCTCAACTAGCCAACATTACTTTGAAATTATCACTGTTATTTTATTTTTTTTATTATTATTATTATTGGAACTTTATTTGTTTGTTTGTTTGTTTGTATGTAATATGAATCATATATGAAGCTCATAAGAACTTTCCTTATAAAATAAGTCAAAGGATTGGGGCATATGTTTAGTGCCAATTACAATCATTAAAACAATTACTAATCTATTTCCTTAAAATAATAGGTATAAAATACATTGCTTATGAGGAATCAGAAAAAAATGGCCGCATCAAGGTGTTGAAAGAGGAGGGAGACCTACCAGCGTGTTCAGTTCAAAAGCCAGCATCTCTGATGGTATGGGGGTGCATAAGTACATACGGTATGGGCATCTTGCATGTTTTGGAAGGCACTATGAATGCTGAAAGGTATATAAAAGGTTTTAGAGCAATATATGTTCCACTCCATACAATGTCTATTTCAGGGAAGGCCTTGAGTATTTCAGCAGGATAATTGCTGAATTGGCCTGCTTACAGTCCAGATCTTTCACCTATAGAGAACTTTTGGCACATCATTAAACAAAAAACACATCAAAGATGACCATACGAATTGGAGAATGAGAATGAGCTTTATTGCCAGGTATGTTTACACATACGAGGAATTTGTTATAATGACAGAAGCTCCACAGTGGACAGAATGACAGCGACAGGACAGGACACAGATAATACAATAATAATATACAAATATACAAAAAAGACAATGTACAAAAAAGCATAAACACAATATATAATATAGACAATTATGTATGTACAGGCATGATATGTGCAAATGTGAAATGTAAATAAGTATGTGTATTAAATAAATAATGTATTATAGTGTTGTGTGTTCCACGTTTATTGTCAAGTGTTCATGAGATGGACTGCCTGAGGGAAGAAACTGTTCCTGTGCCTGGCCGTTCTGGTGCTCAGAGCTCTGTAGCGTCAACCAGACAGCAACAGTTCAAAGAGGGAGTGTACTGGATGTGAGGGGTCCAGAGTGATTTTACCAGGACTTTTGCTCACTCTGGATGAGTACAGTTCTTGGGTGTACCAGTGATTCGCTCAGCAAGTACAGCCTCTGCTGGGCCTTTTTCAAAATGGACTCAATGTGATTGTCCCACTTCAGGGCCTGACAAATTGTGGTGCCCAGAAATCTGAATGACTCCACTGCAGTCACAGTGCTGTTCATGATGGTGAGTGGGGGGAGAGCAGGGGGGGTTCTCCTGAAGTCCACGATCATCTCCACTGTTTTGAGCGTGTTGAGCTCCAGGTTGTTAAGACTGCACCAGACAGCAAGCTCATCAACCTCCTGTCTGTAAGCAGACTCGTCACCGTCCTGAATGACCATGAACTCTTCAGCAGCTGAAAACTTATATAAAGCAAGAATGGGACCAAATTCCAACACCAAAATGCTAGAAACTCATAACCTTGATGCCCAGACATCTTCAAACTGTTTTGAAAAGAAGAGGAGATGAATGAGTTCATTTAGTGGATAAAAGTGTAAAATGTCTCCATTTAAACATTTGTTATGTTATCTATGTTCTATTGTGAATTAAATATTGGCTCATGTGATTTGATATTCTTTCAGTTTTCATTTTATTCGCATTTTAAAAACGTCCTAACATTTTCGGAATTCAGGTTGTGAATGAGCCTTGGCCCACAGGACACGACAGCGCTTCTGGACCATGTTCACATATGGCTTCCTTTTTGCATGATAGAGCTTTAGTTGGCATCTGCAGATGGCACGGCAGATTGTGTTTACCGACAGTGGTTTCTGGAAGTATTCATGGGCCCATTTAGTAATGTTAATGACAGAATCACGCCGATGAGTGATGCAGTGTCGTCTGAGGGCCCGAAGACCACCGGCATCCAACAAAGGCCTTCGGCCTTGTCCCTTATGCACAGAGATTTCTCCAGTTTCTCTGAATATTTTGATGATCATATACACTGTAGATGATGAGGTTTGCAAAGCCTTTGCAATGTGATGTTAAGGAACGTTGTTTCCACAATCTTTTTACGCACTCTTTCACAGATTGGAGAGCCTCTGTCTCTCTAAGACATCCCTTTTATAGCAAATCATGTTACTGATCTGATGTCAGTTAACTTAAGTAGTTGCTAGATGTTCTCCCAGCTGAATCTTTTGCCAGCTTTTGCCCAGCTGACCCTTTGTTGCCCCCATGCCAACTTTTTTGAGACCTGTAGCAGGCAGCAAATTTAAAATGAGTTCATTTAGTGGATAAAAGTGTATAATTTCTCCATTTAAACATTTGTAATGTTCTCTATGTTCTATTGTGAATAAAACATTGGCTCATTTGATTTGAAAGTCTTTTAGTTTTCATTTTATTCAAATTTGAAAAAAAATGTCCCAACATTCCCGGAATTCGGGAAACATACCTAAGTGTATATGAATTTCTTCTTTCAGACAAATACAATCAAATTTATATGTAAAAATATTCTGGCTTTTCCAAGCTTTATAATTGCAGTGAATGGTGATTTCATCCATCCATCATAAAAAGTGCTCCACATGGCTCCAGGAGTTAATGAAGGCCTTCTAAAGTGAATCAATGCATTTGTGTAAAAAAATATATATCCATATTTAAAACTTTGTAAACCATAATCTCTAGCTTGGGGTATAAGAAAAAAACACTCTAGTTTTATTCAGAGGCCCAAACTGATCAAAATATGCAATTTGGTGCATATTTATTTGGCCAAAAGTCAGATGAAAATCAATGTAATGTAAATCAATGAGATTTTCATAAAAGTTTAGCAGACTACTTGCATAAAATTCTTAGAAATAGCAGTTGTCACTATATCACCTGACACCAGACCAGAGGGGGTGAGGTAAATATCACTTTTTTCATATGAACTGACATCCATCTGACACTAGATGGCAGTATAATAAAGAATTTATATTTCTGTTAAGCTTTTGATTAAAAAAAAAAACTGTCACTGGGGCGGCACCCTTTGAAAAAGTACTAATATGTACACTTTAGATACTAATATGTGCTTTACCTTTTAGCTTTTGTGGCTCAGGGTAACACCCCAGTAATAGCTGTTTTGTTTTTTGAGGGTGGGGGTGGTAAGCGTAAAAACAAAAAATCACTTCTATAGAATAACAAGCTTTCACATTTCACATGTGATCACAAGTTTTCCGTTTCTATAAAGACACTATCTGATATTGCAAGTTTTCTGAAAAAGTCTCTTTTTAACTTGGTTTAGGTCTTTTTACATGCACAGTTCAAAGAAAGTGTGTATCATTTAGCAAAGATACTTAAAAACATGATCATCTATTTATTATTCTCAGGTGGAATTCTCAAAAAGAACCTATTTAACTATTTGTGAACACTAAGCCCAAACTTGATTATAATCATAACTTTGAAACCCGCACATTCTTAAGAGAGATGCTAAATGTTTGTTACATTTTTCCCTAGGAGGCACCATAACATCAAAATAAATAAATAAATAATCAATATGATCATGATGTTCAATGTGATATTCTGGTAACACTTCATTTTAGGGTCTCTTAACTAGTTGCTTATTAGCCTGCATATTACTAGAATATTAGCTATTTATTAGTAGTAATTAAGCACATGTTAATGCCTTATTCTACATGACCATATTCTACATCCCTAATCCTACCTAATACCTAAACTTAACAACTACCTTACTAACTATTAATAAGCAGCAAATTAGGAATTTATTGAGGGAAAAGTCATAGTTAATATTGAATGAGTGTTTCCTATTTTAAAGTGTTACCGATATTCTTTTAAATTTGCCAACTGACACTTCACTAACCCTCATATTAAAAAACGCTAACCACAAATCCTTGTCTGTCAAGCTTGTCCAATGAAAATACTGTGTGGTCGAATAGTTTCAAAATCAACATGAAATCAATATTAAAGCAAAGTAAACTTGCATTCAGGCCTACTCCTGCTTCAAGATAAATACATGTTGTTAACTTAATGTTATGTATTGATTCAGTCATAGATGTAGCACAGTTACTGTTGTTGTTCAGGTACTGTGTTGTTATTCATTTTAACTGCTTTCAAAAAGACTTCTGACTCCATTGCTGTGGTTCCTAAATGGGGTGCGTGCAAGCCTGGGGGAGTAGCGTGTGCTCTGGGAGAGGGCAATGCAATATTTGCAATGGTAGAATGCCAGAATATCTCATCATAAAATGACATTTGTCATTCATGTCAGTGTTTTATTGGCTTTTTTTTTTTACAATTAGCAGTTCAAGCTCACATCTGCCATTCCACTTATCTCATTATTTGAAACACGTTTGTCATCAAACTGTTGCGTCTGTTTTCATAATCTGTGAGATCTGGAGGTTCATTTGCCTAGAGTAGCATACTGCGTAAATCGCAAAATGGATGGGATGATGACAGTGTAATGCTCTCAGTGTTCATGAACTTCATCCATGTCTTTAAATAACTGTTAATTCTAAATGTATTAAGTCTTAGTATTTTATATTTAGATCAAATTCAAACGTTCAACTATTCGCTTCCCATAACTGCTGGTGGATTTGAATTGACAGACATAATCATGATGCTGCTAGCGTCACGCTGTAGGAATGAAACTGTTGCAGATGATTGACGTTTAGCCTGTGGCACTGCTTGTACAAGCTACAGTCCCATGAGAGAACTCAGTGGCTTCTGCTGATTGAGTTTCACTCAAAGGTCACCTCTAACTTGACCTCTTTTTACAGAGGTTATGAGGAGATCTGGGCAGGTCCCCTCAATGCAGTGCACTCATAAAAGATTAGACACAGTAGCCTAATTAAATTAATTAAATTTAATTTAATTAAAATGCTAAAGTAAAGTCATAATGTACATTAGCTCCAGTGTTGGAGGTCCCAATACATTGGATTAATTTATGTAATTTTATTGCTGCTTTAATTTAATTTAATAAAATTTTTAAAACTGATACTAAATATTTAAATTAATGAAAAATATTTCATATGAAAATATTTTTTTTAAGTTCAATAAAAATAATATTTTAATAATTGTGCTAAATATAAAAATATTAATGTAAAATTGGACCTTGAAAAATTGAGCTAATGTACATAACTGACCTCGTATTTTGATGAATCATATTTCATTGTGGTCAGGCTGAATACATGCATTCATTTAGGACATGCTGATGATAAAGTATTCATGTTATGTAAGCACAAATGGCGTTGGGGTCAGATTTGCAGGTTTGACAGCAGTGATGAAGCACGGTGCAGTCTGTCAGTGTATTTACGAGACAAGAAAAAATATATTTTATTAAGCAGAGGAAGGAGCATATACCCTGCAGTGCAAGACAGGTTTAGGCAAAACCCTCCACATATACACATACACACACAAATATATTATATATCAGCCTAATCTTCTTACATAGACCCCCGACCATACAGCACTCAGGGGTCTTTTATTAGAGGACGAGAAAATTCCATCATTAACATGTGCCTGTACCTGTATAGCTGCAGGGGGAAAACCTCACAAAGTAGGCAGTGGGAAACTACAAAGCTTAGAGTCTGTGCAATATATCCTCAGGGTTTCAAGATCTTGAAACTATACATACCTTTTATGCCTAAATATGTTCCAGTACTGCCAAAACCTTGATAGCTCTGTTGTTGTTGCATCGATGACACCAGCATCAGAATAACAGAAAAACGTTAGTGGCAATGGTGTTAAATCAAAATCCAAGGCTGCTGCAGTCATTGAAACACTCCATGATGCTGCTTTATATTGCTAATTGGTATTTGATAACATATTATTTTAGTTTATTATCATTATCATAAACACACTGGTTTGTAGTGCAAATAGTTTTAATTTTACTGCACTTTTTATTCTTAGCTCTCTGACATCAAGCTTACTTTTGTGTTGCAAAATAAGGTGGAACATGTAATGCAGCAATACATATCACATAGGATATAATAATTTCACAGATCATTTCATAGAGCAATACCTGCATGTATACTTCTGCAAAATGCAAACTTTTGTTTAACCAATTTTTTTGTTGCATGAAGGGAAGAGTGATTCTGAAATAACACATTATTGTCTCAGAGTAGCAATAACAAAAAATTACTTTGTATATATACTTTATGTAGTAAGTATACAAATATCAGTGTACTAGTAGTATACTTGTAAGTGTACTATTTCAATACTCCTTGGGACTAAATTGGAACACTTTCTGGTATATACTGTACATGTATACTTTTAAGTATACTTTAAGTATAACAGTAGTAAACTTTGAGTACACAACTAGTTTACACAAGTTTTTAGCTTGTACTGCAACTACTAAAAGTAAACATAGGTATACTGATAGTTTCCTTGTAGTAGCATTGTACTACATTTTGAAGCATAGTCTCAGTAAACTACTAGTTTAGTAGTTTTATACTGCAAGTATACTCGTAAGTTAAGTATACTAATATGTCCCTATTTAGGTATTAATTTTGTTGCATGAATATCTGAACATACAAAACATGAAAAGAAAGAACAGGGTATCTGCTTGTAAACAAAAAACATTTTATTCTAGTTTCATACATTATTTTTTAAAACACAATGTGGGTAAGTTTCATAAATAAAAATAAAAAAAATCAAAGAAATAAACATTTTGAACAAAAAGCTGAAAAAAGACTATGGCTGTGTTCGAAATGGCATACTTGCTTACTGCTTACTGCTTACTGCCCAGTACACAGTGCATACCGCCTACTATTTTTTTTTTAAGAATAGTGTGTGAAACAGTATACAATAAGCAACCAATGTTTCAGAGTATGATGCTTAATTGTCACATGACAAACACAAATATTAATTCAGCACAGCTGTCAAGGTTTTTACCTTACAAACAAATGTGCTAACCATTCTTTTTACAAAGGCTTGTTAATAAGGCTTCATGCTAGTAAACAATGCTAATGCTATATTGCCCAATTGAACTCATTTCATAATTGAAGAACTTTACACAGGCTATTGGAAAGAACTGGATCAACACTGAGTTGTCTTTAACTGAACAATGATATTTTTGGCAGTTACACTAATTGGAAAAAGTGATATAAAGTGGCTAGTTACACTAAGTGCAAATAATAATAAATTCTGTTTTCACTAAAATAGCAGCATTTTCTTCAGCAACAGGTGTGTAAATAATAGTTAGGTGGGAGATATTTAGCCTATACTTCAGTACTGATGTACATTATAAAACAGTATGCAATAACATATTGAGTGTAAATTATCATAAATTTTGTTTGATGAACGCCACTTTATTGGGACAAAAACCTACCTACAGCTAAGCACACTGTATTATTAATGAGACGTTTAATTTACACTTTTCAAATATTTACTTAATATTTTATTGAAAATAAATGCCTTTCTGATCTGGTATGTGACTGGAAAAGGAGTTGCACGTGTTCGACAAAAAGCGGGATCGAACTCGGATCGACAGCGCACATCTACTAATTCTACATGTGTGTTTTGCAGTGCTGTTTATCGCAGCCAGGCATTTGTGGGCTGAGTTAATGCAAATAGCCTCTGCTAACAAATTGGTCTATTTGTCCTTAGAGTAAATGCACTCCGTTTCTTTATAGAGCTGCTTGACAGCGGAATTTAATTCTGTTTGCATAATTTAAATATTAATTTAATTTATATATGATATTCCTGCAAATTTAATATCTTTGAAACAATGTACAGTAGTCAACATTTGAAGTGGATCAAAACCTTTCGTCAAAGTTGTCCTAAAACCAAAATGCGTTCTTGTCTTAGGACAACTTTGATTAACTTTTTGATCCACTTCAAATGTTTTTTGAAATAAAGCGCTATAGAGATAAAGGTGAAGTCATTTGACTTGATCAGAAAAGTGCCGTAGAGATTAAAGTACAATTTATGTCCTACTAATGATATTGTTTTAGATGCACAGCGATAGTTTGTAGTTTACGTGTATATACGTACATATACAAGTCTTAAAATTACTATTCCCCGCCTCCAGTTCACTCACGTGTTTGAAGATGAAAGGTCAAAAAAATATACAAAATATAAGCTATGCTTGCCTGTGCAAAATTAGGTGCAACAATGCAAGGGTGTTCAGAGTTACTAACATATGCATTTGCCAAGGTGTTTACTAATTTATGACATGTTTAATGTCATAGTGTAGGATGAAATAGTGTAGGATGAGTTACATGCTGAAATGTAATACTAATTTTGAGTAATTTTAAATACATTATGAGCAATAGTAATAGCCTTGCTATTAATAGCAAGAACCTATTAGAACAGAATTTCATTTGAGCGTATAATCATTAAAACCAGCAGAGCAGACAAAAGGAAGTGATTGTCTACAAAACAAAAAGGTCTGATGAACTGATAGTTTAGCAATAGATTCACTTCCCAGGGAACACACTGATGTAAACGTTGAATGAATGTATGTGTTTTCTTGACAGCATTTGCATTCATGTAATTGTTATTAATTATATTCCACAGGGGGATTCATTCAAGCATTCATTTATTATGAACAGAAAAAAGTCAGCCACAGATGCATTGCAAACATATCTTGGGCAATAGGACTCTCTGGCACAGGAGCAGAGAGCCAGAGGGTTGGGATGTGGCAGGAGATGAATTATTAGGTGGAGAAAAGAAGGAGGAGAGCGAAGGATGGGAGGGAAACACAGTGAGTACAGGAATACAGTTTTAAAGGATTAAATGAATGAATGGCTCAAATTAACTATTTGCTTCAATGACCTACTACATCTGAGAATACACTAATTTAGGAAAACAGTCAATCTTGCAACACAAGCATTAATTTGACATGCTGGGATTTGAAACATTAGCTTGCATTGTGATCGATGAATTACAGATATAACAGCAGTAGTGGGACTGTTTCAATGTGAAATTCCCAATTGAATTTTAATATAGAGAGTACTAAATGGAAACACCTTATTAAAATGCACTGAGTGCATTTACATTTAAAAGCAATGCAAAAGTAGGACATGCATACAGATATCATGCAAAACTGTAGAAAAGTGTGTGAGAGAGAACCAGCGGACCCGCTTCTTGTCAGGCAGGTTATGTCACACAGGCTTATGTCCTCTGGGCTTCACAGTTTCGTGGTGTCAGTAATACTGTTGGGATAACTAATTCATGACCTTAGTATTACTGATGTGATGCTTCACTGCTCTACAGTATTAAGTTTGGTTGTTTTGCACTGCTTACCAATAGGCTGGGTGTGATGCCTCTGCATTCCATCCATCTGAAGAGTCATCTGGTCACACCTCTCAAACCATTTTCACATCTTCTGTTGCTGCACCATATGTACACACAGGCCAGATGACTCAATGATTGTGTAAAAACAGCTCAAATACTACAAATGTAGTTTTTCATTTCCTTTGATTAAATAAACACTTTATGAATGAATAAATACTTTATTTTAGATTTTAAAAATCATTTTTAACAACTTAATTTAGTTTTAAGCACTTTTAAGTTTGTGTCTTATGCATATAGACACCAATTGCAGGCTTCTGCTGGTATTATAAAGATCTTAATTCACATTTCCACAAAATAAATCTTTTATAGTCTTAAATCACAGCAGAAAGTCTTCAATTAAAAAACTCTTAAATGTTGCATGCATTGCAAAAAAAAAAAAATTTAATTAAAGTCAACTGGAAGAACTGGATCATTTGATTAATTCTACAAAAAACAAGACTTGTTCCCTTATCAAAAGCAACTCTCGATGCTGCGCTTACAGCGCTATTGGGAACATTGTTCGACAGGTTGTTGAAGCACGTGTGTCAAACACGCCAAACTTTGGCTTATATAACCTCGATTAGGGGACGTCACTCGATTACGAACACCTGGAGGTTATAAATAGATGTGATGTGGAAACATCCTCAGGTCTTTTGTCTTCAAGGACCTCATTGTGTGTGTGAGTGTGTGTAAGCACGCTTAAAGTGAAAAAGAAAAAAAAGTAAAGCAGGAAGAGAGTAGATAGAAAAAAAAATAATAATAACTACTCATTATGGCAGATCAAGAGAGGAGATGTTTACCTCCTTGTCAGAGGCAGCTCTCTGACAAAGATCTCCATGCTTTCTGCTTTGAGTGTTTGGGGGAAGAGCACGCGATCTCCGTCGCCACTGGTGTTTCGGGGAGCAGCAGTCTCCCACGAAATGTTACGTGTTCGGTTGCTTCCTGCCACGTTTCAGGACACCGCACATCTACCATCCCCCTATCAAAGCGAAGTGTCAAAACTAGTGCCTCTTTCAGAGAAGCTGGCAGCGTGGAAGCTACTGCCAAATATCTCTCCGTGGGTAGAAAGGACTGTAGAGAAAGGCTACAGGATTCAGTTTGCATATCGGCCTCCGCGTTTCAACGGCGTGGTCTCCACTTCCGTGAAACCGGAACGAGTGTATTTGTTGACACAGGAATTGCAAGCTCTGCTGGACAAAGGGGCCATAGAACATGTTCCCCTGCCAGACAGAGAGTCAGGCTATAACAGCCGGTATTTTCTGGTTCCCAAGAAAGATGGGGGGTTGCGTCCAATTTTAGATCTTCACGGGTTGAACTGCTACCTCAGAACTTACAAGTTCAAAATGTTGACAATCAAGATGATTGTGTCTCAGCTCCAATCGGGGGATTGGTTTGTGACAATCGATCTCAAGGACGCATATTTTCACGTAGAAATATTGCCACAACAAGTTCCTGAGGTTCGCTTTCGGGGGCGAAGCTTACGAGTGTCGGGTTCTTTCATTCGGCTTAGCTTTGTCACCCCGCACGTACACGAAATGCATGGATGCAGCACTGGGTCCTCTGTGACTCCAGGGCATCCGCATTTTAAATTACATAGACGACTGGCTAATTCTGGCACAGTCACAAGAGCTGGCGCTTCGACATCGAGATGTCATCCTAGCTCATCTCGAATCTCTGGGGTTGAGACTCAACGCCAAGAAAAGCGTTCTCTCTCCTGCTCAAAGGACAACGTATTTGGGGGTTGTATGGGATTCAATCACGATGCAAGCACAGCTGTCTCCTGCACGCGTCGAATCCATTCTAAACGCCCTAAAGAACATCAAGCTAGGCCAGAGAATTACTGCTCATTACCTTCAGAGGGTTCTAGGTCTCATGGCAGCTGCATCCACGGTGATACCCTTGGGCCTCCTGCACATGAGATCGTTTCAGTTGTGGCTCAGAGCCAGGGGATTTCATCCAAGGACCAATCCCCAGAGGCAAATAAGGGTTACGCACCAGGGGCTTCGTACCCTGTCTATGTGGTTCAGACCCCGGTTTCTGACTCTAGGTCCCACTCTAGGTCCATGTTGTCGTCGCAAGATGCTAACGACAGGCGCTTCCCTCACGGGCTGGGGTGCAGTCTTGGATGGCCGTCCAGCCCAAGGGATCTGGAGAGGCCATCTTCTCGAATGGCACATCAATTGTCTCGAAATGATGGCTCTATTTCGGGCCCTGAAATATTTCCTCCAGCAGTTGAGAGGCTACCATGTCCTAGTGCGGGTGGACAACATGGTGGTAGTCTCTTACATAAATCACCAGGGCGGACTGCATTCGCGCCGCCTGAACAGGCTAGCGCAGCAGGTTCTGCTTTGGGCACAGGACAAGTTCCTGTACCTCAGGGCGATTTACATCCCCTGGCATATGAATGTGGGAGCAGACTTGCTGTCCAGACAAGCTGTGACACATGGGGAATGGAAACTCCACCCCGAAGTAGTCAGTCAAATCTGGGAGAGATTTTACGAAGCGGAGGACCTCTTTGCTTCACAGGAGACAGCACAATGTCCCCTCTACTTCTCTCTGACTCTTCCAGCTCCCCTGGGTCTGGACGCTATGGCCCATACGTGGCCCAGACGGGGTCTTTACACATTTCCCCCGATCGCTCTGCTCCCGGGAGTCCTGGCCAAGGTCTGTCAACAGGGGTCTCGCCTCTTACTGATAGCACCCCGTTGGCCAACCAGAATATGGTTCTCAGATCTAATATCCCTCCTCGACGGCTCGCCGTGGGCGATTCCGGTCAGGAGAGAGCTCCTATCTCAGGCACAGGGGACAGTATTTCATCCCCGGCCCGAGCTCTGGAACCTTCATGTCTGGCCCCTGAGGGCGCTAGGGCTCCCTCCACTACAAGGAGTTATGCTTTCAAATGGCACATTTTCGAGAATTGGTGTATGGCACACCTTGTAGACCCAGTTCACTGCCAAGTTGTTTCAGTGCTGGAGTTCCTGCAAGAGAAATTGTCCTCAGGCACATGTCCTGGTACTCTCAGAGTCTATGTGGCCGCCATTTCGGCTTGCCATGTTCTCATTGACGGGGTTTCTGTGGGAAAGCACCCTCTAATTGCCCACTTCATTCGGGGAGCTAAGCGGTTGAGGCCGCCCACCAGAGCGACAGTCCCTTCGTGGGATTTAGCTATTGTGCTGGAGGGTCTGGTCATTATTTTGCATCCCCACCCGAATTATCTTCCGAAAGTTCCATTCTCGACCATGAATCCGGTCATTCTTGAATCTTTCTGCCCTCCGCTGTTCACGACACCGGAGCAGGAAAGACTTCACTTACTGTGTCCAGTACGTGCTCTTCAAATCTACGTCCACCGCACTAGCCATTGGCGTAAGTCGGAGCAGCTTTTCATATGCTATGGCGGCCGCAACCGGGGGGCGGCTGCCACGAAGCATACTGTATCGCATTGGGTGAGGGATGCTATTGCCCTAGCCTATGAGGCGCGCGATCAAGCTTCGCCTCTAGGAGTTAGGGCCCATTCAACCAGCGGGGTTGCATCTTCTATGGCTTTGGCAAGAGGTGTCCCCTTGCAGCAAGTTTGTGATGTGGCAGGTTGGTCCTCTCTGCACACATTTGTTAGATTCTATAGTTTGGATGTTCATGCTACTCCGGGCTCGCACGTCCTTGAGTCGACATCCCAGAGTCATGTCTGAGACCTCTTCAATGTTTGTGCACACACTACACAACATTGGGGGTCCAGACACTTCCAGTGCAGTGGCGTTGGTATTCTCGTTCCCAATAGCGCTTTAAGCGCAGCATCGAGAGTAGCTTTTGATAAGGGACTGTCTGGGTTACTTGACTGTAACCCTGTTCTCTGAAAAAGCATGACTGGACGTCCTTTCAGACAAAAGTTTGACCTGAGGATGTTTCCGCGTCACATCTATTTACAACCTCCAAGTGTTCGTAATCGAGTGACGTCACCTAACCAAGGTTATATAAGCCAAAGTTTGGCGTGTTTAACACACGTGCTTCAACAACCGGTCGAACAAAGTATGTTCCCAATAGCGCTTTAAGCACAGCATCTCGTTCCCGCTTTTTCAGGGAACAGGGTTACAGTCAAGTAACCCGAGACGTTATCTTATGCAGTTTTGCTTCTCAATTAAATCTAACTTGGTTTAAGGATCTTTAGACATTTTCACTGGAAAACAAGACAAAACACTGAGAAAGAACATCTCGTTTTGCTTTTTGTTTTTTGTAATGTATACAGTAACAGGTATTTTCAAATTCCAGTGGTTAGGAGCAGAGGTATTCATGCCTTAGGCAATATTGTTTTTTGGAAAATTAATTAAAGCTAATGAAGATTACTTGGAAGTAGCATCTTCAAACTTCAAAGTGCTCCCTGCATTTACATGAAGAGAACTTATTGACGCATTGTGTTCCCTTCAATTTATTCTTTATACTTTCTATAAACGGTCATAAAAAGGCTTACATTTACCTTCAACAAATCTGCAGAAATGCTAAAATTCACTAAATTCACTAGTGTTAAACATAAATTAATCTCATATTAAAATGTTTTGTTCACATGCAGCTTGGATAAAAAAAATTCTTTAAAGAAAAACACCAATTACAGAAAAATAAAACCACACATAAATCGTCCTCATGTAAAACAAACAAATCAGAATATGGCTTTATATATTAATTACCCTAATCGCAACCCAAATTCTTAAACATTAGCCTTCTAACACCTCTGTCACTTTAAGGCATGTTGTATTTTACGAAGATGATAACCCATCATTGTTATATAAATACAGTAGACTGGTGCCTTTAAAGTCCTTTTTGGTGTGGGACAAATGCTGACACACCTTTCTCAATCCCAAATACATCACTCACTAGTTACGACCTATGATCATTTCTAGAACCTTCATGTACTACATCCAGCAAAATCACCAAATAAGCATTTGGCAAAATTATCTCAACACATCGAGAGATATTTCCCCCTCCTCCAACACTGAAAATAACTCTTTTTCTGCACACCATCTACAGATTTCACAGATAGGTTTGAGAACAAACAAGAGCCACAGATGGCCTATTGTTCCAGCAAACATAATATATCTTCCTAAGTGATGTCTTCGTGCTTCAAACATCCAGAAAGTTGAAAAAAATTGATTTTGCTTAGCTTTGCATGCACTGTGGCAGTTATTGGGGTGATTAGAATATTAACCAAAAGCATAACTTCAGCAAAAACATTATTTGAAGACTCATTTTAGGTGATTTCACAATAACCTGAGCTAGTCTGATATAGCAAAGAGTGCAGTACTTTGTGTCAGCTTGTGTGCACACCTGTGCATCTTAAAAGTGCCTTGAACATGAGAATATAACAGCTTAAATAGCTCTCGGAGTTTCAGTGCAACAGCCTTTTCATTCTATAGTGATAATAACTGAAAATCTAAATAATTTAAATGGTTTCAGATAATCAATTTTCCAAGCTTAGACCTTCTCCTGCCTGATTTTATTAGCACTGTATTTATAGGTGTTTATATAAATCTGCTGCATGTATATTTGCATATACACTGAAACAGTATGAACATATTAACAGCATCTCAAACAATGAAGTATTTCCATATGCTTGTATATTTGAGATTATACTGGTACAGTTACATTTTGCACAGTTACAATTTTATAGTGCATTTGTTTGTTTGTTTTTTGGCTGCTGATCCTTAGATGATCAAATGATAACAGAATTAGTATTTATTTTTAACGTTTTAACTAATAATAAATTCAAATCTGATATACACTGTATACAATTTAAACGTGTAAATAAAACAAAGATTATGGCTGTTGTTTTACAATAAAATATTTCCACTTCAGAATTTCCTATTTCATTTAATGTTACTTGTTTCTTTGCAATTGTTTGTTAAATTTACAGCAATTTCTTAACATTTTTCTACACCAGTTTTTTGCAGCAACAATCAGATCAAATCTGATACACTGATTTACATTATATATATATATATATATATATATATATATATATATATATATATGTGTGTGTGTGTGTGTGTGTGTGTGTATATATATATATATATATATATATATATATATATTATATATGAAGAGTTTTATTTGCAAAAACAGATTTAGCCTCACAGATAATTTTCAAAAATCATGATTTTTATTGTGTTTTATTGTGTACGTTAGCTATATTTTTAGTTATTGTTTAGTTAAAGTTATTGTTATTTAAATGAAAACAACCCAACTGCAGTGTGATTGATATCAGTTGGGACGCAAAATAAAAAAACATGATTTTTGAAAAATTTTAAAAATGGCATTATCTGTTTTTGCAAATAAACTCTTCATATATATATATATGAACATATATATCATTAAATTAACTGAAAAGATATCTGTAACATTTGTACATTTGTTCATATGTCAAATGCTTGTCTTTTAGATGTTGTCGATAATAATGTACATATCAGTCTTTACACAAATGCATGAAAATGTGCATGTACTGTAAACACTTTTTACATGGCTTTACCAATGAGAAAATGTTGCTTTCTCACCTGCACCCTCATATACTGAAAAGTTAAGCTGTGAAACTGCTGCTAGGTCAGCACCAGTGCTCATGTCACTGCATCACAGAAGTCTGTGGGAAAAGTACAGCGTTTATATAACAACCCAGCTGTTGCACAGGTTCAGTCATGCACACCAGGCTCATAACCAGAAGATGAAACTATTTCACACAATCTTTTTTTAATTACTTTTTTTGTATTGAACATGGAGAGTTTTCGAAGTGATATGATTAATGTGAGATGCACAAAAAACCAAATATACAAGATGTTAGCTTAATTTCTGTGGTGTTTTGCTGCAGTGTATGTGGTATTTTGATGAGTTTGTACATGCCTTTTGGAGATCTGCCTGTCACTTTTTTTTCTCCGTAGAAAAAATTGCTTGTCAAGACCATTGAGATTTACAGGTTTG
Source organism: Barbus barbus (assembly GCF_936440315.1). Taxonomy (NCBI): domain Eukaryota; kingdom Metazoa; phylum Chordata; class Actinopteri; order Cypriniformes; family Cyprinidae; genus Barbus; species Barbus barbus. Next base: position 9,056,884 of record NC_136718.1, read on the forward strand.
AATGCTTTCTGAATCCTGAAACCAGCACAGAACAGATACGGGCCACCACGCCTCAGGGTCAATATGACTTGAGGGTTTTCAGGGTCTCAGATGTCCATTCTCAGTCTTACCCAAAGGAAATAATAATGAAGAATTAGAACAATGTCACAGATCATCCTGGCCACACCTACTGAGAAGCATTGCTGCTTCAAAACAAGTTTCAAGCCCACCCAATCCAGTTTATGCTAATGTGACCTAAATTGTTTCACACTCTGCTTTTTTATTTCATTTGTACAACACTTTCCACAATACATATGTGACCCTGAACCACAAAACCAGTCTTAAGTCGCTGGGGTATATTTGTAGCAATAGCCAACAATACATTGTATGGGTCAAAATTATAGATTTTTCTTTTATGCCAAAAATCATCAGGATATTAAGATAATTTTTCATGAAGATATTTTGTAAATTTCCCACAGTAAATATATCAAAACTTAATTTTTGATTAGTAATATGCATTGCTAAGAACTTCATTTGGACAACTTTAAAGGCGATTTTCTCAATATTTAGATTTTTTTTTGCACTCTCAGATTCCAGATTTCAAATAATTGTATCTTGGCCAAATATTGTCCTATCATAACAAACCATACATTAATGGAAATCATATTCATTCAGATGATGTATAAATCTCAATTTAGAAAAACTGACCCTTGACTGGTTTTGTGTGTCCTATATTGTGGTGGCCATATATTGGTTGACAAGTGACTAGTGCCAGTGAACAACTCAAAAACACTCTTTAATAAAAGCTCCCAAAAAGTGGTTTCAAACTGAAGCCATAGAAAAACCATTTTGGGTTTCCCAAAGAACCATTTAATGAAGAGCTCAGTCCACTATTTTGAAATGATTCCATAGATGTTAAGCAGTCTATGATAGCACAGACATAGTGAACCAAAGAATCTTCAAGAAATATCTGTCGAGACATGACAAGATCCACAAGATGGTCTTTTGTAGCATTAACTACATCAACAACATCATTCCTAATTTTTATAGACTAAAGCTCTTTCTGTGAATTAAATATTCTAGTAGATTCTCTTATACTTACAATAAAAAGGCAACATGTTCATACAGCGCACCGACAGCAAACATACTCAAACGCCCTAGTGGTAGAGGTGTGTCCAACATGTCATCCTAATAAAGTCATTGTAGTACTATGAGAGCTAAATTTGCTGCAGGGTAGAAAGCGTTTCACAGTCAAATGTGCAAAAGAGAGCAGTTTTACGACATTGCACTACTGTGAACTCAAACTAAACTAAACGGTTATACTTTACAATAAAGTTGTATATGTCACCATTTATTAAAGTAATAGCAATGACTAATTTACAATGGAAACTATTTCTGCCACAAAATAAAAAATAAAGGTAACTGCAACTTTTTATATATATATATATATTTAGCAATTCAGAGTTTGCTAAATGTTAATTTCTACATAAACTAATACTCATTCATCAATCTGTCAATTGTTCATACTGCTAAGGGTTGTGGGGGTGCTGGATTCTATCTCAGCAATTAACGAGATTAATTAATTCATAAATATTAATTTAGGAGATAAATACTGTAAGAATTACTGTTTTGTCTGTTCATGATACCTAAAGCATAAAACTAGCCCACTCATTAACTTATTAAATAATATATTAGCTAACTAGGCTAAACATAGCTGTTTAATTTTAACAGCAATTTAATGCATGTACTTATACTTTGTGAGTTACAGCCATATCGGCACCCTTGCAATTCTGTTGGAAAATGCAACATTTTCAAGCATGTGGTGCTCCTGTGATTTGTATTGATGCTGCCTTCACGTGCTATCAGAATTATCATAAATACGAGTTTCCTAATTGGAAATTGGACGGGAATGGCCTCTTAAGTCATATTTACTACTGGGAAATTCTGAAATAATTTTGATACTCGAGTTTGCGAGTTGGGTGGGTCATAAACTTGAGACATGGTGGAGGTGACAACCATTGCTGCTGTCAATGCTGTTCTCACAACAACTAGATCCCTTTGTCTTGTCGCTAAAGTAGTGTGTTTATAGGCTAGATATGAACGATCATTCAAAGCATATTGTATGTTTTATAAGCAGTGAAATGAGCATGTATTTGACCGAAAATCCAGAATTGTCAGTAAACTGCATGTATAGCGCGGTGAATGTATATGATTGTCAGCCAATGGGATGCTACATTTTATTCTTTCCGACATTAAAGCACTTGAATACGACAAGCTTGTAATCACGACTTCATAAGTGGGAAATAAGACATTTCCGATAGCTTGTGAAGGCAGCATCAGACACACCTGTGGCAAGTAACAGATGTGGGCAATATAGTAATCACACAAAGCTGCGTCTCCACCAAAAAGCACTCTGTAACGGTAACAAACAAAGCGCAGGAGAGTTCTGAAATGGCCAGCAATGAGTCCAGATCTGAATCCCATAGAACACCTGTGGAGAGATCTCAAAACAGCAGTTGGGAGAAGGCATCCTTCAAATCTGAATGACCTGGAGCAGTTTGTAAAAGAAGAGTGGTTCAAAATTCCAGTAGAGAGGTGTAAGAAACTCATTCATGGGTACAGGAAGCAATTGATTTCAGTTATTTTTTCCGAAGGGGGTGCTACCAAATATTAAGTTAAGGGTGCCAATAATTTTGTCCAGTGCATTTTTGGGGTTCTGTGTGGAATTGTATTAGATTTAACTTTTCTTCTCTGTTTTTTTGTGTTGTTCCAATGCAAAAAAAAAAAAATTAAATAAACGTGGGTACCAAAACATTTGCAACTGCAACAATTTTCTGAGAGAATGGTTGCATTTTCTGACAGAATTGCAAGGGTGCCGATATTTTTGGCTATGACTGTATGTGGTGATGTCAGTGACAATTCTCATACACCAATAGCTAGAAGCAACAACAGATTTACAGTCCAAATAGATCATAAAGCACACAATTCATTTATGACTCAATGAGGGCAAGTCTGAACTCTGAGCTAACTGATACTCTCACTGTGGATGTTTTGTGAGTCGTACGTGCTCTGGCCAAATGTATGATTCAGAAAAGTGAAAAGAGGCCTCCCTTATTAGTTTTGCATTTTTCACTACAAGCTGGCTCATGCCAGTTCGATAGGCATTGTTGGAACCTTGCCCCTAAAATAAAGTGTTTATGGTAATTATCAAAGGCAAGTTATGATCCGTGTCAAGAATGCAAGATAACATGAGTTATCTTTGTTGCAGTGGTCCATTGTTAGTTGAATATACAGTAATGAAGACCAGCCATAGTATGCAGAAAAATGTACAAATAATAAACATACACATGCATTCATAATAATAAATGTTATATAACTGGTATAGTATGTTATGTTAATATTTGAATTTGAGTTTTTATATGATTAATAAGGTTTAATTTATTTTTTATTTCAGTTTTAGTTTTTATTCTTAGCTTAAAATTATTTTCATTTTCCAGCTTATTTAATTTTAGTGCTTCAACTTAAACTTGTTTTAGTTAGTTGTCAAAGCAACATTTCTAATTTACAATTTACTTTAAGGGTCATTCCTGGGATTCGGTAATATTTCAGTCCCTCGAAGTTTCTAAAGTGGTGGTTCACCAAAATGAATTGTTAGAAGCTTTTCACAAAACTTTGGGATGAATAAAAATAATTAGTTAATGATAACACAAAATACATTTTTATAAACAGGCCATATTTTCTAACGACACAAGACAATCTATTTTATCCACTGAGAAACTCCACACAGCACCAAACTTAGAACTACCAAAGAAATCTCACTGATAACTTTAAAGTTCTGTGGATTCGTGTTTGGTAAATGGCAAGTTAGCTCAGGCTGTAAGAACACAGATTGTTAAATTCAGAGGATGTGGGTTTGAATCCCACCTGAGTTGGTGTGTTCAGAGCTGCTGTTCCTATAGACCATGAACAGGAGTTTATATCACACCATAGACAACGTAGGAGTCTAGATGAGTGAAGGAAGAGAAAGAAATTGTCCTTCATCAAGTAACTCCTGACAGGTTTCCATGCTTATGAGTAGTATATTTTCCACTGTTTTTGTTTACATGCCTATGTCTTCATTGTTCCTTTGCATTGGTCAATACCGTTAAATTGTACAAATTATTTGTATAATAGCAGCAGATCTGTCAGTACACTAAACCAAGAATGCATTGCACACCCAAAATATAATCTTTCTGAAGCAAAAGGTTATGCTAAATGCATAGTATTAAGAACAGTAAGCAAGATCTGTCCAAATATACAGGTATTAATTGAGAGCAACTTGAAACTGGGGTTCACAAATGGAACAAAATTATACATAAAACACCAAAGTGAAATTTACAGCTCAAAACAGAATGAACTGTATTTCTATTGAAACACAGATATCTTAAATGCCTTATAGGCATATGAAAGGGTATGTTTAAGTTGAAATGGAGCTTCCTGCATGTGCATCTGTAGGCTGTTGAATGAAGGGGTCAAAAGTCATGAAAAAGTCATGAATATCACTTAACAGCACTGAGAAATCATGGGAAACACATGCAATTCTAGACTTTGACAAGTCATTCACTTCATAGGTATACACCAATTCCCATGTGCACTCACATTTATTGTAGACGCCCATCACCACACCTGGCTGGTCTAGGTTAAGTCGGGTTTATAAAAGAAAAGGGGCCTCAATCACACCTTTTCTCAGAGCTTGTTGGCCCAACCCTTTGACTCAGCCTATAATAGAACAGGACATTTCACTTATCATCCGAATAATTAAAGACACTCCTATGGGAAAACTCTTTCCAAATGAGCTGTATGTGGGGTTCCTTCTATCGAGAGATGAGCCGCAAACATAGCCACACCAACCCATTCAAACTTATGCTAACGCAGAGGCACGCAGAGTTTGGTTATCTTATAGAAAATATCAAAAATGTTGCAGATTAAACAGAAATGTAAAAAAATGGTGTTTTAATGAACTTTGTGCTGTGGAAGGATTTTTGGAGACATCTGAAGCATTCCCCAGCCTGTTCTGACAAGTATCGTTGAATGTTTCTGCAGAGTTTCAGTATTAGAAGCTTGAAGGCAAAGCCAGAAACAATTATAACAGTCAGGTAGAAGGTGAAGGTTTCAAATAGTAATTCTCAACATTAAAATACTCCTGTATCCCAACTTAATTTCCAGACACAACTACAAGTACTTAAATCATTCATAAACTGACATTTAACTTAAGACAAGAAAATTCCTGTAATTTCTCACTATTTTCAATCCCTTTGTGCCTTTAGTTGCACAATATATCACTATCATAGTATTCAAGATATTTTTTAATAACACACTAATAATTTAATAACAATGTTAAATGTAATCTTTAGCCAATCTAAAATTGAATATTGATTTTTCATACTATACATTATGATGCTTTGATTACTAGCCACATTTATAATGATTGATTTAGTTTAATTTTTCATTTTACTTTATTAGCAGTCACATTATACAAACCCGATTCCAAAAAAGTTAGGACACTGTACAAATTACGAATAAAAAAGGAATGCAATAATTTACAAATCTCATAAACTTATATTTTATTGACAATAGAACATACTGTAGATAACATATCAAATGTTGAAAGTGAGACATTTTGAAATGTCATGCCAAATATTGGCTCATTTTGGATTTCATGAGAGCTACACATTCCAAAAAAGGTGGGACAGGTAGCAATAAGAGGCCGGAAAAGGTCCCAATTTATTAAGTCAATTGGCAACATGATTGGGTATAAAAAGAGCCTCTCAGAGTGGCAGTGTCTCTCAGAAGTCAAGATGGCAAGAGGATCACCAATTCCCCCAATGCTGCGGCGAAAAATAGTGGAGCAATATCAGAAAGGAGTTTCTGAGAGAAAAATTGCAAAGAGTTTGAAGTTATCATCATCTACAGTGCATAATATCATCCAAAGATTCAGAGAATCTGGAACAATCTCTGTGCGTAAGGGTCAAGGCCGGAAAACCATACTGGATGCCCGTGATCTTCGGGCCCTTAGACGGCACTGCATCACATACAGGAATGCTACTGTAATGGAAATCACAACATGGGCTCAGGAATACTTCCAGAAAACATTGTCGGTGAACACAATCCACCGTGCCATTCGCCGTTGCCGGCTAAAACTCTATAGGTCAAAAAAGAAGCCATATCTAAACATGATCCAGAAGCGCAGGCGTTTTCTCTGGGCCAAGGCTTATTTAAAATGGACTGTGGCAAAGTGGAAAACTGTTCTGTGGTCAGACGAATCAAAATTTGAAGTTCTTTTTGGAAAATTGGGATGCCATGTCATCCGGACTAAAGAGGACAAGGACAACCCAAGTTGTTATCAGCGCTCAGTTCAGAAGCCTGCATCTCTGATGGTATGGGGTTGCATGAGTGCGTGTGGCATGGGCAGCTTACACATCTGGAAAGGCACCATCAATGCTGAAAGGTATATCCAAGTTCTAGAACAACATATGCTCCCATCCAGACTTTGTCTCTTTCAGGGAAGACCTTGCATTTTCCAACATGACAATGCCAGACCACATACTGCATCAATTACAACATCATGGCTGCGTAGAAGGAGGATCCGGGTACTGAAATGGCCAGCCTGCAGTCCAGATCTTTCACCCATAGAAAACATTTGGCGCATCATAAAGAGGAAGACAGTTGAGCAACTAGAAGCCTGTATTAGACAAGAATGGGACAACATTCCTATTCCTAAACTTGAGCAACTTGTCTCCTCAGTCCCCAGACGTTTGCAGACTGTTATAAAAAGAAGAGGGGAGGCCACACAGTGGTAAACATGGCCTTGTCCCAACTTTTTTGAGATGTGTTGATGCCATGAAATTTAAAATAAACGTATTTTTCCCTTAAAATGATACATTTTCTCAGTTTAAACATTTGATATGTCATCTATGTTGTATTCTGAATAAAATATTGAAATTTGAAACTTCCACATCATTGCATTCTGTTTTTATTCACAATTTGTACAGTGTCCCAACTTTTTTGGAATCGGGTTTGTAGATAGCTATCAACTGGGACATAAAAGAAACTGTTAAAAATTGGTGCATTCCTATTTTAACCTGTCTTAAAACCAATATAAATATGTTTTTTTTTTTTGCATTTTAGGTGCAGAAATAACAGTTAAACAGTGTCTCTACCAATGATAACATGAATTCGACAATAGTAAATTTACATTAAGGCATTGACATGCTTTTAATTCATAAACCATCCTTTAGTAGTCAGTTTAATCTTTTTTCCAAATTGATCAATTGTACTTGCGTGTTTTGACAAAAATAAAAATTTCTTGCAGCTCATTTCATGCACAGTATACACTTCTCAGAGCACTTAAACTTGAATAAGTGCATACTTAAGGAGCTCTTCTTCTTCCTTTCATACTTATCTACTTTCATTCTGCATTCTTTTAAAATGCATCTGAATATTTGAAGGCACACCTATAGGAAAACTCCTTCCACAAGTGATTATATAGCAAAGATGAACGTAGCATTAATCTACACAAAAACGAATGATGGGCACACAGTTCATTCTTCTTATGTGCAAGATTGATATTAGCACACACAGAGTTGTACTAAAGTGTACAAAGTGTATGTTGATGCAATTTTCAAACACAGATCATTTTCTTCTCTTCATTTATTCCCATTATTTAACTTAGGCCGGTCTGCAAAATATTCACACAAACTTCACTCCACCCAGTTGTAAATGTTATTTTATTTAATGAAGACAGTTATTAGTTCATAAGGCCATGTTCTTGTGAATGGTTGTAACCATATTTGGAAACTAATCTCAAAGGCTTGGCTGAGGACAAAAGAAAGGGGTGAGGTCTGAAAAGGTGGGACCCATCTTACTCACTAAGGATTGGTGGGCTTTCATAAAAGGAAGATATCCCTTGTTTCAGCACGATGAATATGACTATGTCTGAGTAAGCACGCCACTCTCTGATTTCAGCTCAAGAGCTACTCTGCCTTTTAATGCCATCATAAACAATAGAAGACTCTGAAAACATAGGAGACATTATTATACTGTAAAGCTGTAAAAATATGAGGCTTCAGTCTTTCATTGTAGCCCAAGTTCACTTATTCTTTTTTAAGATGCACACATTATGAAATGCTTCTTCGATATATACTGGAAATATGATGTAGACTGTGTAATCCCGTTTAAGATTTTGCAAGTTTGTTGCTTTTTATCATTGCAAACAAAAACTCTGTGAGAACAGAGATAAATTTAGAACAAAACTGTCAAAAACTCAACACATGGAAGCTATGTAATAAATTACAGACAAATTATCATTTAAAACTATGAAACAAGTTCAACAGAGGAAGTTACAACACAGACAGTAAAAAGTCGCTCCAGAGAATATGTGCATAAATAAATCAGGATCTAGACAAATTTCAAGCATTGCGTTATTGGCACTGTTGGGCCCCACCTAATGTGTAGAACAAAATTACAGCTTTCATGTCCAGACAATCCAAAACACAGTATGACTAACCAACCAACGCTTCACTTTTCTTTGTTGCACTGTTTGGTGATGCCACACAAAGTCTGAATTAAACAGCCCACATTGTACCATTTCTATGCTCCTTCATGATTGTTGCTTGCTGGACTGTACAGTATTATACCAGTCAGATTTTGGATAAAAATAAAAGGCACAAGCCATGAAAAGTGGCATAAGACCAATTTAGAACTTGCTCTTTAGAGAAATATCTTTAAATGTAAAAAAAAAATAAAAAAAAATATTGCAGTAGATACTGCCAAATAAGCTCACCACAAACTGAATGTCAACTGTTAATTCAATCAATAGAAACTTTTTGAATAATTTTCTTCACCTGTTGTCTTTCCTGCAGCAGGCAATATGGATTAAAACCAGGTTTCATCCATTATTACCAACAATGAGTCCTTTGTTGCAAGTGGAAGAGCAAGCACATGGATAAATTGGAAGCTGAAACACCTTTCTGTAGGGTATGATGCAACTGAAGCACTATGTAATGTTACAAATGTGCCAACATAGTTTGATGTACCATTTTCTTGGCTATTTGTTGGAAGGACTATCGTTTTTTTATTGTAAAAACATGGTGCAATGAGAAGAGTGGGATGTGCTTCAAATGTGCCTCCTGCAGTCATAATTTTGTCAGTTTTATAATATTAGTTTTCTTGGATTTTAACCCAAATTATATATAGTATCTTGCCCAAGTTATTGTTGTTGCGTCACAATTTAAATTGTGTTTTGCACTGTTAATTTTTATTTTTTTCTATCATTATATGTCAGGTAAATCAATACTATTTCATCTAAATAAATAAATATGTTTTAAATGCTATCAAATTCATTTAATCATCCCAAAATTATAGTGTTGTTCAGCATGAAAATTCATTACATTCAACAGTGTTAAGATTAACTGTAAGCAAAAATTAAGTAGATTAGCATTCAAAATTAATATAAACTGATTTATATAGCATATCGAATTATACATAAGAATAAAAATTGATGAAAAAGGAACTTTGATACTATTTTTATTTAACCCTAGACTGGGGCTGACCCTCTATACTTTTATATTTCAATAATAAAATCATTGCCATTACTATATACTTACAATATACACTGATCACACCAATTGGCTCCACTTAGATATTTTGGCCATTACATACTGTCAATATGATTTAATGTATTGCCTCATATAGAACTTTATATTATGGCTGCTATCGTATATATATTAATAATAAATATATATATATATATATATATATATTTATTTTTTTTGACAATAGGATATATCATTTTAAGAAAAATGTACTGAGGGCCAAATACCATGTAAACAATGTTTGTTAATAAAGTGACTCCTCCTGAATTTATACAGACAAATATGCCTACTTTTTCTCTCAGCGATAAGTGGCTATGTTTATAGAGGTCCCTGTTAATGTGGTAGCGTTCTCGTGTTAATAAACCTGACAGACTGACTCTATTCCTGCTGTGCACTTCACTTTATCTGATGAATACTTACAAGTTTTCTAAATGAATTTTTCGGATCTGTCCACTTCACAAGTCTGCAAAACCACACTGACTGTTTGAACATGATAGGGGCAATACTGACATGCTAACAAAAGCAGCACGTGTTGCTAAATAATGCCACCTAAGGACAGCTACAAAAATAACCACACTGCTGCAGCCACCATGCTCTGTTCTCAGTTCTGATACTCACTTATAACTAACCAAACTAAAGTTAAAATCTAGCATGCTAAAGCAAACAAAGCTGTTAACATTCCCAATAAAGTTTGTGCTATGTGTTTTAATACGAGGTAACATAAAAATCTACTTTGCATGCAACTGCGTCAACCCTCTGGGAACCACAGAACAAGGTGGTGAAGTAGTGTCCGTGGCAGAGGCATTGAGGTGATAGAACAGAAGCTTGATTGTTTGACTGGAAAGAGGAGCCTGTGGGTCACAATGGCTACCAGGACGAGCGCCAAGCTTCAACATTTAAGCCCTTCATCAAATATTCCCCTATTTAATACTCCTGCATGGAACTTAAAGCAAACAGAGAGCCCTGAACCTCCCAAAATCATGAAATATGCATGGAGTTGTATAGTATGCCGTGCGTTAAGTTATAGAATGCCATCTGGTTATTTAACTAAGGTGCATTTGATTACAGAACACAAGTAAAATATAAAGGTTTGTAGTACATGCAAAAAGAGAAGGTGTGTTGAATTCTGGTAGATTGACCTTGTTTTTCTACTCCCTGTTCCTCTCCTAATTTCTCAACTTTATGTGAGAGAGTGTGCATAAAAATCAGGGTGTGGCCAGGCCTTCTCTGCTGAAAGTGCTCCCATACCAGCCCAGCAAGTTGGGTGTATGTATCACTTGGACAGGGGCGAAAGGCAGGACAGGAGCCTGAGGCCGAAAGGGGAGTGGTCAGGTGAGCCCCTCCCATTGCATGAGAGGTATAAAAGCTGCTGCACTCCTTGAAGAAGGTACTCAGAGGGACTTATTTTTCCTCTTAGTGAGTCTCCTGCTCTGGATCTCTCTGTCTCATCCTCTTTCTCTCTCTGAACATCACCCCTTCACAGACAACAGCAGCCATGTCTTCGATCAAAACTTCCTACACCGTCAGCGGTGGAAGCATGAGCGGCGGCTTGGGTGGAGGTATCAGGAAGGGTTTCTCTAGCATGTCTGCCAGTGCAGCACCCATTGGCAGCAGGATGAGCTCTGTGTCCTACCGTCGCTCCGGTGGTGGTGGTGGTGGCGGCAGCGGCTTTGGCGGAGGATCTGGAGGAAGCTACGGTGGCTTTGGAGGTCTCGGAGGAGGTTACGGCAGTGGTGCAGGATTCGGCGGTGGTTCAGGATTCGGTGGAGGCTCTGGATTTGGCGGAGGTGGCTCTGGATTTGGCGGTGGTGGCTCTGGATTTGGCGGTGGTGCAGGATTCGGTGGTGGTGCAGGATTCGGTGGTGGAGCATTTGGTCTAGGTGGAGGGTTCCCCGGTGGTGTGGCACCCATCACAGCTGTCACATTCAACCAGAGCCTCCTAGCCCCACTGAACCTAGAAATTGACCCCAACATCCAAGTTGTCCGCACCCAGGAGAAAGAGCAGATCAAGAACCTCAACAACCGCTTCGCTTCCTTCATTGACAAGGTTAGTCTTCTTTTTGCAAGCATACACCGTTGTACAACACAACCTTGTTGCATTTTGCACCGCCAACATTTTGACTTTTCATCTGAATGTTGGGTTTTCATGCACACATTTCAAGGGCCTTCATATGAGCTGGGTTCTTCTCATTAAATATTTCACAGCCAGTCACTTGCACCCGGAAATCCACCAAGTGCTAGATTCTGTATAACGGTAAGCACACAGGAGACAGGCCGTCATTGCATATGCCATATTTTGCATCATCACTACATTTCAGTCAAGCAGTCAAAGTCTAGTCAAAGTCACAGGCTTGAGTTTTATTTTATTTTATTTTATTTTATTTTATTTTTCTTGTATGCAATTATTCTCAGACAGTGAGGGTGAGTTTGGAAACCCAAGCCAGGTGAGATCCAATGACTTGGCCAATCCAAATAAGGGCATGGATCAATTTTCAATCTATCCCTATGGCAGCAATGCAGATGTGCGTGTGTAACAGATGAGCATCATCTTTAACTTTTACCCAAAGCAACACCTGTCATAAAAATTGCCTTAAAGGTCTCATGGTGGTAACTTTATGTAGGTCCTGGTAATCATTTTGATTTATCCTAAACAAAACAAGTTTCCTGTTTTGATTGTCTGACACCTTTGGGGAATTTATCATGTAACAACACCTAGTAAATTGCACCCCCTTACCTAGGTGCTACGCCCATTTGTATGATTCTGGCAAGAGATATGATCAGCAATCATGTAGCTCACATAACTCTACTGATGTCATTAATGCTTTCTTCTTTTTATGTGAATCCTGAAAGTTTAAAGTCATTGTGAGATTTTGCAGGAAATTATTTGCAGGGCATAAATCTGCAGGAGGGTAGGAACAGTTAGCACCTGAGGGCAAGGTGTGCCATATCATCTCTGTTAAGACCTGCTGCTTGGCACAAGTCTCCTAGGAGCCTCGCCTTAATGCCAGGAGGGAAATATTCTTTTGGGAACATAAATTGGAGCATAGAGAGTCTGAACATGTTGTGGTGTCACTTGAGATTAGCCTTTCATTATGTCCAAAGGGGAGTATGCATATTAAGAGGACAGTTATTCCAAAAAAACTGTGCTGGCCAACAAGGCATGGCACATATGCTAATAAATTCCACTAACGGTGCTAAAGGTGTGTCACCGCAAGTCCTGATATGCAATAAGAGGCGTGTTTGATAATTACTGTAAAAGACTTATCTTGTGGCATGAGTAATGGCATATCAAAGATCATTGATGTCCTAATAAAGCCATTTATTCAAATCGTTTATTGGTTTACCTCCAACACAGGTGCGCTTCCTAGAACAGCAGAACAAAGTACTTGAGACAAAATGGAGTTTACTGCAGGACCAGACCACCACCCGCTCCAACATCGACGCCATGTTCGAGGCCTACATCTCCAACCTGCGTAGACAGCTTGATGGACTTGGTAATGAGAAGATGAAGCTAGAAGGAGAGCTGAAGAACATGCAGAACTTGGTAGAGGACTTCAAGAACAAGTAAGTTGCTGTGAAACAGGAGGTTTATAGTCTATGAATTACACTTTGTGGGCATGGTATAATTTAACAAGCAATGTGCTAAAGTGGAAAACTTATCTTTGCAGATACGAGGATGAAATCAACAAGCGTGCCTCAGTGGAAAATGAATTTGTCCTACTCAAGAAGGTAAAACACTTGGCAGTTCTCTTGATTCTCCATTTATATTTTAAATTTATTTTCATTGTAAGTCTGTAAAGGCCACGCACTATATTGAGCCCTGTACATGTCTTCATAGGATGTTGATGCCGCCTACATGAACAAGATTGAGCTTGAGGCCAAGGTTGACTCTCTTCAAGATGAAATCAACTTCCTCAGGGCCATCTTTGAGGAGGTGAGGGTTTGATGAAACTATATTACCACTAAGATGCTAGTTTTCAATGTTAGGCGTATCTCAAACCTTGACCTTGCAATTTTAGGAGCTGCGTGAACTCCAGGGACAGATCAAAGACACATCAGTCATTGTGGAAATGGATAACAGCCGCAACCTGGACATGGACTCCATCGTTGCTGAGGTCCGTGCACAGTATGAGGATATCGCCAACCGCAGCCGTGCCGAGGCTGAGTCGTGGTACAAACAGAAGGTGAGAAAAGATGATCACGCATCAAACCAACACTATTTTGAAGCAACCAACTGACAGTTCCTAATCACAATGACTCTTTTCAACCTTCTAGTATGAGGAGATGCAGTCAAGTGCCGGCAAATACGGAGATGACCTTCGCAACACCAAGTCTGAGATGGCTGAGCTCAACCGCATGATTAGCAGACTTCAGAATGAAATTGAAGCAGTCAAGGGACAAGTAAGAGTTTTGTTAGTTATTGGATGCTTTTGGATGAGGTTTACACCTGAATTAGAATGCCAACCAAATCCTTAGTGTAATGTATATTCAAGGAAAAATTTGTACTTTCAGTGATCAAAATGTATGTTATGTGGAAAATAATGTGGTGTAAAGGAGTCCCTGAGGACAATAAAAGGACAGGAATCATGTAAAAGTGTTGCTAAAATAATAAGTCATAATATCTTCTTTGAACTGCTCAGCGTTCCAACCTGGAAGCTCAGATCGCTGAGGCTGAGGAGCGTGGAGAAATGGCAGTGAAAGATGCCAAGCTCCGCATTAAGGAACTGGAAGAAGCCCTGCAAAGAGCAAAGCAGGATATGGCGCGCCAGGTGCGTGAATACCAGGAGCTCATGAATGTCAAACTGGCCTTGGACATTGAGATCGCCACCTACAGGAAACTTCTGGAAGGAGAGGAGAGCAGGTCAGTCTCTTTGCTTTTTTGAAAGTATATTTTTCTGTTTAAATTTGTCTTTATATTGACATTTATTTTCTTTGTCAGGATTGCTTCTGGTGGTGGCTCTGCAACCATCCACATCCAGGAGTCATCCAGTGGTGTCAGCGGTAAGTGTATTGTCTTTTTCTATCATGACCTTAGACAAAAAGCATATAATTTGCTGTAAAAACTGCATTGGTGTTCAGTAAAACTAATGTCTCTGTTTGCTGGTTCACAGGTGGCGGCGGCGGCGGCTATGGATACGGTGGTGGTTCCGGATTCGGTGGTGGTTCCGGATTCGGTGGTGGTTCCGGATTCGGTGGTGGTTCCGGATTCAGCGGAGGTTCCGGATACGGTGGTGGCTTCAGCAGTGGCAGCGGCAGCGGCTTTGGATATGGTGGTGGCTCAGGGATGTCCATTGGTGGTGGTGGTGGTGGCGGCAGCAGCCAAGTCTCAGTTTCCCGCTCAGTGGTGCAGAGCCAGAAGCGCCGCTTCTAAACCAAAAACGTCCACCCAGTTCCCCACTCCCAAATATCATCTACCACCTGGGCAACTCCTATCTTTTTCACTCCATGTTTTAAAGCTTCATACCTTTTTTGATGAGTTTAACCCCCAAAAACCATCATGACCAAAAGAGACTTTCATGTCAAAGTGTTATATCAGAATGGCTTTTCACACTTAAGTGGATGCACAATGAGAAAGGAGCTAATGAGACAGACAAAGCATGGAGCAAAAGTATTTCTTCAGGGTGAATAGATTTTGTTGCTCTATGTCACGACATGCAAGTATTAAACACACCAAAATAATTATTTTTCAGCTGACTCAGAATTCTGCGTGACTACAACCAGCATTGTTACGCTTCTGCTGCATACTCATTGTGCAACAAAATTTACTCAATTGAGATTGTACTGCCCTCAGAGAGGGGTAACTGTGAGGAAAATCTCAGTTACAACCCAACTTCTACTCTTTCCTTTTCCTGATTTTGGATAATGGGCTCATGAGCTGTTCTTTTGTCAAAATTGCTGTATTCATCAAACCATGTACCACTTAGAAACACCAATAAATCAGGGTTACATAAAACCTTTTGTCTTCAGTTGTTATTTCTCCAACCTTTCTTTTTTACACAACATATAGGAATACACAAATGCAACAACAATTGATAAATTAATTATCAATGCTATAGAGATATTTGGGTAAATGACATGCAAGAGTGTCCGCAATAAAGAAAAGGGGAAGGAAAATAATTTATGGCTTTGAAACACTTTTAGACTAATTTCAAGAAAAGTTTACATTTAATAACCCTAAAAATGTAGTGTAAAAAGTAATAACATATTCGACTTGCATCTTAAATGTATGTGAGTGTTCACATCTTAACCTTTACTTTCAAAAGGATTTGAAAATATTTTTATGCTACTTTTTTTTTAATGTTGTGAATGAATTCATAAATATCATTACATTTTTAGTGAGTTGCAACAGCTGAGATTTACATTAACTTGTGTAGGCATGGGCCGGTATGAGATTCTCACGGTATGATAACCTTAGATAAAAATATCACGGTTTCACGGTATTGTGATTCCAGCTCTAAAATGTTATTTTTAAATGTCTGGGTAGAAAACAACTACTTTTTCCCCACTGAACACAAGATATTTTATTTTTAAGAGACATATAGAACATTTTGGAACAGTAAATATGTCAAGCTAAATAATTAAAATAAATAATTGAATTCTTCATAATTAAATTAAGCGCAGTCACTTAAGTGAGCCTAGACCTGCAGCTCAACAATAATCAGAAAATAAATTATTTTCTGTAAAAAAAAAAAAAATAATAATAAATGCAGTCACTTAAGTGAGCCTAAACCTGCAGCTCAATAATCAAAAACATAATCAAAACAATTTATGTAAAAAATAAATAATAATAAATATTTTAAAAAGCGGTCATTCAACCTGCAGCTCAACAAGGTTTTTGGAGACATCAAATCAAATCAAATCAAATCACTTTTATTGTCACATCACCACAGCACATGTGCCTTCGTGAGTGAAATTCTTGAGAGCGTGCTCCAGACAGTGCAGAAACAATTTACATATAGACATTACCATACATACGTACAGACTTATACAGATGACAATGTGTAATATACACATACATATACTCAGTACACACAGTGTACTATTAGACAGACATACCGATACACATTATACACAGTATGTAGTACACATTCTACGTTATATACACACAGTAATGCGAAGATGCAGCAGATTATATATAAACCGGATGTGGGTCATTCTTCATTTGTGGTGGCAAGTGGTGTCCCTCTACTTTAAAACAGTTGAAATAAACTTTAAATACCAATAATAAAAAAAAATGTTGCATTTTTGTATTCTGTAGGATAAACACAATTTGTGCACTATTAATAATTACATTTTTGTTTTAAAATACATATTTAATTGAGTTTGAGAGATTACATTTGTAACAAAATATGCATGTTCCCGCCATACCTCAGAGAGGTTTCATGGAATGTAATTGCAACAAAATAAAATTTTTAACACAAATAAAGTGGTTATATTGTGAATATAGATTTGATTTAACATGTACAATTATATTAAATTAAAAAAAAAAAATACATATTTTGTAATATTTAAGAAAAAAGTAGTGTCCCCCAAATTCATGTCTGTGGTGTTACATCAATGGACGTCGTCCCTTTAAGAAACGGGGGAGATCTATTTGGACTACTTCCTGTGTGTAAAGCTCATTGCAGGTGCTGGTTGATCTGAGGGGTGCATGGTGAGTACATTCTTTCTTAATAATTTTCTTAAAATTAGCTAAATTCCTGACAATTTCATGTGTCGCACTTTATTGGTGTCTGTGGTGTTATGTTGATAACTTGCAGATTTTACAAATTTTAATCAAAATTTTGATAAATACATATTCATATCTCCAAAATATCCCCTGATCTTTAAATCATCATGATGGCAGCCTCCATTTTAGAAAAGTCTGGATTTAGGCTAATTTGTCTGTGGTGTTACTGTCTGTGGTGTTACTGCCTATCCTGGTAACACCACAGACTCTACAGTAACTCCACAGACAACATACAACCAGAAATGTTGTATTTTTAATAAAACACATAGGACAGCCATAATCATATAATTGTATCTCTCTATTGAAACATATCACACATTGTGATTGCAGCACAATCCATTGTGCAGACATTTTTTTGAGAGAGTGAAACACTCACTGTGAGAAACAGTGTTTATGTAGTGTTTTAATAATATTTTTTTATTCAGTTTTTCTCTAAATGTTCTTTTATCAGAGAAGATAGTTCTTGTAATCCTACTCATGATGAATTTCAGTATTTTGCTCAATAAACTTTAAATTGTTAAACCGTTTATGCAATATTATGTCTGTGGTGTTACTTCAAAAAATATCTGAAATTTCTTTCCTTCAGAGCCATTTGATCATATAATTTAATGTTTTTAGACTGTAAAGTGGTTGTAATATTTTAGAATAAAGACTATAAAAGTAGCACAGACCATTTTTCCTGCCCTTTTTTATGTATATACACATTTTTTTTTAAAACGAAACAATTCTTCTTTGGCAAAAATAGGGGCCAAGATGAACAATTAAGCATTTCTTTTGAAAAAAATAATTTAAATGATCAATGCAACTGAGTCCTTACAGTAATTTTTGTATTTATTAATTATTACCTAAAGTTGCATATCCCTGCTCATTTTAGAACAAACCAAAATTTTACTTCAAATATTGGTAACACCATAGACATAAGTGGTTGTTTCACCAGTTTTTGATTCAAATTATTTAAAAATCTAAATGTTATTAAGCTTCAGTTTTAATTGATATATAATATTAAACTAATTTTAAATGCATAGCATTACATTTTATTAAAAGAAAACAAACAAACATTTTTAAAATTTCTGCCTCTCATTTGCCACCCCAATTGAAGAATGACCCATGTGCAAATGTCATGGATGTGCATTGGATGGTATCCAGTGCTGGCAAAAAGATTGTTGTATTTGTGCAGTAGTGTACTGGTAGTCCAGTTTGAACTGTATGGAATTAAAGTGCAGTGCGTGGTATATTGTAAAGTGGGAGTGTGCTGTAGGGTGTATTAGTTTTGATTGTTCATTAGCCTGATAGCCTGAGGAAAAAAGCTATCCCTCAGTCGGCTAGTGCGGGATCGGATGCTGCGGAGACGTCTTCCTGAGGGCAGCAGAGAGAGCAGTCTGTGGGACGGGTGGCTGGAGTCACTGATGATCCTCCGGGCTTTCCTTATACACCACCTGGTGTAGATGTCCTGGAGGGAGGGAAGCTCACCTCCAACAATGTGACGGGCAGTTCGCACGACCCTTTGCAGAGCTTTGCGGTTGACAGCAGTGCTGTTTCCAAACCAGGCGGTGATGCAGCCTGTCAGGATGCTCTCCACAGTGCAGGAGAGCATGCTCTCCACATGCTCACTTTCTACACATTCATCTTTCAGTCCAAGTTATGATGCAGGAATGTTCATCTTGGTGAGGTACGAGGATGTGTGCACATAAACATAAGGAGAGAGAGAGCGCGCGCACACACACACACACACACTCTCTCTCTCTCTCTTTCTCAGTACAACACTCAAACAGTGGCAAAATTAGTTTTTTTAAATGTCGTGATTTTGAACAGATGTAAACAATGGCAGGAGGCTTAAATATATAGACGTGATGATAGCTAAATTAAATTATTGTACTAAATGGTAGAAAAGTGATATTTTAGTCTGCTATTCCCAGCTCTGTGAAGTAGGTGAGGAAAGTAGTTGATGTTATCTGCGTCGGTAGCAAGCCAAATAGTATTTATTTCAACACTGAATCAAACTGTCTTGATCAGGGGTGAAAGAGGGAGAAATGTAGAGGACATAGATAGTTTATGTACAACCTGAAAGTATTTATTTAGCGATCGGCGCTAAAACGTCATCTGTACGGAACATCATTAGTCTAGGTTACCGGAAAAATTCCCATACGGCAGACTTCGTGTTTTTCGGCGGGGGGAAAAGTTCCAGGGATTCATCTCCTTCGGCCATCATCCTACACACAGGTGACTCTCACTGACTGCTTGCACCAACCGGAGGAGGAGGGGTCGTGTGACTACACTTAAAAAAAACTGCGCATACCGCAGAAACGGTATAACGAAAAATATTAGTGGTTTTGAAACCGTGACTTTTCCAAACCGCGGTATACCTTGAAACCGATTATCGTCCCGTGCCTAAATTTGTGTTTTTTTTATTTTTTTTTATTAAGAAATAATAATAGAAGATCATGCCAACTATTTAGCTAGGCTTTCTTTTAAAAATGTCATTATTTTAATGCACACTTTTTTTCCATCTTATCCTGATAATTTGAACCCATATTTAAAATTCACAATAGCAAACATAATATTCATATTGAAGTCAAATTAGCTAGCTTCCATTTAACATGCATCACTTCACAACTAACAAAAAGTACCAAGGTGATACCACGGTATTCTTTTAAGTATTTTGTTTTTTGTAATTGACAACCTGTAAGGCCAGTAGGGGTCACTCACTCAACACATGGACTATTGAACTACACCAACTGTTGCACTTCACCCCGGACTACAATTCCCATCATCCATTCCCATCATCCATTGCACTGATTACACATACACAGCTGAATGCACTGATTACACACACACAGCTGATTCCACTCACGTGTATCTTGGATGAACCCTTTGCCTTGCTGTTTCGGATTCTGTTCACCCCTGTCTGGACTATTGTTTGAGTTTACGGATTACCCCTCTTGTCAAGCCCTCTGGATAACGTTTGCTTATCGAAGACCCTCTTTGTCTTGCCTGTGTTTTACCTGTTTGCCATTATCTGAATCTTGCCTGTTTAATGACCTCATCTCTGAATAAAAGCCTTGCAAATGGATCAGCATGTTTCACGTCTCGTTCGCCTCGTAACAAAAATAATATTACATTAGAAAACATGGACATTTATCCCAAACCTCACCTTCAAGATCCAAGCAAATGTTTGAGACTGTGGGAAACAAATGTAAAAAGGTTTTAAAAATGAAAAACTCATCATATTGGTCCACCACTGTTCTGAATATTGACAGCATTGTTAGGACGTTGGTGAGGAAAAAAGACACACTTGTTATGTTCACCTCAAGATTAGAAAGGGCAATAGGCGCAGAGCACTGGGTAAAACATGAGGGTAACAAAAGTACCAACTCTTCAGAGACTTAAATAACGCTGTTAAATGTACACTACACATTTAACATTTGTTGGCTAAACAGATAAATACTACCCAACCACTACTCAAACGCGTTCCCATAGGACCTTAAAGCCACACCTGACCAGCCAGTGCCAAAATATCAGGTTACAACAGGCAAACTAAGCTTCCATTCAATGAGGGTTTAGCTAGCAGGTCAGTTAGTATTACTCATACTCCTCAAAGGACAATTCTGTTCTTCTGTTTATGTGGATGAACCTGATAGCAATTGTCCTGTGAGAGATACCAACCTCTGTCGAAAGCAGATGATTGATTTATCAGAGTGAAGACCTGATAGATGACCGAGCAGGCCAAAAACCAACACAAGGTACCTGATACAGCTTTTTGGTACACTGTCATCCAGCAGAACCAAAATATATTCAGGCAGGAAACTTCGAAGCAGACTAGCTTGTCTGAACGGAGATTTAAGGTAACAGTACTAACTTTACCTACCAAATACCGCCCCAGTAACGGAAAAATTAATATTTTAACGTCTAACTAACGTCCAGTGGTTTGCTATAAATAATAAAAAAAGTTCATATTAAACTTCAATCTATAATATAATACAATGTAATAAGAAAGCACAAAGGCATCCACAAAAAAAAAAAAAAAAAAAATTTTTATCTTTCCTCACTTTATTATCTTAAAATACTTGAGTTCTTAAAAGTTCTGTAAAAGATGGTTTACACACTTAGACATTGTCAATATCTGTTAATGTTTGATAACAAAAAAGGATATCTATTGAACTGTGAACAGGTTTTAAAGACATCTATCCAATGGCATTTGACAAAAAAGCAAACAATAGTTCATCAGTGTCTTTAATTCTTTGGAGTGCTGTTCTCTCGATGTGGATATGAGGTTTTATGTTGCAGTCACCCTGGGGTTGTCTGGGTCAAATGTCATGATCTCCATGTGGATGAGACCTATGAGACATGAAAAGGCAGAATAACTTTAAAAAATGTGAAAGAATTTGAAAATGTTTCAGAGCAGATTAAACAGACTGGCAGAGTACAGAAGGCATTTTAAATGTTAAATAAGATGGAGCTCTGTGCGTATTTATGTATATTCTCTCACTCTTCCATTCGCTGACAGCCAGATCCAGACTCTCGAAGGAATCATCATATGCAGGAGACACAGGCTCATTTTCAGGGTCATGGAACTCAGAAAGATATGGATGCAAAAGACCGTTTTTTGCCGTAAGTCTGACCTCCGGGTCTAAAACCAGCATGCCTTCTAACAAGTCGATGGCTTTAGAAAGAACACACATTAAATCAAGGTGAATTACAGTAAAGAATACATGGAAACCTTTGGGAATGATGAAATGATGGGAAACCTTTTCAAGACAAACATTATTATCTGCTTTACAACGCCTTGTTTGAGAGTTTAGAATATTATTAAATGCTTAAAGCTTTGTCAAGCAATAATAATAATGGCTATCATAGCAATATAGTAGCTAGCTAATATAGTAATCTACCACTAGAGGGTGACATTTCCTCATTCAAAATCAATGCAATATCACATAAATGCATTTGAGACAAACGGAAAGAGTTCACCCAAAAATGAACATTTGCTTCAAATTTACCTCTGCACTAAATGGGTGCCATCAGAATGAGAGACCGAACAGCTGATAAACACATCACAGTTATCCAGAAGTAATCCATACGACTCCAATCCATCAGTTAATGTCTTGTTAAGTGAAAAGCTCTGTTTGTAAGAAGCAAAAAAAAAAATATTAAGCATTTCAAATGGACTTGGACTGTTTTCGCTTGCAAACGGTGTATAATCTGTACATATTTCTCCTTTTTTACTGGAGAAAGCAATGGTAGAGCACTCTTATTTTAGCCTAAAGCAATGATTTGAAGTTAAAAATGTCTTAATAATGGATTTGTTCATTAAAAACATGCAGCATTTCCCTTCACGAGATGCTAATTAATGGACTGGAGTCATGTGGATTACTTGTGGATTATTGTGATGTTTTTATCAGTGGTTTGGGCTCTCATTCTGACGGCACCCATTCACTGCAGAGCATCCACTGGTGAGCAAGTGATGTAATGCTAAATTTCTCCAAATCTGTTCCAATGCAGAAACAAACTCATCTACATCTTGGATGGCCTGAGGGTGAAATTGATTTGGGAGTTGTGGACATACCATTAGGATCCATACCAGAAAAGACCTCTTTGAAGGCCTTTTTCTTTTGTACTGGAAGTGAGCGGACATATGATTGTGCCTGCAAACACATCAAAACAATAATGGAAAACAGACTCAATAATCACATGTTCCTAAAATAGGCAGAAAGAGTTGTCTGATGGTATTTGCCTACATCTTTGCTTTGCATTTTCTGAACAAGAGTTGAGCTTGGTGTGCCTGTCATGTTGAGGATCTTCTTCAGCTGGTCAATACCTTAACATGGCGTTAAAGAATAAGCACTCCTTTGGTCGACAGATAGACTTAAAAAGCGAGGAAAGAGAAAGGATACTGTCACTGCCTGGGAAAAGCACCTCTCCTGTTATCATCTCAGCCAGGATGCAGCCAGCAGACCAAACATCAACTGAGAACAGAAGAGCAGAACTGAGTGACAAAAGACTAGATACAACAGAACAACAGAACAGAATATGACCCATCAACCTCTTACTTTTTAAATCACCATGTACGCAATGTGTTGGGTCAAAGGTCACCTGTTTGAGTATAATGCATCCAGTTGAAAATGACTTCAGGGGCTCTGTACCAGCGTGTCACCACATATCCCGTCATCTCAGTTTCAGTGTGTCTCGCCAGTCCAAAGTCCAGAATCTAACAAAGAGTGTCAGAAAGCAGGCCACATAGAAAATGACAAAAGGTTTCAAGAGTAAAACAATTGATCATTTATTCATAGTATTATTTGTAATATTGTAAAATTATTTTGCTGATCATTAATTCTATCATCATTTACTTTAAATGTGTTACCTTTAATTCACAGTTTTCATCCACTGCAAGGTTACTAGGCTTAAGATCCTGAAACAAGACATCAGTGATCTCCATCATTTCATCACGTATACCATCCAATGTGTTTACATACACAGGAATATTCCAATAGGGCTATTAATCAGATTTTGGCCATATTGTGAAGTAAATACATGAAACTAACATTTTATTCACATTTTTAAAATATAAAAAGACACATCATGGCCTGCGTTTGTAGTAATCTCATTATTAACATTTAGCATTTTATCATGTTATTAAATTAATTAAAAGTGACAGTAAAGACAGACAAGTTTAAATGCTGTTCTTTTGAACTTTCTATTCATTAAAGTGTCCCGGTCTCACTTTATGTAATGTGGCCTTAACTACTATATACTTACATAAAAAAAAAAAATAAGTTGATTGTACTTATTGTGTTCATATTGCATTGCAAATCACTTCTGCTGCTATTGAGGTGAGATACGGGTAAGGTTAAGGGTGAGTTGAGGTATAAGGGATGAGTCAACTGTGTAATTATAAATGTAATTACAGATGTAATTACATGAAGGTATTTGTTATATAAGTATAATGTAAAAACACGTATACACAATAAGTGCACTGTACCAAATGATTCATTTTAACTAGGCCATTTAATATAAAGTGGGACCAGTATGCCAGGGAAAAATTATCACAGTTTCACAAAAATATTAAGCAGCACAACTGTTTTCAGCATTGATAATGTTCTGAAATGTTTCTTGAGAAGCAAATCAGCATATTAGAATAATTTCTGAAGGATTATGTGACACTAAAGTTTAGAGTAATAATGCTGAAAATTCAGCTTTGCATGAAAGGAATAAATTACATTGCAAATATTTTCAAAGAGTAAAAATGTAAATTGTAATCATTTTTAAAAATATCATATTATTGATCTAATGTTTGAACATGACAGACTTCTTTCATAAACATTAAAAAATTTGAACACTAGTATTTAAATAAGATTTATCCTACATACCCGATGTATGATGCCAGCAGAATGGATATACTAAGGAAAAAAGTATCAGTTACTATTTAGATGCAATATCATTCGATATTCAATATCATCAATAAGTGGTATTCAAGGAAATTGGTGTGTACATCTATCAAAAAGAAGATTGAAAGTTGCAACGAACAGAATGAAGGCAGACCTTGAGTCCTCGCAGTATCTGATAGAACAGGTATGTGATGACTTTGCTGGTTAACTGTTTCCTCTTCATTATGTGCCCAAGATCCTGAGCGACAAATGGCATCACCATATAGCTGGGCAAAAGCATTAGAAACTGTAAGCATTTCAATATTGATGACGTATGTATTTTTCACTGTGTTTTTCTATTCTGTGTAATGAAACTAGGATTTAAAATATATCTTAACATTGAAAAATCACTCACATCACAAAAATGGTTAAAAATAAAAAACTATGCATAGAGCACAGTCTCAATCACACACAAATACATCCAGACATATATGCATGCATGCTCTGCATCCTTCAGCCTGTCATGACAAGCGTAAGATTTTTGCACAGGAATGCATTTTCTTCATCTTGACACTCACAAAGTATCAAATTTCTCCAGTGTGGAATCAGGGGTGAAGACATTAAGGAGGCAGATCACCTACAGCAAGAAGAATATATTTGCATTCAGGGTTGGTCTCTGCATTGCACACAATTATTCAGTTTATGCCAAAAAAATGCAAGAATGGCACATATAGGCACATTTCTCGTGTTTGTGGGAGTATACGGTTGTCCACAGAACTTCGGGTTTAGAGTTGTCAGTATTATCAGATTGACTAGGTGACAGTGCCACTGGCCAAAGTGCAAAAAAGTAACTTTGGAATATCTAACCCTGAAGTCATATTTCTTTGCTGCTTGCAGCTATATGTTTATTTACTGTTGCTTAAAAATCATTAAAGCAAACTTTGCCCTGGAAAACTCAATGCTGCTAAAAATAATTATGAATTTGAAATGCCAGTGACTTAACTGGGCTTGGATTTGAAAAGAGGATAAATGATTGCATTAATTATTCTTGATCCTCTTGCTGCTCAACCTGAAGTCCATATTAAACAAGCAGCAGCGTGGGGTCAGGTATAATGTTTACTACGCACAGAAACTGGTTTGAGAAGATAAAAGAAGGCTTTCACAACAATAGTATCTTGAAATCTTTTCATTCTCATTCAAATTGACAGAAGGACTATGAAACAACATACATACATAAAGCTCTGGTCTAAATGATAAATGAAAGTTCATAAATTATAAGTCTGTCAAGAAGACAGTAAGAAAGTAGCAATGTAAATAATACAGAAACATACAAAATTCAATGAAAAGTCTACTCTAGGTTTATTGTCTTCCTCTTGGGAATTTGAGACTTACATTGTCGTGCTGGATGTGACGGAGCAACCGGAGTTCTCTGTAGGCACGTTTAGCATGGATCAGAGACTGAAATGGTCTGTATAGCTTTTTAATGGCCACCTTTTCCTTTGTCTTCTGGTCAATTGCAGAACTGCACACAAGTTATCATTAGAAATCTCATTGCACGTTCAGTTAACATGAAATTAGTTTCACAGATAACAGAAAGATGGCATGCAAGTCCCACTATTTTATCTCATATAGCTAAACATTAAAATCTATATTTATTATAATTATTATACTGGAGTCACACAATTTTGATATAAAGAAATGTTACAGAACTTCCCTTTTTCTGGTAATTAATTTTTTTCCCCCTGGTGTTATCACATATGAGAAATTATGTATAATGTTCTTGTAAATTATGTTCATTTTATAGGTACATTTTAGATCATGCATACTGAAATAATAATAAAAACCATATAGTACCATTTTTTTTGCAATGTAGCATTTTAGGACAAAATTACATCCAAGATGACTTTTATACTGGACAGTATTTAACTCTACAGTACCCCATTACAGAGAACAGTATGTAGGAACTGAAAATCTTAGAAAATGTTTTATATATTCTTTGGGTCAAATTTTTTTATTAGATAAAGATCAGACATTAAAGAAAAAGGAGCTAATTAACATTGCATAACATGCTTTAAGGATCAAGGACATGATTGGTTCTTGTGCCATGACTTGTTTTTTTTTTTTTGCCATGACAAATTTGACCTGTAAAGTCTGAAAAAAAATGTAATATTAAAAACACTGCTCTTACTGTGTTTGTTTAAACGTATTATAATATAATTCCAATACCAAAACAAATGTAGCATCTTCCTTACATACAAAGGGTAAAATATAGAATAAAAATAATACATAACCATATAACAAACAACACATAACCCTTTTCATTTTATTTGTATAATTCATTATCAGCTGTGAGAAATGGCATATTTCTAAAAGACTTTGCTCAAGACAGAAGAAAGCTATTGATTGAGACAGTGTCAGTATTTTGGGGGAATTTCTGTGTTATCAGCAAACATGCTGAAACCTGCCCCTCAGGTATGTGAGTTCACATCTGTTTATTTCACCCAAGCCTCACTGAGCCTCAGATCTATAGATGCAAATAGCAGACCATATGTGGCTAATATTACATGTGCATAATAATCATATAAATAAACAAATTCAATACATAGAATAAATACATCTATACCACTGTTTAAAGTAGGTATCAAAAATAAATACGCTTTATTCAGCCACTGCATTTTCCAAAATCAGTTCCATAATTTGGCATATAACATATAAATCCCATTTATTATAGCCTATAAACTTCCTTAACACACACATATATATAATATATATATATATATATAGGCTATCTTTCAGTCTCTCTTAACAACTTTGCCTATACTGTATAGAAACCCCTCTTACATGTACAGCATGAACCTCAATTAGCATATGCAATTCCCTTTCTACATAATAATAATTCACTGTAACAGCCCCCTTACCACACTGTCCCATAGGCTCCAGAGCCAACGGGCTTGAGTAAGGTGTATCGGGCAGGAACGTCCCATGTAGTTTTCTGGATTTCCAGTCTGTGGAATCCCGCTTTCAGAGGTGAAGCCATGAATACGTCCACCTTGCTCTGCGTGTCCACTTCCGTCAAAGCGCTGTGCTCGACCACTCGGATTGTTCTGAGTGACCCAGGTGAGCGCCAGTCAGTCTCGCGAGGACACGCCCACCTCCACGCACCTTCACCGTCACGTGATTAAGGTGAGGGTCCTTGTTCTCTGCTCATCCAAAATAACAACAATTATGATTTTAACAGTTGCTATTTGTCTTTTGCGCACAGCTGATTGCTGTCTGTCTTTGCTCCTCAACAGAAACAACAAGTTTTATTGAACTTCCAGGAAGTTGAGGATTTTATAGACTACTGCCATAAATATTAAATAAACAAAATATCAGGAAGAATCTGAAAGCTCTTTGAGAGGGATCCAGCTTCATTCTTTAAGGTTTTATAGTAACTGTAGTAACCTTTTTTTTTTTTTTTTTGGTAAAAACAATTATATCGGTAAAGATATTGAACTAGGCCTAATATTATGCATTTTCTGATATAATCTTATTGCACTGATATAATAATAATCGTATTAATACATGTATAATGTATAAAAACATAGTGAGTTGTTACACTTTTTACTTCAGTCCATGTTTTCTTATGCTACAAATGCAGCGGGGCATGTTGTCAGAATGCAACCTCCTTTTAAACATGTTATAGACTAAATGCATATAGTTTAATGCAAATATACACTACCATTCAAATGTTAGAGGTCAGATTTTTTAAATATCTTTTTTGAAAGGAAGGAATTAATAAAGAAATTAATACTCAATTCAGCAAGGATGCATTAAATTGATCAAAAGTGACAGTAAAGGCTTTTACATTGTTACAAAAAAAACATCTGTTTCGAATAAATTATGAATCCTGAATTCTACAAAAAAATATTTCAAAGTTTCTACAAAAATTCTGTTTTCAGCATTGATAATAATAAACGTGTCTTCATCTTAAAATCAGCATATTAGAATGACTTCTGAAGGATCATGTGACACTGAAGACTGGAGTAATGATGCTGAAAATTCAGCTTTGGATCACAGAAATAAATTACATTTTAAAACATATTTAAATAGAAAACAGTTATTTCAGATTTTAATAATATTTTACATTATTACTGTTTTTACTGTATTTTTATTACGGTCTCAAACAAAACTGAATATAGATTTGACGTCACTAACCTCGCAAAATTATTTCATCTTCAACAGTGCATGCAAACTCAACTTTGTTTCCAGACAGACTGATAAAAAATGCCTTGTGCTTTTACTCTCTGACAACAGTCAGATTAGAGCTTATAACATCAAATAGTGTTTTCCAGTTTTGTTTGCATTAGGTTATGGATCAGACGGTTAGTAGCTACATGGACTTTGTGACATTTGAGGCTGAGACATCCAGCATAACCATAGAGCAAAGTGTGAGCAAATGAGCAGAAGAAAAGACATGAAGATATGACACTGATCATAGTTTGCCATGATGATTCTTAGAATCATCCAGATAATTCCCACATAGGCCTACACTGACATTGCTGCGGATAATATGACTCATTGTTATTTGTCATAGGGTCATGAGGCTCTGGGAAACGTTAGTATGAGCTACATTTACAAAAAATGGTGAATTAAAAGGATAGTTCATCCAAAAAATAAAAATTATATTGTCAGTTACATACCTATATGTCATTCCAAACCTGCAAGACACAAAAGAAGATATGTTTTTAAGATGAGTCCAGACAACATGGGACCTAACTGACTTTCATTGTATGCACAATAAATAAATACTGTAAATACATACACATTTGACAAGATCTAATGTTTGTCAGACAGCATTTGTCAAGGATTGGTCAGAAATGCTTTAAGGCGGGGTTTAGCAAAGGGTCAGAGGTGGCTCAGTTACATGTGTTTTCCACATACAGGTGTTACATCAAATAGAAGCAGTGTTTGCAGATTCCACTTCTTTTGGCTTCGGTGTGTAAGAAAACACTGGATTGCAGAGGAATAAATAGACGCTCTCACAGAAGGTCAGAGGTCAGTCAATTCCTCAAGGCAGAGAACTTTATACACATTCAAACAGCAAAAAAAAACAACAACATATTTTTGTAGTAGCTGGAAAATTGTTTTATTTATTTTAATGTGTTTTAAATTTATTGTTTTTAATTTTATGTATGTACTGTATGAATGTGTGTGTGTGTGTGTGTGTGTGTGTGTGTGTGTGTGTGTGTGTGTGTAAAAACATAGTTTGACATTTCTGTGTGTCACCTTTTTCAGTTTTTACTGCTTTACTGACTGTTTTGTGCTTCATAAAGGTATTTACAATACACTGTAGGATTCCATTATCATAACTTACATATGCCGTAAATTATTATAATAATGTAATGTAACTACAGTGTGTAGTCAAGATCTGTGGCAAATTTCCCCATTAATGTAAAATGTATTTTTCCTAGCCAAAACTGAGGGAAATTTAAACTTAATATAGGCTTATAGCTTTTAAATTTTAAATTCAAATCTAAAAAATTAGACTTTAATTTTTCTACTTAATTTAATGTACCTACCCTAAATGTTCATCGGAGTAAAAAGAGGCAACTATCCAAGTCTTCCCTATGTAGTCTATGTAGACAAAGAAATAGTGAATACCTTTCTGTTCAAAAATCATAAATTGAATATTTTGACAACGGCGGCCTCTTCGGGTTGTAAGCATCATTACAAGTCTTAGGTGAAATGAATCTTTTTTTTTTTTATCTTTATGCGTTTTGACAGTGCTTTGACCATTTAATTGAGCATAGTTCGGTTATGCTTAACTAAATGCCATCTTAAGGAGGTTTGTAAAGTGTAATTGGTGTGTGTGTGTGTGTGTGTGCATGTTTATGTGGTTTATGAGGACACAAATTTGTATAATGACATGGGTATGACAGAGGTATTACAATATGAAGGTGGTTTATGAGGACACTGCCTATGTCCCTGTAATTCAAAAGGCTTAAAAAAACATACTAAATGGTGTTTTTTTATCTAAAAATGCACAAAGTCTCCTGTGAGGGCTAAGTTTAGGTGTAGGGTTGGTGTAGGGCAATAGTACACACAGTTTGTTCAGTATAAAAACCATTACGCCTATGGAGAGTCCCCATAAACCACAAAAACCAACGTGTGTGTGTGTGTGTGTGTGTGTGTGTGTGTGTGTGTGTGTGTGTGTGTGTGAGAAAATCAATCTTGGCTTCAGGTCTCTTTGTCACCGTTGATAATGTACTCAGAAAGAGTCCATAACTGCAACACACGTATTCATATTATACTCCATTACACTGTGATTTTCAAAGCAATGAAACTGTTCTGATATGGTCAAATAAACACGATGTGTTTGTGGAAAAGAGTAAGGCCTTGATGTCGGTTTACTTTGAAGGTGTGGAGGAGACTGCCCATGGGGCATACACAGAGGTGACAGGAGATTGGTTGTATTTTTATGATGCCCACTGTGAGGTGAAAAGGGATTGGTCATATGACGGTGATGCTGGATGAGGTGTGGCGCGATTGGGTGTGTTTTCATGAATGTGTTTGTGTGTTCTTTCTTTGGCACACTGTGAACTCCTACCACACAGACACACCCACTCAAACAAACACCTACTCAACACACCCACCATCTGTGTGACCATGAGCATATACCCTCTCTCTGTCTGTCTGTCACACACATATAAATACTGCCAAAGGTAGAATATTTGAAACGATAGTTAAATCAGAGGAAAAATCCCAAATAAATCAACTGATTTAATAGTTTCCTGCACTATTTTGCATTTCCTCTCAGTTTCATGCTTTGTTTGGATATACAGTTGGATAGATAGCCCAAACATGACCTGTGACCCTTTCGCCCCTTCTATAAAGCGGAAACTGAATGAGGCATCCATTTTACATTGTGTTAAGATCTAAGTTGGCAATGATATGGTTTAAGTGAATGTGGATAGATAGATAGATAGATAGATAGATAGATAGATAGATAGATAGATAGATAGATAGATAGATAGATAGATAGATAGATAGATAGATAGATAGATAGATAGATAGATAGATAGATATTCACAAAAATACAGTCTTGATTTATTTATATTATTTATTTACTGTCCCTATATATAAACCCTAAAAGACAGATGACCATGATTTTCTTTTGAAAGACCTTTGAAAAAAAGAAAGAAAGAATGTATGAATATATATATATATATATATATATTCATACATTCTTTCTTTTTTTCAAAGGTCTTTCAAAAGAAAATCATGGTCATCTGTCTTTTAGGGTTTAAGGTTTTTTGTTTGTTTGTTTTTTGACTCTCTTCATAGAACCAAAATATACTGAACGAAGACAAACAAATGCAGGCTACACTGTTTTAACAAACAACACTTACAAAATCATGTTTTCTTTTAACAAACAAATAAATAGTTGACATTTTTATTATTATGACAAACAAAAACGTTTTTGTTTAGATGTTATGCTAACAAACAAATGTTTGTTTTTGTTGTTTTTAACAAACAACCCGCAGACAGGGAATCTCTGGAAGCGTTCAGATGAATAAGCATGGCTGTTTTTGTCTCTTGAGCATGGACTAGGCGATGTCTGAAGCCCAGCCCTTTTCCATCAGCGGCCGCCGGGTCGCACTCGCGGACAATAACGCTACTGTGACCCGACGCTCGCCTCCGTTATTCCTCACCAAATACACACAGAGCCGCGGATGATAGACAAGAGACGGGCTTCCCGGAGTCTGCGCGGCTAAAAATACACAGGCATACATTTCACTCACTAGTTTTTAGGAAATCATTCTTTGCGCAGAGACAGACAGCGAAGGACAAACGCACGTGCGGTGTGTAGACCGGCGGGCAGCAGCGCTCCCGGTGAAGAGTTTATAGACGGAGTCCCTCTCTCCTGCGGATTAATCGGATTCAAATCACTGCGAGTCTGCCAAGAAGAGTTCAAAGCTTTAAATGCAGGTAAGGAAAGAACAACAACTCGTGATTTTAAAAACTGCGTTGGGTTGTATACTTTCTGTTGTTGCGTGCTAGGTTTAACCTGTTATTTATTGTGAACGCCGGAGTTAGGAGGAGTGCACTTTAACTTCTGTGGAAGCTAGTTGCTGATGAATTAACCCAATGAAATGGGCACAGATTTAAAAAAAAGTTGCAAACCCAAAGGTGTCTTTTGTATAATTGTGGATTTCACTTAAATGTACACATTTGTGTTGTGTGATAAATGTGATTATAACAACAATAACTCTGTTCTGTCTGAGGTTGCAGCTGGAAACGCGATTGTTTGGACTCTCATATTTGAATTCTGTTTATATCGAATTACATTAAATTTGTGTTTCAGGTGAAATATCAAACTAGATGCATCACCATGATTATCTTGCTGTCATGATCAGCTGCACTTAAAGTGCACATATTTTGGTAAATTAAAATGTTTTACACACACTCAAACATACAAAAGTAAATAAAATAAATAAATCAAATAAAGGCACTTAGTAAAAACAATTTAAATGATTTATAAGAAGATAATGATGTTTTATTTTACATTACACCCATTCATTCAATAGGTGCCGCCATGCTGACTTCACCTCACCAGCCACGCATAATACTATTATTACCATATGTTTATGTTATATAGAGCTTTTGTCTAGTACTTTACAAATCCTAAAGTAAGTTTTTCAATGTAAAGCGGCAGCAGCTAGTAAATCTTAATACATCCAGGCCAGTTGGTGACAGTAAACAAAAAGTTACTGAGTGCACTTTTAACAGTAATTCTCTGATACATAAACTCTGTGTGCTTTGCTGGATTAGTTGTCTTTTAGGTGCACTTTAAAGTGGTCATGACACGGATTCCTCAGACACGATCCGGGTTGGCATTAAAAATAAACTATCCACATGTTCCTTACACTGGGATCCTTCTGATATCTGTACAAAGATGCAAACTAGCTGTTTGAAGTATAGACAAGATAGCGGCAGTGATTATTTCTATTTGCTTTTTGCCAATGTGCCAAAAGATCAAGGCAAATTTGATTTCACATGTCATGACCCCTTTAAATGTTCGATTTCAGTTGGATTAAAGTAAGAATCCATCTTTTTAAAATATATAAATGCTTTATTCTGACTGAAATCGGACTAGTCTGGTTTTCAGTAAGTCACACTAACAGACCTAGATATTGCAATTCTAGTTTGGCTTCATCCAGCGTGTATCCAACAGGATGAACAAACTATCTTAAATACACAAAAACCTGCTGTAGCTTGGTTAAATTGTGATCAGAGAAGAAGGTGTGAGGTACAAGGGTTGTTAATGAGCGTGTATTTCATGAATCTGCCTCCCAGCATCTGTTGCCTCATGGTGCATTCTTTGGCTATGTGTATGTATCGTTGTGGCAGGAGATCTTTAGATGCCTTTCAACCATAATGCACTGAACTTGACATTTTAGTGATCTGCACTATTTCATGCTTTAGCCAAGAAACACAAAGTAACCTCATATTTATTATGGAGTGTTGTGATATCATTATATTTTCATATTGGAAAGAGTTTAGATTATGCAGGGGAATTTTAAATAAGAGTCACTGGAGAACAACATTTACTCTAATTCTATTCGTACATGTTGCTCCTATTAGTTTACCACAATTGATCAATTTGATGATGTTGGGTCTGTCTGAAATCAGTCTGGTTTTGTGCAGCCAGACTAACAGATTTACACTGTAAGTTTTTTGTTTTGCCAAAAATTCACAATAACAAATACAGTGGCAAAGTTTGAGGTTTTACTGGGTGGCATATTGGTGCCTGAATATTTGACAATTTCCAACAATATATTTCATCAAGTGATATAAAGCTAATTTACCAACCT
Source organism: Barbus barbus (assembly GCF_936440315.1). Taxonomy (NCBI): domain Eukaryota; kingdom Metazoa; phylum Chordata; class Actinopteri; order Cypriniformes; family Cyprinidae; genus Barbus; species Barbus barbus. Next base: position 9,091,439 of record NC_136718.1, read on the forward strand.
ACTTGAACTACCTTAAAATGTACTAATAACCACCAAAATAATACAGGAGATAAAATAGAAACCACATGATTAAACCGGTCTGATGAAAGTGGTCTGTCCCAAAAATGACCAGTACAAAGGAGAAAGACCATCATGTTTTTTACAGCTTGGCTGTAAACCGTAGTTTGGTTGTATCTTGATTTGTAACTTTAGAAAACGCACTGTAGCATGATTATAACTGACTCTGCATGTACATATTTAATGTGTGGCTGATGGCATCACCCCTCCCCCAATTAGGGGAAAAAAATGTGA